>NC_042615.1:160536296-161183330 GCF_901001135.1 Rhinatrema bivittatum
CTCCTACAGTGACATCAGCCTTGCCAGTATTCTCCATCTCCAGCAGATGGTGGACATGCTTCTCCCTACTGGGGATTGCTTAAAGTTTTCAGAAGGAGAAAAGAAGGGAGAAAATTAATTTGCCTCGCTCTCTTGTGGTATTTCCATATGGTCCCTCCCTCAGCTGAGAATTCCTGAGGTAATATATATTGGATTTTCCCTCAGATGAATGCCTTGGTCAGGTAGCTGGTTTTCAGCCAGCGTGGATTTAGCTGTAAAAGACAGCTGATAGGCAAGCAGGTGCAGGAAGTCAAGCATGGCAGTGACAGTGTTTGCCCTCTTCCCCTTACCCCATCCCTGCAGCCGAAGACCAATTCTGTACTCATCTAGGACGGGCTGAGCTCAGGTAAAGCAAAATAAAAAAAACAACCCAAAAAAACAGTTTTTTGTAGGGATTCCTTACTTCTTATGGTCTCCATGCTTAGTGTACCAATTCAACATTTGTTCCCGCCTCTGAGGGAGTTTAGGGACGTAGGCAGCCTAGCGGGTTGAGCAGCCTATTTTCAGTTAAGCCCCACTCTTAGGCTTATCTCTGTGTGCCACATGGTAGGCTGCAGCAGCATTTTTGCGCGTTCTCCTGCGCATTAGGCTGCACTTTTCAGGACTGTCGGCTGTGCGAGTGCGTCCGGCTGTGCATACAGTTGTGTGCCCAGTTTTTGGATGCTTAGTTGGTCGCCTGCTTGAGCGTCCAGTTAGTAGTGGTGTCTGTTTGGGGAGCACGCTTACCTATATGCACAATTTGAGCAACATTGAGGGTGCTCTGTTTTTGGGTGCCCCTCGAGGCACAGAATAGTACACTTAAATTTTAGATGCCTAAATTTTGGACACCTATTTTTTTACAGTGAGAATGCAGCTGGATGCACACCTTTCAGTCGCCTGTTAAAGCATACTGACAGGCTGATGGAGTCTATAGCTAAGAAACCTATGCACCTTTCCCTTTCTGCTGCTTGTCATATTTGAGCAGCTCAGCCTGGCATTCCCTGTAACTTGTGCCAGTGCTGCTTGGCAACTCAGGAAGAATTGTCTTTGTCTTATTTTACTAAGCCCGGTTCTTCCCAGCCTGATTTGTGCCTAGGTAAATAAGTGTTAGAAGGGGTGCCTGACTTTGGAACTTCCCAACTGGTTCATCAGCCGGGGAAGGTAGTTCAGTGGGCACAGGACAAGGTGCCTCCTAGTTTTGGCATGGATCATAAGAACATAAGAAACATAAGAAAATGCCATACTGGGTCAGACCAAGGGTCCATCAAGCCCAGCATCCTGTTTCCAACAGTGGCCAATCCAGGCCATAAGAACCTGGCAAGTACCCAAAAACTAAGTCTATTCCATGTAACCATTGCTAATGGCAGTGGCTATTCTCTAAGTGAACTTAATAGCAGGTAATGGACTTCTCCTCCAAGAACTTATCCAATCCTTTTTTAAACACAGCTATACTAACTGCACGAACCACATTCTCTGGCAACAAATTCCAGAGTTTAATTGTGCGTTGAGTAAAAAAGAACTTTCTCCTTCTACCTTTCTCCTTCTACCTTTTTTCTTGGGTGACATTTTTTCAAGGATTGTAGTCCTTTCTTCATGTATGGTCCTTGGCCCCGACCAATCTTGCCAGGTTAGAGTCGCAGGTGGTGATCTACCATACACCTGGTGCTGTGGTTAAGTATCGCAGTACACCTAGATCGGCGGCCGGTCTTCCCGATAGGGACCTGGATGGCATGGATGATGAAGCCAATTCTTACTCCCTGGAGGATGAGGAAATTCCTCCGGGATTGGAACTGTATAGGACAGTGTTGCCGTTCTTTCATAGAGATGAGTTATCTGCTCTGATTTCCCAGACATTAAAGATGCTGGGAGTCCCTATGTTATGACCGTCGGTCGCAGACGACTGCAACTGCATCTACTCACGTCTTATACTGCCCTGCTTTCCTCTCCGGGCCTGCTCGCGACGGGGGCTAGCCTCTATCGCCGCACATCTCATGGTTCCTCGTGGTGGCCAGGACACCGCGACCACCCACACAGTCTCCAGGCCTTCCTAGGCGCAAGCGCCACCGGGCCCTCTTTTGAAGTTGCTACGGTGGGAACCTCAGGGGCGTCCCTGACTGATGACATCATTTGGTCAGGGTTCTTAAGCACCGCTTTCGCCCCCTGCTAGCCATCTTGGCAACGAGTTCCATCGCTACTCTACTAGCTCCTGTGTCCTCGGACCTGTGGAGACTGTCTTGGACCCTTCTTGGACTCTGGACCCTGGCTCAGGTACCCGCTCCTCGGGACCTGTGTGCGCTCTCTCTGGAAACCCGGCCTCCTGGCTCCCCCCGCTCCTTGGGCTAGCCCTGCGCCTTCCAGGAATCCTGCCCGCTGGCTTTCCGCTCCTTGGGGTTGACTCTGGGAACGCTCTCACCACTCAGGAGACCTATCTTCGTGCTCCCCCGATCCTCGGGGTAGTGCCTATGTTGTACACCAGAGACTGTGCTTCCCCGCTCTTCAGGGCAGTGCCTACGTTCAAACACCAGTGATTGCCAGAACTTCCCCGCTTCTTGGAGTTGTCTAAGTCATCACCTGGAGACCCAATTCGGGCTTCCCCGCTCCGCGGGTTAGCCTACATCATCACATCAGTACCTTCCTCGCTACGCAGCTCCGCCCCTCAGCTTTGCTTCTGCAGCATACCTCCTACACTTCCTGCCTCACGCTTCCCGCTCCTCGGACCTGCCTAGCGCCACCGTCTCTGAGGTCTCTGCCAGGTACTGCTCTCCAGTCCAACCTTCTTACTGTGGGGTTCCTCATTGCTGTGTGTCTCACCCTGCTCCTCGAGACCTCCCCACAGATTCTCTCCCAGAGCTCCTGCTGACCTGACCTCACCTCCTGATGGTGTAGACCTGTGGGGCTCCTTCCCACAGGTGGTAACAACTCTCACCTCGGGCCAAGGGTCCACGAAACCCACAAACCATAACAGATTGCCAAGTCCATGGACCCGGCAGAGGTCTCGGCCATCTGGGATCGGCACCTCCATGCTTTTCAAGTCACCCTCTTATGTGCAGGGGCTTCTTGAATCAATGCAATATGCACTTCTGTCTGCAACCAGCTTACTTCCCAGACGTGATCACCAAGACTATCTACACCTTTCCCTATTGGATGGTAAGGCCTTGGCCTGGGCATCACCTCTCTGGGAGCGTGTTGACCCAGTCCTTCAAGATCTCCCGGAGTTCCTGGCCCTATTCCGTTCCGTCTTCGAGGATCCAGGCCGAAGAGCTATTTCCGGGTCATAACTTCTCCATCTCCAACAAGGCTCTCGCTCATTAACGGACTATATTATTGAGTTCAGAACCCTTTCTTCGGAACTTCACTGGTTCTCAGACTGTGTACATTCCATCTTCCTCGAAGGTTTGAGCCCTCTGATTAAAGATGAGTTGGTGGCTCACGAATTGCCCACATTGTTGGACTCCTTGATAGACCTTACTGGACGTATTGACCGCCGTCTGCAAGAACGCTTTCAAGAGTCCAGAGCATCCCGGAAGTCTATCTCAGGCTCGTCCCATACTCGACATTCATCTTCACCCAGAATGAATACAACTCAGAACAAAGCGGAGGATGAACCAATGCATATGGGCCGGAGCAGACTTTCTCCCAAGGAACGTTGGCGCCACCAGCAATCCGGTCTCTGCCTGTACTGCGGCCAACCTGGACATTCCTTTGCGTCGTGTCCAGTCTGTCCGGGAAACTCCCAGGCCTAGGTTCTGCTGGAGGACTATCCTAGGCCTGACTTCACTGTCTCCTCCATTGACTGTCCCATTTCCATTAAAATGGATAACCAGGAGTTCCACACTCTGGCATTGATGGACTCAAGGCTGGTGGGAACTTTATATTAAAACAACTAATTGAACACCTGCGGATCCCCACCATCCGCTCCCCTGTGCTGTTACTACTCTCATCTATCCATGGAGAACCTCTTCCTGGTGAGGTTACCCACACGACAGCCCCTATTCAGCTTCGCACCAGAACCCTGCATGTAGAAACCATTTCTTTCCAAATATTGGACAAAGCCATTCTGTTACCCCTCAGTGGCAGCAGGTCCGGGCTTCCGTCCCGCAATGCAGTGTGACAGGCTCTGTCGGCGGCGGAACGCACTGACTTTCAGCGCTCTCTGACGTCTCGCCGGCAAGACCGGAAGTTCCTGTGTTTGCGCGAGAACTTCTGAGGATTTAAACCCCTGAGCCCCGCACAGCATTGCCTCAGCTACAGGCTTGCTTGTGCTGGTGATCCCACTATGTTTCTCTGGTTTGCTGCTGTTTTGACATCGGACTGCCTTGGACCTTCTCTGCCTGCTGCCTGCCTCAGCCACGGACTGGCTCTTGACCCCTTTTACTGCTCCCTGCTCTGTTTTGATTTGTTTCTACTTTTTGCTCGCTGCCTCTTTGGACCTCGGACTGGGATATTGGACTCTGTTTGCCTGCTGCCTGTCACGACCCCGGATTGGATATTGAACTCTGCCTGCTGCCTGTCACGATCCCGGATTGGATATTGGACTGTGTTTACCTGCTGCCTGTCATGACCTCGGATTAGCTTTGGACCTTCTCTGCTGGCTGTCAGCTGGTAACCTGACTTAAGGTAAGACTGTCGTCTAGTAAGGGATTCACTAACACGCTGAGTAACACATTCATCCTGTGGTCCTGGGACTGCTGTGGCTACAACAACACACTCTACAATTCAACTGGGCTACCCTACAGCTCTCTCGTTGAGGGTTCCTCCTGTTATGAGAACTGTCTAAAGTCCGTCTCGCCTCTGCCTTGAATGACTACCTCGCCCTCTCTTCCCGGCCTTCCACCGCAATACACTTCTTTTGCCGATGTGTTCTCAAAGAAGGCTGCGGATACTCTACCCTCGCATTGCTCTTACGATTGTGCAATTAATTTGCTGCCCAACACAGAGCCTCCTCGGGGTAGGATCTATCCTCTGTCACAGACTGAGACCCAAGCCATGTCTTGTAGGGAAAAAAGATGGCTCCCTCTGTCCCTGCATCGATTACCGAGGCCTAAATGAAATCACTCTAAAGGACCCGCTACCCACTGCCTCTGATCTCAAAGCTTTTCGACAGGCTTCAAGGAGCAAAAATCTTCTCCAAATTGGACATCCGGGGAGCCTACAATCTGGTCCAGATCCGCAAAGGCGATGAGTGGAAGACCGCCTTTAACACGTGTGACGGTCACTTTGAATACCTTGTGATGCCATTCGGCCTTTGCAATGCACCCACGGTATTTCAGAACCTGATTAACGAGGTTTTCAGAGAGATGCTTTACCAGTGCGTAGTCGTGTACCTCGACGACATTCTAGTCTTCTCGCAAGACCTTCAAAGCCATCGCCAGGATGTCTCTCGTGTTTTCCAGCATCTGTGGGACAATGAACTTTTTGCCAAACTTGAGAAGTGCTCCTTCAAGCAGAAGACCTTTCCTTTCCTTGGCTACGTGGTGTCCAGTCTGAGTTCAGAATGGACCCTCAGAAATTGAAGAGCATCCATGATTGGCGGGCCTCAAAGCCCTTCAGAGATTCCTTGACTTCGCCAATTACTATTGCTCTTTTCTTCACCATTATTTTACCCTGACCGCATCACTCACTCGCAAGGGGGCCAACCCCTCTCAGTGGTCGCCCAAAGCCATGACCACCTTCCAGGATCTCAAGACTGCTTTTCTCAAGGAACCATGTCTCCGCCATCCGGACATCACGCAGCCATTTGTCGTTGAGGTCAACGCCTCCGACGTCTGAGTAGGAGCTGTTCTGAGCCAATACTCTACTACCCATACTCTACACCCATGTTCATTTTTTTCCCGGCGCTTCTCTCCGGCGGAACGTAATTATGCCATTGGGGATAAAGAATTGTTGGCCCGAGGGAGCCTAACACCAGATCACAGTATACACAGAAATCTCGAGTATTTACATCATGCTCAGCGTTTAAACCATCACTAGGCCCATTGGGCCCTCTTCTTTACCCGATTCAATTTCCTGCTGTGTTACCGCCCAGCCAATAAAATTGGTTGCGCCGATGTTCTCTCCAGATTCTTCATCGCAGAGGATGTACCCAATACCCAGTGGCACATAATAGCCCTGGTATTGTCACACAGAAGGAATTCAGTTTCTAATACCTATTTCATTCTCAAACATAAAGGAAACTATTTTTGTATTATTTCAATCTTTTATTCTTACTTGTCTTATACAAAAATCTTTCATGTGTGAAATGATGCACCACCAAATTATTAAAACTCCCAGTTATCCCCCACATTCACTCTCACCATTCATACCACATTAAAATACATGCCCAACAATATAGGATCCTAATCGTTTTGCTCTCTGAGCTTCCTCAGGGGTTTAGTACAGATTTTCCAATACAATAATTACAACTTCGATATCACCTTGTTACATTTTTGACCATAATAGAGTATTATATTATCCACATCACTCTAATGCTTCTTATGCGCTCGCTGGGCCTTTAAAAGAGCCCATCGAATCCAGCGACCTCCTCCGCCCCACCGGCCCGAAACCACGTGACGTGCCCTCCCTCCCTGAGCTCTCCGAACCAATCGTAGGGTGAGAGCCGCGCTGTTTTCGCAGCGCCTGGGAACCTGGGAAACCTGCTTCAGCCCTTTAAATTTAGGGCTCACTTCCACGGCGCCGGGCGTCGCACGCACGAAGGAGCGCGACCTAAGGGGTCTGCCCCTTAGTGCGCCCCTTCGTGCGCACCCTGTGACCCGTACATTCCTCCAGTTATCGAGTCCTCAACAGGGGAAGGTAAAGTTCTTCTTCTTGTTCAGCCCCTCTCCCCTAATCTGTAGCCCCTCCACTACTCGCACAGCCCCACCCTCGCCCTCCCACACTTCCTATCGCCCCGAACCTGCTCTGATTTGCACTGTTTTGCTCCACTGTACCGCTCTGTTTTGCTGCACTGTTTTGCACTGATCTGCCTCATGCCATTGCTCTGTTCTCTGTTACATGGTATTGCACTGTATCTTGGATCTGATTTGTCCTGCCTCCCACACCCTCCCGCACCATATTCTACCCGACCTTCCTTCCTCATACCCTCCTCTCTAGCACCACTGCTCCCCTGCCCCCTACTTTGACCCCTAAGGACTTCCTCTAGTCCCCCTCTCCACCATGCCCCCCCCACGCTCACCCCGATCCCACCGCATTCCCCATCCCCTGTATTCACTATCCCACACACAGACAGCCACCCTCCCCTCTTTACAACCCCCCAATCCAGCGCAAATCCCTCATCCCCATACTAGTCTCCCCCCTAACACAACTTCACGGCCTCGCTACACTATCCCTCATGCTATTCAATGCTCACTCCCTCATCAAAAAAACTCATATCCTTGAGGACCTCATTCATGACCACAAACCAGACAACTGTGCAGTAACTGAGACTTGGCTTAAGTGCACTGACACTGTCATCCTTAACCAACTCCCAACCTCCTCCCATGATATCTTCTCCATCCCCAGACCCAAAAAGAAAGGGGGAGGTATCCTTCTTATCGCCAAGAAAACCTCAAACTTAAGTCCTTGAATATCAACCCTCCCTCCAAATTGGAAGCTGGGATTTTCAAATCCTCGGATCTCCAAATCTGCCTCATCTACGCCCCCCCCTGGCCTTCTAGAACAAAACCCCTCCCCTCTCATTGAACTTATCTCCAATAACATAAGCTGTGAAAAGCCTGCCATACTACTAGGAGACTTTAATCTCCATGTAGATGCTACCCCCCCTCTCATCTTCCTGTGAAACCATCCTCACCGCCCTCCAAGCACTAGGCTTCACCCAAACTATCTCAACTCCCACACACAAAATGGGACACACTTTAGACCTCATTTTCACTAACTCCTGCATCCAGGCCCCCGCTCCCCCATCCTGTACCCCGTACCGTGGTCTGACCACGCCCTCATCGAGACCCGCCTCACCATAGGCACATCTAATCTCCGCAACCCCCCCCCACAACAACACCTCCTTCTCTTACCACAAAACCTGTACTACCGAGGAGCTCTCCACAGCCCTCTCAGAATCCCTGATCAACCTTGACCTTTCCTCTCCTGACATTGCCCTCACCTCCTGGGTCAGCACCACCCAAGACATAGCCAACAAACTCTGCCCCCTCATCACCCACCAACAACGCTCCCCTCCATCCAACAACAAACCCTGGTACACCACTGAACTACACAATTTGAAACACGACCTTAGACTCAAAGAAAGAGCATGTCGTAAAGACCCCACCCCTCAGCGCTCCACCTCCTACAAAACCCAATTACACGCATACCGCCTAGCCATACAAAATACCAAACGTGACTACTACTCTTCCAAAATCCACCAATACACTTTCAACCCCAAAGCCCTCTTCTCCTATGTAGCAGCCCTCACTAACCCCCTTTCCCCCAACACGGCTGAAGAAGATGCCAGCACAAAATGCGAAGAACTTGCTAGTTTCTTCCACAACAAAATAGCCAACATACTCCTCCGTTTCCCCCCCCCCCCAACACTCCAAACTCACCACCCTTCCATTACCCACCATAACTCCACCTCACTTGACACCATAGAACTCACCACACCTAAGGAAATTGAGACTATCCTTAAAAAATCCAAACCTGCATCCCACCCCTCCGACACTATACCAACCAAAAACCTCATCTCCATCCCCAACACCATTGCTGCTCCCTTAGCCGACCTAATTAACTGCTCCCTTTCCTCAGGTTCCATCCCTGACCCCCTTAAACATGCCATAGTCAAACCCCTGCTCAAGAAGCCCTCTTTAGACCCCAAAGACCCAACTAACTACCGCCCCATCTCCAATCTCCCTTTCATTTCTAAAATCATGGAGAAGGTAGTTAATACACAGCTCATGGCATACCTTGAGGACTTCAACATACTCCACACAGCACAGTTTGGCTTTCGTAAAAATTTAAGCACCGAAACCCTCCTCCTATCCCTCACAGACTTCCTCCTCACTGGCCTTGACCAAGGCCAAAACTTTCTCATTGCCTTCCTCGACATATCCGCCGCCTTCGACACGATAAGCCACGACCTCCTCATTGCCCACCTCACTGACATTGGCATCTCTGGCACTGCACTTCTATGGTTCAAATCCTATCTCACTAACAGATGTTTCTCTGTCAAATTTGGCCAATCAGAATCCTCACTCTTCTCCCTCTCCCAAGGTGTACCACAAGGCTCTTCCCTCTCCTCCACGCTATTTAACATATACCTCCTCCCCCTCTGTCATCACCTAACTGATCTAGGACTCAAATTCTACATTTACGCTGACGACGTCCAAATCATCATCCCCATCCACGACACAATAACTACCACACTAAGTTTCTGGGAGAAATGCCTCTCCTCCATCAACACCCTACTCACATCCATGCAACTCGCCCTTAACTCTGCCAAAACTGAGCTACTCCTCATCCATAACCACCAAACCTTTATGCTGAATACTCCCACTGACCCCCTAACTACTTCTCTCCTCTCGCATCCCGCTGTAAGGAATTTAGGTGTCCTACTCGACCCTCATCTGAACCTCAAAAACCACATCACCTCGGTTATCAAGGGAGGTTTTTACAAACTCATGGTCCTAAAAAAGCTCAAGCCCCTTCTCCACACCCATGACCTCAAAACTGTCATTCAAGCCACCTTAACATCTAAGCTAGACTACTACATGTTACGCTTGGGCTCTGGTCAGGAGTCGTGAACACCACCCAGCAGGGTGGCTCCAGGTGGAGAGAGACGGGAAAGGCTATAAACAGTGTCTGGGTCCAGGCTGGGTCAGGGCAGGCGGCAAGTAACAGTGTCTGGGTCCAGGCTGGGTCAGGGCAGGCGGCAAGTAACAGTGTCTGGGTCCAGGCTGGGTCAGGGCAGGCGGCAAGTAGCAGTGTCTGGGTCCAGGCTGGGTCAGGGCAGGCGGCAAGTAGCAGTGTCTGGGTCCAGGCTGGGTCAGGGCAAGGCAGGTCAGAAGGCCCGTAGGCCACACACACACACAGAAGGCCCATAGGCCACACACCGTAAGCAGGGCAAGGCAGGTCAGAAGGCCCGTAGGCCACACACACACAGAAGGCCCGTAGGCCACACACACACAGAAGGCCCGTAGGCCACACACACACAGAAGGCCCGTAGGCCACACTCAGTAAGCAGGGCAAGGCAGGTCAGAAGGCCCGTAGGCCACACACACACAGAAGGCCCGTAGGCCACACACAGTAAGCAGGGCAAGGCAGATCAGAAGGCCCGTAGGCCACACACACACAGAAGGCCCGTAGGCCACACACAGTAAGCAGGGCAAGGCAGATCAGAAGGCCCGTAGGCCACACACACACAGAAGGCCTGTAGGCCACACAAGGCAAGGCAAGGAATAAGGCCCGAAGGCCGCGCAAGGCAAGGAATAAGGCCCGAAGGCCGCGCAAGGCAAGGAATAAGGCCCGAAGGCCGCGCAAGGCAAGGGAAGGTCCAGGGACCAAATGCACAGCAAGCAAGGAAGGCTAGAGCAGGGAGCCCAGGCGAGCTCGATGCCGAAGCCCTGAGGGAACTGTCAGGCAGGGTTATAAGGGACAGCCCAGAACATAGAGAGGAGAAGGGAGATGGACTGGGCCTGTCAGGAGAGCCAGCTCTAGAGGGACCCCTGGTGGTGAGGCGGTTGCACAGCAGCCATAGCCGTAACAGTACCCCCTCCTCAAGGCCTCCCCCTCCTCCTGGGTCCCATCTTAGCAGGGGGTACTCAATAATGAAGTCAAACCCCTCCTGGGGCGATGCGGCAGGTTCAACTCCTTCCCGAGGCAGCAAGGCAGTCCATAACCCCTCCAGGGACAAGGCGGCAGAGTTAGACCCCTACTGGGGTAGCAGAATAGTCCGTAATCCCTCCTGAGACGGCAGCAGGACTGGTTCAGTAGACTCAGATGGTTGAGTCAGAAAGTCTGTCAGTAGGACCGGTTTGGACCCCTCCGGGGACAGCAGCAGGACCGGTTCGGACCCCTCCGGGGACGGTAGCAGGACCGGTTCAGCAAGCTCAGATGGCTGAGTCAGAAAGTCTGTCAGTAGGACCGGTTCGGACCCCTCCGGGGATGACAGCAGGACCGGTTCGAACCCCTCCTGGGGCGGCAGCAGGACCAGTTCAGTAGACTCAGATGGTTGAGTCAGAAAGTCTGTCAGTAGGACCGGTTTGGACCCCTCCGGGGACAGCAGCAGGACCAGTTCGGACCCCTCCGGGGACGGTAGCAGGACCGGTTCAGCAGGCTCAGATGGCTGAGTCAGAAAGTCTGTCAGTAGGACCGGTTCGAACCCCTCCTGGGGCGGCAGCAGGACCAGTTCAGTAGACTCAGATGGTTGAGTCAGAAAGTCTGTCAGTAGGACCGGTTTGGACCCCTCCGGGGACAGCAGCAGGACCGGTTCGGACCCCTCCGGGGACGGTAGCAGGACCGGTTCAGCAGGCTCAGATGGCTGAGTCAGAAAGTCTGTCAGTAGGACCGGTTCGGACCCCTCCGGGGATGACAGCAGGACCGGTTCGAGCCCCTCCGGGGGCGGCAGCAGGACCGGTTCAGTAGACTCAGATGGCTGAGTCAAAAAGTCTGTTAGTAGGACCGGTTTGGACCCATCCGGGGACAGCAGCAGAACCGGTTCGGACCCCTCCGGGGGCGATACTGCAGACTCAGGCTCTTCTCGGAGTAGTGCATCAGGCTCGGACCCCTCTCGGGGCGAAGCAGCGGGCTCGGACCCCTCTCGGGGCGAAGCAGCGGGCTCGGACCCCTCTCGGGGCGAAGCAGCAGGCTCGGACCCCTCTCGGGGCGAAGCAGCAGGCTCGGACCCCTCTCGGGGCGATGCAGCAGGCTCGGACCCCTCTCGGGGCGATGCAGCAGGCTTGGATCCTCCTCGGGGTGAAGCAGCAGGCTTGGATCCTCCTCGGGGTGAAACAGCAGGCTCGGCCCCCTCTTGGGGTGATGCAGCAGGCTCGGCCCCCTCTCGGGGTGAAGCAGCAGGCTCGGACCCCTCTTGGGGCGATGCAGCAGGCTCAGATGGCAGAGCAGCAAGGTTAAAAGCAGTGCACATGGAAGACACAGATTGCACTGCTGTGGGCTTGATACCTCGAGCCAAACTTTGAGGCTCCTTATTTTGTTTCTGGAGGAGCAGTTTAGAGAAGGCACAGGCAGTTCTAGGACGTCTAGGGAAGGTGCTCGTTAGTGTCCACTTGGCAGCTGTGGGAAGCAGAGCCCTGCTAGAGTTAATTACTTCCCTCTGCTTCTGTTTCTGGTGCTCTAGCGTGGAAGTTATCGAAGGCTTCTTAACCCGGTGAGTTCTGAGATTTTCAGAGCAAGTTTTTTCCAAAGTGTCCAGAGATGAAGTGCTAGAATGCTTAATCCATAAACTGTTACATGAAATAATGTTGTTAACTGGGCCAGAAGCTGAACGCACGGTAGTAGAGCTGACTGTTCTCCCTAATGAAGCAGCTGGTCCTGTAGCTGAACAACAGGGGCACGGTTTGCCTGGTGGTAATAGGCTGGGAATACATGAACATTTCCACCATCCTGGCTTTGGAGTAGAACAGTTTAAACACTCTTGGTAGACAGAGACATTTCTCTTATTGCAGTTACTGCATGTCCAGTGTTCCTGACCAGCAAGTTGACAGGCTAGGCAGTTCTGATAGCTTGGGTAATTCAAGGTCTGACAGGAATTGCAGGTATAAAACTTTGAAGAAGGAGGCATCTTGTAATAGTGAAAAAGTTGACTCACCGGTTTAGCACACAGACCTATCTCTTCCCCTGGAAAATTGGTGGCTTCGGCATACTGTTGCGCTTGGGCTCCGGTCAGGAGTCGTGAACACCACCCAGCAGGGTGGCTCCAGGTGGAGAGAGACAGGAAAGGCTATAAACAGTGTCTGGGTCCAGGCTGGGTCAGGGCAGGCAGCAAGTAACAGTGTCTGGGTCCAGGCTGGGTCAGGGCAGGCGGCAAGTAGCAGTGTCTGGGTCCAGGCTGGGTCAGGGCAGGCGGCAAGTAGCAGTGTCTGGGTCCAGGCTGGGTCAGGGCAGGCGGCAAGTAGCAGTGTCTGGGTCCAGGCTGGGTCAGGGCAAGGCAGGTCAGAAGGCCCGTAGGCCACACACACACACAGAAGGCCCGTAGGCCACACACCGTAAGCAGGGCAAGGCAGGTCAGAAGGCCCGTAGGCCACACACACACAGAAGGCCCGTAGGCCACACTCAGTAAGCAGGGCAAGGCAGGTCAGAAGGCCCGTAGGCCACACACACACACAGAAGGCCCGTAGGCCACACACAGTAAGCAGGGCAAGGCAGATCAGAAGGCCCGTAGGCCACACACACACAGAAGGCCCGTAGGCCACACACAGTAAGCAGGGCAAGGCAGATCAGAAGGCCCGTAGGCCACACACACACACAGAAGGCCTGTAGGCCACGCAAGGCAAGGCAAGGCAAGGAATAAGGCCCGAAGGCCATGCAAGGCAAGGCAAGGAATAAGGCCCGAAGGCCGCGCAAGGCAAGGAATAAGGCCTGAAGGCAAGGGAAGGTCCAGGGACCAAATGCACAGCAAGCAAGGAAGGCTAGAGCAGGGAGCCCAGGCGAGCTCGATGCCGAAGCCCTGAGGGAACTGTCAGGCAGGGTTATAAGGGACAGCCCAGAACATAGAGAGGAGAAGGGAGATGGACTGGGCCTGTCAGGAGAGCCAGCTCTAGAGGGACCCCTGGTGGTGAGGCGGTTGCACAGCAGCCATAGCCGTAACACTACAACTCCCTGTATCTCGGCCTTCCTTCCTCCCCTATCAGACCCCTCCAGGTACTGCAAAATGCCACAGCAAGGATCATCAGCAATGCACGTAAATCAGATCATATTACCCCTATCCTCAAAAACCTTCACTGGCTCCCTATCTCTTCCCGCATCTTGTTCAAAGCCATCACCATTCTACACAAAGCTATCTACAACCACAACTCCTCCTGGCTTAATGAACCCCTCCGACCCACTCAATCCTCAAGCCCGACCAGAATTATTCATAAATGTACCCTTCTAGTTCCCTCTCTCAAGAAAGCCCGCCTCTCGGCCACCAGGAATCGCACCTTCTCAATTGCCGGCCCTAAGCTCTGGAATGATCTACCGCCCAACCTTCGCATGGAACCCTGCCCCTTCAAATTTAGAAAACAGTTAAAAACATGGCTCTTTCATCAAGCCTTCCCAGATTAACATTCTGATCCCCGTCACTTCCACTGACCCCCCCCCCCCCCCCCTTTTTTCCCGGCCAGCCTGCCTGCCTGTATAAATGTATAAGTATATAATTGTATAACTGTATAATTGCTTCCACCTACCCCTGGCTCAATTTGTATATAATGTACTCATACACATCTAATTAACCTTGTTAATGTTCCTCTCGCCTTCTCTCCTTCTATCATAGTTTGGGGTCCCCCCTCCGACCCCCTGTTCTTAGTTCTCCCCCTCCCCTCCCCCTGTTATTTGTATTTTCTATCTATTGTTATTATGTAAACCGATATGATGTGTATTTTAATGTCGGTATAGAAAAGCTGTTAAATAAATAAATAAATTATGTTGAACCTTCACTATTACTGGCAAATGCTTGACCATGTAATCTTTCCAGATTATATTCAATGTTCTTCTTGTCTTCACATATCGATTTTCATCCAATTATTGTCTACAAAACATAATAAATAATTATCCTTCCCCTCATTTACTCCTTCTCCCTGTCTTAAAATGTAGAATTTTACCTACTTGATCTCACTATTTTCTATCCAGCATTCCCTATTTTCAATTATTGGTCAGAACATCATTCTTTTCCACTTGTCCAAAGCTCCACTATTTCCTGTTATGATTAAATCAATATTTAATATTATTCTTTTTCTCATCCCTGCTTATTTTTAATATTACTCCTACCGGCTCTTCATAAACTATGTATGTGATAATTACCTGTACAATGCCATGTATTCCAATTCTCACCAGCTGATACTTAAATACAGTTTTCTGGTTTACTTTTTAAACCACTCTGAAACCCAAAACCAAAATTTCAAACCGATTGTTGTGTTCCGTGGCCGTCCGCGGGCGCAGCCCCCTACCTGACCTCCGTGCCGGGCCATCGGCGGCAGCATAGGGGCAGAATGCCCTACCTCTGGGCCCGGTGCCCCCGCGCATCGGCGAGGCCCTCCGGGCTAGCCGCCGGGTCAGGAGCCATCCCCACTCCTCCTTCGCGGCAGCTAGCAGCTCTCCTCCGCGGCCCGAGATCCAAGATGGCCACTACCATCTTAGGCGCGAGGCCGCGCCTCCACCAGAATTAAAGGGACCTCGTCCCTTTAATTGTCTACAGCTGATCCCAATCCACCAGGCCAGAGGAAGTATAAAAGGAGACTTCCTCTGACCATTCCCTGACTTGGCAACGTCCTCCAGCGCTGTGTAGTCTGCTTACTTCGGTGAGTTCCTTGAGCTTTGGATCCTTGTTCCTGTTTCGTCTTGGTGTCCCCGGTTCCTGACTTCGGATTGGCTTATGGTGATTCTCTGGTGTGTGACTTCGGATTGGCAAGCGGTGATTCTCTGGCGTGTGACTTCGGACCGGCAAGTGGTGATCCTTCGGTGTGTGACCTCGGACTGGTAAGCGACGACCCTCTGGCACTTGACCTTCGATTTCTTCTGGACTACCGTCTCCAAGGGCCCGCCTAAGTCCCAGCGGTCCGGGTCCTTACGGGCTCCTCCCGGGAGGACCGTGGACTTCCAGGGTAAAGCTCCAGTCAGCCCTTGCACCGATACCTTGACCTCTCTAAGGTCCACCTAAGTCCCAGCGGTCTGGGTCCCTACGGGCTCCTCCTGGGGGGACCGCAGACTTCCAGTGGTGAAGACAGATCCTCTTCTCATCTCTTCATCTGCCTCCGCAGTCGCCTCAGTCTCCAGTGCCGAGGGTCAGCTGGTCTCATCTTCTGCTCTGCCTCGTCACCCGACGAGAGAACCTACAGATCTTCCGCAAGGTATTCCATCCTCCCGTCGGCCCAAGGGTTCACAAGCCTGAGCATAACAGATTGCCAAGTCCATGGACCCGGCAGAGGCATCCGCCCGCCAAGCCTTTCCGGGAATGGCCTAGCGCCTGGTGGACCAGCAAAAAACCTTGGATGCCCTGGTTTCCTCAGTGAGAGCTTGAACCAACGTTTCGATGTGTTGGGTCCCATGAATCCTACACTGCCATCTCCGCCTATGGCTTCTGGGGGTCGTCCGGTAATCTGCCAGCCCACACCGCCATGGTTTTCTGGGGAACCTCTGGCCTGCAGGGGTTTCATGAACCAGTGCAATATGCACTTCCGCCTGCAGGCCGCCCTCTTTCCCGATGACGCCACCAAGACCACCTTTATCCTGGCTCTTCTTGAAGGGAAGGCCCTAGAGTGGGCTTCCCCTCTGTGGGAACGGGACAATCCCGTCCTAAGGAACCTCAGGGAGTTTTGGTAGTTGTTCCAGATAAACTTCGGGGATCCGACTCAAGTTTCTGCAGGCCCGAAGCTGCTGCAGTTACGTCAAGGCTCGAGGACATTGGCGGAATACGCCATAGACTTTCGGACCCTCCCTTCGGAGCTTGGCTGGGGCCCTGAGTGTCTCCACACCATCTTCTTTCAGGGGCTGAGTCCCCGAATTAAAGACGAGCTCACGGGACGAGAGATACCGAGGTCCTTGAACGCCTTGATCGACTTGGCAGGGCGCATAGATCGGCACCATCAAGAGTGCTGCCAAGAGGCCCAGATGACACCCAAAGCCGCAACTCCGTCCAGACATCCTCGGCATTCGCCCTCGCCCAAGGGTAGGTCGGGAACCCCCCGATCTCTACCTGACGAACCCATGGAATTGGGACGTGGGAAACTGTCCTCCCATGAATGCCATCGGTGAATAAAGAAGGACCTCTGTTTTTATTGCGGCACAGCGGGCCACCGGATAGCGGTATGCCCTGAGCGATCGGAAAACTCCCGTGCCTAGAACCTGAGGGAGGTCTCTTCCTAGGCTTAACTTCTCCAGCACCTCCACTAACACTACCAGTGGCGCTAATGTCACCAGCGGGTGAGTTTCACACGTTAGCCCTGGTCGACTCTGGCGCTGGCGGCAACTTCATAATGCAGAAATTGGTGGAGCACCTGAAGATTCCACTGGCCCGTATTCCAGCTCCCCTGGTCATCTCTTCTATTCAAGGGAGACCCCTCCCGGGTCGTGTGACCCACATCACAGAATCTACCCAGCTGAGGGTTGGGCTCCTTCATCGCGAACTGATGGTGTTCCATGTCCTGGAGCATTCGATACACCCGGTTGTCTTGGGCCTTCCGTGGCTCCAGGAACATGGCCCCCAATTTGACTGGAAGACCTTACAGCTGACCCGTTGGGGTCCGAGCTGCCACGGCAATTGCCTCCAATCAGTGATTCCAGTCTCATGCTCCATCGCCTCCACCAGTCTTCCAGGCCAGCTAGCCCCCTATGCCTCATACGCGGATGTGTTCTCGAAGCAAAAAGCCGAGATTCTTCCACCTCATCGATCCTTCGATTGCGCCATCAACCTCCTCCCTGGCACCGAGCCTCCTTGAGGTCGCACCTATGCTCTCTCACCTGCAGAGACGCAGGCCATGAATGAGTACATCAGAGAGAATCTGGAGAGGGGCTTCATTCGGAAGTCAAAGTCCCCCGCAGGGGCTGGGTTCTTCTTCGTTGGGAAGAAGGACGGGACTCTTCGCCCCTTCATTGACTACCGGGGCTTGAATGCTATAACGGTCAAGGACCGTTATCCCTTGCCTCTCTTCTCTGAGCTCTTTGACAGACTGCAAGGTGCGAGGATTTTTTCCAAGTTGGACCTCCGAGGGGCTTAGAACCTCATTCGAATTAAGGAGAGTGATGAATGGAAGACGGCCTTCAACACCCGAGACGGCCACTATGAGTATTTGGTGATGCCGTTCGGGCTCTGTAATGCCCCCGCAGTATTCCAGAATACCATGAATGAGATACTCCGCGACCTCTTGTACCAGTGCGTGGTTGTATACTTAGACGACATCATTCAAACACCGATAACCCTAAGAAATAACCAGAAAATTGAGCTAGCTGAAAAAGTAAGGAATCTGGGAGTAATAATGGACCCAGAAATCAACCTGAAGCAACACATATCTATAAAAGTAAGAGAAGGCTACGCAAAACTTACGGTCCTCAGAAGATTGAAACAATTACTCACACCCGCCCACTTCAGAACAGTACTGCAAACACTTATCTTTTCCAGCACTTACTACTGCAATGCACTCTTACTAGGACTGCCAGTCTCATTGATAAGACCACTCCAGATACTTCAAAATACTGCATCCAGAATACTGATGGGAAAAAAGAGGAGGGACCATATAACTGAAACTCTAGCAGACTTACATTGGTTGCCCATCGAATACAGGATAAAATACAAGGCCTTATGTACCATACACAAACTAATTTATGATAAAGAAGCAGACTGGCTAAACACAGCTTTACGAGTACACGTTCCACAAAGAAACCTCCGCTCAACTAACAAAGCACTACTAACAATCCCTTCAGTAAAGTCAGCAAAATTAACCCAAGTGAGAGAAAGGGCTTTATCATTGGCTGGGCCCATACTATGGAACACGATGCCCCCTGAACTCAGATTACAGAATAATCTCAAAACTTTTAAGAAAAATTTAAAAACATGGCTCTTTAAAAAAGCCTTCACTAAAGAGTCTGGAGGGTAGAGAAAGAAAGTACAGGGTAATGCAGATGAGAATGAATTTACTCAATCCTACGTTTAAGAAGTAATATCTCAAAGAGATAGGACTTGACCAACAATACTCAAATAATGATTTTATTTATGAATTTGTAACCGAACTTTATTGGCACCTGTTAGAATGTACGATAACCTACATGTGCCTAAATGTGCCTATTTGTAAACCGTTGCAATGGTATATAACTTAGCGACGGTATAGAAAAGTTTTTAAATAAATAAAAATAAATAAATCTTGATTTTCTCTGACACTCTGGCTGCCCACCGCCGGCACGTCGTCCAAGTTTTACAACGCCTCCGGGAACATAAGTTGTATGCGAAGCTTGAAAAGTGCCTGTTTGAGCAGGAGTCTCTTCCCTTCCTGGGATATATAGTCTCCAGTCAGGGATTCCGCATGGATCCGCAAAAGCTAAAAGCCATTCGGGAATGGCCTCAGCCATCTGGACTAAAGGCATTCCAAAGGTTCCTGGGCTTCGCAAACTATTATCAGTCTTTTATTCCTCATTATGCGTCTGTTGTTGCCCCGATGACGGCCCTGACCCGGAAAGGCGCGGATCCCAAAAATTGGCCTCCAGGAGCAGAGGTTTCCTTTCGTCGCCTCAAGGAGGCATTCATACAACAACCGTGCCTTCGGCATCCGGATCCGCAGCGGCCATTTTTTATCAAGGTAGACGCATCCTCGGAAGGAGTAGGGGCCGTTCTGAGCCAGGCCTCAGAAGGCCATAAGCTATGCCCATGTGCCTTCCTCTCCCGCCAGTTCTCGCTGGCAGAATGGAAGTATGCCATTGGTGACAAGGAGCTCTTGGCCATCAAGGTGGCCTTAGAGTGGCGCCCATGGCTGGAGGGGGCACAACACCAGTTTACGGTCTTCACAGACCATAAGAATTTAGAATACCTGCACCGGGCACAACGACTCAACCCGCGACAAGCCCGGTGGGCCCTGTTCTTCACCCGTTTCAATTTTATCCTCCGATATAGACTGGCCGGGAAGAATGTTAAGGCTGATGCCCTATCACGGGTATTTGATTCAACGGAAGGTTCTGAGGAACCACAGTACATCATTGAGCCATCCCGTATCCTCCTGTCTGCTACCATGACCATCCCTCCCGGGAAAACCCTGGTCCCGCCACGCTTGCGGAAACAAGTGCTGGCATGGGCTCACAATTCCCGCTGTTCCGGCCACCCAGGGCAATCCCGCACGCTGCAGACCCTACGCCGGTACTACTGCTGGCCAAAGGTAAATAAGGATGTTCGGGCGTATGTGGAGTCCTGCCAGACCTGTGCTCGCCACAAGAGGATCTCCGGTTCGACCCCAGGCTTACTTCAGCCATTACCTGCGCCTTCTGAACCGTGGACCCATGTGGCAACTGACTTTGTGGTGGACCTGCCACTATCTATTGGCAACACGGTAATATGGGTGGTCGTTGACCGCTTTAGCAAGATGGTGCACTTCGTGCCTTTGCTAGGATTGCAGTCTGCACCACAGCTGTTTCAGCTGTTCGTCCGGCACATCTTCAGGCTTCATGGCCTACCTAAAGGTATCCTGTCAGATCGAGGGCCTCAATTCACTGCCAAGTTCTGGAGGGCTCTCTGCCAGAAGTTCGATGTCACCCTAGACTACACGTCCACTTACCATCCACAGACCAATGGTCTCGCAGAGAGAACAAACCAGACATTGAAACAATTTCTCCATCTGTATGGCAATAAGAAACAAGGTGACTGGGCTAGCCTGCTACCCTGGACCGAATTTGCGCTAAATTCCCATATCTCCACGGCTACGGGATCCTCCCCGTTTCAGATAGTGTATGGGAAACAGCCACGTCCGCCACAGTTACGTCTCAGATAGCTCAACTCTCTGCGGATGAGTTGCACCGTCTGTGGATATCCACGTAACGTGCCCTGATCAAGGCCGGCCAGGCAGCTAAAAGGTATGCTGACCAGCACAGAAGACCGTACCTGCCTCTCAAGCCAGGCCAAAAGGTTTGGTTGAGCATGCAGTTCATCCGCTTGAAGCTGCCATCAACGCGACTGGCCCCGCGATTCATCGGGCCGTTTCCCATCATCTGACAGGTGGGTGCTGTCTCGTATCAACTTCGTCTTCCCCCGTCTGTCAAGATACACAACACGTTCCACGCCTCCCTTCTGAAGCCTCTGGTTTAGTCGTGGCCTTCCAGCACGCCTCAACCTGTTGCCTCCGAAGATGACCTCACCTATCAGGTCCGGGAGATCTTAGATGTGAGGAAACACCGGAAGAAGTGGGAGTACCTGATAGCGTGGGAGAGCTTCGGCCCCAAGGAAAACTCCTGGGAACCATTGGCTAATATCCTGGACCGGAATCTGCTGGAGCAATTCCACAGAGACCATCTGTCTAAGCCTAGGCCTCTGGGGAGGCGCCCTAAAGAGGGAGGTATATTGTGTTCCGCGGCCGTCCGCGGGCACGACCCCCCTATCTGACCTCCGTGCTGGGCCGTCGGCGGCCCAGCACGGAGGTCAGATAGGGGGGTCGTGCTGACCTGGCGCGGCCCTCTGGGCTAGCCGCCAGGTCAGGAGCCGTGCCCATTCCTTCCTCGTGGCAACTCACAGCTCTCCTCCGCGGCCCAATATACAAGATGGCCGCTGCCATCTTAGGTGCGAGGCCGCGCCTCCTCACCAGAATTAAAGGGACCTCATCCCTTTAATTGCCTACAGCTGATCCCAATCCACCGGGCCAGAGGAAGTATAAAAGGAGACTTCCTCTGACCGTTCCCTGACTTGGCAACGTCCTCCAGCGCCGTCTAGTTTGCTTACTTCGGTGAGTTCCTTGAGCTTTGGATCCTTGTTCCTGTTTCGTCTTGGTGTCCCCGGTTCCTGACTTCGGATTGGCTTATGGTGATTCTCTGGTGTGTGACTTCGGATTGGCAAGCGGTGATTCTCTGGCGTATGACTTCGGACCGGCAAGTGGTGATCCTTCGGTGTGTGACCTCGGACTGGTAAGCGACGACCCTCTGGCACTTGACCTTGGACTTCTTCTGGACTACCGTCTCCAAGGGCCCGCCTAAGTCCCAGCGGTCCGGGTCCCTACGGGCTCCTCCCGGGGGGGGGTACCGTGGCCTTCCAGGGCAAAGCTCCAGTCAGCCCTTGCACAGATACCTTGACCTCTCTAAGGTCTACCTAAGTCCCAGCGGTCTGGGTCCCTACGGGCTCCTCCTGGGGGGACCGCAGACTTCCAGTGGTGAAGACAGATCCTCTTCTCATCTCCATCTGCCTCCGCAGTCGCCTCTGTCTCTAGTGCCGAGGGTCAGCTGGTCTCATCTTCTGCTCTGCCTCGCCACCCAACGAGAGAACCTACAGATGTTCCGCAAGGTATTCCATCCTCCCGTCGGCCCAAGGGTTCACAAGACTGAGCATAACACCCATATCACAACTTCTTTTCTGCCAGAATTTTTTCAACTTCTCCAACTTTTAAGATCGTAAACCCATCATCCCTTATTGCAGTTCACAGAAAATCTAACCACCCTCTACATGTGGCGATACCCATCCCCCAGTCATCCATTTTACAACCTCAAAGTCACTACTCGACACTAATGCACATTACCACTCAACAATGGCAATATATGTTGTTATTATTTCACTCTCCTACCAACATATGCACCTAATACATTCACACTTCTACCTTCTACCCCCGGTTTTGTTGTTCACTACTAATTAATACTTTTAAAACTGCGTCACTGTGCAGCTTCTGCCCCACCCCGCATACGCTTTACTGCTCTCTCCAATCTCAAAACGTCATATGCTACTTCCCGTATGAAACTAGATTATCTGCAAAACAAGTTTTCCTCACCGACTGTTTTTAATTACCTTATACCAGCTAATTAAATTCACTTACTTTGCTTTGCAATAATGCGACTTAACCGCGCATGTGTATTGTTTCTCCCTCCAACCAGCGTATATGCCTACTACTTTCTCACTTCTCCGTTTTAAACCCGAAGTGCCACACTTACTCTAATTCTAGCCGAAAAATCATACAAATCAACATTTCTCCAAAAAGTTTTTACTTACTCACTTCCCTTCATTTCGCCAAGGGGTCAATGCGACAGCTTCTCTGCGTCTCTCTTGCTGGAACCTTTACCACGCCACGCATGCACGTTGATACCTATCCATTCTGCCCCTCTATATATATTCCGCTCTATATCCCGCCAAGCCTTACTTCCTATGACGTCTCCCAAACAAACCACCCCACCACACTAACAGGACCTCTAATATTCTGCCCAAAATTACACCATGTCTTTACTGTTCCGGTGATCAAATATCTGATCTTTCAACTCTTTTCTCCCAATCAAATATACCACAAAGTGCCGCATACCAATTCTTAACACTATATTGTCCAAGTCTTACTGGCACTTCTTTCCCTATTATGCTACAATCCTCACAACATTGCCTGCCACTCTATTTCTCGGTTAAGACCATTAGGGCCCAAGTGTCCCATTCATAAATAAATCTCTGTTCTCTCATCAACAATTTCTTAGAAATATTGCTCCCTCTTTTATTAATTTCTTGATGCAATACTGTAAATCGATGGTGAGTGTGAGGATTAGGGAGCATTTGAGCTGCATCAGAACAAAAAAGGAATAGGCACCATTAGTGCAATATTGGACACAAATGTCCCACACAGAAGAGGAATTGAGATTTACAGTATTGCATCAAGAAATTAATAAACGAGGGGGCAATATTTCTAAGAAATTGTTGTTGAGAGAACAGAGATTTATTTATGAATGGGATACTTTGGTCCCTAATGGTCTTAACCGAGAAATAGAGTGGCAGGCAATGTTGTGAGGATTGTAGCAGAATAGGGAAAGAAGTGCCAGTAAGACTTGGTTCTTCGATGGGCTCACAACTCTTTGACCTCAGGACATCCGGGCCAGTCTAGAACTCTCTCTACACTCCAGCAGTATTACTGGTGGCCTACCATAAGAAAGAACACCCAAGCTTAGGTAGAGTCCTGTCCTACGTGTACCCGTCATAAGCCTCCAGCAGGAAGACCATGCAGACTCTTCCAACCACTCCCCATTCCGAGCGAGCCATGGACCCATATTGCGACGGACTTTATAGTGGATCTGCCCATCTCCAATGGTAACAATACCATATGGGTCACAGTCGACCGTTTTTCTAAAATGGCCCACTTCGTGGCTCTACCTGGTCTCCCTTCTGCACCACAGCTTGCTAAGCTGTTCATCCGGCATGTGTTCCGGCTCCATGGCCTCCCCATGCAGTCCAAGAGTCTCTTGGACCGTGGAGTTCAATTCACAGCACGCTTTTGGAGAGCTCTTTGCAAAAAATTCAACATTTCGTTAGATTTCACCTCGGCTTACCATCCCCAAGCCAATGGGCAGACTGAGAGGACTAATAGAACCTTAAAGCAATTCTTGCGGGCCTACGTGAGCTTATGGCAGGATGATTGGGCCGACCTCCTTCCATGGGTGGAATTCGCACTAAACTCTCATCAGTCTGCTTCCACCTGCTCGTCTCCTTTCGAGGTGGTCTATGGACGCCAGCCTTTGCTACCGCTCCCTCTGTCCGTGGCCTCGCCAGCAGCACAGTCAACTGCTCAAGAATTGCATCAATTGTGGCACAATACCCAATAGCTGCTCTAGCAGGCTGCCCAGAGATCAAAGAGGTCCTTTGATGCACATCATCGTGAAGCACCCCAGTCCCAACCTAGTGATAAAGTATGGCTCAGCACCAGGTTTATCCAACTCAAACTGCCTTCGGCTCGCTTCGCTCCCAGGTATATTGGCCCCTTCTCTGTGCTTCGCCATCTGTGTCCAGTCACTTACAGACTCCAGCTGCCTTCCCCACTTAAGTTACACAGTGCCTTCCATGTTTATCTACTAAAACCTTTGGTGCTATCCGGATTTAATAAAAAGCCACCGGAGTCTCAGCCACTGTCCTTGGAAGGTTTTCCTAGAAGCCTCTCACGAGGAACCTTGTCAAAGTAAAAAGTCATGGGATTGGTGACGATGTCCTTTCGTGGATTACAAACTGGCTAAAAGACAGGAAACAGAGAGTAGGATTAAATGGACAATTTTCTCAGTGGAAGGGATTGGGCAGTGGAGTGCCTTAGGGATCTGTATACTTTTCAATATATTTATAAATGATCTGGAAAGAAATACGATAAGTGAGGTAATCAAATTTGCAGATGATACAAAATTGTTTAGTATAGTTAAATCACAAGCAGATTGTGATAAATTGCAGGAAGACCTTCTGAGACTGGAAAATTGGGCATCCAAACGGCAGATGAAATTTAATGTGGATAAGTGCAAGGTAATGCATTTAGGGAAAAATAACCCATGCTATAGTTACACAATGTTAGGTTCCATATTAGGAGCTACCACCCAAGAAAGAGATCTAGGCGTCATAGTGGATAACACATTGAAATCGTCTGTTCAGTGTGCTGTGGCAATCAAAAAAGCAAACAGAATGTTGGAAATTATTAGAAAGGGAATGGTGAATAAAACTGAAAATGTCATAATGCCTCTGTATCGCTCCATGGTGAGACCGCACCTTGAGTACTGTGTACAATTCTGGTCGCCGCATCTAAAAAAAAAATATAGTTGCGATGGAGAAGGTACAGAGAATGGTGACCAAAATGATAAAGGGAATGGAGCAGCTCCCCTATGAGGAAAGACTAAAGAGGTTAGGACTTTTTAACTTGGAGAAGAGACGGCTGAGGGGGGATATGATAGAGGTGTTTAAAATCATGAGAGGTCTAGAACAGGTTAATGTGAATCCGTTATTTACTCTTTCGGATAATTGAAAGACTAGGGGGCACTCCATGAAGTTAGCATATGGCACATTTAAAACTAATCGGAGAAAGTTCTTTTTCACTCAATGCACAATTCAACTCTAGAATTTGTTGCCAGAGGATGTGGTTAGTGCAGTTATTGTAGCTGTGTTTAAAAAAGGATTGGATACGTTCTTGGAAGAGAAGTCCATTACCTGCTATTAATTAATTTGACTTAGAAAATAGCCACTGATATTACTAGCAACAATAGCATGAAATAGACTTAGTTTTTGGGTACTTGCCAAGTTCTTATGGCCTGGATTGGCCACTGTTGGAAACAGGATGCTGGGCTTGATGGACCCTTGGTCTGATCCAGTATGGCATGTTCTTATGTTCTTATGAAGCGGACGTCACATATCAAGTCCGAGATGTCCTGGACGTTAGAGAACGTGGGAATATCTATGGGAGGGCTTTGGGCCTGAGGAGAACAGTTGGGAACCTGCCGCCAATATCCTGAACAAAGACCTCATCCTGCAGTTCCATGCCACGCATCCTCGCAAACCCAAACCCCCGGGGGGGGGGGGCCCTTAAGAGGAGGGGTACTGTTATGACCATCACATTCTGATTTTTCTGGGACACTTGGCAGCAGCAGTTTACATGGTACTCCATTCCTGACTCTGTATGCGTCGTCTTCAATGGGTGTTGAAAGCTCAGTAGATTCAGTTCCTGATGCCCATGTTGACAAAGATAACAATCACAGACTCCATGGCAAAGGAAATCAACTGGTGGTTAAATACAAATGATCTAACAGTGGGATCTCCTCTTCAGGACCCAGTACATGACTTAATCCTAACAGATGCCTTAACACAGGGATGGGGAGCACTCCTATTGCATTACAAATCGCAAAGACTATGGACGCAAGTTGAAAGATTATATCCAATCAATATGTAAGAGTTCAGAGCCATGCGATGTGCAGTAAAGGTTTTCACACATCTATTAACAGGTCAAACCTTAATGATTCACATGGACAATCAGGTCACAATATTCTACATAAATAAACAAAGAGTTTCAGGTTCCTGGACTCTTTGCAGGGAAGCCATCTGGATATGGTACTGGGCTCTCCAAAATTCAATATTGCTGAAGGCAACCTATTTACCAGGTGTGGCCAACACGCTAGCAGATAGTCTCAGCAGAATATTTTACTCCCACGAATGGTCGCTGACCCAAACGGTTGCAAACAAGATATTCTTCCAGTGGAGTTACCCTTGATAGACCTTTTCGCAACAGAACAGAATCGAAAGGTTCGACAATTTTACTCAGTCCATCACAGCCCCATCAGATACAGACAGGATGCTTTTCTGATGTCCTGGTTGCAGGGTCTTCTTTTTGTATTTCCACCAGTTCCTCTCATATCAAGGACAGTGATTCAAGATTGATCCCAAATGATACTCGTAGTTCCTGCATGGCTGAGACAAAACTGGTATGCTTATCTAGTACAGTACTCCGAAATAGAGCCTTGGAATCTAGGTCAAGATCCAAATCTCCTGACACAAGAAGACGAAACTCCTCTTTCACCTCGTCCATGCCTTCACCTAAAGGCATGGATGTTGAACGCGAGATCTTAAGGGATTTCACTCTTTCAGAGGACATTCAGCACATCATTATAGCATCAAGGAAACCATCAACACAGAGGAATTACTCCTTCAAATGGAAGAGGTACGCTACATGGTGCCACACTCAAAAGGTTCCACCCTTTTCTTCAACACCTACACAAATCCTGACCACCTTGCTTCAGAGGAGGAATAGCCTAGTGGTTAGAGCAGTGGACTATGAACCAGGAGACCAGGATTCAAGTCCTGCTGTTGCTCCTTGTGACCTTGGGCAAGTCACTTTACCCTACATTGCCTCAGGTACAAAACTTAGATTGTAAGCCCTCTGGGGATAGGGAAATACCTACAGTACCTGAATGTAAACTGGTGTGATATCTCAGTTGAGATCGAATGTCTGTATATAAAAATAATAAATAATCTTTCCAAGTCAGTCTTAGCTACTTCGACAGTAAGAGTACACTTAAGTACCATAGCAGCTTATCATGAAAGACTTAATGGCACTTCCATAGCCTCACATCCTTTAATAACTCGTTTCATAAAAGAACTTTTCAATCTCCGTCCCCCAGTTCGAAAACCTCCGGTTCCCTGGGACATAAACGGTTTTGTCACACTTAATGAAACCTCCATTTGAACCCTTACTGTCTTCTCATTTAAAGTATTTAACTTGGAAAGTAGTTTTTCTAGTCTCAATAAAGTCAGCTTGCAGAGTAAGTGAACGTCAAGCTTTAGTTCATTACTCTCCTTACCTGCAATTATTTCAAGACAAAGTAGTTCTGAGAACTCATCCAAAATTCCTACCTAAGGTAGTATTAGCTTTCCATATCAATCAAAGCAATATGCTTCCAATATTTTTTCCTAAGCCTCATGCTAACAAAAGGGAGTCTCAACTACAAAAGAGCACTAGTGTATTATAAACAACGAATTCAACCTTTTCACAAATTTTCACAATTGTTTTTATCCTTCAACCCGAACTTGCTAGGGGTTGCCGTCTCGAAACGAACTATATCCAACTGGATCTCAAACTGCATTCAATTCTGCCATAGCTCATCACAAGCTCCTTTGTCAAGCTCAGTTTCAGCACACCAACTTCGAAAAAAGGCATCTTCTATTGCGCATCTAAAGAATGTTCCAATGGAAGACATCTGTAGAGCTGCAACTTGGTCTTCAGTTCATACCTTCACAGCTCAAAACTGTTTAGACCACTCAACAACTTCAGTCAGCATGCTTGGTCAAGCAGTCCTATCCTATGTTTTAGATCAGAAAAGCACGTACACCAAGAAGTAAAAAAAAAAAAAAGCGTATGTGACAACAAGTATCACAAATCACTACTTTGTTCCATACCTGCACTTCTTACACATGCTTGGGGATTCCCAAATAGCAGGGCTAATTCAGCCTGTTTATCGATGGAAAAGAGCAAGTTTGCTTACTGTAAACGGTGTTTTCTGTAGATAGCAGGATGAATTAGCCATGCTTCCCACCCTCCTCCCTGGACGTGTAGTTTTTCTGATCTTACCTATACATCCAAAACCTTATAGCTTAGAGAACAACTGCCATTGAGGACCCAAGAGCTGTGCACGGGAAGTGCCGCACATGCGCAGCACCAAAGACTTTGATCTTTGAAGAAATGTCCGATCTGGCGCGCCGTCCAATGATGTCGGCCAAATAGCATGGCTAATTCATTCTGCTATCTACGGAAAACACAGTTTACGGTAAGCAAACATGCTCTTTTATCCCGCAGTATTCAGCTGAGTTGCTAATCACAGCATTCCATTGAGTATACCAGACAAATCATCTGGCTAACTTTAGCTAGATAAGTTGTCTGCTCCCCGCACTGCTGAATATTGAACTCAGTGTGATTGCGTGTTTCTCCATTCACCTGATAAAAGGAGCACAGCTCTGGAAAGTTAGTCATAGATGTGTTGAGTTAATTCAGTAAAAAAGTATCTCCTATAAGTTTTGTTAATCCTTATTTCTACAAACTATGTTAAAAATAAAATAAATGAATATTACTCAAAGGTTTCAAGAGTAATCAAAATAGTGTTTCCATATTTGAAGCATTCATCCATTTCTTAACCTTAATACATTTTTCCCTTTTTATTGATTCCTGATGCACAACTTTCCATTGGTTGATTTTTAATTTGTAGGTCTTAAGATAAGTCACCAAAATATAATTTGTGAACATTTATTTATTATTTACTTTTATTTATTTATTATTTTTATATACCGACATTCATCTCAATTGAGATATCACACCGGTTTACATTCAGGTACTGTAGGTATTTCTCTATCCCCAGAGGGCTTACAATCTAAGTTTTTGTACCTGAGGCAATGTAGGGTAAAGTGACTTGCCCAAGGTCACAAGGAGCGACGGCGGGACTTGAACCTTGGTCTCCTGGTTCATAGTCCACTGTTCTAACCACTAGGCTATTCCTCCTCCCTGCTGAAGAAAAATTAAATGGAAACTGTTTACCATTTCCTAGCTCTTTTCTGTTGCCAGACCTATTTAGCTCCTTGATGTTGGACCTATAAAGCATACTATAGAGCAAGGACAAGATTGGAGCTCAGAGACCCCTGTCGCTGTTGCCATTCCCCTTATCCACCACTTGCTATGTAATTTGGAACAGGTCTTATTATTTCTCTGTGCATAGGCTAAAGCTTATACGATTTCAGGAGCAGGCACTTCGTAACTATGTAAATTTTGTTGTACAGGGCTGTGCACATAAGTTGTACAGTATTAATATAATTTTTTTGATCTTTGTTGCTTGAGCCTGTCCTGTTTGTTAACTCTGCCTTTTTTTTTTTTTTTATCATTTCAGTTGAGACAATCCCAGTCGTACTGTACAGACACAGAATGCTTCCAAGAGAGTAAGTATCACTTGTGCAGGGAGGGAGAACGGAAAGCCCTGGCACTCAATTAAAAAATATAATGGAGAATCTAAATAGAGATGCACATAGTTTTCCGATATTGGCAAATTATGTATGTTTCCCTCCTTGACATAGCTCATGCTTCTCAAAATGCATCACGCAACAAAACAAACAAACCTCAAGAAATGTAGTGACTGGAAAGACGCCTAAACACACCCAGCCCCTGTCCTCTGCAGAATCCTGGATGTATGCTCGCCTCTTCCAGGACTGAACCTTTATTTTCCTGCCTATATTTTGTATTTCCTGTTGGTCCTTCTGTCTTCTGAATCAAAACAGAATTGTGTTCGCAGTCTTGCCTCCTGGTTCTCAGGACTCACACATTTCTTCAACCTGTTTATCTCTTCAGTACCACTCTGATAATATTCATAAAACATGCTCTTTGCTGACCTTCTGTGTCTGTTGCCATTTTCTCTTTGTTGTCTTTTTTTTTTCCTCTCCCTTCCAATTTCATGCCTTTTTTTTCTTCATAGCACCTGTTCTGGAATAAGCCTTCTTCTGATGTTTAAGATACTCCGTCAGTTCAGGTTAAAAACTCATTTTTCAAGACTTGTCTCCCATTCACACACATACTCACACTAAATCCAGGTTGTCTCCCATTCACACACATACTCACACTAAATCCAGGTAGTCTCCCATTCACACACATACTCACACTAAATCCAGGTAGTCTCCCATTCACACACATACTCACACTAAATCCAGGTAGTCTCCCATTCACACACACACTCGCACTAAATCCAGGTAGTCTCCCATTCACACACACACTCGCACTAAATCCAGGTAAGCTCCCATTCACACACACACACACACACACACTCTCTCTCTCACACTGAATCCAGGTAAGCTCCCATCCACACACACACTCACTCACACTAAATCCATGTAAGTTCCCATACACACACACACACACACACACACTAAATCCAGGTAAGCTCCCATACACACACACACACACACACACTAAATCCAGGTAAGCTCCCATCCACACACACACTCACATTAAATTCAGGTAAGCTTCCATCCACACACACACTCACTCACACTAAATCCAGGTAAGCTCCCGTACACACACACACACACACACACACACACAAAATCCAGGTAAGCTCCCGTTCACACAAACACACACACACACAGACAACCCAAGCAGCTCCCAGTCACACAAACACAGACACACCACTGTTTCTATTTCTCTTTTTACAGGGCTCCCTGCCTGGCTTCAACCTTCTGCAGCTGTTCCTGCTTTTTTTTCCCCACTTCTGACTGGTTCCTCTGCAGAACAAGCCCCCCTACTTGCTTAAATAGGCCTGAAGGCAATTCTGCCTACCCTGTTGATGCAGCCTCTTTAGCTCTCAGCCACTGGCACCAGCTGCACAGAGCAGGAACAGACTAGATCAAAACAAGATTTCCTAGCGTGTAGCAGTGGACTCAGGACCAATGGGTATTGTGTACTCCTGATAGCAGTTGGAGACGGATCAGATTTCAATCTGACGTCAGCCCCTAGTACATATACCCCTGCAGAAGTGCAGCTCTTCAGTATTTTTCATCTCCACAGCAGTTAGGGACTACCTGCACGCTCTCACAGCGTTAGAACAAATTCAATGGAGAAAACCCAAGATCTGAAGAAAACCTACCTCTACAGACGAGCCCCGCTCTCCTGCGGTGATACTCTCGGGTCCCTCCCCCAGTTGAGAATTCCCGAGGTGATTTCCGTGGTCCCTCGGAGGTAAGCCTCGGTCCGGCGCCGATCCACAGCGGGGACCTAGCCCCCGATCTCGGGCACAGCTGAGAGGCAGTGGGTGCATCCTTGAGCGCGGCGGTGAAAGTATTTGACCTCTCCCCCCGCAGCCGGAGACCGCCCGGAACGAAACCCGGAAGCGCCGAAGACAAGGTAAGATAGAAATCTTCTTCATAGACTCCGGTCTCCGAGGTTCGAGGAGTCGCACAGGTCGCCGGCTGGGACCAGTGCCACCGGGTTGATCCGCCCTAACAGGGCCAGGCTCCGGCTAGATCCAAGGGTCCTCCCACGTGGAGACCCTCCGAGGTGGTCGCCATATTGCCCGCGTAGTCGCCGTCACCATCTTGGCCCTATTCGCCGTCTCGATCCGGGCGCACAAAGCTAGCTAGGCGCACAAAATACATGTGCGCATAAAGTTACACGCACAAGTGCCGAGCGCATAAGTTATACGCGCATTGCGCGCCTACCGGGCTGGGCGCACACCTGTGCGCACAACCAGCACACACATCTTAGGCGCGCCGGAGCGAATAAGGATTTATGCGCCTATACCCATGGCACCACCGGAAACGGAGATCAAGGCTCAAGGCCTCTGCTCAGCATGCCACATTAGAGCTGCACAAAACGAAGAGGCCAATGCCCTGTGCGTTCAGTGCGATGAGGCCCTGGGAGATCCAGACCTCTCGCCGTCCAGCAGCTAATTGACCTGGAATGGAGTGCTCCAGATCCACATTCAAAGGGGGACGAGCTATGGCAGCCATATACCCCCTGGACCCGGCGGCCAAAGACCTTCTGACATGCCCAAAAGTGGATGGCATGGTCTGCGTGGTCTCGAAGTGCACTACTATCCCAGTGGAGGGAGGCGCAGCGCTCAAAGATGCTCATGACCGACGTCTGGAATCCATCCTTAAACAGTCCTTTGACGTCGCCGCTATGTCCCTACAAATAGCGGCCTGCTGCACCGTTGTAACACATGCCTGCCTATCACAGATCAGGAGCAACACCCCTGGGGAAGCCATGGAACCAGCAGTATCATTCCTTGCGGATGCTGCTTCCGATCTGGTGCGCACAGCGGCCAGAGGAGTGTCATCAGCTATGTCAGCCAGGAGACAACTCTGGCTCCAAAGCTGGTCGGCAGACGCATCTTCCAAAACGAGACTCATGAGGATGCCCTTCAAAGGATCCCTCCTGTTCGGCAGCGAACTAGAGAAACTGGCTAACAAATGGGGCGAGTCCCCATTGCCATGCCTACCGGAGGACAGGAATAAGACAAAACCAGCGACCCTTCCCCCAGTCCTCCAGGGGCAGAGGTTCACAGCACTTCAACCCATACAGAAATAATTATCAAGCGCCCCGCCCTTCAGGCAGGAACCAGTCCTTTCGGAACAAGCACAACAAAAGGGGAACTAGTTTGGGTCCAGGCCCCAGCCGCACCTCACAATGAGATTCAGCCGACCCATCCAAGGGAAGAAGCCATAGGGGGCAGACTAGCCCTATTCTACCATAGATAGAATATTCTCTCCCCAACTCTCTTTAACATCTACCTTCTCTCTCTCCCAACTCCTAACAAATCTAAAGTTAACTCACTATATATATACGCCGACGATGTGCAAATTCTCATCCCGATTAAGGACTCACTCCACAATACCCTCTGTTTCTGGAACAACTGCCTTCAATCTATCAACCACCTTCTCACTAGCCTCAACTTAGTCCTTAACACCAATAAGACAGAACTCCTCCTCATATCCCGGGAGGAATCCAAAGCATCCCCCAACAATCAGCCCACCTTGCAACCCATCCTCTCCTCCCATGTGAGAAACCTTGGAGTCATCATGGACAACCAACTGAACTTTCAAAAATTTGTCAATAACACCACAAAAGACTGTTTTTTCAAACTACAAGTCCTAAAACGACTGAGAACCCTTCTACACTTCCAAGATTACCGCTCTGTTCTTCAAGCCATCATTTTTTTTTTTAAAAGACTATTGCAACTCTCTTCTTCTTGGTCTCCCAGCAAACACCATCAAACCCCCGCAGATGCTGCAGAATGCTACGGCGAGGATCCTGACCAAGACCAGTAAAAGAGAGCACATCACACCCATCTTGTGCAACCTTCACTGGCTCCCAATCAAATTCAGAATCCAGTATAAAGTCTTCATAATTATATTCAAAGCATTACACAATCTCACCCCACCTGATCAAAAGATATCACTTCGTCACCATAACCCCACTAGACCAATCAGAACTGCTTACAGAGACACTCTCTACACCCCCCCCCCCCCCCTATCAAATCCTCCCTAGGGAAACGAGCTCTTTCCACAGCCGGCCCTTCTCAATGGAATGCTCTCCCGCCAGACCTCCGGCAAGAAACATGCTTGGCAACCTTCAAAAAAAAAACTCAAAACATGGCTCTTCTCTCAAGCTTTTCACTAACTATGACTCTACCTCGCAGCCAGGTCATGGCTAGCCCCTATTTAACTTTGGATTTGTTTCCCCATCATGTTATATCTTCTATTTAAGTTCTGTCTTACTACCCTGTTATTTACCAGGTATATCATAGTATTTTATAAGTTTTCATCCCAGTTTATGTATCCCCTGTTCGATGTAACGCATTCGTTTTATGCATCTACCGTTTCGCTGTAAACCGATAATATGATGTACTTTTGCACATGAATGTCGGTATATAAAAGTTCCAAATAAATAAAATAAATAGATGGTTCGAGATAACTTCGGACAAGTGGGTCCTAACCATCATTTGAGAGGGGTACTACCTGGATTTCCTACGAACCCCTCCGGACAAGTTTGCGGAATCCCCCTGCCATGACCTCTCCAAGAGGGTGGCAGTGGAAGCTACACTGACCAGATTACTGGCCCTCGAGGCCATATCCCCAGTACCTCCACAAGAAATAAATACTGGGCATTATTCCATCTATTTTATCGTCCCAAGAAAGAGGGGACATTCAGGCCCATCCTGGACCTCAAGTCAGTCAACCACCACCTGAGGATTCCCTGCTTCCACATGGAAACCCTACGCTCTGTAATAAGGGCGATACAACCGGGAGAGTTTCTCACATCCCTTGATCTTTCGGAAGCCTATCTACACATCCCAGTCCATCAGGAACATTAGCGCTTCCCTGGCTCAGGTGGCTTCGGGTTAGCCACAGCACCCAGGCATTCACAAAGATCATAGTGGTGGTGGCGGCAACACTGAGGAAGGAAGGAATCCTCGTACACCCTTACCTAGACGATTGGCTGATCAGGGCGAAATTCCCAGAGGAAAGTCACCAAGCAACCAACAGAGTCAAAACTCTACTGGAGAGCCTTGGATGGGTGGTCAACACAAACAAGAGTTGTCTGCAACCCTCACAGTCTCTGGAATATCCAGGAGTCCAATTCAACACCAAAGAAGAAAAGGTCAGCCTGACTCCTACAAGGAGATCAAAACTGAGGAATCGGTTACAAACCCTGCTGAGCGAACCTCGCCCCACAGCATGGGATTACCTACAAGTCCTCGGTCTGATGGCATCCACACCGGACTTAGTGCCATGGGCGCGAGCTCACATGAGACCCCTACAGCGCTCACTTCTATCGTGATGGAATCCACTGTCTCAGAACTATGCTGTACGTCTACCACTCCCGGGCAGAGTTCAGACCCAGCTACGATGGTGGCTGCAGGTCAGCCACCTGAGCCAGGGAACAAGACTATCTTCACCAACCTGGACCCTGCTCACCACAGATGCCAGCCTACGAGGATGGGGAGCACACTGCGAGGAGCTAACCGCCCAAGGGCAGTGGAACGCAGAAGAGTCGGGATGGAACATCAACTGCCTAGAAGCGCGGGCAGTCAGACTAGCCTGCCTACGGTTCGTTCACAGACTCCAAGACAAAACGGTCAGAGTAATGTCGGACAACGCCACAACAGTGGCCTACATCAACCATCAGGGGGGAACCAGAAGCCAACAGATGTCTCTGGAAATAGACCCCCTAACATCGTGGGTGGAAGTAAATCTCCAGGAGATCTCGGCTGTCCTCGCTGGGAAAGACAACATCATGGCGGACTACCTCAGCAGAGAAAGTCTAGACGCAGGAGAATGGAAGCTGTCGTCTGCAGCGTTCCAAATGATAGTTAACCGGTGGGGGACACCAGACATGGACCTTCTGGCAAACTGGTCCAACGCCCAAGTACCCAGGTATTTCAGCCGCAGGCGGGAACCTCAGTCCCTGGGGATCGATGCCCTGGTACAGACCTGGCCACAGGGGACTCTATTATACGCCTTCCCGCCGTGGCCCCTATTGGGCGCAATCATTCACATGATTCAGCTACACAGGGGACTAGTACTTCTGGTGGCTCCGGACTGGCCAAGAAGACCGTGGTTCACAGACATGAGAAGACTACTGGCAGGGACCCCCCTGCCGCTGCCTCCACACAGAGACCTGCTTCAGCAAGGACCGATCCTCCACGAGGATCCAGCTCGATTCTCTCTTGCGGCCTGGCCCTTGAGAGGGCTCACCTGAGAAAGTGTGGATACTCGAGGGTTGTAATAGACACCCTACTCAGAGCAGGCAAGTTCTCAACATCTTTAACATACATAAGGATTTGGAGAGTATTCGAAGCCTGGTGCGAAGACCACGACATCATACCATGCTCAGTCAAAGTTCCCATGATCTTGGAATTCCTGCAGAACGGGCTACAGAAGTGTCTGTCCCTCAAGTCCATCAAGGTACAGGTGGCCACATTGTCATGCTACGGCACCAAGAGCGAGGGCGACAGCATAGCCTCTCACCCAGACGTTTCATGCTTCCTGAAAGGACTCAAACACATCTGCCCACCCCTAAAGTGACCGGTACCTATTTGGAATCTCAACCTGGTCCTGGAGTTTGTAGCAGGAGCCTCCTTCAGGCCCCTCCGAGGACTGTCTCTCCGACTATTAACTTTAAAGACAACATTCCTGCTGGCAGTTTGTTCAGCCCGCCGCACTTCAGAACTACAGGCACTGTCCTGCTGGGAGCGGTTCCTCAGGCTCACCCCGGGAACCATCCAGCTACGCACGGTCCCTTCGTTCCTTCCCAAAGTGGTGTCGCGCTTCCATCTTAACCAAACCATCTCGCTACCATTGCCGGATAAGTTTAAGAATTCGGAAGAAGCTCGTAGTCTACGCCACCTCAACATCGGCAGACTCCTATCAAGATACCTTGAAATGTCGGAACCCGTACGAAAAACAGACCACCTATTCATCCTTCACAGCGGGAAGAGACAAGGAGAAGCGGCCTCGTGGGCAACCATAGCCCGCTGGATCAAGGAAATCATCAAGGCGGCCTACGTAGAAGCAGGCAAGCCGCCACCTCTACAGGTTAAGATCCATCCTACTAGAGCCTAGGCAGTGTCCTGGGCAGAAACCAGAATGTTGTCACCCGCCAAGATTTGCAGGGTGGCGACATGGTCCTCCATCCACACCTTCTCCAGGTTCTACCGCCTGGACATTCAGGCTCGGGAGGACACGGCATTTGCAAGGGCAGTACTAAGTGGGTCAAGGGCAGCCTCCCACCCTGTTCGGGAGTAGCTTTTATACATCCCATTGGTCCTGAGTCCATCTGCTACACGCTAGGAAATGGAGAAATTATTTACCTGATAATTTCGTTTTCCTTAGTGTAGACAGATGGACTCAGCATCCCACCCTTGGCTACCGTTACTTATGGAATTTCAAATGATACAAGGGTAAGCCATGCTTTCCTTCACTTTGGACACCCATCCTACCAGGTGTCGACGCTTTCCGGTTGAGGGCACTGGAGGTCTCCAGCTATAGCCAATTCAACCAGATCAAGTTAATCAAGTTATAAAGTTTAACCAAGTTATGAAGTTATTCAAGTTAATCAAATTAGTCAGTCACACATATATTCACAATGCTTTTCGAGAATACTGAAGAGCTGCACTTCCTGCAGGGGTATATGTACTAGGGGCTGACGTCAGATTGAAATCTGATCCGTCTCCAGCTGCTATCAGGAGTACACTATACCCACTGGTCCTGGGTCCATCTGTCTACACTAAGGAAAACGAAATTATAAGGTAAGTAATTTCTCCATTCTCAGAGGTGTTCCGCAAGGCCGCTCTGCATGCCTCTGCTGGATGCAGCTGCCATGGCTTTGAGAAGACTCAGGGAAATCAAATCTTAAAAAAAAAACCTGATTGCTTCAGGAGTGGAGGAAGGGAGAGGGAAGGGCATGCTCTTCACTCATTTTACAACAGTGAATCTGCACTTCTACTAACTGCTTCAAGCTCTGATCTTCATTACACAGATCTAGTGGGACTCGGGAGTATGAGGATGAGAATGAGGCTTCCATGAATCTCCTGGTTTCCACTGCTGCCACCTCCCCCCTACCCCCACTCTCCCGGTGTATTGCCCCATGCAAATGCATAGCACGCACACCCGAATGTGCCAGCACTGTTCACGTATTTTTATGAGATGCCCTGGCAGGGCACCATATCACAACTATATAAAAATATCTTTTTATAGCCTATTTGCATATTCATATAACACCAATCTTAGCTAATTTTGCACTGATCTGTTGAAGGGAATTTAGTTCTTGAAAGATGGTCAAAAAGTTAATAAAGCCCAATAAAAATATTCTTTACATTTTAAGGTTCTGTCAAAACAAGCAATAGGAAATTATATAATTTAATATGATACTTAAGCTTCATTTCTGAGACACACTCTTAAATAAAGTTGCCAGTAGTCACAATTCTGCATTATAAATGGATTCTGTCTACATGCCTGCACTTTAAATTTTACTCAGCTCCCACTTCTTCAGCACACCAAAACAGTAGCTAAACCAGATAACAATGCATCAGACAGGGCTCCAAAAATAAGGTCACCTGTACCTGGTGAGCACTGTAATATTATTAATAGTATTAGTAGGCACAAAGACAGATATTCATAAGATAATATTTTATATAAGCTTGTTACAAGTTTATATTACAAAGAACTGTGCAACTGTAAGAGAGAGCGAATGGGGAAAGTGTGATGAGAGTATATGTATTTTTGTATGTCTGTATGTTCCTTTTAGTATTTTGAAGTGGTTCTGTGATGTAATCATGAGGAAAAAGGTATGAGATAAGATATGAGATCTCCTTTCCCAAATTAGCTAGCCTCAAAAAGCTAAACGCATGTAAATCAAGTTAGTATCTGACTTCTTGTTTAGTGATGGATCTTGATAGTTTCTACCTTTCGGGCCAATACAGTAAAATGTGCGGGAGAGCCGGCACTCCAAGCTAAGCGCCCGCTCTCCCGACGCATGCCCAGGCCACTCTCCTGGGCATGCGATTTAGTATTCAAATGTTGGTCCACAGTAATAAGGAGGCGCTAGGGACACTAGCGCGTCCCTAGCGCCTCCTTATTGGCAGAAGCAGCGGCTGTCAGCGGGTTTGACAGCCGATGCTTAATTTTACCGGCGTCCGTTGTCGAATCCATTGACAGCCACGGCTTCGGAAAACGGACGCCAGCAAAATTGAGCGTCCGTCTTCCAACCTGCGAGCCGCGGAATGATTTTTATTTATTTTTTAATTTTTTTTTTCGATTATTTTTTTTGGGGGGGGGGCTCCGACTTAATATTGCTATGATATTAAGTCGGAGGGTGTACAGAAAAGCAGTTTTTTCTGCTTTTCTGTACACTTTTCCCGGTGCTGGCTGGAGTTAATTTCTGAGAGTAAAATGTGCGGCTTGGCTGCACATTTTACTTGCTGGATCGCGCAGAACTAACTAATAGGCTCATCAACATGCATATGCATGTTGCAGGCGCTATTAGTTTCGTGGGGGGGGGGGGGGGGGGGGTTGGCCGTGCTTTTTCCACGCGCTATTACCCCTTACCGTATAAGGGGTAAAAATAGCATGTCGAAAACGCACGGCCAAATGGGGGCTAATGGTGCACTTGGTGCCATACTGCATCGGCCCGTTTGTTAGACAAAGGCCTGTAATTAGATCAGTTTGTGACTATTTGTATCCAGCTTATGCCTTTTGGCATACAGGTGGTTCCTTTTAGAAATCTGGTTCTTATCAAATAAGCTATTAACTCCCATTAAGACAGGAGTTAGAATTAGAACATAAGAAATTGCCATACTGGGTCAGACCAAGGGTCCATCAAGCCCAGCATCCTGTTTCCAACAGAGGCCAAACCAGGCCACAAGAACCTGGCAAGTACCCAAACACCAAGAAGATCCCGTGCAACTTATGCAATTAATAGCAGCGGCTATTACCTAAGTAAACTTGATTAATAGCAGTTAATGGACTTCTCCTCCAAGAACTTATCCAAACCTATTTTGAACCCAGCTACACTAACTGCACTATCCACATCCTTTGGCAACAAATTCCAGAGATTAATTGTAAGTCTGAGGGCTTCCTGTTTGTACAATATTTTCTAGATACACCAGTTGAGGCCTGGTTAGGTCAGATTAGGTATGTATGGCCCAAGAGCTTTGGTGATCAGTGCTGTGAAATACTAACATTTCCTGTATATTTTTTTCTTTCTATGGGAGTGTGTATTGGGGGATTCTCCTTGGATAAACAGGATGGTAGTCCTCACATGTAGGTGAAATCATCCGATGGATCCCGGCATGGAAAACTTTTGTCAAAGTTTCTAGAAACTTTGGCCAGCAGACTGAGCATGCCCAGCCTGCTACGATCCGCGTGTCCTCGCGAGGTCCCCCTTCAGTCTCTTCTTTTCCGTGGTGCAGTTGCCTCGCGGTTGATGGAGCTCCACATTTTTTTCAAAATTTTTCTCGAATCCTTCGAGTTTCTTCTCGATCCTCATCGGGTCCCCCTTCGCGGTCGGTGCCCTCCTGGTATGGTAAGTTATTTTCCATTTTTGCTCATTCTTGCAGTCTATTCCCGACTCCCCACCTCCCGGTGCCAGTCGGCCATTGACTCATACCGGGTTGTTTCATGGTGTTGACTGGTTTTCATCTCTGCCCCCAGTGCCCGCGAACTATTTGCATCACGGACCCACATGAGGTTTGCATCCTCTGCCTGGGGGCCTCGCATGATGTCCATGGATGTCGTCTGTGCAATCAGATGACACGGAAGGGGCGTCTTGCGCGCCTCAACAAAATGGAGAAACATTTCGGGACCCCGAAATCCTCCACTCCTGCGTCGGTTGCTTCAATGCCTAAGGATCGTGGGGAGCAGTCCCCGTCTCTGACTCTTGAGGTCTCTTTCATTTCCACACCCAAGGATCGAGGAGAGCGAGATCGATCCATGGTGGTCTCTTCCCTCCCCCAGACCTCGGGGTCATTGACTTCCTTGGCGTTGGGGAAAAACTGGGCCGAGCATCAGAAGCATTTCCAGAAGTACCAGCACTGGACATCAACCCGACACTGTTCCGGTTCTGGAGCGGCATCAGCAGCTGCCATCGTAGTGGCATCGGCCACAGGAGGCCCCATCCTCCGGTGTTCTCGGTAGCCCGAGGCGTTCCCCACCAATACCGGTGCCGGGCGCCATACCACTTCGGGGACCCGAGGATGAGCCGGCGACGCCTCGTCCCCCTCCATTAGTCCTGACCACTCAAGACTTCCAGGAGGAGTTGCACCACAGGGTGCAGTCGGCAGTGCTCAAGGCACTGCAAGGTGTTGAGATACCGGTGCCTGAGCCTCCGCCATCGATGCTGGCACTTTGCTAGAGCGTCTGGACGTCCTTCCTGGCACCCTACTGACGCAACCGGTGCTCGAAGGACCATTGATGCCCCGCCTGCCACCGATGCCCTCTACCAGAGAGATCCCGATTCCCGGGTCCTCTGAGGAGGATGAAGCCTCCGGGACCAGGCACCTTCACTTGCGGTTCCCCCAGCCTCTACCGGGTCCTTCCGGCTTACAATGGCCAATGGCCCCCTTGATGCCAGGGAATCCATCAGTGGTGTTGTTACCCCTGCGCCCCTCGGAGCCCAGGGTCGATGCCCCTCATGGCCCTCGCCCTCAACGCCTGGGCTCAAGTGAGGAAGAGGGTTCCTATGACCTTTGGGGTGATGACTCCACAGATTCTCCGAGTACTCCGGTGACCCGCTCTCGGAGGAGTGGTGCCGGTCACTGCCGGAGGACCTGTCGTTTGCGGGGTTTTTTAGGGCTATGGCTGAGGCCATCCTCTTTCAGCTCCTTATGGAGGAGGATGTGCGCCACAAGATGCTGGAGGTTCTCCAATTTATTGATGCTCCTAAAGAGATCATGGCAGTTCCGATCCATGACATTTTTAAAGAATTCCTCCTCCGCATGTGGGAGCACCCCATTTCCGTCTACCCAGTAAACAGAAAGGCCGATGCCACCTACTTGGTGCAGCAGGCCCTGAGGTTCGAAAAGAGGCAATTCCCCCATCAGTCGGTGGTAGTGGAGTCAGCCCTGAAGAAGCCTTGGTGCTCCCGCACCCATGCTTCCGCTCCTCTGGGACATGAGCATAGAGAACTTAATGCCATAGGAAGAAAGATCGTCCAAGATGCCATGCTGGTCGCCCACATTGCAGCTTACCAACTTTACATGACTCAGTATAACCACAATCCCTGGAAGCTAGTCCAAGATCTTGCAGAGGGTCTCCTCCCGACAGCAGCAGGAAGCGCTTGCTGCGATTGCCTCGCTGAGTCTGGAAGCAGGGAAACACGAAGTGCGATCTACCTATGATGTGTTTGAAACTGCAGCCCACTTACCAGCCGGAGGCATCGGTGCCAGACGGGTGGCTTGGCTCAGGTCCTCGGACCTCTGGCCGGAGGTCCAGGATAGGCTCGCCGACCTCCCATGTACAGGTGAGAACCTGTTCCAGGGACAAGGTCCAGGACGTGAAGGCGCAGGCGAAGGATCATCATGACACCCTCCAGCAGCTGTCTGCTAGTCCCTCAGTCGGGCCATTCTCAGCCAGGAAATTCTCCAGGCCAGGTTCTTGCAAGCCCTTCTACCGGCAGCGAAAGTATTACTCTCTGGCCGCTTGGACTTGCACGACCCGGAGCAGTTCTAGGGGTCGCCCCCGCCAACAGCGGGCCTCCAGACACCAACTGGCACCCCAGCAAACCCCGGCTACGGGCTTTTGACTGGCAGCCAGGGAGCACAAGTCATCTGGCAGTTCCCCTGGCACCCTATCCCCTGGTCGGCAGCAGGCTCCTCAGCTTCACCCGGTGCTGGGAAGGGATCACACCGGACCATTGGATCCTTTCCATTGTATGACAGGGGTACTGTCTGCACTTCAGCCGGTTCCCGGAGACCTCTCCCCCATGTTCATCCGCCCATTTGGTCGTTCTTCAAACAGAACTCTCCGCCCTCCTTATATTGGTTGCAGTGGAACTGATCTCTTGCAGACAGGGTCAAGGGTTCTACTTGAGGTATTTCCTCATCCCAAAAAGGAATGGCGGCTTGCGCCCCATCCTTGACCTCAGGATGTTGAACAAGTTTCTCGTAAGAGAAAAATTCAAGGTGGTCTCCCTGGGCACGCTGATCCCCCCCCCCCCCCCCCCCCCTCCGAAGAAGAGGAGACTGGCTCTGCTCCCTCAATCTGAAGGAGGCATACGCACACATTGCGATTGTCCCCAGCCACAGGAAGTACCTCCACTTCGTGGTGGGAAATGCACATTTTCAATAAGAGTGCTGACCTTTGGGCTGGCATCAGCCCCACTGCATCTTTACCAAATGCTTGGCAGTAGTGGCTGCCTACCTCAGGCATTTCTCGGTCTGTGTTCCCATACCTGGACGACTGGCTGGTCAGGAGCATCTCCTGCTCCGGAGCCTTGCAAGCTCTGGCCCTGATGGTTCAAACCCTGCAGACTTTGGGGTTCGTGATCAACTTCCCCAAGTCGCACCTCTGCCCATCCCTGCAGCTGGACTTCATAGGCACCAGGTTGGACACAGCACAAGTGAAAGCTTTCATGCCCAAGGATTGGGCGGTCGCCCTCTCCTTGCTAACTACCCTCATGTGCAGCAGCAGAAGGGTGTCGGCCCGCCTCCTACTTCGCCTGCTGGGCCACATGGCGGCCTCCGTCCATGTGATGCCCTTGGCTTGCCTCTGCATGCAGACCCCTCAGTGGGGCTTGCATTCTCAGTGGCTGCAAGCATCCCAGGATTTTGAGGCTCTGATCATGATCACAGACCCTCTCAAGCTATCCTTGGCCTGGTGGGATGCCCTTCCCAATCTAGAACACGACCTTCCCTTCCAGCCCGGGCCGCCCTAGGTAGCCCTCACCACCAATGCTTCTCCTCAGGGGTGGGGAGCCCATGTGAATGGTCTACACACTCAAGGCCTTTGGACAGCCGCTGAAGCACAATGCCAGATAAACTTTCTAGTGTTTTGAGCGATGTGACACAATACATCCTGTGGGCGTTTTGGGATCAGTTTTTGTCCAAGGAAGTCCTTATCAGGACGGACAACCAGGTCGCGATGTGGTACATCAACAAGCAGGGCGGCACAGGCTCATTCCTCCTCTGCCTGGAGGCGGTGCAGATTTGGAACTGGGCCCTTTCCCAAGGAATTATCTGCAGGTGACCTACCTGCCAGGTCACCACAACACACTGGCAGATCGCCTCAGCCGGTCCTTCCAGCCAAACGATTGGTCCCGCAACCCTGCGGTAGCAGCCTAATTATTCTGCCACTGGGGTTCGCCGGATATGGACCTGTTTGCCTCCCCTCTCAATCACAAGTTGAGCAAGTTCTGCTCCCTTGTAGCGGGGAATGGCCATCCGGCCTGCGATGCCTTCTTCCTTCACTGGGGGCAAGGCCTCCTGTATGCGTACCCACCTCTCCTGCTCCTCTCCAAGACCCTGTCAACACTTCAGGAGGATGGGGGGATCATGATTCTCGTGGCACCCTCCTGGCCTCGGCAGGTTTGTTTTCCACTCCTACAGGACCTGACTGTGCCTGTGCCCATCTCGTTGGGACGGCGCCCAGCCTCATAACACAGAACCAGGGCACCCTGCACCACTTGAATCACCGGGTTCTAGCCCTCACAGCTTGGATGTTGAGCGCTTGATCCTCCAAACGTTACAGCTCTCAGACTGTGTTTCTCTGATCCTGATCGAGTCCCGGAAACCTTCGACTAGGAAGTCATACACTTCCAAGTGGAAACGTTTTTCCATCTGTTGCGGCGGGCATGGGTTGGACCCCTTCTCCTGCCCTCTCTCCCGGCTGCTGGACTACCTGTGGCACCTGTCTGAGTCTGGGCTACAGACCAGTTCCGTCAGAGTGCACCTTAGCGCTGTTAGCGCGTACCACCAAGGTATCGCTGGCACGCCTGTTTCGGTCCAGCCCCTGGTTGACCGCTTTATGCGGGGTCTCCTTCAACTGAAGCCCCTTCTTTGGCCTCCAGCAGCATCCTGGGACCTCAACGTGGTCTTGGCAAGACTGATGCGGCCTCCTTTTGAGCCCCTGCAGTCCTGTGTTCTGAAGTTCCTCATCTGGAAAGTCCATATTCCTGGTGGCGATCACTTCCGCTCGCAGGGTCAGCAAGCTTCAGCCCTGGTTACGTACGCACCATACATGAAGTTCTTCCATGACCGTGTGGTCTTGCGTACGCATCCTAAATTCTTGCCCAAGGTGGTGACTGATTTCCACATCAATCAGTCCATCGTTCTACCCACCTTCTTTCCAAGGCCACATTCCCACCCAGGGGAACGCGCTCTCCACATCTTGGACTGTAAACGGGTGCTGGCTTTTCACCTAGACCTTACAGCAAGCCACAGACAGTCCTCCCAGCTCTTTGTATCTTTTGACCCCAACAGGCTGGGGGCAGTGGTGAGTAAGCAAACCCTATCAAACTGGCTGACGGATTGCATTGCCTCCAGCTGGCTGGCAGAGTGAAGGCTCACTCTGTGCGGGCCATGGCAGTGTTGGTGGCCCACTTGCATGCAATCCTCGCTGCAGAATTTTGCCAGGCTGCAACCTGGAGTTCTCTTCACATGTTTGCAGCTCACTACTGCATTAACAGGGATAGCCGTCAGGACATTGCCTTTTGTCAGTCCGTTCTGCGCAGCCTGTTCCAGACCTGAACCAACTGTCTCTAATCGTGTTCCTTGTGGGACCAGACCGCCCCTGTTTTCCCCACAGCGCTGCAGTTGTGTTGTGCCCGTTGGCACCTTGCTCAACTGCTGTTGGTCTCTCTGGTTCAAGGGAGTGATCTGGAGCTCTGTACTCACCCACATGTGAGGACTACCAGCCTGCTTGCCCTAGGAGAAAGTACAGTTGCTTACCTGTAGCAGGTGTTCTCCTAGGACAGCAGGATGTTAGTCCTAAGGAATCCCGCTCACCTCTTCACGATGTTGGGTTCACCTTTGGTTTGTTGTTTTATTTTTTCGCTCATCTGCTTTGCTATGTTACTTCTGCTGGCCAAAGTTTCTAGCAACTTTGACAACAATTTTCCATGCCGGGCTCCATCGGATGATGTCACCCACATGTGAGGACTAACATCCTACTGTCCTAGGAGAACACCTGTTAAAGGTAAGCAACTGTGCTATGTGAAAGCATCTAGTCCAATAGGAAAACAATACTGCAAAAAACTAAATGCACAGTAGAATCTTTATGGGTGGAAATCCCATGTGTGTTGGGGAAGAGTGTAACGATAGGAGTTTCTCACAGGTCAAGCAGGATGGTAGTCCTCACATATGGGTTACATCACAGGATGGAGCCCAATCACGAAACACTTTTGTCAAAGTTTCTAGAACTTTGACTGGCACCTACTGGGCATGCCCAGGATGGCACTAACCCTGCAACCAGCAGGGGTCCCCCTTCAGTCTTCTTTTTTCCGTGCAGCAGTAGCCACACAGCTTAAGGAGCTCCACAGAGATTCCTGACAGGAATTTTCCTCACGGAATTACTATACAACTTTCTACCCCACAGGGGTCCCCCGCTTTCATTTTTACGACCGCGGTAGTCCGGTACGTTTTTTTCCCCGATTCCGGTCGATTCTCGTCAAGTTTGGCCTTCATGGCTAAATCTTTTTTACAGGCCATGGCGTCGGGGTTCCGTCGATGCCCGGAATGCACCCGTACAATGTCCATTACTGACCCTCACCGGGTATGGGTAATGTGTCTGGGTAGCGAGCATGATGTCCTTACTTGCACCAAATGTGCCCTTATGACACCTAAAGGTCGCAAGGCTAGAATGGAGAAAATGGAACTTCTCTTTCGGTCAAAAACCCCGACGCCGTTCATAGCATCGACGTCGTCTGAACCAACACTGTCTACGTCGCACCATCATCTGGCACCGGCCGGTGTCCGACCAGCATCGACGACTCTACGGCCATCGACACCCTCTGTTCCCCCTCATGAAAAGGACAGAGGTGACCGTCGAGAAAAGCATCGGCATTGACATCGCAGGTCTCAGACCATCAAAGCAGGCAAGGCCTCGACGTCGTCATCGTCTGAACCGCCATCGAAGAAAGCCCGTCCAGAAAAGGCACCGTCCCTATCTAGTTCAGGGTCACCGAGGCAACCTTCACTGGGACCGGTGATAGGAGCCGCGATTCCACTTCAAACAGTGGTCCCTCCGGCTACGCCTCCTCCTCCTCCGGCATCGGGGCTCCAGGTTTCCGGGAGGAACTGGATCAGATGATTCAGGAGGCCATCGGCAGAGCGATGCAAGGTTTCAAAGGTTCCATCGACCCAGATACCGGTACCGATGCCTGAACTGGTAGCCTAGCCGATCCCATTCCAGTAGCACTAGCACTGTTACTCACGAGAATGGAAACGCTGATCGCTGCTTTTCCTCCGAGGGATCCGACTCCAATGGACCCGGTGCCTTCCTCTCCGATTCCTCTTTCATCAGCAGACGAAGGAGAAACACTGTTCCTTCCGCCATCGGGAGTCCTTCCGATGCCTAGATCATCTGTTTCACCGATTGCATCTTTGTTTCTATCAGTGCCACCATCCCATCCATCGATACCCTCTGTGCCACCATCGGTGCCACCGGTGACACCATCGATGCCTTCGGTGCCTCGTCCGGGACCTTCAGGTATATCAATTTTTTGTCCCTTCAAGGATACTGGCGGTGCTGGAGATGATCCCTACGATACCTGAACTGACGATTCATACTAGGATACCGATGACTTGCCATTGCTACCCTCTCCTGCTGAAAGCAGGAAGCGTTCTCCGCCAGAGGACTTGTCTTTCATTAATTTTGTGAAGGAAATGGCTGAAGTGGTTCCTTTTCAACTTCAGACAGAACAAGATGATAGACATCAGATGATGGAGCTTCTTCAATTTTTAGATGCTCCTAAAGAACTAACATCTATTCCCATCCATGATGTCCTCCTGGATCTTCTCAAAAGAAATTGGGAACATCCTGGTTCTGTGGCACCAGTCAATCGGAAAGCTGACACTACATACCTAGTCCAGTCAACTCCTGGTTTCTAGAAGTCCCAATTGGACCACTACTCCGTGGTTGTTGAGTCAGCCCAAAAGAAAGCCCGAAGATCCAAGCCTCATTCTTCCTATCCTCCAGGAAAGGAGCTATGCTTATATCCCGCATCGCCTCTTATCAACTTTATATGACCCAGTACAACAGGGTCCTCTTTAAACAAATACAGGACTTTGCTGAGTCCCTACCTCACCAGTCTCAAGACCAATTACACGCCCTATCTCAAAAGGGTTTAGAAGCGGGCAAGCACGAGATAAGATCTGCCTATGACGTTTTTGACACTGCTTCCAGGGTTTCAGCAACAGCCATTTCTGCAAGGCGATGGGCCTGGCTAAAGTCGTCTGATTTGCCTTGCACTGGAGATAATCTTTTTGGTGAGCAAAAGACAGTGGCGCAACTCAAGGATCACCATGAGACTCTTCACCAACTCTCCTTGCTACCTTCTGAATATCCTTCTAAGCAAACATTCAGAAAGGAGCCCAAGGAATCCTTTTACCGCCAAAAGAAATCTTATCCTCCTCCGTCCAAAGGTTGCTTTACTAAGCCTTATTAGAAAGGCCAGTCCAGGCAACCTCGCAGGCAAAAGCCACAAACAACTCCAGCATCTGTTTTTTGACTTTTTTCTAGAGAGCAGCATTCAGACTCTAAAGCAAGTACTAGTGGGAGGCCAATTGTACTACTTTAGCCACATCTGGCACTCAGTCACCACAGACTAGTGGGTGCTCACCATAATAACTCAAGGTTATCATCTCAACTTTCTGGCCATTCCACCGGACTCCCCACCTCGGCTGACATGGGGAACATCAGACCATTCACCGCTCCTGGAACAGGAGATTTCCCTCCTCCTCCAGTCCAGGCGATAGAACCAGTGCCCTACTCCCAACAGGGCCTCGGATTCTACTCTCTGTATTTTCTAATCCCAAAAACGTCAGGTGGTGTTCGCCCGATACTAGGTCTTCGGGCCTTAAACAAGTTCTTCCAAAGAGAAAAGTTCAAGATGGTGACCTTGGGTTCCCTCCTCCCCCTTCTACAAAGGGGAGACTGGCTCTGTTCTCTAGACCTCCAGGACGCTTACACACATATTGCAATAACTCCGTCTCATCACAGATTTCTGCGATTCCTCGTAGGCCCAAAGCACTACCAATATCGAGTGCTACCATTCGGCCTAGCCTCTGCTCCACGAGTCTTCACCAAATGCCTCTTATTAGTAGCAGCGTTCCTCAGAACTCAAGATGTCCACATCTACCCCTATCTCGATGATTGGTTGATCAGGGCTCCCACACAGCAAGCTGTTTTGACGTTCCTATGTCTCACCTTGCACACCCTGATCTCTCTGGGGTTTCTCATCAATTATCCAAAGTCCAGCTTGGTCCCATCGCAAACCCTGTCGTTCATAGGAACAGACTTGGACACTCTCAAGGCAAAGGCATTTCTTCCTCAAGAATGAGCTCTCATCATCTCCTCTTTCGCCCATCAGCTACAGTCTCAACAGCGCTCCACTGTACGTCACTTTCTAATCCTGCTAGGACACATGGCGTCCTCAGTACACGTCACTCCCATGGCTCATCTCACCATGAGGATCCTACAGTGGACGCTAAGGTCACAGTGGATTCAGTCATCTCAACCACTATCAGCTGTTGTCCACATAACCAACCCACTTCGTCTATCTCTAGCTTGGTGGAAGAATCAGGCCAATCTCCTTCAAGGCCTGCCTTTTCAAGCTCCAGACCCTCAAATAACCCTTACAACAGATGCCTCCAACATCGGTTGGGGAGCACACATTGCCAATTTACAAACTCAAGGGTCTTGGTCTCCAGAGGAAGCCAAACACCAGATCAATTTCCTGGAGCTACGAGCAATTATGCTCTCAGAGTATTTCAGGATCGCCTCTCCAACCAGGTCATCCTGATTCAAACGGACAACCAGGTGGCCATGTGGTACAACAACAAACAAGGAGGAACAGGCGCCGACCTCCTGTGTCAGGAGGCTGCACAGATATGGGCAGAGGCCCTCTCCCACTCGATGTACCTCAGGGCCACCTACTTGGAGTGGACAATGTGTTGGCAGACACGCTCGGTCGCACCTTTTGACCACACGAGTGGTCTCTCAACCCCACAGTGGCGGACTCGATGTTCCAACGTTGGGATTACCCTCACATAGACCTCTTTGCATCACCTCAGAATCGCAAAGTAGAAAACTATTGCTCTTTCACTGCAGCCAACACTCACAACCAAGAGATGCGTTCTCCCTCTCATGGGAAGCCGGTCTCCTATATGCATTCCCTCCACTTCCACTTCTCTCGAAGACTCTCATGAAGCTACGTCAGGACAAGCGAAGCATGATCCTAATAGCACCTCACTGGCCACGTCAAGTGTGGTTTCTGATTCTTCAGGACCTATCTATTCGCAGGCACATTCCCCTGGGGAAGGACCCGCTTCTGATCACGCAGAACAATGGGTGCCTATGCCACCCCAATCTTCAGGCCTTGTCCCTGACTGCCTGGATGTTGAAAGTTAATCCTGTAGCCTCTCAACCTTTTGGAGCCAGTTTCCCGTGTCCTGATTGCTTCACGGAAGTCTTCCACGAAAAAATCTTATCTTTACAAATGGAACAGTTTAAATCAAGTTGTTCTTCTCAGTCCCTTGATCCCTTTACCTGTTCCACCATGAAGTTTCTAGACTATCTCTGGCACTTGTCAGAATCAGGTCTAAAAAATGGACGCGCTAGTGTCCCTAGTGCCTCTTTTTACCGCGGGGCCCTAATTTGCATAGGCCACCTTTCTGAATCGTGCGCCAAGAAGAGTGGCCTGTGCACGCGCTGGGAGAGCGGGTGCCCGCCGGCTCTCCCGCACGTTTTCTGTATCGGCCTGAATGTTAGGAATTATTTGGAAGGTGATGGTGAATAAAATGGAGAATTTCATAATGCCTCTGTATCGCTGCATGGTGAGACCACATCTTGAGTAATGTTTTCCATTCTGGTTGCTGCATCTCAAAAAAGATATTGTACTGGAGAAGGTACAGAGAAGTGTGACCAAAATAATAAAGGGGATGGAACGGCTCCCTTATGAGGAAAGGCTAACGAGGTTAGGGCTGTAAAGCTTGGAGAAAAGGCGACTGAGGGGGATATGATGGAGATCTATAAAATCATGAGAGAACTAGAATGGGTTAATGTAAATCAGTTGTTTAATAAGTCATTTAATACAAGGACTAGGATGGTAAGCCATGAAGGTAGCAAATAGCTTATTTAAAACAAATTGAAGAAAATTCTTTTTCACTCCACGCATAATTAAGCTCCGGAATTCATTACCAGAGGACTTAGTTAAGGCAGTTGGCTTATCTTGAGTTTAAAAAAGATTTGGACACGTTCCTGGAGAAGTCCATAAACTGCTGTTAATAAAGTTGACTTAGGAAGTAGCCACTGCTTATTACCAGCAGTTCAAGGCAGGGTACATTAAGAACACACATAAAATAAAAGAAATATAATAACAATAGCTGATAAAAATAACAAGTTAATTAAACAATATGAAAAAATTATATGTAAAAATTATATGTAAAACATTGATAAGGCAGATTAAGAGATAATTTGAAATGAAGTTGGCCAAGAGGCAAAAACTCATAATAAAAACTTTAAAAAATATATCCGAAGCAAGAAACCTGTGAGGGAGTCGGTGGGACCGTTAGATGACAGAGGGATTAAAGCGGCTCTTAGGGAAGATAAAGCCATTGCAGAAATACTAAATGAATTTTTTGCTTCTCTGTTTATTAATGAGGATGTTGGGGAGATACCGGTTCCAGAGATGGTTTTCAAGGGTGATGAGCCAGGTGAACTGAACCAAATCACTGTGACCCTGGAAGATGTAGTAGGCCATATTGACAAACTAAAGAGTAGCAAATCACCTGGACCGGATGGTATGCACCCCAGGGTTCTGAAGAAACTCAAAAATGAAATTTCAGATCTATTAGTTAAAATTTCCTGGCGTGTAGCCAGATGGACTCAGAACAAATGGGATAGTATCCGCGTGCTAGCAGTTGGAGACGGATCTGACGTCAGCACGGGGGTGTATATATCCCCACAGGAAGCGTAGCTATTCAGTAATTTCCGTCTCCAAAGCAGTTTGGAGTGCCTGCACACTAGTTGAGCGTGCTTTCCAAGACTACTTTAATTTTTCTATTTTCTTATCGTTCTAGATTCTACTTTGTGTTTCCTGTCTATTCAACTTTAGAGCCCCGCGCTCCTGCGGTAGATACCCTAGGGTTCCTCCCCCAGTTGAGCTCCCGGGGTGATTGCCGTGCTCCCCCGGCGGTGGAAGTCCTCGGTCCTGCCGAAGCGCGGCAGTGACACAGCCCTCGGGCGAGGTTCGGGTGAGGCATACGAGGCCCTCGGTCCCGGCATGGACGAGGTAGTGGGTGCATATCCTCAATTGCGGCGGTGAGGTGGTCCCTTCCCCCGCAGCCGGAGACCGCCTGTGTTCCAGCCGAGAAGCGCCGAAGCTGGTAAGGAGTACATCTCTTCCTACGTGTCTCCGAAACGCAGAGGATCGGCGGCGTGGCACGCCGTGGAGGACGCCATTTTGGGGCCTTGTTCAGGTACTCCGCGCCCGTAATAGGCGCGGCTTTCTTCCTCCTTGTGCGTATATGGCTTTGTTTTTGTGAATTCCTGCCTATTGAATGCCACTGAGCGTATATCGCTAGCCGCATATTGCTGAGAGCCTATTGAATGCAATTTGAGCGTATATGGCTAACCGCTTCTTACTGAAAGCCTATTGAATGCAAATTGTGCATATATTGCTGACCGCTTATTGCTGAATGCCTATTGAAGGCAAATTGAGCGTATATGGCTAACTGCTTATTGCTGAAAGCCTATTGAATGCACATTGTGCGTATATTGCTGACCGCTTCTTACTGAAAGCCTATTGAATGCACATTGTGCGTATATTGCTGACCGCTTATTACTGAAAGCCTATTGAATGCACATTGTGCGTATATTGCTGACCGTTTATTACTGACTGCCTATTGCATGACAGTTGAGCGTATATGGCTAACCGCTTATTGCTGAAAGCCTATTGAAGACCATTAAGCGTGTATTGCTAACCGCATATTACTGAGAGCCTATTGAATGCCATTCAGCGTGTATTGCTAACTGCATATTACTGAGAGCCTATTGAATGCCATTCAGCGTGTATTGCTCACCGCATATTACTGTGAGCATCTTGAAGGCCATTCAGCGTGTATTTCTAACCGCATATTACTGTGAGCATATTGAAGGCCATTAAGCGTGTATTGCTTACCGCTTATAGCTGTGAGCCTATTGAAAGCCATAGGGCGTGTATTGCTAACTGCATATTGCTGAGTGCATATTGCATACAATTGAGCTGTGTTCATGGCCGCCTATTGCTGAGAACATATTGTGCATATTGCTGCCGCATATTATCAGTATTGTGCGCCTGTTGTATTGAGCGCATATTGCTGCCGCATGTTATATGTATTGTGCGCCTGTTGGATTAAGCGCATATTGCTGCCGCATGTTATATGTCTTCTGCGCCTGTTGTATTAAGCCGTTCCCAGTATTGCACAGCAGTTGCAACAACAGCAAATATGCATTGACTCCCTGATGACGACCATGCAGAGATTAGCCGATCGGATAGATGGAGCCAGCGCATTCGGCTCCCCGGTACCCGTAGCCGTGGCAAATATCGGACCGGCCACACCCACACAACTGCCAGCACCCTCACGGTACTCTGGGGACACGAAGCTATGCCGAGGCTTCCTTAATCAGTGTTACATCTGATTCAATCTACTGCCAACCCAGTTTTCTACGGACCGGATTAAAACCAGCTATATCATTTCTTTGTTGGACAGGAAACCCCTGGCATGGGCCTCCCCACTGTGGGAGCGTCAGGACCCCCACCTGGCAAACCTGGAACAGTTTGTCGCAGCCTTCCGACATATCTTCGATGAGCCCTCTCGCAGGCCCACTGCCGCCTCTGAGTTACTTCAGCTACGCCAGGGCAACCGGCCTCTCTCCGAGTATGCGGTGGAATTCCAGACCCTAGCAGCCGAACTGAACTGGGGGGATAACAGCCTCCACGGCATATTCCTGGAGGGTCTCTCCCCAAAACTCCAGGATGACTGGCAGCAAGGGATCTCCCAGATCACCTGAACAGCCTCATCGATTTGGCTGGTCGGGTGGACTGCCGTATCCAACGCCGGTTCCGGGAAGGGAGGCCCGGCCATAAGCCCGGTAACTCTGGAACTACGTTTTCCCGACCAGTACCCTCTTCTTCTGCCTCTCTGGGGAGTCAAGACGTAGAACCTATGCAGTTGGGCTGGGGCCCAATCTCACAGGAAGAGAGAAGGAGATGCCGTACCCAAGGTCTGTACCTGTATTGCGGTGGCAAGCAGCACTTCCTAGCCCGGTGTGGTGAGCGGCCGGGAAACGCCAGGCCCTAGGGCTCATTGAGGAGCTGACCCTAGGTAATACCACTCCTGCCTCCTCATGCACTGTACCAGTGACTCTCGTCTACCCCGGGGGCACGTTTGATACACTGGCGCTGATAGACTCTGGAGCCGGAGAAAACTTTATCCTCGCAGACCTTGTCCAGCAGCTACAGATCGAGGTCCAACCTTGAATACCTCCTATCAGAGTTTCCTTCATCCATGGAATTCTTCTCCCAGGCAGTATCTCCACCTGCACCAAACCCTTGGTGCTACGTACCGGCCTTCTACATCAGGAAGAGATCTCTCTCCTCATCTTGGAGAAATCCATTCACCCAGTCATCCTGGGTCTACCCTGGCTTCAGAGACACTCCCCGGTCATAAATTGGGATACCCTGCAGATCGCCTCTTGGAGCCCGGCTTGTTTTGACTCCTGCCTGGCAACCATTCCTCATCCTAGCATGCCTGTCCTGACCACACCCTTGATACTTCCACCACCATAACAAGATTATGCGGATGTCTTCTCAAAGGAGATGGCCGAACTGCTCTCCGAACACCAGCCGTTTGACTGTGCGATAAACCTCCTCCCAGGCACCACACCTCCCAAAGGACGGGTGTACCCCTTGTCGCTCCCGGAGACTCAAGCCATGACCTCATACATTCAGGAGAACTTGCAGAGGGGCTTTATCTGGCCCTCCAACTCCCCCGCCAGGGCTGGGTTCTTCTTCGTGGCCAAGAAGGACGGGTCACTCTGACCTTGCATCGACTACTGCGGTCTCAACGCCATCACTCGACGGGACAGATACCCGTTACCACTGATTCCTGAACTACTGGACAGACTCCAAGGAGCCAAACTATTTACCAAGCTGGACCTCAGGGGTGCGTACAATTTGGTACACATACGACCGGGCGATGAATGGAAGACCGCATTCAGTACTAGAGACGGGCACTACGAGTATTTGGTTATGCCCTTCGGCTTGTGCAACGCCCCTGCGGTCTTTCAAAACCTCATGAATGAGGTTCTAAGGGATATGTTGCATAACCCCGTCATAGTCTACCTCGACGATGTGCTGATCTATTCCAAAGACCTGGCCATGCACCGCATACAAGTGCGGCAAGTATTAGAGAAACTACGGGACAATCGTCTGTTTGCTAAGCTGGAAAACTGCCAGTTCGAGCAGGAATCCTTACCCTTCCTTGGGTACATAGTCTCATCCACTGGCTTCCTTATGGACCCTGAGAAGGTGGAGGCCATTCGCGACTGGCCTCAACCGGTAGGGGTCAAAGCATTGCAACGATTCCTTGGCTTCGCCAGTTTTTATCGCCAGTTTATACCACATTATTCTCGGCTGGTGGCGCCCCTCACGGCCCTTACCAGGAAGGGTGCCGACACCAAGAACTGGTCCTCATCGGCATTAAATGCTTTCCAGAGGCTGAAAGAAGCCTTTCTTCTGGATGTCTGTCTCCACCACCAGTTTATTGTGGAAGTAGACTCATCCGACCTTGCAGTAGGGGCTGTTTTGAGCCAGTTATCCACTAAGGACAAATCCCTACCATGTTCCTACTTCTCATGGAAGTTCTCTCCGGCTGAAAGAAATTACGGTATTGGCGATAAAGAGTTGCTAGCCATCAAACTGGCGCTGGAGGAATGGCGCCAATGGCTGGAGGGGGCCCGACACCTCGTGATCGTCTATACTGACCATAAGAACCTGGAGTTCCTGTGCCGAGCCCAACGCCTCAACCCTCGGCAGGCCCGATGGTCGTTGTTCTTTAGCAGGTTTAACTTCCTTCGGTACCAACCAGCCTCCAAGAACATTAGAGCCAACGCCCTTTCTTGCACAACAGAGACGGAGGATAACCCTATGCCACCCCAGTATATCCTTGATCCAGCCAAGGTCCTACTCGCAGCGTCTGAAACAGTTCCCTTTGGGAAAACGGTTGTCCCAGCCCGCCTGCGCAAGAAGGTGTTGTCATGGGCCCATGACTCCTTAACCACGGGCCACCCTGGGGTCTCACGCACGCAGGACCTACTGTCAGAGTATTACTGGTGGCCTCAGCTTAAAAGAGATGTCCGACTCTCTCAGCTCCTGCTCGACCTGTGCTCAACAGAAGACTCCGAACGGTCGCCCCTGGGGCCTGCTGCAACAGTTACCTATCCCAACTGAACCGTGGACCCATTTGTCCACTGACTTCATCATGGACCTACCTGCTTCTGAAGGGAAAACCGTAATATGGGTCATGATCGATAGGTTCTCGAAGATGGCCCACTTCATCCCTCTCGCCAAGTTGCTCACGGCACCCGAGCTTGCGAACTTCTTCACACAACACATCTTTCGCCTTCACGGACTTCCTCGTCATATCGCTTCTGACAGGGGCTCACAATTCACGACGAAGTACTGGAAGGCTCTCTGCAAGAAATTTGGGGTTCAACTGGACTTCACGACTGCCTTTCACCCTCAAAGCAATGGCCAAGTGGAACGCACAAACCGCACTTTGAAGACCTTCCTCCTAGTCTTCGTGGGAGACCTACAGAATGATTGGGTGGCTTTCCTTCCACGGGCAGAATTCTCCTATAACCACCATAGACACTCCACCACCGGCAGGTCCCCCTTCCACATCGTATATGGGAAGCGTCTTCGACCCCTTCTACCTTTGCCATTGACGGTACCATCTCCAGCTGTACAGCTCACTGCCCAACAGCTACGCTATCTCTGGGGCTCTACTCGGGAGAAACTTCAACACACGGCTGTCACGGTGAAGAAGTATGCCGACCGCCTAAGATGTCCAGCCCCGTCATTTCTCCCAGGGGATAAGGTATGGCTGAGCACGAAACATCTTCACCTACGGCTTCCTTCCATGCGGCTGGCTCCATGCTACATCGGACCATTCGCAATCTTGGACCGGGTGGGAGCCGTCACCTACCGCCTCCGCCTTCCACCGACAGTTAGGGTACATAACATGTTCCACGTGTCTTTGCTCAAGTCACTGGTCCTGTCTATCTTCCATAAGAAAAATGTATATTTTTGTAAACAGTTATGATGGCTCTACCGAATGACAGTATATAAAACTCAACAAATAAATAAATAAATAACAAAGTCCCTGAACCGACCACACCTGAGGCTCAGGAGAATACCATCTACCAAGTGAAAGAGGTACTAGATGTGCGATTCCACCTCAAACGATGGGAGTATCTCCTCTCCTGGGAAGGTTATGGCCCTGAGGAAAATTCCTGGGAACCTGCCTCCAACATCCTGGACAAGAACCTCCTTCACCAGTTTCACGAGGATCATCCTGCAAAACCCAGACCCCCGGGAAGTTGGGCATAGGAGGGGGGGGGGTACTGTTACGGTCCCGGGCCGAGCCCGGGTCCTTCCACTCACCTCAAGGCCGGCCCGGGCCGCTGAGCCTCCGCCTCGGTCGGCAAAGCCCGATCCTGGCCCTGCCGCATTGCTCCCTCCTCAAGGGAGACGCTGCCGGCCCGACGCGTCATGCCCCGCCCCCTAGGCGCATGTGCGCTCAGGGGCTCCAGATTTAAAGGGGCCAGCGTGGGAGAAATCAGGACAGCCCTCCGATGACATCAGACACTGCAGGGATATTTAAACCCTACAGCTAGACCTGTCAAATGCCTTACAACAAGGTTCACTCTCCTTGAGAGCTTCTAGTTGCTGTCTTCTGGTTTTCGACCCCGGCTTCTGACCACTGGCTTCTGACCTGGCTTGGACTACTGGCTTTTGACCTCGGCTTCGGACTACTGGCTTCTGATTCCGGCTTCCAACCTCTGGCTCCTGTCTTCGGCTTCTGACTACTGGCTTCTGACCTCAGCTCGTCCCCGGCTTCTGATTCTGGCTTTGTTCCACTGGTTCCTGACTCCAGCTCTCGTCCAGGAGGCCCCTCCTAAGTCCAAGTGGCTCTGGTCCTCATGAGCTCCTCTCGGGGGGACCGGGGGCTTCCAGTGGTGACAATCCCTCCAGTCTCTGCTCTGTGCCGCCTCCCGGCTTCGACATCCACAATGGGTCTCCCCACAGTGAGTCGTGCCGTGCATTATGCCCTTTATGCCTTCAAACACTGCCTCTCACACAAAACTTTGTGGATACAGACAGACAACATAGTGGCAGTGTGGTACTCAAACACACAGGGTCGCACAGGCTCTTATCTGCTCTGCCAGGAAGCTGCGCAGTTCTGGGCCTAGGCCCTTGCACACTCCATGTATCTCCGGGCCACTTATCTAACAAGCATACCGAACATGCTAACAGACCATCTCAATCGATGTCTCCAGCCCCACAAGTGGACTCTGAATCCATGTGTAGCGAGCAATATCTTCTAGCGCTGAGGTCAACCAACCATCGACCTCTTGCATCCGAATTGAATTAGAGAGTGAACAGATTCTGCTCCCTACACAGGCTTCAAAATGCGTTAGTCATGGGCGCCTTTGCTCGCCCCTGCAACAAAGGCCTCCTATATGCGTCTCTTCCGATACTGCTCATAGCCAAAACTCTCGTGAAGCTACAGCAGGATAGGTTTTCAATGATTCTCATAACCCTGTACTGGCCTCGACAAATATGCTTCCCCATACTTCTCAACCTATTACTCCAGGAACCAATTCGCCTGCCCACAGGTCAACCTCATAACACAGACTCACTGATATTCTCAGGTACTTGTAGCTTCACAAAAACCTTCCACACATAAATCTTACCATTCGAAATGGGCAAGATTTACCAAATGGCATGCACAAAAAGGTATTGGCCCCTTTATCTTGCCCCACTCCATCTCTGTTAGGCTATCTAGGATACTTTTCGGATTCTGGTCCCCAGACATCCTCCGCACGGGTACACCTCAGTTCCATCTCAGCGTACCACCAGAGAGTAGGGGATGCCCTGTTAACGGCTCAACCCCTTATGAGTCGGCTTATCATGGGGTTTCTACGATCACTGGTTATGGAATGGGGCCTAAATGTAGTACTTACAAGGCTCGTGCATTCCCCATTCGAGCCTTTGCATTCCTATAACATTTAAATTCTAACATGGAAAATTCTTTTCCTCATAGCCATCACCTCTGCTACAAGGGTCAGTGAGTTACAAGCCCTTGTTGCTTACTCACCCGACACTAGGTTTCTCCGTGACCGAGTGGTCCTCCGTACTCACCCTAAATTTCTTCTTAAAGTGGACACAGCCTCTCACCTTACTCAGTCTATAGTATGCCCACTCTTTCCCAAGGCCTCACTCTCACCAGGGCGAGAGGGTTTTGCACACCTTGGACTGTAGGCGTGCACTTGCATTCTATCTAGACTGCACTGCACTTCATAGGAAATCCACCCAACTCTTTGCCTCTTTGACAAAGACAAGCTGCGAGTTCCAGTGGGCAAACAAACTCTCTCCAACTGGCTAGCAGACTGTATCGAATTCTGCTATAAGGAAGCAGGCCTTCCTCTCCAGGGGTGAGTGCAGGCACATTTTGTAAGGGCTATGACAACATCGGTAGCACACTATCGTTCAGTACCAATTGCCGACATCTGCTAGGCTGCGACATGGTGATCTCTTCACACATTCACAGCCCTCTATTGCTTAGATAAGGAAGTCCGTCAAGACTCTGCCTTTGGCCAATCTGTCTTGAAAAACTTTGTTCCAGTATAATCGCCAGCTTCTTCCACAACCACCTGCTGTGATTTCAGGCTGCCTCATCATTGCCAATAGCACCCCAATTATTGTACCTGCTGCACGAGTTGTCTGCTATTGGCCTGTTTTAATATGAGTCAGCCTGTAGCTTGCTAATCACCCATACGTGAGGACTACCATCCTGCTTGTCCTGGGAGAAAGCAGAGTTGCTTACCTATAACAGGTGTTCTCCCAGGACAGCAAGATGTAGTCCTCACGAAACCTACCCACCACCCCACGTGGTTGGGTCCACTTACATTTATTATTTTATTTCTTCGCTCGCGCTTTTTGCGACACAGGGATCATGGCATACTGGGCATGCTCAGTGTGCCAGTCAAAGTTTGACAAAACTTTGACAAAAGTGTTCCGTAATAGGGCTGTGCCTGATGACGTCACCCATATGTGAGGACTACATCCTGCTGTCCTGGGAGAACACCTGTTACAGGTAAGCAACACTGCTTTATATGCACATTTTCAGAGGGAAGGTACCCATGCGGTTCCCCTTTGAATGTGTGGATAAAGTATGCAGGTAAAAAAACACCTGTATAATTTGCAGCTACCTGAGCTGTTTGACAATTGCTCTCAAAATATTTTCTAACAATTGCATAAAAATAACTTGTTGGGATTGTGAAGTTTATTATCCTGGTACATGTTGTCTGCATCATATGATGAAGTCACTAATGAAAGCATATATACTGCTTTTTTTTCCTTTTCTCGTAATATATTAACATGTTAACATTCTTGTTCACATGAGAATTTCTCCACACCTTCTCTCGTGCAATTGTTCAGTGACAGAGTTCTTGAAGCAATTCAGTGAAGTCTAACAGGCCAGACTGGTTTAGCTGCATGTGTGAAATAGAAAGGACTACAACACATCATTTAGGAATTAAGATTAATTCAATCAGATTTGGGTTATGCTAGTGAAAAGAATAGCAAGAATGATTTATTAGTTTTGGTCTGTTAATGCCCATTCTTAAACTAATGCATCAGTGGCCCAGTAACCATTGCAGTTATGTTTCCATAGTATTTTTTTAATACTTTATTTGTGAGGCTGATTTAAAAACATCTTTTAGCAAAATGTCTCTCCTATTCTAGTTAAAAGTATCAGAATTAATTTATTGGAGGACTATATGGTGCAAAGTTGCAGAGCCTTTCACCACTGTGTAACCAGTTTAAATCAGTTTCAGGCCGATACAGAACGGTGCACTCAGCCCCCTTTTGGCCGTGCGTTTTTGAAGCACTATTATTACCTCTTATACTGTAAAAAGCAGAAAAAACTGCTTTCCTGTACAGCCTCCGACTTAATATCATAGCGATATTAAGTCGGAGGCCCCAAAAATTAAAAACCAAAACAAAACCCAACTTATTAAAAAATAATAATAATAATAATCTGCCCGTGGGTTGGAAAACGGACGCTCAACTTTGCCAGCATCCATTTTCCGAACCCATGGCTGTCAGTGGGTTCGACAACTGACACCGGTAAAATTAAGCAATAAGGAGGCACGAGGGACGCACTAGTGTCCCTAGCACCTCCCTATTAGCGCGGGCTCTAATTTAAATAAAGAATCACGCGTCGGGAGAGCAGGTGCTCGCCTTGGAGTGCCGGCTCTCCCGCGTACTGTTTGAGAGCCATGACCAAAAATCATTACTATTCGAAAGCTGTTTGGTGGCCTCTGTCCAATTTCTAGTGGACAAGTGTTCACCTGACAAAATTCCACTGTCATATTTGGCACTAGTTGACTCTTGTTGGCGGGGTCATGTAAGCAAGAAGGTGGTAGGGTTGCACAAGCGACCCTAGCACCTCCTTGCTAACGCGACCCCCTAATTATAATATAGCATGGTGCCCCCCTTGCGGGCGCCATGCACACATTAAGAAAGCGGGCGCTGAAAAGTCAGCGCCCGCTTTCCGCGCTTTTTTTTTGCATTGGCCCCATAAGATCTCACACAGACACACATGTTTTAAATTTGCCACATGCTAACTTCATGAAGTGCCCCCTAGTCGTTCTATTATCTGAAAGAGTAAATAACCGATTCACATCTACCCGTTCTAGACCTTCATGATTTTAAACACCTCTATCATATCCCCCCTCAGCCGTCTCTTCTCCAAGCTAAAAAGTCCTAACCTCTTTAGTCATTCCTCATATCAATTTGGTCACCCTTCTCTGTACCTTCTCCATCACAACTATATCTTTTTTGAGATGCGGCGACCAGAATTGTACATAGTACTCAAGGTGTGGTCTCACCATGGAGCGATACAGAGGCATTATGACATTTTCCATTTTATTCATCATTCCCTTTCTAATAATTCCCAACATTCTGTTTGCTTTTTTGACTGCTGCAGTACACTGAACCAACAATTTAAATGTGTTATCCACTATGACGCCTAGATCTCATTCTTGGGTGGTAGCACCTAATATGGAAATATAATTAGAGAAAGCTATGAAAAGAGAGTTGTTTCTCTGTCACTTATGGGATATTTAAATAGTTTTTATGGATGAGTTGGTAGTATGAGTGAGTATGTATGTTATGAGTGATTAACTGTTTTTTAACTAATTAAAAAATGTAAAGGAGGTTGAGGGGTTTTTTGATAACCACACATTTAAAGGATGTTAAGCATAACTTGTTTTGTATCTATTAGCTATTTGAATATCAATAAAAATTGTTTGTGATACAAATACTTTTATATAAACTTTGTATGTGCTTGTATCCCACTCCATTGGGAGTGGGGGTTTTTGTATTAAGTGTTAAACACAAAGAAATAGTAATATTGCCTAGATTTTTTTGTTTTCTACTGGAGAAAGAGCAAAATACAAAAATATAAGAAATGCACATTCCCAAAGATTTTAGGAATTTGAATATGCCATCTTTGGGAATGTGCATTTCTTATATTTTTGTATTTTGCTCTTTCTTCAGTATTTCACTATTCAGAGTCTAGTTTCTCAGGCTTTCTATTTTGGTTTTAATCTCCTGTTTCGGTTTCAAATTTGTAGTCTCTTATTTTGCCTGTGTGTGTGTGATTGAAGTGCAGTATTTCTGCTCGCATGTAGTTTTCTCTGTAGTAGTCCAGCTTGTTCGTTATTCCAGTAGGTGATGTATTAATGTTCTAGGGCCTGATGTAGAATTTGCATGCTGCTTTTTCATAAGGTTGCTGTTATTTGAATCCTAAGAGTCAGTGCTATGGCTGTATGGTGTATGGCAAGGTTCTAGATGTCTTTCTTTGCAGGAGTTTGTGTTACTTCGCAAAATAGCAGTGGAGGGATATTTTTTGCTGAGGTGACACCAGAATTTGAATTTTTTTTTCATGTTAGTTGCAATGTGAATTGTCCTAGCTCTGCCCCTGTTCTGATGATTAATACTATTTTATTGTAGTTATGATGATTTCTGGCTTTCTACAAAGAGGATTCATGAAAGAATACATTAATTTTTGTTTTATTACATGATTGATTGGATCTGATTGTTTTCTTGGCTTTTTACATGATATACTTGTGCATTTATAAACTGCAATAAATATAAAATTAATACAGATTAATAAGGAATTTTTAATGCTGTTAAGTGCTTGAAATAATTGAGGTAAAATATTTTTAAGTTTCATGCATGATGCATAATGGCTGTTGCAAACTATTTAGAAAGCCATTGTAGGGTGCAGTATATGGCATTATTTATCAATAAGAAGACAACTAGTAGGTCTCAGACCTGCATGCTTAGAGCCCACCCATGTTAATCTTGTGCCCACCCAAAAAAATCAATCCTGGCTAAACCACTGATATCTACCTCCATAATATCCAATTGTATGATTTTATAGGATTATTCTTGGAAGGGTATAATAGGGACATAAAGATTGTTGAATTTAATTATCAACATCTTAGGTGGGGGCACCTGTGGGCCTGAAAATTAACTGGGCAGGGGGCACAAGGCTGAATGATTTGGGAACGTGGATCTTAAACTTGTCCCGGGTACTAAAATGAATAAGCTTGAGTAGGAGATGGGTTAGGGATGCCTCGGGGTCTGTTCACAGGCCCTCTGCTAATTAAGTTTCTGCAGCTAGTGCTGCCATCATTGCTGAAAGATCTACAGCATTGCAGCCTGAGGAGCATAGGAGGGAGGAGAATAAAAGAAAGGGGGCAAAGGGAGAGGGTTGCTGCTTGGCAGTGGGTGAAGGGGGGGAGCAAAATAAGGGATATAGTTGCGATGGAGAAGGTACAGATAAGGGATATAGTTGCGATGGAGAAGGTACAGAGAAGGGATATAGTTGCGATGGAGAAGGTACAGAGAAGGGCAACCAAAATGATAAAGGGGATGGAACAGCTTCCCTATGAGGATAGGCTGAAGAGATTAGGGCTGTTCAGCTTGGAGAAGAGACGGCTGAGGGGGGATATGATAGAGGTCTTTAAGATCTTGAGAGGTCTTGAACGAGTAGATGTGACTCGGTTATTTTCACTTTCAAATAATAGAAGGACTAGGGGGCATTCCATGAAGTTAGCAAGTAGCACATTTAAGACTAATCGGAGAAAATTCTTTTTCACTCAACGCACAATAAAGCTCTGGAATTTGTTGCCAGAGGATGTGGTTAGTGCAGTTAGTGTAGCTGGGTTCAAAAAAGGTTTGGATAGGTTCTTGGAGGAGAAGTCCATTAATGGCTATTATTCAATTTTACTTAGGGAAAAGCCACTGCCATTAATTGCATCAGTAGCATGGGATCTTCTTAGTGTTTGGGTAATTGCCAGGTTCTTGTGGCCTGGTTTTGGCCTCTGTTGGAAACAGGATGCTGGGCTTGATGGACCCTTGGTCTGACCCAGCATGGCAATTTCTTATGTTCTTATGACTGATGCTGGACAGAAAGTTGGGAGGCTAAGAGAGCGGGGACTTCTATGACTGGGCAGGGGGTCGTGGGGGACAGGATTCTTTTATTGCTGAGCAGATAGTTGGGAGACAGGGGCTGCTGGGCAGGGGTGGGGAGAAGGGGCTGCTGCTAAGCAGAAGGAGGGTAGCAACTGCTGGACAAAGATTGAGGAGGAGAATGGGGGACGCTGCTAGCAAGGGATAAGTGGAAGAGGGAGGAAGGATCCAGCTGGACAAGGAATGGAGGGCATAGAAAGAGGAGGATGCAGGCCAAGGAATTGGTGGGGTAGAGAAAAAGAAATGCAGACCAAGTAGTTGGGGGGGGGGGGGGAGATGGAGACACACAGGGTAAGTGATATGGGGTGGAGAAAAAGAGATGATGAAGGGCAAGGAGTGGGGGAGAGAAGGATACTAGGCATGGGGTGGGGGAGAGAGAGAGGGGAGATGAAATGTGAAGGACTTAGGGGAGAGAAAGATGCAGGATACAAGTGGATTGGAGAGGAGTGGGGGACAAGATATAGGGAACCCTAGGCAAAGGATGTGGAAAGAGAAAGAGGGGGGATGCATTGCTGGAGTTGCCACTATCAGAGGAAGAGCTGTGCCTTTGCCACTGAAGGAAAAGGTGCTGTGCCAGATCAGGCACTGGTAAATCAAAGAGACAGGTGAGTGTAATTCTGAATATCTGCCCCAGATGCAGAAAAAGCTGGTCCCAGCACTGGCCATGGGGACAGAGAAAAATCTGCTATACCTGAATGTAACTCGCCTTGAGATAGGACCTGGAAAGACAAGTAATTGAATCCCAAAATTTGTTTTGATTCGTTATTAAGTCCAAAATATAGGAAAACTGAAAAAGGACAAAGTGGGTCTATAGTGGCAGTACAAGTATTGGCCACTTTATATGGAGGGGTGTGCTGCACATGTCTTGTGAGAAAATCAAGATTAATATTGGCATTTTTAGCAGCATTTATATCTTTCAAGGCTGCTGTTTAGCAATTAATGACAACTTTTCAAGTGCTAAGGTTTAAAATCCAAGTGCAAAGAGTACAAACACATGATAGCTAAGTTATAAATTTCCACAGTTTTCAAGAAAATGTGTTTAAAAATTGCTCATTTAGTTATGACCTTGAGCAAGTCATTGTGCTCCAGGTTAAACTTTCTTTGGCAAGTACACTTGGAGCATAATGTTCAAAGCCATTTACCTTGGATAAATGGCTTTGCGCCCCTTCGTACAGCCCCTGAGGACTGTGGACTGACCAGACTTTGTCCCACTGCAATTTCATATCCTTCACCTTACGAACCTCTCACAAAATTTGGACAGACCGGACAACAAACAACAAACAACGTCCACAAACAACGTCCACAAATCACCCTGTCAACATAAGGACAACAAACGCTTCACCCTCACAGGCCAACAGCCCTCGCCTGCCACAGCAATTCTCAAAATGTCTCCTTCTTTCCCAATCCCTATCCTCCCACATTATCCACCTTCCAAAGGACACTCTACTCGACAGGCCCATCACCACAACCTCAAAACCCTATCTCCAATTATGATCACTCCCCTCACCCAACTACTAGGCCTCACACTATTCTCGTTAACATTATTCAATGCACAATCCCTAACAAAGAAATCAGTAATACTAAACGACTATCTCATCGATGTGAAGCCAGATATATGCGCAATTACGGAGACCTGGCTCAAACCCTCAGATACTGCAATAATTAATCAATTACCCACAGGGACATACAACTTCTTCTCCATTCCTCGCCAAGGAAGAAAAAAAGGAGGAGGAATCCTCCTCGCTACAAAAAAGGACCTCAGATTCACCCAGCACCCCACCAATACAAACTCTAACCTCGAAATAGGCTTCTTCTCGTCAGAAAAACTCCAAATTTTACTTGTCTACGCCCCTCCAGGTGTCCTGGAATCAGACGCCTCTCCGCTGGTTGAACTAACCACCTCCCTTATCAACCTGGATGCCCCAGCTATAATCTTAGGAGACTTCAACCTCCACGTCGACAACTCCACACTATCACCCAACTGCGAAGCCTTACTCACAGCATACTCTGCGTTAGGTTTCACTCAACTAGTTAACAAACCCACACACAAAGCTGGCCACGACCTCATCTTCGTAAATACAGCAATCAAACCTGTTCAGCACCCAACCTGCACGAAGGTTCCATGGTCAGATCACTCCCTCATAACATCATCATTCTCAATAAAAGGCACCAGCCCATCTCTCATACCCTCCCCTTGCTTCACCTACAGGAAAACTTGCTCCATGGAAGATCTTAGCAATCACTTATCATCACATCTCACTCAAGTAGACCTCACCAATCCGAATTCAGCTCTTCGATCTTGGAACAACATCACGGAATCCATTGCCAACAAGCTATGCCCTCTAACAACTAAAAAACCTCACCCCAATTCATCCAAAAAACAACCGTGGTTTACCCCAGAGCTAAAAAAGCTTAAACTACTGCTAAGACAAAACGAGGCTAAATGGCGTAAAAACCCTTGCACCACCACGCAATCTATCTATAAATCAACTCTTCACCAATATAAATCCAATACATTAAGATCCAAGAGGAACTATTACGCATCCAAGATCCACCACCTAGTCTTTGATGCTAAAGCCCTCTTCAGCTACGTTTCTAACTTCACACAAACAAGCCCTCCAAAAATCGCTCTCACCCAAGCTAAATCTAAAGCGGAAGAACTAGCAATATTTTTCAACAACAAAATCAGCAAACTTCTAACTCAGCTTCCCCCTAACACCGTCCCTACATCAACCTCACCTCAGACCACTTTCAACAATACCCGCTTAGTTGAACTAGAACTCACCTCCTCCATCGAGATCCAAGGTATCCTATGGAAAATGAAACCATCCTCTCACCCATCGGATCACATCCCCTCGAAACTGCTTCTATCAATTCCTGACGCCATCTCCAAATCACTGTCAGACATCATAAACTGTTCAATAACACAAGGATTTTACCCAGATGAACTCAAATTGGCCTCACTTAAACCACTACTCAAGAAACCAAACCTAGATCCTAACGATCCAAACAAGTACTGACCGATCGCCAACCTCCCCTTCATAGCCAAGATCATGGAGAAATTGGTGAACACCAGACTCTCAAACTACATTGAAGAAAACAACCTCCTATTCCCATCGCAATACGGATTCCGCAAAACACTAAGCACGGAATCCCTCCTCATCTCCTTAACAGATTACCTCATTCTAGGCCTTGACAAAAGGACAAGCCTTCTTACTGATCCTACTGGACCTTTCTTCAGCTTTCGACACCGTTAACCATTCCCTACTCATTAAACAGCTGGCCTCCATAGGTATCTCAGGCTCAGCACTCTCTTGGTTCATGTCCTTTCTCAGCAACAGAGGATACAAGGTCAAGCTACAGAACAAAGAATCCTCACAACACCCGTCATCAGTAGGAGTCCCAGAGGGCTCTTCCCTGTCTCCTACTTTATTTAACATTTACCTCTTACCGTTATGCCGACTTCTCACCGACCTCAACCTCAAACATTTTCTTTACGCTGATGATATCCAGGTCCTGATCCCTATTAAGGATTCCCTTGCAAAAACGCTTGTTTACTGGAATACTTGCCTTCAAAAAATTCAACTCCTCCTCACCAACCTGAACCTAGTACTAAATTCCAGCAAAACTGAACTCCTGCGCATCACCTCTGAGAACAGCACCATCACCTCGACACAGCAAGGCACAACAACAATTACTCAAGTGAGAGACCTAGGAGTCCTAATTGACAATCACCTGAATTTCAAAGCCACTATCAACAAAACTACTAAAGACTGTTTCTACCAACTACAAGTACTGAAAAGAATTAGACCTCTTTTCCATGCCCAAGATTTCAGAACTATTCTGCAAGCCATCATTTTTTCTAAATTAGATTATTGTAATACCATCCTACTTGGCCTTCCCGCTTCTTACACCAAACCGCTCCAAATGGTACAAAATACAGCTGCTCGAATACTGACAAATTCTAGGAGAAGGGATCACATAACCCCCATCCTAAAGAGCCTCCACTGGTTACCTATACACTTTAGAATAATATACAAGGCCATTCTTACTACATACAAAAATATCCACCTCCCATTGACCTACAAATCCCTCTCCAACTACATAACCTGTTCATTGTAAGACATTGACTTGTCATTGTTGTTATTGTTTAAAATGTAAACCGAATTGATCAGTAATTCTGTTATTGGAAAGTCGGTATAGAAAAATGCTAAATAAATAAATAAAATAATTCGTCAAGACCGACAAGAGATGCATACAAAGGATCGCTACAGATACCACCGCCCAAATCTACCTGACATAGCACGCTAAGAAATCGGGCTTTCTCTACAGCCATTCCACCAATATGGAACTCCATCCCCACAAACCTCAGACTGGAAACATGCATCTCAACCTTCAAAAAAAGACTAAAGACATGGATATTCACACAAGCATTCCCGGACTCCAACTGATTCACTTCATCCACGACACTCCTTATCTCCGCCCACACTATAATCAATTATCTTCACTATCGTTCTACATGTTTGAATTATAATCTGTCCTTTCTCTTCTTTCCCCGCCAAGTTCTAATTACCCTGTTTTATGTAACTGCTTTTTCCGCACCAGTGTTTTAGTTTATGTTTCACAATGCACCCCTGTTTTATGTGAACCAGCATGATGTGATTGCGATCTCGAATGCCGGTATATAAAAACCTGAAATAAATAAATAAAAAAATAAATAAATGGCTTGTCTAAAAATTGCCTCCATCTGGCCAGCAGAAAGTAAGAATGGGACTTCCATTGTGTTGTACGTTTAGCCGAGCTACAAGAAGTTGTTTCCAGAAGTGTGTTTAGGGTCAGGGAAGAACATAGCACGTATGCATGATATTTTCACAAGAGCACATGCTATTTACCCCTTCTCAGATGCCCGCCAAAAGAGCGGGTGCAGAGTACTCAGCAACATTTATTGCCCATGCTTTAGACTAATTTTCAAAGAGAAAGCACCCAGGTTCTTCACATCTATGTGGACTATTTGAAAATTACCTCTTTGTGTTGAGGTGCATGCAGTCCCATCTGTAGCTGGTGATCATTGTGTGATGACACACTTATGCAGTTGCATGAATTTACAGTGCCTTGTAAAATTCTTTACACCCATGTATGTTTTTCACATTTTGCTGTCTAAAAAATATAAATCAAAATGCATTAAAGTAGGAGTTGTATTTTTTGTTTTTATTTGATTTATATTCTGCCATTCAGGTACTGTATTGTTTCGCTGATCTACCTGACTCTATACTTTCATCGTAAAATAATATTTATAGAATATTCCAAACGGAATTAAGAATACTATTAAAAAAAAAGTCTTGATTGCATAAGTCTTCATGCCCTTTGTCATAGTGAACCCAAATTAGCTCCAGTTCAAAAAACTTGCCTTAAGGGCGATAATAAGTTGTCTACCTATGTCCAGTTACAGTAGCTGAGCTGATTTAAATACTCCTAGATGAATAATAAAGCTGTTTCTATTGTATGAAGTGAATTTGAAGCAAAGATTAAAAAATGCTGAGCAAGGAGCTCTTGAAAGAACTCCAGGATAAAGCTATTCATTGGTACGGATTGAATAAAAAATTAGCCAATTGTTGAATATCCTTTCAGGCGCTGTTAGGTCATCATTGTAAAATGGAAACTGTTTGACATCACCAAGACATTGCATCAAGTCCCTCTGGGTTAAGGTAACTGCTGCAGAAGGTTACTGTGAGGCTTCAGATTACTTTAGAAAAATTACAGAGGTCTGTGGTTGAGACTGGGGAAAAGTGTTGACTAACAATTTCAAGATTACTTCATAAACATGGTCTGTATGGGTAGAGGGGAGGGTGGCCAGAAGAAAATCATTGCTGAAGAAAAGTCATATAATTGGTGCATAGTGTTGTCAAAGAAACACTTAGGGGACATTGCACACATTAGGAGAGTCTTGTGGTGTGATAGACCAAAGTGGAACTTTTTGGCCTCAGTGCCAAGCAATATGTGTGGCATAAAACAAACACCAATGCAGCAGCAGAAACAGGGAGGTATGTGAACTTGAGGGAAAGATGGATGGTGCATAATATAGGCAGATGGAGAAAAACCTGTTCCAGTCTTCCATGGACCTGGGACTGGGGAGAAGATTCATCTTTCAACAGAGCAATGATCCAAAGCAAGAAAATGGTGAATGTCCTTGAGTGGCCTAGTCAATAGAAAATTGAATCCAGACCTGAATCCAATAGAAAATCTGTCAAGTCATGAAGACTGCAGTCCATAGATGATCCCCAACTAACTTGAAAGAGCTTGAGCTCTACTGCCAAGAAGAAAGAACAAACATTGCACCATCCTGCTGTGAAAAGTCGGTACACACTTACCTTAACGATGGGGCTTTCACTAAGTATTGAACCAAGAGGTGTGATTTTATTATTCTTAAGTACTTTTGGAATATTTCTGTAATTGTTCTTTCAAGTGTAGAGTATGTTGTGTAAATCAGTGAAACAAACTCCTACTTTAATGCATTTTGATTTGTAGTTTTCAGACAGCAAAATGTGAAACAATGTACAAGAGTCTGAAATCTTTTACAATGCACTGTAAAATGACTGCCTGTAGGTCATTGAGGCCAAGTGAGAATCCTGAAAGGGTATCAGTGACTCAGGAGGGCTCAGCTCTGAGTACGCAGTTAAGTTTTTGGCCACCCCAGACCACATTTTCACTCTGATGAAAGATTTGTGAATCACTGTGCTATGTCAAGTGTCTCATTTCCAGTGCAGTATGTAAGCCTGTGCTCACCACACCTCTTACTTACATAGGCTAGGAAACAGATCACCAGAATATTTTGAGGTTGCCATGGTGATTTGAAATGATGCCATTATTTCTAAAACCTTTGGGAAAGGAAACAGGGAGTAGTATCTGAACTTGGTTCATGAATTTGTATTCTTTCTGCAACCCAACCTGTGGCATGCCATTGGTGGTACCCTAATTTCAAAACAGCAAAATATTGAATAATGTCAGTGACAAATCCTGAGTGTCTTAAAATAATTCACAGATGTTGTTGTTTCTAGTCTGAGGATCTGGCTAGCTAAAATTAGTGTCATATGGAGGTGACTAGGAAGCAGATGACCTAGCTATACTAAATAAAACCTGCCCATTTTGTTTTTCACATATACTGTAGTTTTGTTTCATTAGTGGTTCTCATTTTGTGTATGGCATTGCAGAACCTTAATAGTGGTCTGTGCAGTGGTCCATTAATGGGAACCACATTCTTTCTCTCTCAGTTAAAAGGACAACATCGCCCTTGCTGTGTTGGAGCCGTTCTACATAGCAGAGTCACAGCACACACCAGTTTCCCCCCCCCCCCCCCACCTTCTGCTGGCCCCATTTCACAGAATGATACACCAGTAATGAAAAAATTCCCTGCTCCAGGCTCCTTTTATTTCAGGTATAACTCTCAAAATGTTTCTGGCTAAACTTTCATTAAAATAGAAGTGTAGAAATAAAAGGCCACCAAATAGGTCGCAGGCGATGCCTTTTTAATGAACAGACCTAACATACTTGTGACTAAATTATAATGCTTGAACGCTAGTCACAAATGTATTTGGCTTGTCCAGTATAAAAGTATCATCTCTAACCTGTTATTTCTATGTGTTTTAGTGGACTAACAAGACAACCACATTGAAACATTAAAATAGGTAATCCTTCTTGAAATTTATAAAAACATGTGGCAGTTAGCAGGGAAATAAGTAAAGGTAAATTCATTCTACCAAATAAATAAACATAATTGGGAGGAGGAATAGCCTAGTGGTTAGAGCAGTGGACTATGAACCAGGAGACCAGGGTTCAAATCCTGCTGTCGCTCCTTGTGACCTTGGGCAAGTCACTTTAGCCTCCATTGCCTCAGGTACAAAACTTAGATCTGGGGATAGGAAAATACCTACAGTACCTGAATGTAAACTGGTGTGATATCTCAATTGAGATCAAATGTCAGTATATAAAAATAATAATAAATAAATAATAAAGATGGCTGCTGGCTGAGAAAGAAGTATGTTGATTCTTAAAACAAACTGTTTCAGCTTAACGGCCTTAATGAATGAAAAAGTCCGCTTCTGAAAATGCATTTTAGTAAGTGTATGCATGTTGCCATAAATGTACAAGGATAGGAGCTGAAGCTAGGAGCGACCTGATACCTTACTACCAAATCCAGGTGCACAGAGCCTAGTGCTATCACACAGAGACTGACACACATTGAGCAAAATCTATGGATTCAAATATTTACTTGAACATTTTTACTTGCTGTCATTTGGAATTAATGCTTTATGTCTCAGTTTACTTAAATGACTGTTAGAGTAAAAGGTTTTAATGTTAATATTTCCATGAGATCATCATTCACTCCCATTATGAGTCATGCATTCTAAAATGATTATTAATAACACTTGAATAATTTGAAGTTGTGGACATACAAATTGATTATTTTCCTAGCATGAAGTCAGATGGACTCAGGACCAGTGGGTTATGCACCTCTGCCAGCAGATGGAGATAGAGCAAACTGATGTCACAGTATATATAATCCCGCAATGATAGCCTGCCAGTATTCTCTGTCTCCAGCAGATAGTGGACGTACATCTCCCTACTGGGGATTGCTTCAGATTTTAGAAGGTGAATTTTATAAAGAAAAGAAAAAGCCCTCCTCTCCTGCGTTGATACCAAATGGTCCTTCCCCCAGTTGAGAATTCCTGAGTGGTTTCAGTGGTCCCTCAGATGCGTGCCTTGATTTGGTAGCTGGTTTTTCAGCCGGCATGGACTTAGCTGATTGTACAGCTTAAAGGCAGCAGGTGCAGGAAGCCGAGCACAACCGTGATGGCAGATTCCCTCTCACCCGCAGCCGGAGACCATGTCTGTACTCAGCCAGGAAGGGCTGAGCTCAGATAAGTTTAAACCAAAAAAAAGGAAAGTCAGAGATGGAGTAGGAGGGTTGTTTAGGACTTCCTCCGGTGTCCATGCTTGGGGTGCCATTCCGACGTTTGTTCCCGCTCCTGTTGGGGTTAAGGGAACTGGGCAGCCTGACAGGTTGAGCCATCCTGATGGGCTAGGCCCCGCTGTTAGGCTTTTTCCTGTGCACCACTTGGTAGGCCGCTATGGCATTTTTGTGCGCTTTTCTGAGTGTTTGGCTGCCCTCTACAGGACCGTCACTGTGCGCAGTGCGTCCGGTTGTGGGTCCAAATTGTGCACCCAGTTTCTTTTGGGCACGCTACCTGGGTGCACATTCTGAAACATATCTGTTGTGCAAACCAGGTTTGGCGCGGTGTCAATGCAATTAGTTTTGGGGCGCCTAACGTTTGTGCGCATAAATTTGGTGCGCTTAAATTTTTAAGCGCAAATTGGCTGGACACACATCTTCAGTCGCCTGTTAAGTATACGAACGAACTTATGGTGCCAGTGACCAAGAAATCTAAGCACCTTTCTCTTTGTGTTGCCTGTCATATTTGACAGTAAAATAATAGACTGCAGATATATGATGAAATCTTTTGTAACTAATTTCTAGACATCATATTTCAGCACCAGAAATAGCAAATTAAATTTTTATATATTTTTTTGGAGTTAACCTCATATGAAAAATGGCGGGCTTTGTTCAATTCAGATAGCCCTGTCAGCCATAAAGTGTTGTGCGGTCACTTCGATACCAATTTGATACCAAACCGTCACAAGTATAATCATAGGTTACTCCTTTTTACATTCTTTATGGTTTCAGCTTATTTTCACCTATTAAAGGCAGTAATATTAAGGTAGCACTTATCATGTATGGTGCAGCGAAAATATCTGGCTGGCTGGCGGCGGCCCGACACGGCTCGTGTTTCTGACTGCTTCTTCAGGGGCCCGACGATTGCCAGTTTATTTCTCAAATCTGCCCAGGAACAATTCTGCTACCCGGCTGCAATGTTACACGGTGACAGCTGTCCTGGGCAGATTTGAGAAATAAACTGGCAATCGTCGGGCCCCTGAAGAAGCCGTCAGAAACACGAGCCGTGTCGGGCCGCCGCCAGCCAGCCAGATATTTTCGCTGCACCATACATGATAAGTGCTACCTTAATATTACTGCCTTTAATAGGTGAAAATAAGCTGAAACCATAAAGAATGTAAAAAGGAGTAACCTATGATTATACTTGTGACGGTTTGGTATCAAATTGGTATCGAAGTGACCGCACAACACTTTATGGCTGACAGGGCTATTTGAATTGAACAAAGCCCGCCATTTTTCATATGAGGTTAACTCCAAAAAAAATATATAAAAATTTAATTTGCTATTTCTGGTGCTGAAATATGATGTCTAGAAATTAGTTAGCCTGTCATATTTGGGCATCTCAGCCTGGATTGCCAGCTAATATGTGTCAGCGCTGCTTAGAGGTTCAGGGAGAATTATCTTCCTCTGATTTTGCCAAGCCTGGTTCTTCCCAGCCTGATGATGGCCTGGTTAAGGACTTGTCCAGAGGAATGCCTGACCTTGGAACTCCCTTGACTGGTTCCTCCACAGGTGATGGCAACACAGTGGGCCCTGCACAGGTGCCTTCTGGTTTTGGCATGGATCCTGCTGTCTTTTCTTGGGTAGAATTTTTTCAAAGATTGTCCTCAACCCTGCCCAATCCTATCAGGTCAGATCCTCAGGCGGTGGCCCCTCCCTCTGCCATTTCTTTGTTTAAGCGCGAAAGCACACCTCGGTGAGCTGCTGGTATTTCTGACAGGAACCCGGATGGTACGGATGATGAGGCAGATCCTGACTCTCTGGAAGATGGGAAAATTCGTCCAGGACTGGAACCATATAGGACTATGCTGCGGTTGTTTCATAGAGATGAACTGCCAGCCCTGATTTCCCAGACTTTGAAGATGCTGGGAGTGCCTAGGCCAGATTCTATGTCTGAGCCAAAGAAAAATCACATTTTGGTTTCCTTGTGTAAAGCCTCTTGTTTTTTCCCTATTATAGAAGTAATTCAGGAATTACTTGATCTTGAATGGGACGCTCAGGAGGCAAATTTCAAAGGGGGTCGGACATTGGAAGGCCTGTACCCCTGAATCCGGTAGTGATAGAGCATCTGAGTTTTCCTGAAGAGGATGCGCTTGTCTGTGCCATCTCTAAGTGAACGACTATCCCCTTGGAGGGAGAAGCAGCCTTGAAGCATGTGCATGATAGGAGGATTGAGGCCATCCTTAAGCAAGCATTTGAAGCAGTGGCAGTGACATTGCAGATAGCTTCCTGTTGTGCTCTGGTGACTCTCTCTTGTCTGCTTCTCTCTCAGGAGGTTGATGATTCTGGAGTGAATTCCAGAGCAGTTATGGAACCTGCCCCTACCTTTTTAGCAGGGCGAGCTGCGATTTGGTACGTACTTTGGCTAGAGGAGTAGCTTGGTAATAGCGGCCAGGTGTCAAATTATGGCTGCGAAATTGGTCAGCCCACGCAACCTCCAAAGCTAATCTTACAAAATTGCCTTTTAAAGACTCGCTCTTGTTTGGGAGCGAGTTGGAGAAACTGGCTAGTAAGTGAGGTGAATACCTGGTTCCTCAGTTGCCGGAGGATAAGAAGCAGTTGTAGTACCCCTTTGGTCTGAGGGGTCATCTCAGGGGTTCCAAGCAGTTTTGTCCCTACAGAGGGTCGACCTTTCCATGGACGCAGCCTTTCAGCAGGTCTCAGTCCTTTCATCCCAGACAACCCAATGAGGCACAAGCTCGGCTAGTGGATCCTCCCGAGCCTCACAATGAAGATTTTCCGGCCCACCCTCGGGAACGAGAGAGAGGGGGATGTCTCTCTCTCTTTTATCAGAGGTGGGTCGAGATCAGTGGGTCCTGGAGGTGATACGAGAAGGATATGCTCAGTATTCCTCGTAACGTGTTCATAGTGTCTCCTTGCCACTCGCCGCAGAAAAAGCAGGCAGTGGAATCTATGCTGTCAAGGCTCCTCCATCTGAGGGCTGTGGTTCCACTGCCTACATCTCAAGAAAGTACAGGGCAATATTCCATTTATTTTGTTGTGCCCAAGAAGGAGGGCTTCTTTTATCCCATCCTGGATCTCAAAGGAGTCAACCGTCATTTGTGGGTGACTCATTTTCAATGGAAACCTTGTGCTCAGTGATAACGGCCATGTAGTTTCGGGAATTTCTGACCTCCCTGGATCTGTCCATGGCCTACCGCCATATTCCCATCTGATTGAAGCACCAATGTTTTCTTATATTTGCGGTGTTGGGGTGCCATTATCAGTTTTGGCACTGCCTTTTGGTCTAGCCACTGCTCCCAGAACTTTTTCCAAGGTTATGGTGGTTTTGGTGGCAGAGTTGAAAAAGGATCGAATCCTAGTACATCCATATTTGGATGACTGACTGATTCGAGCCAGATCTCTGGAAGAGAGCCACCTAGTGACCCGCAAGGTGAACGCCTTGTTGCAGGAGCTCGGTTGGGTAGTGAAGCTAGCCAAGAGTGTTATGGTTTTGATGAATTGGTGAACCCCGGGCCAAGGTGAGATATGTCTCTGCCCACAGCGAGGAGCCCCGTGGGCCTCACCGTCAATGGGCATGGTCTCAGCGACGTAGGACACAGCGGTGAGAGAGAATTTATTAAGGAGAAAGATAGAACATGACCCGAGGAGCGGGAAATGTAAATAAACACAGTCTTAGTAAATACAGTGGTCAGGATGATGATGTAATACCTCAGAGTGCAGATCTGGTAGTGGTCCTCAGTGCGGGGTATGCCGAGGAAGCTGTACTGTAGCAGTCAAAGAGGCAGAGGTCGGTGTTACAGGAACAAGGCCGTAGACCCAGTATAGGAGATGAAGTATCCTGAGGCACAGATAGCGTAGAGAGGATGAACTGAAGAATGGTAGTGGCCCGAGGAACGGGGTACACCATGAAATCTTCAGTAGAGATGATAGAAGTTGGAGAATATACTCACACAAGGAAGTCCCAATAGATATACCCAAGGAGCGGGTCAGGATGTCCCAGACAGGAGGGCCCTCCAAGGAGCGGATAGCCAAGACGTGGAAGAGCCCCCGAGGAGCAGGTACTCAGAGCGTCCAATTGCCCGAAGGAGAATCTGGAACAGAAGATCCAAGTAGAGCAGATTTAACAAGTGAGAGAACTCCTTGCTAACTCGTCTTAGCAATGGGCGAGTCCGTATAAGTACACTAGCGGTGTTGACGTCATCAGGAGGGGATGCTCCCGAGGTTCCTGCCATGATGTATTCATAAGGAGGCCCTGTGCGCGCGCCTAGGTGAAGCCAGAAGTAAGATGGTGGTCAGCAGCACCCACGCTGTCCCGGGGATGCCGGTGAAGCCGGCATTGGTTGGCAGAGGCCGCCATTCTCCCAGTGATTGATGGTGCAGGGAAAAAAGAGGTGAGCATGAGAGGTCACCTACTAGATGTTTGGTTAGACCATGAAGACGGAAGAGCTGAGCGAGTTGAGGAGCCGATGGAAGCCCTGGGAGCGGGACAAAGTGTGCCATTTTGGAGAAGTGGTCGACAACTATCCAGATGGTGGTCTTACCTTCAGAAGGTGGTAGATCCACAATAAAATCCGTGGATATATGCATCCAAGATTCTTTAGACGCCGATAGGGGCTGCAATAGGCCCCAAGGTCGACCAGATAAAAGTTTTTGCTGGGCGCACAAGGAACATGCATCTACATAAGCTTGGACGTCTCTCCTCTTGGTGGGCCACAAGTAGAACCGCTGGATGAAGTTCAAGGTACGCATCTGCCCTGTATGCCCGGCTGTATGGGAGTCATGGGCCCACCGGAGAACCTTCTCGCGTAGTTGGCGTGGCACGACCGTCTTTCCTGGCGGTACGGAGATGATGGTTGCGAGCAGCATGTGAGCAGGATCAATGATATGGCGTGGTGGCTCCAGAGTGTCGTCAGGGATGAAAGAGTGAGACAAGGCATTTGCTTTGATGTTCTTGGTTGCAGGTCAGTATCTGAGCACGAAGTTGAATCGTGAGAAGAAGAGGGCCCATTGAGCCTGTCGTGGGTTCTGGTGCTGGGCTTGGTGCAGATACTCTAAATTTTTATAGTTGGAGTATATGGTGATGCTGTGCTGTGCACCTTCCAGCCAGGGCTGCACTCCTCGAAGGTGAGTTTTATGGCTAGCAACTCCTTGTCCTTGATTCCATAATTCCTTTTGGCTGGCAAGAATTGTCTAGAGAGGAAAGAACAGGGACGTAATGTGCCGGTGGAGGAATGTTGACTTAGAACGGCCCCCCATCCCTTCGGAGGAAGCGTCTATCTCCATGATGAAGGATCTCTGGGGGTCCAGGTGCTGGAGAAAGGGTTTGTTGAGGAAGGCCACCTTTAAAGACTGAAAGGCCGTCTGGGCTTCCGGAGGCCATTGCTTGGGGTTAGCTCCCTTCCAAGTCAGGGCTGTAAGAGGTGCGGCTAGACTAGTGTAGTTGTGAATAAAACTCTGATAGTAGTTGGCGAAACCAAGAAACTTTGTAAGGCCTTGAGACAAACTGGTTGTGGCCAACGTTGAATACTAACGGGTTTCTCCAGATCTATAGACAAGCCTTGCTTTAAGACAATATAGCCCAAGAAGGGCAGGCTCTCCCGTTCAAAGGTACACTTCTCTAGCTTTGCAAAAAGCTGATGGTCTCTGAGGCGTTGGAGCACCTGGGCAACATCTTAGCGATGGGTGGTGAGGTCTCGGGGAAAAAATCAAGATGTCGTCGAGGTAGATGACCATGCATTCGTAGAGCATATCTTGAAATACCTCATTCATCATATTTTGAAACACTGCGGGTGCATTACAGAGTCCAAAGGGCATGACAAGGTACTCGTAATCCCCGTCTCTGGTGTTGAAGGCGGTCTTCCATTCATTGCCGCTCCGGATGCGGATCAAATTATATGCCCCATGGAGATCTAGCTTGAAGAAGATGCAGGCTCCTTGTAAGCGGTTAAATAGTTCTGCGATAAGTGGCAAAGGGTAGCGATCCTTTCGGGTGATGGCATTTAGCCCGTGGTAATCGATACATGGGCGGAGCGCCCCGACTTTCTTTGCCACAAAAAAGAATCCCGCCCCTGCAGGATCCCGGATGAATCCTTTGGCCAGGTTTTCTCGGACGTAGTCAGACGTGGCGTTTGTCTCTGTTCAAGACAATGGATAGACCAGACCCCGGGGTGGTTTGGTGCTGGGCAGTAAGTTTATGGTGCAATCGTACTGACGATGGGGCAGTAGAGTATCAGCGCCCTCCTTGGAGAAGACATCTAAGAAGTGTGCGTATTGAGGCGGGAGACTGGGAGGGAGGAGAGTAGTCGCAAGACAGGACTGCTGGAGTGAAGGTCTTAAGCAGGATTTATAACAGGAGTCCCCACATCGGGAGAGTTGCAGGGAAGTCCAATCAAATTGGAGAGAGTGCTGTTGGAGCCATGGGAGGCCCAGGATAATGAGATGAATGGCCTTATCGATGATGTGGAACGTCAGTCTCCTCATGTAGGTCGCCAGTACGGAGCCTTACCGGACCGGTGATATGGGAGACCCAATGTGGCAAAGGTTCCCCTTGGATGGATAAGCGGGACCGGAGCGGCGTAGGTGGATATCCGAAGGTGCGTGACTAGTTGTCTCAATAAAATTACCCCCGGCTCTAGAGTCTACTAGGGCCAGGGTATAGAAGTTCTGGTTGGGCATCCGAATGGACACCGGGAGTGTAAGTGAGGGAGCAGGATGCGTCAGGCCTAGGAGCAGTACCCCTCTGCTTTTCCCGGCCATACCGGGCATAGGGACAAGATGTGTCTGGCTTCTCCACAATAGAGGCACAGCCCCGAACGTAGGCGGCATTCCTCCGGAGCCAACTTGCCTCGGCCTAGCTGCATGGGCTCTTCCTGAGGAGATTTGGGTGGAGGGGTGGCCCGTCCAGGAGATGGTGATCTCCGGGGACGTGGAAAGGTAGAGGAAGGTCTCCTAGAGGATTGCTGTTCCCGGGCCCGCTCCTGAAGACGATGGTCGATGCGGCTGGTCAATTCAATGAGAGCATCGAGGGAGGTCAAGAGCTCCCGGGCTGCAAGCTCGACCTTTATGCGGGCTGCGAGGCCATCCAGGAATATGGAATGGAGGCTATCCTCACCCCAATGAAGCTCCGTGGCCAGGGTCTGGAATTCAATAACATAGTCGGCCAAGGACCGGGAACCCTGGCATAGATTTAGGAGTGAGGAGCTAGAGGTGGCCTTTCGTCCCGGATCCTCGAAGACGTTGCGGAACTGAACAAGGAAGCTGGATAAGTCCCGGAGAATGGGATCTGCCCATTCCCACAGGGGTGAGAGAGGCCCATGCCAGAGCCTTGCCTTCTAGTAAAGAGAGGGAAGAGAGTGGACTGAAGTGCATACTGCACTGGTTCAAGAATCCTCAAAAAGACGCCAGGTTCCCCAAGAAGCGTGGAGGAACCGGGAGAGGGAGAACCAGCTGGTTCACAGGCACAGCGGCCGCGAACCCCAGCGCAGGAGGAACTGAGGGAGCTGCAGGAACTGAGGAATCCAGGCGGGAATTGAGCCGTTCCACTACAGAGGCCAGGACATCCAGCACCATCTGCTGCTCGAGAATTTTCTGGGCCAGTCTGGGAATCACCTGCAAGTCTGAGGCCTCCGCCATGTCCATGGACTTGGCAATCTGTTACTAGAGTCTGGTGATGACGGTGGACCCTTGGCTCAAGGTGGCGTTAGTACTACTTAGAGGGGTAAGCCCCTACTCTTCTCCACCGTCTAGAGACGAGGCTGGAGCGATGCAGGGGCCAATGGGAGCTTCGCCACTATCGGCCCTCATTCCCCGTGGGTTGAGCCCGTAGGTACCAGGGCCGGCTGGTCTTAGGTGGGCCCCTGTGGAGAGAAGTGGTGAAGGCGAGGAGAGCAGGCAATATAGGGTCCAGTCCAGTGGTCTGTGGCAGGCAGTAAGCAGGCAATGTGAGATCCAGTCCAGTGGTCAGTGGCAGACGGCAATCAGGCAACGTGCAATCCAGTCCAGTGGTCGGTGGCAGGCGACAATCAAGCAATGTGAGATCCAGTCCAAGGTCAGGAAACAAAGAGGTCCATCCAGAAGAGAAGCGAAGCGAGAATGGAACAAGCGGGCTGGAAGAAGGAACAGGAGACGGGAACCAGGCAGGAGGACGAGGTCAGGAACAAGCAGGCAGGAAACAGGAACGTATAAGACCTCAGCGAGGAAGGCCAGGCAGGAACACAAGGCAAGGAGACCTGTTGCCAAGTCGTCGAGCTGAGGTCACTGCTGGCTTTAAATAGGAGTAGGCCCCAATGTCATAGGGAAGGGCCGGCGGTGTCTCCCTGCCACGGGCCCTTTAAATTCGCATGGGCCTTGCACGCACGTGCCTAGGGGGTGGGGCCGAAGTCGGCAGTGTCCCAGCTTGCAGAGGAGATGGAGTAGACCCGGCGGTGTGGGGAGAGCGACAGCGATTCATCGTGAGGCCGGTAGGCCTGTGTGCGGAATTGGTGAGTGTTTGAGGCTTGCTGTGAGGATTGAGGTGTTCTTCCTCGTTAAGTTAAGATCCTGCTCATTTTGGAATTTTTGCAGGATTGGTTAAATAAAGAATTGGCCCTTAATTCCTTAAAGGTACAGGTAGCAGCTCTTGCCTGTTTCAGGGGCCAGGTGAATCATGAATCCTTTTCATCTCATCCTGATGTGGCCCGTTTCTTGAAGGGAGTGAAACATCTTCATTCTCCCTTGCAGTTATCGTCCCCCTTGTGGAATCTTAACCTGGTGTTAGATTTCTTGGCGGGCCCTTCGTTTCAACTGCTGCGTAGCCTTTCTTTCCATTTATTGACCTTGAAAACAGTGTTTCTGGTGGTGATACGTTTTGCACGTCAAATGTCCAAGCTGCAGGCCTTGCCTTGTCTTGTCAGGAGCTGTTCCTTCGGGTGACTCCAGGGTGATACAGCTGCGTACTGTTCCCTCTTTCTTGCCTAAAGTGGTCTCGGATTTTCACTTGAATCAGACCATTTCCTTGCAGTCCTTGGTTAAGGAAAGAGATGTGGAAGAGTATCGCCTTTTGTGTCCCTTGAATGTCAAGAGATATGTCATGTGTTATCTGGAGGTTTCTAAACCTTTCCAAAAGACAGGTCGCCTGTTTGTCCTTCATGGTGAAGGAAAGCAGGGCGAACCAGCTTTTTGGGCTACAATAGCTCACTGGATTAAGGAGGTCGTCACGGCCACGTATCTGGATGCTGAAAAGCTGTTGCCTACTCAAGTTAGGGCTCATGCCGCTAGGGCTCAGGCAGTGTCATGAGTGGAAGTTAGATTGTTGTTGCCCATCAACATTTGCTAAGCTGTGACGTGGTCCTCCACTTTTTCCAGGTCTGGATGTACAGGTGCGGGAGGACGCAGCCTTTGCATGTGCTGTGTTGTCTAGACCGCGGGCATCCTCCCACCCTATTTGGGAGTAGCTTGGGTACATCCACTGGACCTGAGTCCATCTGTCTACATGCTAGGAAAGGAGAAATTACTACTTACCTGATAATTTTGTTTTCTTTAGTGTAGACAGATGGACTCAGCTTCCTGCCCTTGGCTACCGAATGATTGTTTTTAATGGTCCTCCTGTGTGGCTACATGTTCCAGGGGATTACTGGTAAGTATTCATCTAGTTCCTAGATTGGGGTACATACATTCTTTGCCTGAGATCAGTGTTTCCTGTTGGTTGAGTTCAATAACTGTTGACTGTTTTTAATCAAGTTTTTGCTAGTCTGTCCACAGTTGTTTTTGAAGAGAATACTGGCAGACTGATGTCACCGCAGGAGTATATATATTGTGACGTCTGTTTGCTCCATCTGCTGGCAGAGGTGCATAACCCATTGGTCCTGAGTCTATCTGTGTACACTAAGGAAAACAATTATCAGTTAAGTAGTAATTTCTCCATGTTGAGTTTTCAATGCCCATTTTTGAGCACTGGTTAATGCCTCTGAAAAGTCACCTGGAGATTGGATTTATTTATTTATTTAGACATTTTTTTTATATACCGACAACTGTTTGCACATCATATCGGTTTACAAGTAACTTAAAACTTTCCGGCAATGCCTTTACAGGGAACAATAACTATGTATACAAGAACTTACAACTAATACAGAAATGGAGTAACAATTTACAGGTTCGATGGCAATTTACAACTGCAATTTACAAATTCCAAGGTACAGTGGCATATAGTCAATAAACTGAGTAGAGCGCAGGGTAGACAATGGAAAGTTACGGGATGTATGAAGAAAAACATTAGGGTGGTAAAAATAGGTTTCAAAAAGGGGTGTTAACAGGAGGGGGGAGAGTAGGGTGGAATAAGCAGCAAATCGAAGTATTTGCACGGTGGGGAAGTAGCAGCAGATTGTACAAGGTTCTTCAAGGAAAAGTACTATACACAGCTCAGGGAGTCATCCGGACGGGAGTTAATGAGTGATGGGTATGCCTGTAGGAACAGCCAAGTTTTTAGTTGTTTTTTTAAATTTGGGTGTAGAGGTTTCGGTGCGTAAGTCTGGGGGCATAGAGTTCCATAGGGTCGGGCCGGCCAGGGAAAAGGCTCTGTTCATTGTGGAGGTAAGTTTAGTGGATTTGATGGAGGGGGTCCGGAGTGTTCCTTGGAGGGCAGAGTGAGTTGGATGTTAAGAAAATAAGAAATGCCATTCTTTCCCAAGTCTACCTGGCTAATAACTTGTCGGGCCGATACAGAAAGAAGCGCAGGAGAGCAGGCGAGCGCCTGCTCTCCTGACACGCACACAGGCCAGTGTCCTGGGCGCGCGATTCAGTATCGGCCGCATGCAAATGAGGGCCCACAGTAAAAGGAGGCGCTAGGGACACGCTAGTGTCCCTAGCGCCTCCTTTTTGACAGAAGCGGCGGCTGTCAGCAGGCAAAATTGAGTGTCCGTCTTCCAATCCGCGGGCAGATTTTTAATTTTTTTTTTTTTATTTTGGGGGCTTCTGACATAATATCGCTATGATATTAAGTCAGAGGGTGTACAGAAAAGCAGTTTTTTCTGCTTTTCTGTACACTTTCCCAGTGCCAGCCGAAATTAACGCAGTCCTCTTTTGAACCCCACTATGTTAGTTGCCTTGACCCTCTGGCAATAAATTCCATAGCTTTATGGTGTGAAAAATTACTTCCTATGATTGGTTTAAAATCTGCTGGTTACTAGTTTAATGGAGTGTCCCCCTAGTGCTGTTATTTGAAAGGGCAAATAACCGTTCCCTCCATCCCACTCATGATTTATAAATCTCCTTAGATTTCAAATGACTAAAATGCTTCTTTTTGAACATCACCAACTGGAGTAGAAATGGAAAATAGCTTCTCTTACTTAGGGTCTGATTCACATAACTGTGAACTTTTGAGTAATGGTCATCCTGAGATTGGTGTCGATTAATTGGGAGGGGAAGAGGTGCACACGCATGCACTCACTGGCCCCCTACAAATCTAATCCTAAAATTCACCTCCTTCCTTCCAGTTCTGACCCCCCACCCCCAAACACACACACACACACAACTGTTGCCCTGGGTCAATTTTACTACTGTTTTTCTGGCCCCATCAGGTTACTGGTTTTTCCAACCTTTCCTATTCCACACTTGCTGTTGCCTCTGGTACTTCCTGACCTCATAGGCTGATTCAGTTACAGGTGCCTCCATCCAGCCCACTGTGGGGGTAGTGCCAGCACCTGAAGATTTTCTGTCTCTCTCTAAGACCCGTCAATTTAAACAAAATTTCAGAGTTCCCAGGTATACTGAGTCACAAAGGCTTTTTTTTCTATTCTATGACTATGGGGAAAAATCAGGCCCTTACTGTTTACTAATGGTTATGATACTGCCATCGTTCTCTGTGTTTATGCAAATAATTCTTCCAACATAATTTGCACTTGTAAGAGGTATACAGAGGTTGGAGGTGCATGATATACTCTCCTAAGAGGCCACAGTATTATGGATAGAAAATTATGAAGCAGCATAAAAACCTCTACCCTTTCTCAATAGCGACCAAGTCTAAAGTACAAAGAACAAGGGATAGAAATTAAGAATGGTGAACAAATCAATTTACAAATATTATTTTAAGGATTGTAGGGTGAACACTTCCTAATTTTAGCATGATATAGCACATACAAACTGTTGTAAATTACAAACACTCAAGACATTTCTTTTTACTCTGGAATGTTCTTTTTGATAACATTTAGCACTGACTCAGTAATACAAAAATTCTGTTATCAGTAACATTTATTAATATTCATGGGTTTTTCTGCTCTAGCTCAGTCATTATTGCGGGATAGGAGGGCTGATGTCAAGAAGACTGCAAGATGCAAGTGCTGGAAAATTGCAACTGGCAAGCTTTTTACTATCTCATGCTCTTCACCAAGGACAAAGCAATAACAATTGTATTGTTTATCATCTCAGAAAGCCCAGTCTCACTGCCTTCAACACCCCATTCATACCCATCTAGATATAGCCTTGAAAGCAAGGACTTAAGATCTAAAGTAAATAAAATGTGAGCTGTTAGGAAGAGGCTAAATTAAACACTTAAGTCCAGATGTACTAAAAGGTTTTTCCTAGTTTGTGTGTATGGGAAGAATGCTTACTACACCTGGTCTTTAAGGTTTTCCTTTTTCTCCTTTGATCATATTTGTGTGCATTTGATTATACACAGTTATGTGTAAATGAAAGAGCTGTATTTGAGGTGAAGGTAGTTACGGTATCCAGGTACTTCTTTTTAGCCCACTTTCCAAAGGATCAATAGCTTATGTGATTGCTGATTTGTCTCTGTCCCCTAATAACATTTGTGTTTTGTGTTCCATTCACACCAGATTTTCAGCACTTATCAGTAGGAATATGAAGATTCTGACAAGATGAGTTTTTCGGATCCATGTATATGCGCATTTGTGTTCCTGTATACATGTCCCGGAAAGTAGGCTCCATTAGTTCTGGTTAGAACTTATTGTCCTTTTGGCTTCTAGTGCAGAGTTCTCTCACTCCGCATTTCTCATAGGCCGTACTCAGACAGCCATTTTGCGCAGCACCTAGTACTTTTCAGTTCTGTCTTTCCTGCTGTACTCTAGGCCAGTGGTTGTCAACCTTTTTTCTCCTAGGACAAGCAGGATGGTAGCCCTCACATGTGGGTGACATCATCCAATGGAGCCCGGCATGGAAAACTTGTCAAAGTTTCTAGAAGCTTTGACCAGCAGACTGAGCAGGCCCAGCCTGCTACTATCCGGGCATCCACACGAGGTCCACCTTCAGTCTCTTCTTTTTCACGGTGCAGTTGCCTCGCAGTCCGTGCAGCTCCAAATATTTTTCAGCTTTTCTTGAGTTTGAGTTCTTTTTCCAAATCCTCGTCTGGTCCCCCTTTGCGGTTGGTACTTCCTCGGTACAGTAGGTCCGTTTTTGGCCATTTTTTCCTGCCTTGCGGTAGATTCCCAACTCCCCACCCCATAGTGTCAGTCGGTCATCGACCGCACACCGGGTATTTTTCATGGTGTTGACCGGTTTTCATCAGTGCCCCCAGTGCCCACGGACAATGTCCATCACAGATCCGCATGAGGTTTGCATCCTCTGCCTGGAGGCCTCGCACGACGTCCAGGGGTGCCGTCTGTGCCACCAGATGACATTCAAAGGGCTTCAGGCGCACCTTGACAAAATGGAGAAACTTTTCGGGACTCTGAAGTCCCCCACGCATATGTCAGTTTCTTCAATGCCAAAGATTGCAGGGATCTGAACTGCTCCCCCTCGTGGTTCCTCTGGCTAGTACCTCCAAGGATCAGGGAGAGGGAGATCGATCCTCGATGGTCTCTTTGCTCTCCTGAACCTCATGTCATTGGCTTCCTCAGCACCAGGGAAAGGCCGGGCCAACACTGGAATCGATCCTGAAAGCACCGACACCGGTCACCGTCCAGACACTGTTCTGGGTCCGGGGCAGCATCAGTGACTGCCAAGCTGTCATCGAAGCGGCACCAGCCATCGAAAGCCCCATCCTCAGGTGCCCCCGGTAGCCTAAGGAGTTCCACACTGGGGACCCAAGGAAGACCTGGCGACGCCTCATCCTCCTCAATCAGTCCTGGCCACCCAGGACTTCCAGGAGGAGTTGGACCACAGGGTGCAATCGGCAGTGCTCAAAACGGTGCAAAGCATTGAGCTGCCAGTGCCCGAGCCTCCACAATCGATGTTGGCACCACTGCTTTGCATCTAGACATTCTTCTGGGCGCCCTACCGACGCAACCGGTACCCGAGGGGCCCTCGATGCCCCATTGGCCACCGATGCCCTCTACCAGAGTGATCTCAATTCTCGGGTCCTCCGAAGAAGATGGAAGTTACGGCCGGTACCGTGTTCCCACGGTTCCCTGTGCCATTGCCGGACCCCTCTGGCTTGCCACGGCCAGTGATTCCCTCCATGCCAGGGTAACCACCAGTGCCGTCGGTGCCCTTATGGCCTCAGAAGCCCTCAGAGCCCAGGCCTGATGCCCCTCACAGACCTTGCCCTCGGCGTCCTGGTTCAAGTGAGGAAGAGGGACCCTATGACCCCTGGGATGATGACTCCACAGACTCATCTTCGGGATACTCCAACGACCCCCTTTTTGAGCCCTCTCCTCCAGAGGAGCGGTGCCAGTTGCCACCCAAGGACGTGTCTTTTGCGGGATTTGTCGGGGCTATGGCCGAGGCCATTCCCTTTCAACTCCTCATGGAGGAGGATGCACTTCATAAGATGCTGGAAGTCCTCTAGTTTATTGATGCTCCTATGGAAATCATGGCGGTTCTGATCCATGATATTTTTTTTTTAACTCTTTATTTATGAAAAATGTTATGGCATACAAAAAAAAAAACCAAATAATATGTAAATACTAGTCAGGTAATTGCAATAAGCAGGGAAAGAAGGATAGTACAACTAGCAGTATCTGCATGCAAAACTGAAAATAGTGTAAATAAAAAAAATAAAAGGAGAAAAAATAAAAAACTAAACAAAATATTGGTGATAGGTATCCCAAATCAAATGGTATTTAAAGGTCTGACCATTCAACATATAACACACTTTTTCCAGGTCAGCCAGTGGTTTATAGTGGGAGTAAATTTCCAAAAAGTGGCAATTGTAAATCTAGTGGCCAGTAGTAATTGAGAGACTAATTTGCGGTTCTTCAGGGGTATGGACGAACCCATCCATCATCCTAGCAGAACCAGTGAAGGTGTAAGACGTACCGGGAAGCCCAGAATATCCACAATATCTTTCCTAGCGTGTAGCCAGATGGACTCAGAACGAATGGGTATAGTATGCTCGTGCTAGCAGTTGGAGACGGATCTGACGTCAGCACGGGTATATATACCCCCACAGGAAGCGTAGCAACTCAGTAATTTCCGTCTCCAAAGCAGTTTGGAGAGCCTGCACGCTCGCTGAGCGTGTTTCCAATCTACTTTCTATTTTCTACTTTCTATATTCTTCTTACTAAATTTCTACAGGAACATCGAGCCCCGCACCCCTGCGGTGATACCCTTGGGGTCCCTCCCCCAGTTGAGTTTCCCGGGGTGATTTCCGCGATCCCCCAGAGGTTTAAGGCCTCAGTCCGGTGGCCGAATCGCGGCAGAGACGTAGCCCCCGGGCGAGAAGGGCTCGGGTGTGGTGAAAGAGGCACCTCGGTCTCGGCGTGGACCTCGAGGCAGCGGGTGCATTTCCTCAAGCGCGGCGGTGAAGGTATTTCCCCTCTCCCCCCGCAGCCGGAGACCGCCCGGGTTCCAACCGGGAAGCGCCGAGGATCAGGTAAGGCGTACATCTCTTACTTTTTGGTCTCCGAGGAACGAGGATCGGCGGCGTTGCCTGCATGTGGCACGCCGTGGAGGTCGCCATTTTGTCTGCCTTGTTCAGGTATTGAGCGCCCATGATAGGTGCCTGTCTATGCTTAAGCGCATATGGGATATCCTTGAGTGTATATTGCATACTACTGAGCACATATTGTATATCATTGTGCGTATATTGCTGACCGCAGACTAATGAGCGCATATTGGATAGCATTGAGCATATGTTGCTGACCGCATACTAATGAGCGCATATTGGATATCATTGAGTGTATGTTGCTAATCGCATACTAATGAGCGCATATTGCTGCCGCATATTATTGAGCGCCTGTTGTATTAAGCGTATATTGCTGCCGCATATTATTAAGCGCCTGTTGTATTGAGCGTATATTGCTGCCGCATATTATTGAGCACCTGTTGTATTGAGCGTATATTGCTGCCGTATATTATTAAGCGCCTGTTGTATTGAGCGTATATTGCTGCCGCATATTATTGAGCGCCTGTTGTATTGAGCGTATATTGCTGCCGCATATTATTGAGCGCCTGTTGTATTAAGCGCCTGTTGTATTAAGCGTATATTGCTGCCGCATATTATTAAGCGCCTGTTGTATTGAGCATATATTGCTGCCGCATATTATTGAGCGCCTGTTGTATTGAGCGCATATTGCTGGCACATATTAAGCGCATATTTTTCAATGGAGCAGAATGCCTCAGCGTCTTCAGCGGCGGCGCCTCCTGATTCAGGCATTAAAGCCCTCGGCCTCTGCTCCGCATGCCAGCTTAGAGCCACGCATAACGAGGAGCCAGACTCCCTTTGTGCCCAATGTGAGGAGGCAGTGGGAGCCTCGGGCCAGGACCAGTCTCAACCACGGTTTGCTGACAGTTCCCCAGGGGCCACCCCGGATCTAGCGGGCAGTCTCGACCAACCTGGGATCCCGGGGGATCTGGTACCCCAACGACTCGAGACCGCTTCCATTTCCTGGGTGGATCTCTTTAAGGGGATCCATGCCTTTGTACAGATGCAGTCAGCTTCCCGTCCAGGCCCTGCTGCTCCTGCCGCTGCGGTTGTTACTCCAGCTGATCCTGCCCCTGGACCTTCGCGCCCTTATCATGGGCACCCACCTCCGAGCAGTCCGGTTCAGACGGACCCTGATGTCTCGGAAGACGAGTCCGAACCCCCGGAGGAGGGGGAACTTCCCTCGGGGATTGAGCCATATCGAACCATGAGGCGGTTCTTTCCCCAGGAAGATCTCTCCGACCTGGTATCTCAGTGCCTGGCAGAGTTGGATATTACAGGTCCCAGCACTACGGCGCCCTCTACGCAGAACCCTCTGCTTGGAAGGTCTTCGTCCTACAGCCCGCCATTTTCCCTTCTTGCAAGCAGCACAGCAACTGATAGATTTGGAATGGGCGGCACCAGCAGCCTCATTCAAAGGGGGTCGGGCCCTGACGGGCATGTACCCTCTGGAATCGGCAATCAAGGAGATGCTGGCTTGTCCTCAGGTGGACGCCTTGGTCAGCGCTGTGGTCAAGCGCACTACCATTCCAGTTGAGGGAGGGGCGGCCCTCAAGGAGGCTCATGACCGACGCCTGGACGCCAACCTGAAACAGACCTTTGAGGTGGCAGCTCTTTCTTTGCGGATCGCAACCTGCTGCACAGTGGTGACGCATTCCTGTTTGTCACAGGTCAGGAACAATGCTCCGGCAACAGACATGGAGTCAGCTCTCTCGTTCCTCACGGATGCTGCATCCGACCTAGTCCGTACAACAGCCAAGGGGGTCTCATCCTCCGTAGCCGCCAGGAGGCAGCTCTGGATACGGAATTGGTCAGCCGATGCTCCTTCGAAGACACGCCTCACCAGAATGCCCTTTAGGGGTTCTTTCCTGTTCGGCAGCAACCTTGATAAACTGGCCAGCACATGGGGTGCCTCTCCAGTACCTCGACTGCCGGAAGATCAGTTCAGAAGGAACCAGCGCGCCTTTCCAAGGCCCTCCAGAGGTAGAAGCTCCCAGCGCTTTACTCCCTATAGGAGTCGCTACCAGGGGCCTCGTCCTCAGGCCAGGAACCAGTCCTTTCGGACCAAGCAGCGCAAGAGGGGAGCCGGCTCGGGTTCAGGTCCCGGCCGCACCTCACAATGAGAATCAGCCGATCCATCCAGGGGATGGAGCCATAGGGGGCAGATTAAACCCTCTTCTACCCCAGATGGGTCGAGATTACGTCGGACCAGTGGGTCCTCGCCATCATCTGAGAGGGGTATTATCTGGACTTCCATCATCTCCCTCCAGACAAGTTTGTGGAATCTTCGTGTCCCATACACAAGAAGGCAGCATTGGAAGCTACCCTGGCGAGGCTCCTGTCCTTGAAAGCCATTATCCCAGTACCTGCATGGGAAATGAATTCTGGACACTATTCCATTTATTTCATGGTACCCAAGAAAGAGGGCACTTTCCGGCCCGTACTGGACCTCAAGTCAGTCAATCGATACTTAAGGGTCCCGAGGTTTTGCATGGAAACTCTGCGCTCAGTCAAGACCGCAGTACAGCCAGGAGAATTACTCACGGCCTTAGACTTATCAGAAGCTTACCTGCATATCCCGATCCATCCGGATCATCAGCGCTACCTACGCTTCAAGGTTCTGGGACGCCATTTCCAATTCCGGGCTCTGCCCTTCGGGTTAGCCACGGCGCCGCGGACCTTCACCAAGGTGGTCGTAGTGGTAGCAGCGGCGCTCAGACGAGAAGGAATCCTTGTCCATCCCTACCTAGACGACTGGCTGATCAGGGCGAAATCACGAGAGGAGAGCCATCGGGCAACCAACAGAGTGATCGCCCTTCTGGAAAGCCTGGGATGGGTAGTCAACCTCAACAAGAGTTGCCTACAACCTTCCCAATCACTGGAATACCTGGGAGTCCAGTTCGACACCCAGGCAGACACAGTCAGTCTTACTACCAAGAGAAGGTTAAAACTTCAGACGCGTCTCCGGTCCTTGATGGGAGCCAGCCGGCCCATAGCTTGGGATTATCTGCAGGTTCTCGGCCTCATGGCCTCCACCCTGGAAGTGGTACCCTGGGCAAGGGACCATATGAGACCTCTACAACGCTACCTGCTCTCTCGCTGGAGCCCCCGCTTCCGGAATTATTCCACGCACCTACCTCTGCCGGCCAGAGTGAGGACCCAGTTACGGTGGTGGTTGCAGTCCAACCACACGAGCAGGGGGTTGAAGATGTCCTCCCCCACGTGGACTCTGCTCACCACAGATGCTAGCCTGAGCGGCTGGGGAGCACACTGCGAAGAACTCACCGCACAAGGGCGGTGGAACAGAGAAGAGTCAGGGTGGAACATCAACCGTCTAGAGGCACGAGCAGTCCGGTTAGCCTGCCTGCAATTGGCTCAGAGTGAGGAACAGAGCAGGCAGAGTGATGTCCGACAACGCCACCACGGTGGCATACATCAACCGCCAGGGCGGAACCAGAAGCTGACAGGTATCTCTAGAGATAGCCCCGTTGATGGCTTGGGCAGAGGCAAATCTTCAGGACATCTCCGCCGTCCACATTGCCGGGAAGGACAACACCACGGCAGACTTCCTCAGCAAAGAAAGCCTAAATCCAGGGGAATGGCAGCTGTCGCCCACAGCCTTCCAGATGATTGTGGATCACTGGGGGATTCCAGACATGGACTTACTAGCGGACAGGTCCAAGGCTCAAGTACCCAGATACTTCAGCCGCAAGCGAGATCCGTTCTCACATGGGATCGACGCCCTGGTTCAGCCATGGCCTCCAGGGACTCTGCTATATGCCTTTCCTCCGTGGCCTCTACTGGGCGCCCTTATCCACAAGATCCAGAAGCACTGGGGCCTAGTTCTTCTAGTGGCACCAGACTGGCCAAGAAGACCCTGGTACGCGGACATGAGAAGACTACTGGCAGGGGAGCCTCTTCCCCTGCCTCCTCTCAGGGACCTGCTTCGTCAAGGTCCCATCCTCCACAAGGATCCGGCTCAATTCTCTCTTACGGTCTGGCCATTGAGAGGGCTAGACTGAAGAAAAGAGGTTACTCGGAGCCCGTGATAGATACACTCCTCCGAGCCCGCAAGTTTTCCACATCCCTCACCTACGTAAGGATCTGGAGAATATTTGAAGACTGGTGCGATACTCACGACACCAATCCACATGCAACCACAATTCCTATTGTTTTGGATTTTCTACAGGATGGGCTTCAGAAAGGTCTCTCCCTAAGCTCCATCAAGGTTCAGGTGGCTGCGCTGTCTTGCTACGGTCCCAGGAGGGATGGCAAGACCATTGCCACGCATCCAGATGTTTCTCGCTTCCTGAAAGGAGTCAAGCACATTCGTCCGCCACTCAAGTGGCCAGTGCCCCTGTGGAACCTCAACTTAGTTTTGGATTTCCTCGCGGGATCCACCTTCAGACCACTTCAGGGCCTGTCTCTCCGTTCTCTAACTTTGAAGATGGTGTTTCTGCTGGCAGTGTGTTCCGCACGCCACATCTCTGAGCTACAAGCGCTGTCCTGCCGTGATCCCTTTCTTAGAATCACTCCTGAGGCTATCCATCTTCGCACGGTTCCCTCCTTTCTACCTAAAGTGGTTTCACAATTTCACCTCCACCAAACCATATCCTTGCCTACTACGGCGGGTTTGAAGAAATCAGAAGAAGGGCGTTTACTACGCCATCTCGACATCGGCAGATTGCTGCCCAGATATCTGGAATTGACACAAGAAGTACGAAAGACAGACCATCTGTTCGTCCTGCACAGCAGAAAGAAACAAGGTAAAGCGGCCTCTCGGCCCACCATCGCCCGCTGGATTAAAGAAGTTATCAGAGCAGCTTACGTAGAGGCCGGGAAGTCGCCGCCTCTACAAGTCAAGGCTCATTCTACCAGAGCCCAAGCAGCATCTTGGGCAGAATCCAGGATGCTGTCACCTGCAGAAATATGTAAAGCGGCGACATGGTCCTCCCTCCATACCTTTTCCAGGTTCTACCGTGTGGATGTCCAGGCCAGGGAGGACACAGCATTTGCGAGGGCAGTCCTACACGGACCTCAGGCAGCCTCCCACCCAGGCTGGGAGTAAAGCTTTTGTATATCCCATTCGTTCTGAGTCCATCTGGCTACACGCTAGGAAATGTTGAGATTACTTACCTGATAATCTCCTTTTCCTTAGTGTAGACAGATGGACTCAGCATCCCGCCCAGGCTGCCAGTATACATGGGTTTCACCGATTCAAGGTAGGCCATGTCCTTTTGCTTACATAAGAGCATCCCCTTTGCCAGGTGTCGACGCCTTCCGGTTGTGAATGCTGGTGGTCTCCAGCTCCTATCAATCGGTCAGGGGAATCCTGTTTCACTAATTCATTGATCGTCAGTACACATATATCCATAACAGCTTTTGCAAGGAAGATTACTGAGTTGCTACGCTTCCTGTGGGGGTATATATACCCGTGCTGACGTCAGATCCGTCTCCAACTGCTAGCACGAGCATACTATACCCATTCGTTCTGAGTCCATCTGTCTACACTAAGGAAAAGGAGATTATCAGGTAAGTAATCTCAACATTGTGTAACCAGTGACCAAAATGATCGCAAGAGAGTGGCAAGACATCACATATGTTTATAGTTCTCCCCAAACCCCCGCCAGCAAAGAGGACTAGTCGCAGGTGAGAATTTAGAATAAAACATTGGCGTGCGGTAAGTCCTATGAAGTAGTTTATTCATTCATTTGGTACATCTGACACATAATAGAAAGATGGTGCACCCGCTGCCAAATAGACTTCCAAGCTTTGGCATCTAAGTTAAGCCTCAGATCCACATTCCATGTCTCTATCAATGCAGGGTGAGTAGTAGGATCATATTTACTCTTCAAAATACCTTGGTACAGTACCTTTTTTATTAGTGCCAGAATCACTTAAATATTGCTCCTTACCATTCATCCAAATGGCAGATGAAATTTAATGTGGACAAGTGCAAGGTGTTGCATATAGGGAAAAATAACCCTTGCTGTAGTTACATGATGTTAGGTTCCATATTAGGAGCTACCACCCAGGAAAAACATCTAGGCATCATAGAGGGAAATACTTTAAAATCGTCGGCTCAGTGTGCTGCAGCAGTCAAAAAAGAAAACAGAATGTTAGGAATTATTAGGAAGGGAATGGTTAATAAAACGGAAAATGTCATAATGCCTCTATCGCTCCATGGTGAGACCGCACCTGGAATACTGTGTACAATTCTGGTCGCCGCATCTCAAAAAAGATATAGTTGCGATGGAGAAGGTACAAAGAAGGGCAACCAAAATGATAAAGGGGATGGAACAGCTCCCCTATGAGGAAAGGCTGAAGAGGTTAGGGCTATTCAGCTTGGAGAAGAGACGGATGAGGGAGGATATCATAGAGGTCTTTAAGATCATGAGAGGTCTTGAACGAGTAGATGTGAATCGGTTATTTACACTTTCGAATAATAGGACTAGGGGGCATTCCATGAAGTTAGCAAGTAGCACATTTAAGACTAATCGGAGAAAATTATTTTTCATTCAACGCACAATAAAGCTCTGGAATTTGTTGCCAGAGGATGTGGTTAGTGCAGTTAGTGTAGCTGGGTTCAAAAAAGGTTTGGATAGGTTCTTGGAGGAGAAGTCCATTAATGGCTATTATTCAATTTTACTTAGGGAAAAGCCACTGCCATTAATTGCATCAGTGGCATGGGATCTTCTTAGTGTTTGGGTAATTGCCAGGTTCTTGTGGCCTGATTTGGCCTCTGTTGGAAACAGGATGCTGGGCTTGATGGACCCTTGGTCTGACCCGGCATGGCAATTTCTTATGTTCTTATGTTCTTAAGCTTCGCAGTGGTTCAGCAAGATGAAAATGGCGTTCCAGAGCAGTTCGTAACTGAAATAAGGTCGCTCGGGATTCCTGGCCAAGTTCAAATTCACTGTCAAGTTCAGAAAATCCATAAAGGTGTCATTATCCCATAAATCTGAAATGAGAGCCAGTCCCTTATCTTTCCAGCTTTTGAAAATAGAGGAAAAAGTGCAGATATCCAGCTTTGGGTTCTCAAGTATAGGTGCAATAGGGGACAACCTCACTGTGTCCACACCCAAAACCTTTTGAACCTGTCCCCATACCGTGAGAGTTTGTGAAATAATAGGACTGGATCTGCTAATTTTACATCTTAGGGGAGAAGTAGAGGCCATAAATGGAAGGGTAGCCAAATTAACTAACTCAGCCTGTTCTTTTTCCAAACCCTACCAGGCCACATTACCACCATGCAACCAACCACGCAAACCCACCAACCTGGCCACCCATTAATAGAAATGAGTATTAGGTAGTCACCCCACCCTGAGATATAGGGAGCCACAAAGTGCTCATTGTTATTCGTGCCTTACACAGTTTCGAAATAAACTTAGCCTTAGCCTTGTGTAGCTCAACAAAAACTTTGGTAGGCACGTTGCAGGGGAGATGTTGAAAAAGATAAAGTAATTTTGGGAGCATAGACATCTTTAATAAGTTTATCCGACCTACCCAAGAAATGGGTAGAGGGTCCGAATCTATTAGGTCTTGTTTGATACGATTGAGTATAGGGTTATAGTTTTTATGGTAAAGATCCCGAAGGTTTCTAGTAACTTGAATACCCAGGTAGGTAAAGCCGTTCTCAACTTTCCGAAAAACAGATAAACAGGGCGGTAGTGGGAATTTGGTATCCAAAAGTAGTAGTTCTGACTTATCATAATTGACCTTATACCCAGATAGTTGGCCAAATTCATGAAGGGTGGAAAGCAGTGCTAGACCAGATTTTCTCAGATGGGTTAGGAAAAGTAATACATCGTCAGCATATAATGAAATCTTATGTATACGTCCATCCATCCGCATACCTTGAATCAGCTGATTTTGTCAGACCGCCCTGGCAAGGAGTTCAATGGCTAAATTAAAAAGGAGTGGAGAAAGAGGGCAGCCTTGCCGAATACTTCTACTTATCGGGAAGAAAGATGGCCATTAACCAACAACCGAACCCTTGGTGTTTTATACATTGCGAGAATCCAGGCAATCAACCTATCAGGTATGCCCACCTGGGTCAGAACTTCAAAGAGAAAAGGCCATGACAACCTGTCAAACGCCTTTTCCGCATCTAAAGATAAGACAATGCCAGAAAAACCTTTTTGCTTGGCCAAATGGAGAATATTAAATAAACGCCTCGTGTTGGAGGTGGACACCCACCCTTTAACGAATCCAGTTTGGTCATCGTGGATTAGGGAAGGGAGAACTTTCTCTAAGCGTAGCTGCAATATTTTCACTAGTTATTTTTATATCTGAATTTAGGAGGGAGATAGGGTGGTAAGAACCTTTGTGTATTTCATAGCTTTTTCAATTTTCAAAATCTCTAACAGCTGAAGAGTCTGGTGAGCTTTCTCAAGCGCATGTAATGTGCATGGGGAACAATTTTTCTTATGCAATTTCTAACATGTGAATTTGGGCTAGGAGGTCACGCACTTTTTGCTTCCGTTCTTTCTGCAGGAAGCCGGCGTAGCTAATTATTTCCCCCCCTTAGAAAAGCTTTAAATGCCTCCCAGCACAGAGTGGGTTCGTATACACCTTCGGGGTTATGTTCATCATAGTCCGCAACTGCCTTTGTCACTAAATCAAGAAAAGTTTTGTCTCCCAGTAAGGTAGCATTTAACCTCCAGGAGAGAGTAGATGGGGCACTCTTTAAATAGTAACTGCACTTGTACAGGATGGTGATCGGAGAGCGTACAGGGTAATATATCACTGTTTTCCACATGAGACAGAATATTTTTAGTACAGAGAAAATAGACCAATCTATTGTATGTACCATGTCTAGGAGAGAAAAAAGTATAATCCCTGACCCCTGCATGGGTGTCCCACCATACATCTATCAACTGTAACGTATCATTGAGAGGTTTAAGGGGAGATGGTTGGGACATGGATGTAGTGGAAGAGGAAGACCTGCCTAACTTGGGGTCAGGACAAACGTTCCAGCCCCACCCATACACAGCAGTCTGAAACCAAAGTTGACCAGGCGATCCACAAGTTTTTGAAGAATTTGGCGTGACCAGTATTGGGCCCATAGACATTGACAAGGGTAAAATTGAAGGAACCCAAGTAACAGTCTGAAAAAACATATCTTCCTTCTGGGTTGCTATAGGATCTATTAACTGCCGTGGGTAAATTTTATCAATAAGTATACAGACCCCCCCCCTGCTTCAGGAATTGTATGAAGAATAATAAACAGAATCCACCCATCCGTACCGAAGTTTAACATGTTCAGCATCTGTGAGGTGGGTTTCTTGTCAAAAAAGAACCTGTGCCCGGTAATCCCTAGCCAATTGTAAAAAAGCACTTCCTCTTAATAGGTGATGAGATACCCCACACATTTAAAGAGAGACAATTCAATGTGGCAGCCATTAGAAAAATAAATAGAGACATGAAAAAATAAAAAGAGAAAAACTGCATTATAGAGAAAGAAAACAATTAACTGTAGAGTGCTAGCATCTGATGAGTGACCACCATGAAAAAAAGAGGGAGAGGATGTGGGTCAGACAAATAAAATTACATATCCTGCTGAAATAATGAAATTATGCCATAGCTTCTTCCCAATATAGATAGTAATAAACAGCAAACCCAACAACCTATAACTCCACAACCCCAAACTTGAAACCAAAATCCCCCTGCACAACCCTTAACCAAAACCCTACCCCCGGTACCCCTCAAGTGGGAAGTCATTCGGGACTCGATGGGGGGAGGGAAACCCAGCAATCATCATCCAGCGTCAACCTCTTAGTACCCAACCAAAAAAACACCCATTGTCAAGCAAATTAGGCTCAGTTAAACCTTCAGTGTCCCCCAATGGAATATCCCCAGACCAGGAGAAATTTGTCGTAAGACAAAACCCAAAGAAAAGGGACATTATGCAAAAACTGCGACAGAAATTCCAAAGAGATAAAACATAGTCATTGCCAGAAGTCCAGTCAGAAAAAATTAAAGGTGTTATTGTTAAAGTAAATGAGTCTGTGAAAATCACAAGTCCATAAAGAGGTCCCCAAGTAATACTTAAGGAAGAAAAAGTTATGTTGCACTGCAAAAACAAAAGCAAAAATTGAGGGAAAAAAGAAAATCTTCTGCCGGTGCCCCATTTCAGGAGCTGTAATTGCAGGAAATTCAAACCCAGCTGGTAGACTGAGTAGCACATATGAGGAACAGGGGGAGAGTATTTCCGCCATGACGCAAATAAAGCAATTATGACCCCAAGTAATATGAAAAAATAAGATTGATGGAGAGAAGGCATGGGCATAACAGCATTAGAAGAGACGCAAGATGTCAGTTTAAGCGACTTCCATTGCGCATTAGTATAGAGGAAAACCATACCAAAATATTCCAGCTGCTACTCCCGCAAAATATTCCAGGAGACAGAAAAAAGCGAAAGAAAGGCCATGAACATAATAAGTCATGTGTTGCCTCTGTTTGTCCAGTCATCTCAAATGCCATGTTTGTAGTTGTCCCGGTTGTCTTTAATCCACTGAGCCACTATCCAGTGTAACAGAGCTTCCATTGGCAAAAATTCGAAGCTTAGCTGGATATATCAAAGCATATTTAACATTTAAAACCTGCAGCTCCTTTTTTACCGCCATGAATTGTTGTCGCTTATGCTGCAAGTCGGGAGAAATCTGGAAAGATAAAAATGCGATTGCCCTGAAATTCCAGTTTCTTGAGATCACAAGCAGCATTAAGAACCAGCCGCTTATCCATAAAATTATGTAAACAGATTACTACCGCCCGCGGCCAGCCGCCCTGTGATGGTGGAGGGGAAAGAGTGCAGTGTGCTCTATCCAGCTTCAATTTATTGGTACGAAGTTGTAGATGAAGAATTTCTGGTAACCATTTAGAAAAAAACTCCACTGTGATGTTACCTTCAGCATATTCGGGAACTCCCAGGATTTGAATGTTACACCATTGCGAGTGGTTTTCAAGGTCGTTTGTTTTTTCCAGGATAGATGTGTAATTTTTGTCTAGTTTCTCGATCTTAGCTGCAGCAGTTGTAGCCACCATTTCTAAGTCTTGAATGCGGCCATCTTGGGCCTGAATGTGCTTGCCATGTTCTTTCACGCTTTGCGCCAAGTTAGTTATTTACTCTATAATAAGATTCAATCAAGAATCCAGTTTGGTAGAAAATTTGTCTGCAAAGGACTCCATCAGATCCTGCAGCTGTTCCGAATCCGCCTAGAACCCCGAGGGGACAGCGGTAAGATCGTCATCCAAACCGGAATCCACTTCCACCAAGATATCCTTGCTCTGCTGCATGTCAGTCGGGCAGGCCGCAGAGCTGCAGTCCTCTGATTTAGATTTTCTGTCTTTATTAGCCCACATAGCTGGAATAGATGTTTTCACTTTTCCTTTTATTGGGGGCATAGCTCAAATTAGAGGTCGAGTACCTTCCAAAAATAGCCAAAATTGCAAAAAGTAGCAGGAAGTGCGACTGTCGTGCTGCTCTTTAACTCCCAGCATAACCAGAAGTCGATCCACAATATTTTTAAAGAACTCCTCCTCCGCATGTGGGAGCACCCCATTTCCGTCTCCCCAGTTAACAGAAAGGCCGATGCACCTACTTGGTGCAACAGGCCCTGGGTTTTGATAGGAGACAGTTCCCCCCACCAGTTGGTGGTTGTGGAGTCCGCCTTAAAAAAGGCCCGGCATTCCCATACCCATACCTCCACTCCTCTGGGATACAAGCATAGAGAATTGGATGCACTGGGAAGGAAGATTTTCCAAGGCACCATGCTGGTTGCTCGCATTGCGGCCTACCAACTCTATATGACCCTGTACAACCGCAATCTCTGGAAACCCAAGATTTCATGGAGAGCCTTCCCCAGCAGCAACAGGAAGCCCTTGCTGCCATTGCCTTGCTGGGTCTGGAAGCAGGAAAACAAGAGGTGCATTCCACCTACGATGTTTTTGAAACTGCAGCCCGCTTAAGCCACTGTGGACACAGTGCCAGAAAAATGGCTTGGCTCCAGGCCTCTGGCCTCCAGCCAGAAGTCCAGGACATGCTCGGCGACCTCCCCTGTACAGGCGAGAATCTGTTTGGGGATAAGGTCTGGGATGCGATGGCACAGCTGAAGGACCATCATGATACCCTTCACAGCTGTCTGCTAGTGCCTCGGAAGGGCCGTCCTCAGCCAGAAAATCCTCCAGGCAAAGTTCTCAAAAACCTTTTTATCGACAGAGGAAATATTACCCTTCAGCCACTTGGACTCGCCTGCTTCGCACCGGTTCCAGGGGTTGTCCCCACCAGCAGCGGGCCCATAGACCCCAACCGCCCCGGCAAGCCCTGGCCACAGGCTTTTGACTGGCGGCGAGAGAGTGTAAGTCAGCTAGCAGTTCCCCTGGCACCGGTCCCCTAGTCGGCGGCAGGCTCCTCGGCTTCACCTGTCACTGGGAAGAGATAACATTGGACCACTGGGTTGTCTCCATCGTCCGCCATGGGTACCATCTGCACTTCAGCCGGCTCCCAGAGACCTCACCCCATGTCCATCATGGGGTTAGTCCGCCCATCTGGTCGTTCTTCAAATGGAGCTCTCTGCCCTCCTTGCAGTGGGTGCAGTGGAGCCGGTCCCTCGCCATCAGCAGGGCCAAGAGTTCTACTTGAGGTATTTCCTCATCCCGAAAAGGAATGGCGGCTTGTGCCCCATTCTCGTCCTCAGGGTGCTGAACAAGTTCCTCGTAAGAGAAAAATTCAAGATGGTCTCTCTGGGCACGCTGATCCAGCTCTTCCGAAGAGGAGACTGGCTTTGCTCCCTTGACCTCAAGGAGGCATATGCACATATTGCAATTGTCCCCAACCACAGCAAGTACCTCCGCTTCGTGATGGGGAGTGCACATTTCCAGTACAAAGTGCTGCCCTTTGGGCTGGCATCAGCCCCCCGCTTCTTCACCAAATGCTTAGTGGTGGCTGTCTACCTCAGGCATCGCTTGTTCCATGTGTTTCCATACCTGGACAACTGGCTAGTCAGGAGCGACTCCTGCTCCGGGGCCTTGCAAGCTCTGGTCTTGATAGTTCAGACCTTGCAGACTGTGGGGTTCGTTATCAACTTCCCCAAGTCCACCTCTGCCCATCCCTTCAGCTGGATTTCATAGGCGCCAGGTTGGACACGGCACAAACAAAAGCTTTTCTGCCCATGGACCGGGCGATTGCCCTTGCCTCGCTGGCTACCCTCATCTGCTACAGCAGAAGGGTGCCAGCCCGTCTTCTGCTCTGCCTACTGGGCCACATGGCGGCCTCTGTCCATGTGACTCCCTTGGCCCGCCTCCACATGAGGAGCCCCTAGTGGGCCTTGCAGTCCCAGTGGCAGCAGACATCTCAGGATCTAGAGGCTCCAGTCACTGTCACAGACCCCCTGAGGATATCTCTGGTCTGGTGGGAAGATCTTTCCAATCTGGAATGCAGACTTCCCTTCCAGCTCGCACCGCCCCAGGTGACTCTCACCATCAGTGCTTCCCCCCAGGAGTGGAGCGCCCACACGAACGGCCTACACACACAAGGCCTTTGGACTGCCGCCGAAGCACATTGCCAGATAAACTTTCTGGAGCTTCGGGCGATACAGTTCGCCTTGTGGGCATTCAAGGATCAGTTGTCGTCCAAGGAATTCTGATTCGGATGGACAACCCGGTCGCTATGTGGTACATCAACAAACAGGACGGCACAAACTCGTTCTATCCTCTGCCAAGAGGCGGTGCAGGTCTGGAACTGGGCCCTCTCCCAAGGGATGTATCTGCGGGCAACCTACCTACCAGGTCACCTCAATGTGCTGGTGGACCGCCTCAGCTGGTCCTTCCAACCACATGAGTAGTCCCTCAACCCAGCGGTGGCAGCAGACCTGTTCCGCCATTGGGATACACTGGATATGGTCCTGTTCATCTCCCCTCTCAACTACAAGGTGAGCAGCCTCTGCTCTCTAGTGGCGGGGAACAACCATCCGGCCTGCGATGCCTTCTCTCTTCACTGGGGGTAGGGCCTCCTGTATGTGTACCCCCCTCTACCGCTCTTCTCGAAGACTCTGTCAGAGCTTCAGCAGGACGGAGGGACCATGATACTGGTGGGAGCACTGAGAGGAAAGGATTACCTTGCTGGTGGCTGAAAGGAATCAGTAAGTTTTTGCTTGGGAAATTGTCTTTTTTAAAAGTATTGGGATGAAGTTAACTATTTGGGAATATTATTTAGTGTGTTTGTGGGTGTTTGTGCTTTTACTAGTCAGTAAGGCAGGAAATAAGCTGAAGTTAGACTGTAATTTTAAATAGTCAGTAGGTAAGGCAGCTAATAAGCAGTAGTTAGTGTGTTTATTTTTAATAGTCTGTAAGGCAGCTAATAAGCAGAAGTTAGTATTTGTATATTAAAAAAAAAAAAAAGTAGCCAGAAGCTAGAAATAAGATAGGAGCAGAGTATACCTAAGTTCAGCACTCACCTTGGAAAGGTGTTAAGGTAGTGTGATTTGGTTTGATTAGGTACTAACATTTGTTAATCAAGAGAGCAGTGAATCACTCTGGCTAACTAACTGAAGTATTAAGGTTGTGTGATTGATTTGACTAGGTACCATCATTTGATAATCAGAACAGCAGTGAGTCATTCAGGACAACTAACAGGTTGTTTTTTTTTAACTTTTCCTTTTTTTCCAACCATTTCCTTTCAGTTTCCAGTTCTTTGCATTAGTTGTCTGTTGTTTTCAACGTTTCCTTCTTTTGTTTCTTCTCTTCTGTCTTTTTCTTGCCCTTTCCTTCTCTGTGTTCTGTTATTTATTTTTGCCTTTGTATTGCTTATTCGCGCTTTTGCCGTCTTCTTCAGTTGCCTTGCTCCATACCCAAGCTTCTAGCCCATTGGAAACCTGCATCAACGCTGCTTGCTACCATTAAGGATTGCGAAAAAAGTAGTCCAAATCTGAGGTGCTATGAACCTTCATTTGCAGAATTTTTCTCACAATTGAGCCACACTCATTTCCTTGCCATCAAAGCCACAGAAAGAAAAGCAAAGGAGCAGCAGTTGCAAATAATTTTGCTGCAAAAATAAGTTTTCAACTTTGTAAAAAGCATTTGCAGGAAATTTCTAGTTTTTATAAAAATGTTGCCATAAAATTTAATGAAAATATTCTTGCATGGAAAAGCAGAAAAGTACCTAAAGTTGCCATTTCTCAGTATTTGCAACTCCTTTTTTTTTCTTTTCTTAAACTAGCAAAAAAAAAAAACAACCTATGAAAATGACAGATTTTATCATTTTTTTCATTTTTTGGTGAGAAAATTCTGCTCTTAGTCTCTGGCAAATATATTTTCAGAAGTATGAATATTTTAACAAATTTTTGTGAAAATCTGCAAAATAAAAAAATGTTTGCATCTCATGCTGCTAATATTGTGTTCTATTAGGTTTAAGAGTTTTACATTTGCTAATCCTTTAGCATGCCTACATATAATAGAGGTACTGTTAGTATTCTGTGACATGGCATACTCTATCCTCATAGATCATCACACTTAGACCACCTGAAATAAGTGATTAACAGCAAAACATTTCATGGATATGTAAGGTGTTTTTTTTCCTGCTTGTTATTTATGCAGAGATAAGTTTGCAATCCATCTCTATATTTTCTTTTTTAGTACCAGGACCAAATTCTTCTGGCAATGATGGGATTAGCGTAACCATGATTATGATGGCATGGCTGGTTTTTGCTCTTGCCTTGTTCTTGTTCCGACCTCGGAATCTACGAGGATTCAACTCCTCTGGGAAGCCTTCCAGTCCACACAATGTAGGTTGAGTATGTGTGTATATGAATCTTGGCAATTAAAAAATGAACCAGTTGTAGATTTCAGAACCTGAAATCAGATTTTTGAGTTTCCAAAACCTAAGGGTACCTCAAAATAGGGGTTTATTTTTGAATTGGGTTTAAATGTTAACTCTGTTATAGATAAATTAATTTTTTTTAAAATCTTTTCCCCACACTGCCAGTTTACACCAAACCAAGAACAAATCCTGACATAAGAATAGAAACAACACAGTATAATAGATGGTGTTATAAATGGATATTTCTGACATAGCTGGTTTTAGTATTCCCTCTAAATACAGGAAATAACTATACTTTGTGGAATCGCATTGCGTTTCCCGCAACAAGCGAGCCACGGTAAAAGACACTCTACAAAGATTGCTGGCTCTGAAGGTGATCGTCCCCATGCCGAATGGGGAAGGGGACTGTACTCTATTTATTTTGTGGTTCCCAAAAAGGAGGGCACTTTCTGACCCATCCTGGACCTACAGAAGGTGAATCGCTGCTTGAAGGTGCCCTGTTTTTGAATGGAAACACTTCAAACAGTCATAGAAGCGGTTCAACAGGGAGAGTTTCTTGCCTCCTTGGATCTCACCAAGGTTTATCTACACATCCTGATTCGCAGCGCTCACCAGAGATTCCTACGATTCAAGATCCTGGCTCAGCATTTTCAGTTCTGGGTGATGCCGTTCGGACTGGTGACGGCCCCGCGCACCTTTACCAAGGTCATGGTGGCGGCGACCCTCCGGAAGGAAGGGATAATGGTCCATCCTTACCTCAACAATTGGCTGATTCGAGCCAAGTCTGAAGAGGAAGGTGAGCGGATGGTTCTTCGTGTGATCCATTGTCTCCAGTCCCTAGGCTGGGTAATCAATGAAGCGAAAAGTCATCTGACTCCGTCAGAGTATTTGGGAGCTTGTTTCGTCACCCTCCAGGGCAGGGTGTTTCTCACGAATGACAGGATGTACAAATTGCAGCAACAAGTGTGTTTCTTGTTACAGCTTCCAATTCCCAGAGTGTGGGATTACCTACACGTTCTGGGGTTCATGGCTTCGATGTTGGAATTGGTGCCTTGGGCCTTCACTCACCTGAGACCGTTGCAGAGAGATCTACTGTCGCGGTGGGACCCAGTGTTGGAGAAATACCAGTTGCCACTGCCTTTGTCGCAGCAAATAAGGTCCAGCCTGCAATGGTGGCTGTCGGAAGACAACTTACAGAAGAGGATGCCCCTCGAAGTCTCTGATTGGGTGATCGTGACAACGGATGCGAGCCTTCAAGGCTGGGGAGCAGTGTGCCTCGGTCATGCAGCGCAGGGAACCTGGTCCTTAACCGAATGATCGTGGTCTATCAATCGCCTAGAGACAAGAGCAGTCCGCAAAGCGTTGTTGGCATTCCAGTCCCCAGTACAGTGGAGAATGATTCGAGTCTTCTCGGACAACGCCACCATGGTGGCATATCTCAATTGCCAGGGATGAACCAGGAGTCCAGCCGTGGCACAGGAAGCACACCTCCACTTCGCTTGGGCTGAGCTTCATATGGAAGGCATCGCAGCCTCTCACATTGCAGGCGTGGGCAACGTGCAGGCAGACTTCCTCAGTTGTCAACAGCTGGATCCCGGGGAGTGGGAACTATCCCGGGAGGGTTGGAATCACATTTGTGCCTGTTGGGGAGTTCCCCAACTGGACCTCATGGCGACCCATGTCAGCGCCAACGAGGACTGTTTCTTCAGCCGAAAGAAGGAAATCAGGACGGTAGGAGTAGACGCCCTAGTCTGCAAGTGGCCAGCCGGAATCCTCCTGTATGCCTTTCCTCCATGGGCCCTGATCTGGCACCTTCTCCAGCGCATAAAGGACCATCCCGGTTTGTTAATTCTGGTGGCCCAGGAGTGGCTGCGGCGGACGTGGTACGGTTGGCGACAGACTGCCCGCTACACCTAGCTCATCTGCCGAACCTGCTGCGACAAGGGCCCATTTTTTTGAATCAGGAGGATCACTTCTCTCTCGCAGCCTGGTGTTTGAGAGGCGGCAGTTACGGATGAAAGGTTATTCGGAACAGGTGATTTCCACCCTACTTCAGTCCAGGCGGCCCTTGACATCTATGGCATATGCTCAAGTGTGGAAGGTGTTTGAAGTCTGGTGTGACCAGCAGGGTGCAGTGCCGTTGTCTGTGACCATTCCTCAGGTCTTGGGATTTTTGCAGCAGGGATTATCTAAAGGTTTGGCTTTTAGTTCCCTGCATGTTCAGGTTTCGGCCCTGGGATGTCTCCTAGGGCGGGTAGGTGGCAGGCCTCTAGCCAGCCACTCGGACATTGTCCGTTTCCTGAAAGGGTGAAGCACCTTCGTCCTCCTCTTCGTAAGTTATGCCTGGCGTGGAATCTCAATCTGGTGTTGAGGGCGCTTCGTGATCCCCCTTTTGAGCCTCTGGGACACGCTTCCTTAAAGGACCTCACCTTGAAGACTGTGTTCTTGGTGGCCATCTGTTCTGCAAGGCGTATTTCAGAATTGCAGGATCTTTCCTGTAGGGATCCCTATCTTCGCATCTCGGCTGATAGGGTGTCCTTGCGCATGGTCCCTTCCTTTTTGCCGAAAGTGGTGTCTGCCTTTCATGTTAATTAGTCTGTGGAGTTACCCGGATTCCCTGATTGGGCTTGTGACCCCGCTGTGGGAAGAGATCTTTATCTGTTAGATGAAGATCTCCTTCGGTATTTGAAGGTCACTAACTCTTTTCAAAAATCAGATCACCTTTTTGTGCTCTTTGGAGGTCCAAAGAAGGGTGAAAAGGCATCTAAGGCATCCTTGGCTCGCTGGCTGAAGGAAACAATTTGTATGGCCTACATTGGGAAGGGTCGCCTTGTCCTGACTGGTTTGAAAGCTCACTCGATGAGAGCACAAGCGGCTTCTTGGGCGGAGTGTCAGTTGTTGTCGCTTGATGAGATTTGTAGAGCCACAGTCTGGTCTTCCCTGCATAGCTTCACACGGCATTATCATCTGGATGTCAGGGATCTGGACCAAGTGCTTTTTGGGGAGAGCGTCTTGCGAGCGGGTCTTTCGGGTTCCCACCCGGTGTAATGTGGCTTTGGTACATCCCAATAGTCTGGCTTGATCTGGTTATGTACAGGAAAGGAAAATTGGTTCTTTCCTGCTAATTTTCATTCCTGTAATACCACAGATCAGTCCAGGATCCCGTCCAGGTGCTACTGCCGAAAGACTGATTTACCTAAAGGTTAGCTGCTATACATAGGGAATCTATCAGAATGATTCTATAATATTTTGATTTTTGTTATGAACCAAGGTTCAAACCTGATTTTCAGGTATTGGGGTCGTTTGTTTCAGACCCTTGAGGGAGTTTTTTCCTGTTCGCCCTTGTTTCGGGAATTAGATGGTGTTTTGTCAATTATACTTTGCTTGGTTATCGATAAATACTGATGAGCTGCAGATGGCACGCTTGGGATACCAGTGCCTCGAAGCTTTGTTCTGACTTCATCTGCTGGTGGGAGTGCATAACCCACTGGTCTGGACTGATCTCGAAAATTAGCAGGTAAGAACCAATTTTCCTTTACTGCTGATGCAGCAAGGAGTTTTGCACACCAATGTGCATTTAAGCTAGTGCCCTCCCATGGAAATTCCAGCTAATGATGTCATTAGGTATTACTCTGCATAAATTTAACTGATGTTTCTTAGCGCTGGAAACTTAACTCTTAGTCTGAGGTGGAGCAGAGTTTCTAAGGCTAATGCTTGTCTACAGGTGGGACCTGTATTTGGTATTTTATGTGCAGAAAATATGCTTTCTGCACAAAAAGTATGTTATGCACACATAAAATATGATTTATTCACACAAAAATTACTTCTGTGCAGAAAGCATTTTTTGTGCACATAAATCATACTTTGCACATGAAAAACATTATTTGTACATATAAAGCATGTTTTCAGTATATAAAATATGAGTTTTGTGCATAAATCATGTTTTACTGTGCTCTTAAACTTTTTATCTTTGCGCAGTTTCTCTGGACTGTGTGCATTTTTTTTTAACTCATGATGCATTAGCACACCTTTAACTTACTGCTTTGGGAATTTAAAAAAATAAAAATTAACTTTTGTGTTAAGAAACTATGTGCTGAATTTCATTGCAGTTTTAACACTCAGCTTTTTGCATTGGCCCCTCTGATTATAAGCCCACAGGGGCAGGGAGATATCCACCAAATAATCAAATAAAAGTGAGACCTTTTTTAATATTCTCTTCATTGAAAATTTTAGAGAGCTCCATATAAATCATCTTACAAAGAAGTGCTTTTCACACATAGTAAGAAACACAACAGCAATGAAAAACTGACTTATAATTATAAACAAAACAAGCTAGCAACCAGCATGGCCATTAGTAGCTTATAAACCTCCTAAGTCAAAATGTTTACAGTATTTCTATATAAGGAGGGATAACATGCATGCAAAAGAGGATCAACAAGCCAAAATTATAAGTAAAACCAGCAGCTTTCCAAATTTCATTTTAAAAAAGTTATATGCTTTTCTTTCTTGTTTTATAAAAGCCTTTTTCCACAGAATTACTCTTTAGCAAGTCATTACCCATTTGTGAAACAATAAAGGTCGGATTTTAAAACCCCCAGCGCCCGTAAATCCTGGCTGGGACACGTGTAAGTGCTGGGGCCTTAAAAGGGGGTGGTCCGGGGGGGGCGGGGCTAGAGGCACCCGGTACTGCAGCCATTTGCTGCTATGCCGGGGAATTGCGTGCTGGCACCCAACTTGCTTCTGCTCCTTTGCAGGAGCAAAAGGTAAAATTTAAAAAAAATAGGGCTAGCTAGGATAGGGATAAGGGGGAGGGTAGGATAGGGGAATGGAGGTAAGGGTAGTGGGTTGGGAAGTTCCCTCCCAATCCGCTCCTTAATTGGATCGGACTGGGAGGGAACTGGGGAAGGCCCCGATGCGTTGCTGCGCAAATTTGCTAAATTAATACCCCCTTGCGCATGCCAACCTGAAATTTTATAACATGGACATGCGTGCAATTTTTTTTAAAATCTACCCGTAAGAGAATGTTCTGATTTACTCTACAGAACAAGTAACACTTTTTGCAATCATCAGAACTGTATCCACCAGTATGCTTTGATATTTAATTGTTCCTTTTCATGTATACAACACACACAAGTTTTATAGTCCCAATATTTTTGTTTGTTTCTAGTGTACTATTTATATGTTTCCAGGATGTTTGAATTTTTCTACAGTTCCAAGTGATGTTCTTGAAGGTTCCTGCTTTAGGTTTATCGCTGTGAAACAAGGATCAGTGCACTGAAGTGCATGAACATTGGTTGTTAATGTGTATTAATTAGCTTGTGTTAATAACCTTTGTTAATGATATACAAATGAGTGTTACATTAATTTACAAGTGTTAGCATGTTAGTGCATACTTTATTGAAAAAACTTTACACCTTTTTGAAGTGTTGTTAAATTTTTATCCCAGGACAAGCAGGATGCTAGTCCTCACATATGGGTGACATCGGTAATGGAGCCCTATACGGAAAAACTTCTGTCAAAGTTTCTATGAAATTTTTGCCTGGCACTCAGAGTGCCTACTGAGCATGCCCAGCATGCTATGATATTCTCTGCCACAGGGGTCTCCCTTCAGTCTTCTTTTTTCCGCGGAGCCGTTAGCCTCGCGGTTAAATTGGAGTCCTGTGGTGTTTTTTCTCCACACTTCAAAACTTTTCCAAAAAAGTTAGAAAAACTTCCAACCGCAAGGTAAGTTTTTTTTTCTCTCATTTTTGTCGGTTCCGCACCGTTTTTTCGTGCCATAGTCGTCGACGGCTGTCCGACTAAAATGGCTTCGGGCTTCAAGAAATGCCCAAATTGTGCTAGAACCATGTCCATAACGGACCCGCACCAGGAATGTGTGCTCTGCCTCGGCGAGAACCACGATGTCAGGTACTGCCCCTTGTGCGCCGAGATGACATCGAAGGGACGTCAGCTCCGGATGGAGAAAATGGAGCACCTTTTTAAAATTCAGTTGCTCCCAACAGCATCGTCGTCAGCTCAATCGTCTCCATCTGGAGTGATTCAGAAAGTGATCTTAAAAAACCACTTCCAGGTGAGGCCGGAGATGTGTCTATTCCCTCCCCCTCGCCATCGTCGAAGGCGTCCACATCGGGCAGTGAAAAATCTAAGGAGAAGCATCGGCACCGACGCACACATGCCTCAACCATCGATCCAATGCCCGCTACGTCATCGACAGAATCGGCCTCCTCCGCTAAGAAAGCTCGGCTGAGCGTGGAGTCTCCGAGGCCTATGATTCCAGGGCGATCCCCACCGGTATCGGTGCAGGGTACCGTATCTCCTCAGGGCTCTGAGGAGGTACCGGCATCACCACCACCGCCTCCCCCCGATAGCTGCTCTGATTCCATCAGCTATGCGGGCTGAACTTGATGGATACATCCGTCAAGCGGTCCGAGAAGCACTCCTCGATACGATGCCATTACAACCATCGACACCAACTTTGCCATCAACACCTGCTCCGGTGCCATCGGATCCATTACCCTCGATACCGATGTCACCATCGATCCTGCCACCGAGGCCATCGGTGCCGCCTCCGATTCCAGCATCGATTCCTCCGATGACTCCATCGATGCCAGCTCCAGAGGTTTCTATTTTCCAACCTCTGATGCAAAAACTGGATATTTTTATCGATGCCGTATCAAAAAAAAACCTCAAGGCATCGAGGAGGACATCTTACCAGGACCTTCAGGAGTTCCTAGGCCTCATCACCCACAGTCTCCTCTATTCCCATCGATTCCAATGACTTTACCATCGATGCCTTTTAGGCCACAGCCGACAATACACCCAAGGGACACTGGAACAGACACTGACACGGATGTCTCTTCCGATGAGTTCATGCTCTCTGAACCTTCACCTCCAGAAGACCGCAGAATGTCTCCTCCGGAGGATTTATCCTTCTCCAACTTCGTAAAGGATATGGCAGAGACTATCCCTTTCCAATTGCAGTCATAGATAGATTCCAGACAAAAGACACTGGAGGTTCTACAATTCGTAGATCCACCAAAGGAAATATTGGCTGTGCCAGTGCATGAGGTGCTCCAGGAACTCATGTACCGAATGTGGGAACATCCTGGCTCACTTGCATCTGTTAACAAGAGATCAGTTGCAAAATACCTAGTTCAACCAATTCCAGGATTCCAAAAGGCTCAGCTACCTCACCAATCCGTGGTAGTTGAGTCAGCACAGAAAAAAGCTAAAAGGGTGAAAACTCACTCCTCAACACCACCAGGGAAGGATAATAGATTCCTTGATAATTTAGGCCGTAAAGTATTTCAAGTATCTATGTTAGTCTCTCAAATTGCTGCTTACCAGCTCTTCATGAATCAATACCAATGTAATCTCTGGAAGCAGGTCCAAGAGCTTACCCATACATTCCCTGAACAGTTCCAGGAAGCCTTCTTTCAACTAGTACATAAAGGCCTAGAAGCAGGCAAACATGAAGTTAGGGCGACTTATGACAGTTTTGAAACTGCATCTCGTCTGTCAGCTTTGGGAATTACAGCTCATCGGTGGGCTTGGCTTAAGGCATCAGACTTAAGACCAGAGGTACAGGAGAGGCTGGCTGACCTTCCTTGTCTTGGAGACAACCTGTTTGGAGACAAGGTAAAGGAAGCAGTCGCCATGTTAAAAGAACATACCGAGACTCTGAAACAACTCTCCTTAATTCCTCAGGAGTCCCAACCTCCTTCCAGGAGACTTCCCAGATGGGATACAAGGCGTCCATATTACTGCCAACGACGCTACTATCCTCCAACAAGCCGTACACGACCATCTTGCCCAGCTCAGCGTCTCCAATCTAGGCAAAGGCCTTCCAGGCCTCAACCCCCTCCTCAGACTGCATCAATGTCAGGGTTTTGAAACATACTCAGAGAGCAGAAGCCCATCCGTCAATCCACTCCCGCACCTACCAGTAGGAGGTCGCATAGCCTTTTTTCATCACACCTGGACCTCCATAACTACAGACCAATGGGTACTTTCCATTGCAGCTCAGGGGTACCGATTGGATTTTCTCACTGTACCAAAAGAAACTCCACCAGTCTCCTCTTGGACAGTGAACCACCACTCCAAACTTCTAAAAACAGAATTATCCACCCTTCTGAGAGCCAGGGCCATAGAACCAGTTCCCGGGCCCCAGCAGGGCAGAGGATTCTACTCCCGCTATTTCCTCATTCCAAAGAAAACAGGAGGCCTACGTCCTATCCTAGACCTCAGAAATCTCAACAAATTTCTCAAAAAAGAAAAATTCAGGATGGTATCATTAGGCACCATGCTACCTCTTCTTCAAAAAGGGGATTGGCTCTGGATCTTCAAGACGCCTACGCTCACATTCCCATCTTTCCTCCTCATCGCCAATACTTGCGATTTCTGGTCGAAGGACAACATTTTCAATACCGGGTGCTCCCATTCGGCCTAGCCTCAGCACCTCGAGTATTCACAAAGTGTCTAGCGGTGGCGGTGGCACACCTCCACAAACAGAAGGTGCATGTATTTCCTTATCTAGACGATTGGCTCATCAGGAGTCAGACAAAAGAAGGAGCTCTCAATTCCCTCAAGCTCACAGTCAACTTACTTCACTCCTTGGGGTTTCTCATCAATTATCAGAAATCCCATTTCACACCATCTCACCTTCTACAATTCATCGGTGCAGATTTAAACACCATCATAGCAAAAGCATTTCTTCCAAGAGACCGTGCCCATACACTCATTCTCCTGGCACACTCTCTCCGAACTCAATCTCGAGTCACAGCTCATCAGTGCCTCACCCTCCTCGGTCACATGGGCTCCACAGTTCACGTCGCTTCCATGGCCAGACTGACCATGCGACTAATGCAATGGACACTCAAAACACAATGGATTCAAGCCATTCAACCATTGTCCTCTCACATTCAAATAACTCAGGAACTATGTTATTCCCTCCTATGGTGGACATCAATGAACAATTTGCTCAAAGGTCTACCTTTCCAGCAACCAATTCCACAAGTAACATTAACTACAGATGCGTCCACTTTAGGTTGGGGAGCGCACATTGGTCATCTGAAGACCCAGGGGACGTGAACAAAAGCCGAAGCCTCTTTTCAGATAAACTTCCTAGAGCTTCGAGCTATACGTTATGCGCTGCATGCGTTCAAGGACTGCCTTTCACACAAGACTGTTCTGATCCAAACAGACAACACAGTAGCCATGTGGTACATCAACAAGCAAGGGGAAACAGGTTCCTACCTCCTTTGCCAAGAAGCAGCACAGATTTGGGACTGGGCCCTAGCACATTCAATTCTTCTACGGGCCACTTACCTAGCAGGCATCCACAACATAATAGCCGATCACCTCAGTCGTCAGTTCCAACCACACGAGTGGTTCTTGAATCCAGCAACAGCAACCAAGATCTTTCAACGTTGGGGTCAACCAACAATAGATCTCTTTGCATCTCATCTGAACTACAAAGTGAATGATTATTGCTCCCTGCTACGACAGGAGAACAGCCTGCCAAAGGACGCCTTTGCTCGCCATTGGAACTCAGGCCTGCTATACGCGTATCCACCGATACCGCTCATAACCAAAACTCTAGTGAAGCTGCAACAGAACAAAGGGACCATGATACTCATAGCCCCATACTGGCCTCGACAAGTATGGTTTCCCACACTGCTAGACCTCTCAGTCAGGGATCCCATTCGCCTGGGAGTAGCTCCCAATCTCATAACTCAGGATCAGGGTCGGTTGCGCCATCCCAACCTCCAATCCTTAGATCTGACAGCATGAATGTTGAAAGCTTGATCTTACAGCCACTCAACCTTCCAACCACTATATCTCAAGTGCTTATAGCGTCACGTAAACCTTCCACTAGAAAGAATTATTCCTACAAATGGAAAAAATTTAACTTGTGGTGCAAACACAACAATATTGATCCTTTCACTTGCTCTACTACTTCATTATTAGACTATTTATATTATCTTTCAGACTCTGGTCTCCATACTTCTCTGTAAGAGTACACTTAAGTGCAATCTCAGCTTATCACAACAAACTGGGAGATGCACCTATCTCTACACAGCTTCTCGTCAGTAGATTTATGAAAGGTTTAACTCACCTTAAACCTCCATTTCGTCCCCCAAGCATACAATGGGACCTAAACGTAATATTAACCAGGCTCATGCGTTCTCCATTCGAACCCATAGATACCTGTGATCTAAAATTTCTTACATAGAAAACTATCTTCCTCATAGCCATTACATCCACTAGAAGAATCAGTGAACTGCAAGCACTTGTTACATACGAACCTTTTACAAAGTTCCTACATGACAGGGTAGTCCTCCGTACTCATCCCAAATTCCTTCCTAAGGTAGTCACGGAATTCCACTTGAACCAATCTATAGTTTTACCCACATTCTTTCCAAGGCCTCATTCTCACCAAGGAGAAAGAGCCTTACATACCCTGGACTGTAAGCGTGCACTATCTTTCTACTTAAACCGCACTGCAGTCCAAAGGAAATCCAGTCAACTTTTTGTATTTTATGATCCAAACAAACCAGGTAAGGCAGTGGGTAAACATTCTTTGTCAAACTGGCTAGCAGACTGCATACAGTTTTGTTATGAAAAAGCAGGCCTTACTCTTCAAGGGCGAGTAAAAGCACATTCAGTCAGAGCAATGTCAACCTCAGTAGCACACCTTCGCTCTGTACCTATTCTTGACATTTGTAAGGCGGCAACATGGAGTTCTCTTCACACGTTTACAGCTCACTACTGTTTAGACAAAGAAGGAAGACAAGATTCAGCCTATGGACAATCTGTCTTAAAGAACTTGTTTCCAGTTTAAAGCCAACTCCTTCTACATCCAACCTGCTGTGATTTCGGCTGATTCATTTCCAACAACAATACTTCACCGTTGTTTCACTACAAAATGACTCAGCCTCTAGCTTGCTAATCACCCATATGTGAGGACTAGCATCCTGCTTGTCCTGGGATAAAGCAAAATTGCTTACCTTGTAATAGGTGTTATCCCAGGACAGCAGGATGTAGTCCTCACAAAACCCACCCGCCACCCCGCAGAGTTGGGTCCGATACGTTTTATTTTATTTTTTGGCCAACGCTACTTGCTACAAAACAGACTGAAGGGAGACCCCTGTGGCAGAGAGTATCATAGCATGCTGGGCATGCTCAGTAGGCACTCTGAGTGCCAGTCAAAAGTTTCATAGAAACTTTGACAGAAGTTTTTCCGTATAGGGCTCCATTACCGATGTCACCCATATGTGAGGACTACATCCTGCTGTCCTGGGATAACACCTATTACAAGGTAAGCAATTTTGCTTTACATTAACAGATCTGTTAACTTTTGCAAGTTTTAACATGCATTGTTTTTGTGCGCTGATAGATGGTGAACTATTTTGCATAGGGTTGCATCTTATTACTTCATTAGCATAGGTTTTTGTGTTAAAACTTGTGCAAACTGTTTTACATGTGTTATGATTTGTGAAAGCATTAGTGTAATTTAATGCATTGATCCCCACAATCTTGTCTCATGCCTGTTAATTCTGTAGAGATTTTATAGTGAAAAAATATGTTGTAGAATAGCTTTAGTGAATTAACTTGTATATTTATAGCTGTCTACTATTTACAGTCTCAAGTCCACTGTTATTTTTTCATTTTATCTGTTTCCCCTAATACACAAAGTGGGAGAAGCCTTTTACAAAATGGAGTTAGTTCAGTTCCTTAAATTTAATGGTGAGAACATGAAAATAATTTCTTGCATATTGATACCTTCACATGACCTGTCCTTTGAAGCAATAACATACTTTGTAATTTGTTCATAGAACCAGGGAAACGAGCCTCCAGCCCCACCCGTGGACTAAATGCTATTACGCTAGAAGCGTTCAGCTGCATAGATGTTGCACGACCAGAGGCACAAAAGTGACCGGACTACTCTTCAGCCAGTCGAAACTGTTTTGCATATGCAGTACATAGGATTTATTATTTTCAAGAGCGCTAAGTAGGGTTTAGTTAGATTTATTTGGCTTTCTAAGAATTCTAATTGAGTGCTGCTGGCTAGTAATGCAGAGAAATAATCACATCCAAGCTGGAATTATTTAATTGTTGCTGTAACTTCTAAACATTCCACTAATATTTTATGCCAGTCATTTCCCTTATGGTGGTTTCTGGCATAGCTTCAGGAAAATTAAAATCAAATTGCAGCCTGTTTTTCAGCTGTCTTTGCTTATTTCTCAATGTCATGCTTTCTGTTTGTCAGCTTATTTTATACTTTTGAAAGTTGTTTTTTTTCTAACAACAAATCTTAAGAATGACTAGAAGAAATTCAGCAGAAGATGCTTTTCTTTGTATCTTTATTTACTTGCATTCCAACAGCATCTGTTTCTGTTCTCCTGGCTTGGTTTCTTGGCTTTGCTTGTGACATGCATCATGCTTTTCAACTTTTTGAAGTATCTGTACACTGTTGTCGCTGTTTACGTAATCGAAGGAAAAGTAAACATATTCTATTTGGTTTTAGCAATAATATTTTCCAGTCTTATTACCCTTAAAAAAATGTTACATAGATGAGACCAAAGAATCCTAAAGTCAAATGTCTCAAAAAAAAGGCAGACACAATACATTTTATCAATAAATTAGGCCACTAATATCATAAAAACAATACAAATAGAATTAAATCAGTAAGTATATAAACATAATCCTTTTTAAGCTTTATATAGACATGCAAATCTAAAATCTGCCTATTCAGGTTCCCTTTTTTTTGTGGTGAGATCTGATAGGTTTAAGATATCTTCCTTTCTCTTTAAATTGATGAAATAACTAATCTTCTAGCTACAATCCACAGAATTGAACTTTGGCTCTCTTCTGTAAGGGCATGTTGACAATATTGTGGAAGTTGTTCAGTCATAAATATCAGCTGGTTATATACTCCTTTCATGAAATATATTTCTCATTTGTTAAAAGATTGTATGTCTGCGCCCTCTTTGTTGGATGATCTTCCTTGCAAGATTTCTCCGCATGCACAAAGAAAAGGGTGGAATCATTTGATGATATTGATTTAATAAAACATTTAAAAGATGTACATATGAAATTATTTTATGTTTTAGAATCAATACTTTTATGTAAAAGTAACAAATTGTTTTTTGATTAAAGTTGTGTTTTAAAGTGTATGAAAACAATGTGATGAGCCTCATAAAGGTGTCATACAAATGTGCATCTTCTTTCCCAGCAATCAATAAACCATAATTTATGGGAATTTAATAGATAATACAGTAATGCTGGATCCTTTCCTGCTTTAATGTATTAAGTTTTGAAGTTGGATTGGTAGGCCAGACTAACCTGCTTTGGAATGCATAGAGGTGAATATAAAACATTTTACAATTTACAATCCCATTGTAAAGTCCAAACCCTACCCAGACATCTCTACCCGATGTACTTAAAATTAGGTACGTATCGGCTGGCCAGATTTCTGCAGATAAAACACTATTTTACCCTCAGAAATTCCTTTTGAAAATTTCATTACATTTACTTTGCACCAGGTATTTCTTAGTAGGCTGCCCTGTGCCGGGTCACTGCTGTACCAAACTGTGACAGCTGACTTCTTCCCAGATTTTCTTTCCTCCTTTTTTGCCTGCTTCTTTTTTCTTTAACGACCACTAGACTAAAAGTCTAGAAACTATTTCTGAAGTGCTATCACCAAATGATGCCATGTGGTTAGTATATAATATATGCTCAAACATGTACTGTGGCAATATAACTGCTACTATTATTTTAAATTTATGGTATGAAAAACTGACATTGGAAATTAGTAAATATATCTGTTTCAGACAGCCATATGTAGCCAGACCACCATTCCTTATCTGCCATTCTCTACTGCTTTGAAAATTCTAGTAAAACTTTCTAAGCAAACTTAATTCATCTTCTGTAGGACTAGTGGGATGGGGAGATTTAAGTATCTGATTTTGTTTTAAAAGTTCACTAGCACAAAGATACAGGAACAATAGTGACATGAAGGAATAATCAAGAGAGTTTACAGTAGTACAGTTCATAGTTTTTGGGAAATCTTAAGATGGCTTAACACTACTGTTGCATTCTGAAATGAAAACTGGAATGCATTTATGTAGTGACTGGAAAGCACTTACTCCTGCAAGTCGTTCTGTAAAAACAGACTGATAATGTGATGTACCAAATGTAACTAGATGCTTTTCTTCACATTATGCCAAGTAAATATCATTGTGCCATCCAGAGTTTGATTAATGTTTTACTGACAATTTGAACTGGGGTAAAGGGCTTGTACTATGCACTTTTATATACTGATTTAAATAAATAAGTAGCAAACTTTAGCACTGTTTTTGGCTCATTTTTGTGATACTAAATTACTGATTGCTGTACATTTACATTTTACTCATACATATTGTATTAAATGGGAAGAACATGTTAGTCTATTAACCCCGTAAATCTTCCATGACCACAATTGTCTGTCAATAAGTACCGGTAATATTTTTCTCTTGAACTTTTACAGATGTACTTTGTTAAATATTAGACCTAATAAAAGCTTTTCTGAAAGAGGCCCAGAAAATAGTGGTGTAAGTTATGACTTAAGATTTCAGAACCTTTCTTTTAAGAAGCATTTTCAATTAGACTTTGGACCTGATTTTCAAAAGCATTTACATGCTGAAAACTGGGTTTTACATATATATATATAAATGCACTTTACCCGTGTAAGTGGGCTTTTGAAAATTGCTACAATATATGCTATTGAATTATTCATAGGTTTTACCCACATTGTGTGCTTAATGCAGGGAAATGGCTTTTGAAAATCGCAATGATATTACATTTACATGTGTAACTCCTTGTGCATTTATTGTTATTGATGTCACATGAATTGTTTTTTGTTCCGGCAGTTTCTTTCTGTTTCTCCCCTCTTAACTCACCCAGCTCAGTTATTGCAGAGATAGTCCTTGGCTGAAGGCCAAGCACCAGGGCTCTTTCCAAATCCCTGCAACCATGTGTCCTAAATCCAGCTGCTAGGTAGCACTGTTATGCTATGAAAAACTTCTTTGATTCATTCTCCTCCTCTCCAGAGATTGTGAACACTCCCTTAGCATCATCCCTAGCCTAGCTGACTCAGGAAACAGAAGACAAGACACAGGAATTGAACCCAGATCCTCTGCATGGCAGTGTACAACACAATGACTGGGATTCCTTCTTCTGCAAGAGTTGTGAATGCTGCCTTGGCAGCATCCCTAACTCTGGCCAACCAAAGGAACAGAAGTCCTGACCCAGGAATCCAACCCAGATCTTCTGCATGGTATTATGTAGCACTGCCACTGAGCCACCAGACCACCCCACAAGAATTTTTATATAAGATTTCAACAAAACATAGAAATGACGGCAGAAAAAGACCAATCAGCCCATCTAGTCTGCCCAGCAAGCTTCCATACTTATTTTCCCCTACTTATCTGTTTCACCAACCACCAACTTCAGGGCTCTTGTTGGTAACTGTTTGATTCAAATTTCCTGCCATCCCCTGTCATTGGTGCAGAGAGTAATGTTGGAGTTGCATCAAAGGTGACCATAAGGCTTATGGTTAAGGGTTGTAACCGCCGCATCAAGCAAGTTACCCTGATGCTTATTTACCCAGATTGCACAGATCGATGCCTTGCTGGATGATGTCTGAATGTAAATCCTGTTTTCCTCATTTCCCCTTACCGTTGAAGCAGATAGCAATGCTGTATATGCTTTCAAAGTGATGTATCAGGCTTAATTGGTTTAGAGTATTAACCGCCATAATAAGCAGCTATCCCCACGATTATTTGTTTACCCAGATTGTGAAGTTCAGTCCTTGTTGGTTGTTGCCTGAATGTAAATCCTGTTTTCCACTTTTCCCTCTGCCATAGAAGCAGAGAGCAGCACTGTATAGGTATTCAAAGTGATGTATCAGTCTTAATTGGTTTAGAGTAGTAACCGCCATAATAAGCAAGCTACCCCCACGCTTATTTGTTTACCCAGATTATGAAGTTCAGTCCTTGTTGGTTGTTGTCTGAATGCCTGTCCTCGACCACTATCTGTCCTGTTGCACCTGCTGTTTCCAGGCGGCAGGTCCAAAAGGGCTATCGAGTGGCCAGAGGGCTACCCCAGAGACCAGCATTGCGTTGCTGAGTCTCCTCTGGTACGTTCGGGTTCAGCAGAGGTCAGGGCCCCTGGTCTTCAGCCTGTCCGCCCGTGCTCTGACACATCTTGCCTGCCTAGGCACTCCTCCGGAGTTTCCCTCTGGGGTTGTGCCATGGCCCAAGGGTACACACTCTCCTTCGAATCGGGACCACTCCCTAGTGCTCTCGCAACAGTTACAGCATTGCTCATGCAAAAATGGCCACATACCCATATATATGAGCCACACGGGATGAGCGCATATTTTAAAAGCCACAAACTACGCTCGTATATATGACAAAAGCAATGAATTATGGGCATGGAAGGGGTGTGGTATGAGTGTGACCATACAGACGTATGTAATGACTTATTTTAAAGCAGACCTATATGCGCACACAAACTTCTGATGGGGGGGGGTATATGCACATGGTGTCCGAGAGACTTTCAATTAATAAATTGTCATTTGCCAGGCCACCTTCCCTCAACAAGTGGAAGCAGGAACTGCCAGTGTGGGAGGGTGTAAAACCTCCAATACTGACTGTGCTCCATTGGGGGTGGATTAGAGGGGGAGTACCAGTCACATAATTCAGGGGGTTTGAGACACGAGGACACACTTTCATAGCAATATGACTAAAATCACTGTATGGTACTCATGGCTTTAAGGTGCAGGAAAGATGGAGGAGGAGAAGGTATCCTGCACACAGAGTCGACAGGACACAGACTCAGTTTTTAGATCTGTCAGAGGAGAACGTCATGCATAGGTTCAGTTTTAATAACGAAACCATACAATACCTATGCCAGCAGTTACAGGAAAACCTACAATCCACCAGCCAGAGGGGCTATGCATTGCCAGTACATTTCAAGATTACCACTGCCCTAGTATTTTTTGCTACAGCACCTTCCAAACTCCTCTGGGGGTTATGGCTGGCATAAACCAGTCTCCTAACTCCATGTACATCAATCAGGTGCTTGTCGCTTTGCTAAAGAGAACATGCCAGTATATATCCTTCCCTCACAGTAGACAGCACCAAGAACAAATCATACAGGATTTCTATCAGGTGCCACACTTGCCCGCCATCCTCAGGCAATCGATTGCACATGCATCCCTATAAGGGCACCAGGGGGAGAAGAGGCTCCTACTGCAACCACAAGGGATTCCACTCCCTCAATATGCAGGTGGTCTGTGACACTAAGGGGCGGATTTTAAAAAGGTTATGTGCGTAACCCCAAAAACCCGCTCCTGCACGCGCCGAGCCTATTTTGCATAGGCCCGGCGACGCAAACAAGCCCCGGGACGTGAGTAAGTCCTGGGGCTTGAAAAAATGGGCGGGGGTGGGGTGTGGGCGTGGCCAGAGGCCTCTTCACTGCCGCTGGGCCCGGGGATCGCGCACTGGCACTCGGCTGGCACGCGCAACCTATGCCTGCCCAGATGCAGGCGTAAATAAAAAAAATAAATAAAGGGCGGGTTGGATAGGGGAGGGGAAAGGAGGATGGAAGGAAAGTTCCCTCCGAGGCCGCTCCGATTTCGGAGCGGCCTCGGAGCAAATGGGGAAAGCCATCAGGGCTCCCCTAGGGCTCGGCACGCGCAAGGTACACAAGTGTGCACCCCCTTGCGCGCGCCGACCCTGTATTTTATAACATGCGTGCGGCTGCGCACGCATGTTATAAAATCGGGCGTAGATTTGTGCAAGCCGGGTTGCGCACAGGTACGAATATCTGGCCCTAAGGGACTCATCCTGGACATCGTCCCTAAGTTTCATGGATCCACTCACAATGCCTACATCCTCTCAGTCAGGAATTCATGATCACTTCCATGAAGGACACATCATGGGGAGCTAGCTACTAGGTAAGAAACAATCCATTGCTAACACCATATGACAACTAGCCTCCTCTTTAGGTGTTCCACAAATTGCAAGTGATACACTGTCACAGTCAAAGACAAGCTTTAGAGGAAAGGAATACTCTGATGCAAAGATATTTTCTTGGTACTAGTGAATTTATTAATGTGTGAATTACAAATTAATCAAAGTGCTGTACATATTAAATTTAATGGGTCCTTGGAGCACACTTTACCTTTCTTGGGATATGGGGAGGGGGCACTAGGCAAGCTGTGTCTTGCAATCCTCCTTCAGAGGGCCCAGGAGCTGGATGTTCATGCAGATGGATGCAGCAGGGTGTGGCTGGTTGGTTGGGAACTGCTGATTGTGCTGGTGATTGAGCAGCTCCCTCAATACAGCAGTCTGCTCTGCCATTTCGTGGTGCAGGCCCCTTAGTTCCTCTCTTAGCGCTTGTCCCTCTTCCTGAATCACCTCCTGCAGGCTATGGAGTTCAGAATGCAGTGCAGCCACTTCCTCAAGGATTCGAGCATTCAGCTCGATCAGAAGGTGCTCTACTAGCCTGGACTCCACCTGTGGGTGTTCTGCTCCCTCCTCTGTTGAGATATCAAGACCAGTTTGCTGTTCTTCCTCCAATTACTCCTCCTGCATCACATCCTCTGGCTCTTGCTGTAGCTCGCAAGATGGTTGTAGTTGCTCTTCTCCTATGGGTGGCCCTTCATGTTGCTCTTCTTCCTCCTCCTCTTCAGTATCAGGCAGTTGCTGTATGCAGCGACGTGGCCTTTGCAGGCCATTTGGCCCTACTTGTGCCTCATCTTGGCTCCCTGCAACAGTAAACATGATATATGTTAATGTTTCACATCATAGATGTGTGTCTAAAGAATATCTGTGTTCACAATCAATTCATGTCCTCAACTCCTCTTTATTCACCTCCTGAGTCTCTTGAAAAGGGTTACTTATTGGCTCTAGATCTGGTACTCTGCAAGCTCATCTATCACATTTAAGTCATATGGTTAAATAGGAAATCTGACAAAGAAGATTCCGTTTAGTTGGGTCTGGAGGTGAGAGGACAGTAGACAGCACTAATGTTATGTTCTGGTATAGTTGTAGACCCTGGATCAGGGTGAGAGCTGATTCCACCCACAGGGAGGAGCCCTGTGGGGTCTCACCACGATAGGCGTGGCCTTAGCTGAGACTGACACAACAGTAATAGACTTTATTATACTGGAAATATAGAGGATCCCTCCTAGTGGGATAGACACAGACCAGAGATATGGCTTGTAGTGGTCCGCGGAGTGGGGTACGCTGGAGAATCCCTCCTTTGCTGGAATCTCCTGAAGGATCCGGTAGTGGGGATCACAGGAGAAATGTTGAGAGTAGAGCAGGAGGTCAGCAGAGCTGTAGAGCAGATGGTACTCTGAAGCGAGCAAGGAAGGTTGCTGAGGCGTTCATGGTAGTGGCACGAGGTACACCGGAGGCTCCGTCAGCAGAAGGTAGCGAAGTCACAAGGCTGAACCAGACAAGCCTGGAGTAGGAGTAGAGAGATTCCAGGCAAGAGGCCCTTCGAGGAGCGGATAGCCAGAACGCAACAAGGCCCCTGAGGAGCGGGTACCTAAAGCGTTCAAGTCTCTGGTCAGGAACGAGTTCAATGTAGCGAAGCAACGTTTCCGAGGAAGTGGAATTCAGCAGGAAGGAAGTCCTTGCTAACTCGTAGGTAGCTCAGACCAGCTGGCTCAAATACACGCAGGCAGATAACATCATGCGGAGGGGTCTCCCCCAAGGTTCCCGCCATGACGTGTGTAAGATGGGGCCTGGCGCGTGCCTTAGGTAATACCGGATTCAAGATGGTGGACGGGATTGCCCATGCTGTCCCAGGAATGCTGAGGAGAGCGGCATAAAGAGGCAGAGGTCGCCAATTGTCCAAGAATTACTGCTGCAGGCAAAAAGGAGGTGAGCAACAGAGGTTGCAGCCATCTGCGACCTATGGGCACAACAACTAGGTCATGTTAACATACATATATATAAAATACAAACATTATCCCATGTACCAATCTCCTATGTTCAAAACATTTTATTGAGTGATACACTTAATAACAGTTCCATTGTAAAAACGGTACAGGAAGCATATAAACGGAGACAATTTTAGGAAATACAGAAATCGAAAAACCAGATCGGTAATCATTTCATTTTATAATACAGCAGACACGACCCATCCCTCTGCGGAGCTATAGCCAATGTGGAATCTCTGAAGCCCAAGGGGCGCGGTTCCCGTACCCCTACAGGCATCACAGACCCCATGCGCAGGACCAAATCCACTGCATTCCCTACTCCATAAAGTTCCTCCCCCCCACCCCATCCCTCCCCCCCCAGAGATCTACGTCAAAATCCCAATCGGTTATCCCGATGAATAAATCTTAGCCATTAAGAATCAAGCTTCGGGTTTTGTGTGGAAGGGCCTGTAAATACGGATCCCAAGTCTCCAAGAAGAAACGTCCATATTTCGGTGAGTGTCTAGATAACATAGTGTCCATTAGTAGTAATTGATGAAAATGGGTTCTCCACCCCCAGAACAAGGTGGATCCAGTTCCCGCCAGTGTAGCAGTATGACTTTTTTCCCCACCAAGCCAGCCTTTATTAAGAGGGCCCGGTGGCCTGCAGCAGTCACTAAATGATGAGTAATACAGTGAAACAACCATAAGTAAGGGGATTTAGGGAGTTTCACGCCTATTAGGGATGACATATAACATACAATTTGTTGCCAGTACTTTTGAATCTTAGGACAACTCCAGAAAAAATGAGAGAGGTTTCCCACCAACCCCCGACAGCGCACACAGATTGCCGTGGAGGCAAGCCCAGCCTTATATGCAATATGAGGAGAAATATATGCCCGTTGCAAAAATTTGAGGTGCATTTCTCTAAAATACATGTTCCCAGTGATTGGAATCACACTTCTTATACTGTAGGAAAAAACTGTGGAGGTCATCATAAAGGCCCCATCCCGGTTCCACCGCTCCACCGCGAGGCCTTTGGAATCTGTGGGAAGACCCTTGACCAACCTTTGATAGTACATAGAAAGAGTGGGCACCTTAGTAAGAGTTAATTGAAAAAATTTTTCTAAGGCTGTAAACACTGCCAGATGTTGGCCGGACAGCCCCAGGGACTTGATATAATGAGTAATCTGCAAATATCCAAACAGATGAGTCCCTGGTAATCCATAGAGCTCTTGTAACTCCGCAAAGGATGAAGGGGACCCTTCTGCGTCAAAAACATGACCTAAATAGTAAATGCCCCGATTCCTCCAGGTCTGAAAACAAACATTATTAGAACCCGGGGAAAAATCTAAATTACCCTTTACTGGGAGTAGATAGGGACAAACACTTGAAATACCCAAGAACTTAGTGAGCCGAGCCCAGGTTATCCGCAGAGGTTGAAGAAGGGGGTGCATCCGGAGCAGGGGGGGAAGTTTCCCCCTCGGACACATCAAGGCGTAACTTAATGCTACTGGGGAAATCAGAGTGTATTCAGCTAGCAGATTAACAAAGGAGGACTTCTCCAAGATCCACCCCCTGATCAATCTAAGATTTGCCACCATCCCATAAAATTTTAATACTGGGACCCCCATGCCTCCTTTAACCCATGGTAGTTGCAACCCTTTCAGCGGTATCCTTGCTTTTTTTCCTTTCCAAATGAACCCCCGCAGCAGGCCCTCGAGACGGGTCAGATCACGAGAATGTAACAAAAGCGGATAATTTTGAAATAAATAAAGCCACTTGGGTAACAACACCATTTTGAACAAGTTGACCCGACCACTAACCGTGAGCGGCAGATCTCGCCAGGCTGTCAATCTGGCCTGAGTAGCTTGGAGCAAGGGGATCACATTAAGATTATAGATATCCCGTACATTAGTTGAGAGATTAATTCCCAAATATTTAATAAAGCCCTCAGCCCACTGCAAAGGAAAAGGCTCTCCCCACTGTTCCCAAAGTGCAGCAGAAGACGCCAGCGCCTGCGACTTTTCCCAATTAATTCGCAAGCCCGAGAGCCTCTCATATATCTGGAAAAGAGCCAGAAGAGCCTTCAATGACCGACGGGGTGATGTGAGAAAAAGCAGTACATCGTCCGCGAAGACCGCATATTTGAAAATCGCCTTCTGCTCTTCCCATTGACATTGAATGCCCCGTATAGCACTAGTGGCTTGTATGGCAAGCAAGAGATGCTCTAAAGTAAGTAAAAAAAGAAGAGGGGAGAGCGGGCAACCCTGCCTAGTCCCTCTTTCCACCCGAAAAGGAGAAGTGAGCCCCCCATTAATTCGAAGGCATGCATCTGGGCTATTATATAATAATTGAATGGCTTGATAAAAAAGACCCCCAAACCCCATTAAGTGTAAAATATGGTTCATATAACTCCATTCCACCCTGTCGAAGGCCTTCTCCGCATCCAAGCTGACTACTAAGTAGGGATCTGCCACCCGGTTGCACAAGTCCATTGCAATGGCTACTTGTCGGATATTTCGAAAAGCATACCTTTTTTTTACAAAACCCACTTGATCAGGCTGGATCAGAGAAGGTAAAACATTGCTTAAGCGATCCGCCAACACTTTAGCTAATATTTTATTGTCCACATTTAACAAGGAAATGGGTCGATACGATGCCGGCAATAATGGATCCTTCCCAGGCTTGGGAATAAGAACCACATGAGCCTGATTACCCCCAACCGGGAAGGTACCCTGCTGGATTAAGGAATTATAAACTGACGGAAGAAGCTTAGACAGGGGATCTACCAGGCACTTATAAAATTCTGCACTATATCCATCGGGGCCCGGGGCTTTTAATTTAGTCATAGTGTGTATCACCCGAGTAACTTCTTCTGCAAGTATGGACTCATTCAAATAACGAGAGAACTCCAATGTTAGAAAGGGAACCTGAATCTTATTCTCAAAGGCCTCCCATTTGGAAGCATCCCAACCCTCTGTCTGATAAAGCTGGGAGTAGTATTCGTGAAATGCCTGCATTATACCTTCCTGGGATGTAACCAGCTGTTGCTGCTTATTTTTAATAGCATGTATATGACTAGGTCCACGGGCCGATTTAATTAAGCGTGACATCCATTTACCAGACTTTTGACCATATTGGAATAATTTAAATTTATAATAAAGAAAACTTTTCTTGGAGCGTTGATGGAGCAACTCATTAATGGCAGTTTGTATAGCCAAATACCGTTCCCTGTGCTGAGTGGAATGACTTTGGACTAAATCACGTTTAGCTCTCTGAAGTTGGGCACCCAAAATAAAAAGCTGCTTATCTAACGATTTCCTTCTATGGGCTACATACGAAAGAATTTCCCCCCTAAGCACTGCCTTTGCTGTATTCCAGAACAACACCGGATTATCCAGGTGCTGACTATTCAATTCCGCAAAAGTTGCCCACTTATTTTTTTAAAATGTTTGGAAGAATTCATCCTCCGCCAGAAAATATGGATATTTCCACTGGAAAACCTCTAGTCTCGGCAATGAATTAGAAAGTTCCAACCAGATGGGAGCATGATCAGAGATCACCACCTCATCAATTCCCGCCCCAAGGATCTTGTAAAAGCTATGGGTGCTGACAAGAAAATAGTCAAGCCTGGCATGAGTAGCATGTGCTCACGATACATGAGTGAATTCCCGATCGAGAGGATGTAAAGTGCGCCAAGCATCCGTGAGATGGAGTGTGGACTCCAGGAAATGTAAACCTTTGCTTGGCACCCCCTTAGATTTAGTCAATGAACGATCACAGGAGGGGTCCTTGACTGCATTGAAATCTCCCCCCACTATCACCATCTCGTCCAAGTACGGTAGGAGCAAAGCATGTATACCTTCAAAAAATGATGCTTGATACACATTTGGGGCATAGATATTGCAAAGAATAAGAGGTTTTTTATTATATTCTGCCACTAAAATCAAATATCTGCCTGCTGGATCTTTGAATTCCTTCACCACCCTGATCGGGAAGGATTTCCTTATCAGAATGGCCACTCCCGCCGACTTAGTACTGGCAGAGGCAAAATATCCAGAACCCACCCATCGCTGGCATAGCTTTCCATGTTCAAGATCAGAAAGATGAGTCTCCTGTAAGAAAGAAATGCCTGCAGCCTTCTTATTAAGTGTCTGTAAAATCTTATATCGCTTAATCGGGGAATTTATTCCGCCCATGTTCCAAGAAAAAAGGTAGGTGTTACGACTATTCACTGAAACCGCTGAACTCTACCATGTGAAGCTTCATGCATACCTTTATGTTAGAGAGTGGATCTCCCAGCTGGACCCACCCCCCATGGTAACAAATCAGGATAATACACTCAGTGTATGGAAAACAATCAAAAGATTTGACATGAGATCTCTTCTCCCTTGGCCCCCCCCCCTTTCCCTTCCTTCCCCCTGCCCCCCCCCTACCCCTAGCCCACAGTAACCGCTCCCCTGCTCCTGTCACTAGGTAACAGGTGGGACGCGCTAGGAGACCAAGCTCGGCCCCCCCCCCGTTATGATAGGAGCAGATAATGAAATATTGTATAAGGAAAAATACATTAACCAGCAATAGGAATGCCCAGTAGAGAGAACACTGTAAGATAGAAAACCAACATATAATAAAGCTAGTACAAAGAAATGTTCCCTCCAAAATCCAACAATCATTTTTCCTTTCCAAAAAATAGGATAACCATTCGTATCCACTCTGCCCCTGATATTCCGATCCTCTGGCCTCCAACCGATGATTTCTTCAATGTTGCTAACGTGGGCCCACGCCAGGATCCACTGAGAAAAATAGCACTTCCTGTCGACTACGAAGAACCACAGGAGCCAAGCAGGTAGCTCCCAGAGGACATTTATACGGAAACGTCCGTGTAGTTCCAACCCAACTTTAACACACAGTCAAAAAATGACAAACCTGAACTAGAAGGTCCAGAAAAAGGCCGTAGTGTAGAAGCCGTCAGTAACCAACAACTGATCCTTGAATCCAGGCCAATGGCCGAAAGGCAAACATAAGGCATCACAGCCCTGCTTCCTCTCAAGTGGTAACATCACCGGTAGCTGGTAGAGATAGGATATATTGTTGAGCGGCCTTGGCTTCAGTGAACCAGCGGACCTCATCTGTGGTCTGGACTCGCATTTTCGCAGGGTAAACTAGCACCGCTCGAATACCCCTGTCAAACAACTGGGTGCAGTAGGGTGCCAGAGCCCGACGCTGTTGGGAGACGGTGGCCGAAAAATCTTGAAATATTAAAACAGGGCGATTTTCATAGGTAGGTTTAGAACCCTGACGGAGAGCTCGCATGATCGCCACTTTATGTGAGTAGTTCAAAATCTTCGCTATAACCACCTGGGGTTTCGCATCAACGGCCCGCTTAGGGCCAAGTCGGTGGGCTCTTTCTACCCTGAGGGGATCCGACAGCTCCGTGAGGGACAACGCTTTAGGAAGCCAGCCCTCGAGAAACCCAGGGAGTGTGTGCTCTAGCAGGTTCTCTGGCAGTCCCACCAGCCTGATATTCCTCTCCGGGATCTATTTTCCAGGTCATCGATCTTACTAGCCTGTTTATCCAGGGCGGCCTGTAAACCTGCAATTGTCGTCTGCGCCACCCGAAGGCCATCTTGATTGTCAGACACCCTCTCTTCCAGCTCGGTGAATCTGCGATCAATCCCTGCCATACCTGTGTTTAGCTCCTGCAACTGGTCTGATATCTTTTTTAATTCTGGCGTTATCGCAGCCAGGACTGCTGCCGTCAGGTCCGCTAGGGAGCCCTGCGGTGGAGGACCCCCGTCTGGCAAGGTTACCATGTCTTCCAGAGGGAGCTCTGGCTGCCTGGTCTTCTCACGCTCCTTTTCCTTTTTTCCCCCACGGGCGGCCATCGAAAACCAATTTTACAACTCCAGACGTTTCCAAGTAGTATTAGCCCTGAGGCGTGAGGGAGAGAGAGATGAGAAATAAAAAAGAAAAAGAAAATGCAGAGTGTACCGACCTCAGAGAGAAAAAACCCCTCTCCCCTCAGTTCTCTAGTGCAGTCCTTTGAAAAGAAATAAGAATCTTCACCTGCTCTGTCAGGCCTGTGTCAGTGGTGCTCCTGCGGTGTCCCTCTGGTTACTGGGCCTCTTCAATTTATGGAAATGGGCTCCGAAGGGGCTTCTCCCTCAATCTCTCTCAGAGCACCAGCCTTCCACCGAAGAAGCAGCGATGCTCTAGAGCCCTGGCCGGCCCCCGCTCACGTGGTCGCCGCCATCTTGGCCACTGGCCGCCTCACCGAGCACCATTTCCTGCCTACCTCCCGACACCATCATTCGCGGCGCTCTCCGGGACCGCCGGCCAGTGCACCAGCTCCTCGGAGTCCCCTCCCACATCAAATCGCCGCGAAATCACCGACTTATTAGGGCATTGACGGGGGAATTTGGAGGGTGAGTGGCAGAGCTCAGTCTCCCGACCTCCGTATCGGTGACGTCATCACCGGAAGTCCCCAATCTCCTAAAAAGGCATGCCCACTATGTGCAGACCATAGATCTAAATATAATATCATAGCACATACATATCTTTTAGTGCAATGACCTACACTCCAGACCCAATGCTCTGGAGCCAAGGGGTGAATCATCTGTGGGCACTTATGGCCTACATCATGATAGTAAAAGGACCAGAATGACCACACTAACTATATATCTTGTAGATACACTAGCACAGGTATCTTATATATATTACTCAACGTGTTGCTGGTCAGGTTCTGAGGTATCCAGGTCTCCCACCCCACTCACAGCTGACTCCAAAATGGTGGACTGCACCATCCGCTCTGCTGCTGTGACAGTGGCCTGGGATTCTGCCCCCTCCGTAAGCATCTGCTCCTGCTTTCTTTTGATCAAACATTGCAGGTTTCTCCATTTATGGCACAACTTGCCCACACTCCTGATGTTTTTAAAAACAGCATTAATTTTATGTCAAATCCGCTCCCAGATCTGTTCCTTCTGGTAGGCGCCCACAGTTTTAATCCTCATGCCATAGAGAATACCGTAAGCCTTCATCACTTCCTTTACAAGGAGATCAACCTCCCTTGGCAGAAAATTAGGCTTACGCATGTGTCCTGGCTGGCTCTGAGACATGATGGCACAAAACAAAGAAGGACCAGACTCCCTCCTTATATGCCCGCAAAGGCATGTAGTGCACGTAGAGATACACACACAGGAGCAAAATTCACGTGTATATTCGCATGTAAGTATTTAAAAAAAAAAAAAAACCCAAAAAGTAGCCAGAAGCTAGAAATAAACTAGGAGCAGTGTATACTGGAAGCCGCGCCTCGCATGGGGAGTGCCCGATCCGCCCCGGGCTGCTGAAGCCGCTCTCGCCGCTGGCTGTCCCCGGGAAGCAGGGGAGCCACGGTGCGCACCTCGGGAGGAGGGGAGAGAGGACTGGGGCTGCTCCAGAGCTGTCGGCGCGCCCGCATGGGAGACCGGCACCCTTGGATGCCCTTCTGCTGCTGGGGGCTTGCGTGGCCGTGGCCAGGGCAGGTGAGCAGGGGCTGGGGGAAAGTTTGCCCATGAAATTTCGTCTCTTGCCCGTCCGAAGGAGGCGGAAAATCGGAGCTACGCGCACAGGTGAACCATCCACTTCCTGGTACCTGTCATTTCAAATGTCATTTGAAATGATATTTGAAATGACAGGTACCAGCGCACCCAGGATACTGTATAGGCGCTGTATAGCGCTCTATACAGTAAAATGGATTGCGCTTCATGGACACGCTTTGGACGTGGCTTGTATTTGCGTGTCATTTAAATACTGTATCGAGCGGTATGTGATCTAAACTGTGCGTGCGGCAAACACGGGTGCGCCCGGCACTGCCGCACTCTTTCTTACGCTTCCTTACTGTATCAGCCTGTAAGTGTTAAGGTTGTGTGTTTTATTTGATTAGGTACCATTCTTTGTTAATCAGAACAGTAGTGAGTCACTCAGGAAAACTAACTGAAGTGTAAATCTCCAAAGGGATTGTTTTGCACTAATTTACCTTAGAAGCACATTATATATTCAAGGGAAGAGCTCAGTAACCCACATTCCAGTGGGAGCACTGAGAGGAGAGGATCACCTTGATGGTGGCTGAAAGGAATCAGTAAGTTTTTGCTTGGAACATTGTCTTTTTTAAAAGTATTGGGGTAAAGTTAACTATTTGGGAATATTATTTAGTGTGTTTGTGCTTTCAATAGTCAGTAAGGCAGTGAATAAACAAGTTAGACTGTATGTATTTTTAAATAGTCAGTCAATAAGGCAGCTAGTAAGCAGTAGGTAGTGTGTTTATTTTTAAAAGACTGTAAGGCAGCTAGTAAGCAGAACTGAGTGTTTGTATTTAAAAGTCTGTAAGGCAGCTAGTAAGCAGAACTGAAAGTCTGTAAGGCAGCTAGTAAGCAGACATTGAAATTGTCGGTTCAGTGTGCCGCGGCAGTCGGTTCAGTTCAGTGTGCTGCGGCACACTGAACTGAACCGACTGAACCGACAGTGTGCTGCGGCAGTCAAAAAAGCAAACAGAATGTTGGGAATTATTAGAAAGGGAATGGTGAATAAAACGGAAATGTCATAATGCCTCTGTATCGCTCCATGGTGGGACCGCACCTTGAATACTGTGTACAATTCTGGTCGCCGCATCTCAAAAGAGATATAATTGCGATGGAGAAGGTACAGAGAAGGGCTACCAAAATGATAAGGGGAATGGAACAGCTCCCCTATGAGGAAAGACTAAAGAGGTTAGGACTTTTCAGCTTGGAGAAGAGACAACTGAAGGGGGATATGATAGAAATGTTTAAAATTATGAGAGGTCTAGAACGGGTAGATGTGAATCGGTTATTTACTCTTTCGGATAGTAGAAAGACTAGGGGGCACTCCATGAAGTTAGCATGGGGCACATTTAAAACTAATCGGAGAAAGTTCTTTTTTACTCAACGCACAATTAAACTCTGGAATTTGTTGCCAGAGAATGTGGTTAGTGCAGTTAGTATAGCGGTGTTTAAAAAAGGATTGGATAAGTTCTTGGAGGAGAAGTCCATTACCTGCTATTAAGTTCACTTAGAAAATAGCCATTGCTATTAGTAGCAGTGGTAACATGGAATAAACTTAGTTTTTGGGTACTTGCCAGGTTCTTATGGCCTGGATTGGCCACTGTTGGAAACAGGATGCTGGGCTTGATGGACCCTTGGTCTGACCTAGTATGGCATTTTCTTATGTTCTTATGTTCTTATTTTAAAAAAAAAAAAAAACCACTAAAAAAAAGGCCCAAAAAGTAGCCAGAAACTAGAAATAAGCTAGAAGTTGTACATGTGCATGCGATGCAAAGAGTTCCTGGCTCTCAGAGAACGAGTCCGATCTCTGGAGGCTAGAGTGGCAGTCCTGGAGGAGCTGAGGCAGACAGAGAGGTATATAGATTAGACCTTCAGGGACATAGTAGCCAAGTCCCAACTTCAGACTGGCAGCCCTGGTGCTGCCATGGAGGAAGAAGGTCTCATGATTGGAGAGCATCAACCTGGTGTAGCAGGAAAGGATCCTGTAGCAGGGACCTGCTCTCCAGGTGATGCACTGTCCTTTCATACCGAGGATATCTCCCCAAGGCCTACTGCCCAGGAGGGAAGGATTAGGTTGGCTGTCATAGTTGGTGATTTGATTATTAGGAATGTAGACAGCTGGGTGGCTGGTGAGCGTGAGGATTGCCTGGTAACATGCCTACCTGGTGCGAAGTTGGCGGACCTCACGCGTCACCTAGATAGGATTTTAGACAGTGCTGGGGAGGAGCCAGCTATCGTGGTTCATGTGGGCACCAGCGACATAGGAAAGTGTGGGAGGGAGGTTCTGGAAGCCAAATTTAGGCTCTTAGGTAGAAAACAAATCCAGAACCTCCAGGGTAGCATTCTCTTAAATGCTCCCTGTTCCACGTGCAGGTCAGAGGCAGGCAGAGCTCCAGAGTCTCAATGCGTGGATGAGACGATGGTGCAAGGAAGAGGGATTCAGTTTTGTTAGGAACTGGGGAACCTTTTGGGGAAGGGGGAGTCTCTTCCGAAGGGATGGGCGCTAACCTTTAAAAAGGAGATAGAGCAGCTTTTAAACTAGAACAAAGGGGAAAACCGACAGTCACTCAGCAGTGCATGGTTCGGAGAGAGGTATCTTCAAAGGATACTAATGATGCATTAGAATTACGGCATCCCGACAGTGAGGTTCCAATAATAAGAAAAGTAGTCCAAGTGCCTGCAACTAAAAACTCACCTAAGCTAAAAAATTCTAACTTATCCCTATCAATTAAAAAGCAGAATGAAAATACAAACAAAAAACAAACTTTGAAATGTTTGTATGCTAATGCCAGAAGTCTAAGAAGTAAGATGGGAGAATTAGAATATATAGCAGTGAATGATGACATAGACTTAATTGGCATCTCAGAGACATGGTGGAAGGAGGACAACCAATGGAACAGTGCTATACCAGGGTACAAATGATATTGCAATGACAGGGAGGAGCACTCGGGAGGCGGTGTGGTGCTTTATGTCCAGGATGGCATAGAGTCCAACAGGATAAACATCCTGCACGAGACTAAATGCACAATTGAATCTTTATGGGTAGAAATCCCTTGTGTGTCGGGGAAGACTAAAGTGATAGGAGTATACTATCGTCCACCTGGTCACGATGGTGAGACTGAAAGTGAAATGCTAAGAGAAATTAGGGAAGCTAACCAAATTGGTAATGCAGTAATAATGGGAGACTTCAATTACCCCAATATTGACTGGGTAAATGTATCATCGGGACATGCTAGAGAGATAAAGTTCCTGGATGGAATAAATGATATCTTTATGGAGCAATTGGTTCATGAACCGACGAGAGAGGGAGCAATTTTAGATCTAATTCTCAGTGGAGAACAGGATTTGGTGAGAGAGGTAACGGTGGTGGGGCTGCTTGGCAATAGTGATCATAATATGATCAAATTTGAATTAATGACTGGAAGGGGGACAGTAAGCAAATCCACTGCTCTCGTGCTAAACTTTCAAAAGGGAAACTTTGATAAAATGAGAAAAATAGAAAAAAACTGAAAGGAGCAGCTACAAAAGTAAAAAGTGTGCAAGAGGCATGGTCATTGTTAAAAAATACCATCCTAGAAGCACAATCCATATGTATTCCACACATTAAGAAAAGTGGAAAGAAGGCAAAACGATTACCGGCATGGTTAAAAGGGAAGGTGAAAGAAGCTATTTTAGCCAAAAGATCTTCATTCAAAAATTGGAAGAAGGATCCAACAGAAGAAAATAGGATAAAGAATAAACATTGGCAAGTTAAATGTAAGACATTGATAAGACAGGCTAAGAGAATTTGAAAAGAAGTTGGCCGTAGAGGCAAATACTCACAGTCGAAACTTTTTAAAATATTATCCGAAGCAGAAAGCCTGTGAGAGAGTCAGTTAGATGATTGAGGGGTTAAAGGGGCACTTAGAGAAGATAAGGCCATCGTAGAAAGATTATATGATTTCTTTTCTTCGGTGTTTACTGAAGAGGATGTTGGGGAGGTACCCGTACTGAAGAAGGTTTTCATGGGTAATGATTCAGATGGACTGAACCAAATCACGGTGAACCTAGAAGATGTGGTAGACCTGATTGACAAACGTAAGAGTAGTAAATCACCTGGACCGGATGGTATACACCCCAGAGTTCTGAAGGAACTAAAAAATGAAATTTCAGACCTATTAGTAAAAATTTGTAACCTATCATTAAAATCATCCATTGTACTTGAAGACTGGAGGATAGCTAATGTAACTTCCATATTTAAAAAGGGCTCCAGGGGCGATCCAGGAAACTACAGACCAGTTAGCCTGACTTCAGTGCCAGGAAAAATAGTGGAAAGTGTTCTAAACATCAAAATCACAGAACATATAGAAAGACATGGTTTAATGGAACAAAGTCAGCATGGCTTTACCCAAGGCAAGTCTTGCCTCACAAATCTGCTTCACTTTTTTGAAGGAGTTAATAAACATGTGGATAAAGGTGAACCTGTAGATGTAGTGTACTTGGATTTTCAGAAGGCATTTGACAAAGTTCCTCATGAGAGGCTTCTAGGAAAAATAAAAAGTCATGGGATAGGTGGTGATGTCCTTTTGTGGATTACAAACTGGCAATAAGACAGGAAACAGAGAGTAAGAACATAAGAACATAAGAAAATGCCATACTGGATCAGACCAAGGGTCCATCAAGCCCAGCATCCTGTTTCCAACAGTGGCCAATCCAGGCCATAAGAACCTGGCAAGTACCCAAAAACCAAGTCTATTCCATGTAACCATTGCTAATGGCAGTGGCTATTCTCTAAGGGGCGGATTTTAAGAGCCCTGCTCGCCTAAATCCGCCCAAATCCGGGCGGATTTAGGCGAGCAGGGCCCTGCGCACCGGTGAGCCTATTTTACATAGGCCTACCGGCGCGCGCAGAGCCCCGGGACTCGCGTAAGTCCCGGGGTTTTCTGAGGGGGGCGTGTCAGGGGGCGGGCCCGAACCGCGCGGCGTTTTCGGGGCGTGTCGGGAGCGTTCCGGGGTCGGGCCCGGGGGTGTGGCTATGGCCCGGGGCGGTCCGGGGGCGTGGCCGCGCCCTCCGGACCCGCCCCCAGGTCGCGTCCCGGCGCGCTAGCAGCCCACTGGCGCGCGGGGATTTACGTCTCCCTCCGGGAGGCGTAAATCCCCCGACAAAGGTAAGGGGGGGGGTTTAGACAGGACCGGGCGGGTGGGTTAGGTAGGGGAAGGGAGGGGAAGGTGAGGGGAGGGCAAAAGAAAGTTCCTTCCGAGGCCGCTCCGATTTCGGAGCAGCCTCGGAGGGAACGGGGGTAGGCTGCGCGGCTCGGCGCGCACCGGCTATACGGAATTGATAGCCTTGCGCGCGCTGATCCAGGATTTGCGCGGCTACGCGCGTATCTACTAAAATCCCGCATACCTTTGCTTGCGCCTGATGCGCCAGCAAAAGTACGCCAAATCGCGCGGTTTGAAAATCTACCCCTAAGTGAACTTAATAGTAGGTAATGGACTTCTCCTCCAAGAACTTATCCAATCCTTTTTTAAACACAGCTATACTAACTGCACGAACCACATTCTCTGGCAACAAATTCCAGAGTTTAATTGTGCGTTGAGTAAAAATGAACTTTCTCCGATTAGTTTTAAATGTGCCCCATGCTAACTTCATGGAGTGCCCCCTAGTATATTTATAAATGATCTGGAAAGAAATAGGACAAGTGAGGTAATCAAATTTGCAGATGATACAAAATTGTTAAATCACAACCAGATTGTGATAAATTGCAGGAAGACCTTGTGAGGCTGGAAAATTGGGCATCAAAATGGCAGATGAAATTTAATGTGGACAAGTGCAAGGTGATGCATATAGGGAAAAATAACCCATGCTATAGTTACACAATGTTAGGTTTCATATTAGGTGCTACTACCCAAGAAAGAGATCTAGGCGTCATAATGGATAATACATTGAAATCATCGGTTCAGTGTGCTGCGGCAGTCAAAAAAGCAAACAATGTTGGGAATTATTAGAAAGGGAATGTTGAATAAAAAGGAAAATGTCATAATGCCTTTGTATCGCTCCATGGTGAGACCGCACCTTGAATACTGTGTACAATTCTGTTTGCCGCATCTCAAAAAAGATATAATTGCGATGGAGAAGGTACAGAGAAGGGCGACCAAAATGATAAAGGGAATGGAACAGCTCCCCTATGAAGAAAGACTAAAGAGGTTAGGACTTTTCAGCTTGGAGAAGATGCGGCTGAGGGGGAATATGATAGAGGTGTTTAAAATCATGAAAGGTCTAGAATGGGTAGATGTGAATCGGTTTTTTACTCTTTCGGATAATAGAAAGACTAGGGGGCACTCCATGAAGTTAGCATGTGGCACATTTAAAACTAATCGGAGAAAGTTCTTTTTCACTCAACGCACAATTAAACTCTGGAATTTGTTGCCAGAAGATGTGATTAGTGCAGTTAGTATAGCTGTGTTTAAAAAAGGATTGGATATGTTCTTGGAGGAGAAGTCCATTACCTGCTATTAATTAAGTTAACTTAGATAATAACCACGGCTATTAATAGCAATGGTAACATGGAATAGACTTAGTTTTTGGGTACTTGCCAGGTTCTTATGGCCTGGATTGGCCACTGTTGGAAACAGGATGCTGGGCTTGATGGACCCTTGGTCTGACCTAGTATGGCATTTTCTTATGTTCTCACAGGACAAGCAGGATGGTAGTCCTCACATATGGGCGACATCACAGGATGGGGTGTGGCGGACGGGTTTCATGAGGACTAACATCCTGCTGTCCTGTGAGAACACCTGTTACAGGTAAGCAACACTTGCTTTCTTAAGTAGGCGATACTTATGCATGTATATCTTACATGCATATTGAATTAAAATACACAGCATTATTATGCGCCTTAATTAGTACACATGTAAATACACTTGATTTACACATGTAACTTCTTTATTTTCAATACTGGTGAGCCACCCTAAATTTAAAAAGAGGGGAAGGGGGAACAATAAAAAGAACAGAGTATGCCTAGTCTACAAAAAATAATAATGATAAAAATATAAACGATATTATAAAACTATGGGATTGTCATATTTTTTGTTAAAAATCACATTTCAAGCTCGCCTCAGCGGTTACTGCTATCAATCTGGATGTGTGTGGTGGTCATGCGTGCTTGCCGAGGCCATTTACATCTTATTTTGTTCACGCCAAGGCTAGCTAAGAGTAGGGTAGGGCTCTATAATCAAACCGGGATATTATTAAAAAACTGAAGGTTTCAGTACAAATCAAAATATATTAAAAATGATGAAATAAAAATAACCACTATAATTGACCGGGAGATAATAAAAGAGGGGATTCAAATAGGGACTAAAAACGAGAAGAGATAACAGTGTTGTGGAGCGCTAAGAGAGCGGTCCCGCTTACCAAGAGATGTGTGTTCTTGGGCCACGGCCCGACCCCAGAGGAACTCCGAAGAGGTGCCGCGGTAGGCGAGGCATGCCCGAGCATGGGCTGAACAGGAGCGAGGCTGGACTGAAGACTGGAGACACTGACCCTCCTCCGGACCTGCACGCTTCGGAAGACCAACAACGCAATAATGATCGTATGAACAGTCCTCTGACCGTTCCAAGCCCTTTCGGACCTGCCGCAGGGTATGGCAAGAAGCGGCAGGCCGGATGGAGGCCAGGGCAGCGGAGACCGGAACATGGATATTCAGACGAAACTCAGGGACGAGGTACTTGGATACACAGACATAGACTCAGGCATAGGCGAAGACTCAGGAACGAGGTACTAGGCTTTCAGGAGACTCAGGAACAAGGTACAAGGCTTTCATCATGAAGCGCCCTACTCAGCACGCCCGTGGGGCTGGTCGCGGACCACGACATGGCTTGCCGCGAGGTACCGAGCGTACAGAAGATTCAGGAACAAGGTACATGGCTTGCATCATGAAGCGCCCTACTCAGCCCTCCCGTGGGGCTGGTCGCGGACCATGACATGGCTTGCCGCGAGGTATCGAGCGTACAGAAGATTCAGGAACAAAGTACTTGGCTTTCAGAAGACACAGGAACGAGGTACTTGGCTTTCAGAAGACACTGGAACAAGGTACAAGGCTTGCATCATGAAGCGCCCTACTCAGCCCGCCCGTGGGGCTGGTCGCGGACAATGACATGGCTTGCCGCGAGGTACCAAGCGTAAAGAAGACTCAGGAACGAGGAACCAGGGATTCAGAAGAGCAAGACAGACTCACGGATTTCAGGATCAGGAGAAGCAACATCAGGCTCGATCATGGATATCAGGAAACAAACATCTGGACTGGAACACAGGTACTGGAACAGGAGACAGACCTTAGGGCTGGCACATGGACATCTGGAACAGCAGGTGAACATCAAGACTGGAACATAGACAAGAAGACAAGACGAGGAGCTCCAATGAAGAACAGGAAACACAGGACCTTGCAGAAGTGCTGGAACAAGGACGACTCCTGGAGCGAAGGACAGCAGGATCCCAGGAGTGACCAACTCCTTGCGAAAGCAAAGCTGGAATGGACGCTGAGCCCTTTTGTAGGGCTGAAGAGGACAACACCCAGGGAGGGGTCAGCAGGGGGCCAGACCTGGATGGCCCTTGAAGAGGAGGAGAGAGGCGCGCGCCCGCGCCTTAGGAAGCTGGATGAGGAGAGGCAGGATCTGCTGGTGGCGTTCCCAGCCACGTGGAAGGCCCAAGGAGCGAGGCAGGCAGCAGGGCAGCCCTGCCCCGAAGCTGGAGGAAAGGCAAGTAGCTGGAGCGGCTTCCTGCCATGAAGAAACCAGGCAAGGAAAGAAGAAGAGCTGCAGGCACCGGCAGGGACGGCCTCCCTGCCGGCTGAAGGCCCCGGCAACGATGAGGATGACTCCCCGTCGTCCCAAGGAAAGGCAGCGGCAGTCCCAGCCGCGAGAGAGGACTCCCGGCAGTCGGCCCTGCCGCGCAGGGCAAGAAAACGCGGCTCCTGTGCCGCGTTGGAGGGAGCAGCGTCAGCGGCCTGACTGGCTGCGAGAGGTAAGGAGCCTGCCCGCGAGGAGCTCGGGCAGGACAGCAACAACAGTGACAATTAACAAACAAACTCTTTAAAAAATATATTAAAAATTGTGTGAGCAAAATTTCTGCATTTTTAATCTCCTCTTTTATTATCTCCCGGTCAAATATAGTGGTTATTTTTATTTTTAAATTTTTTTTTAAATTTAGGGTCTTTTATATAGCTTGTTTTTTTTTTAATTTTTAATTTATTCAATTTTGATAATATACAAAATAAACTTTTGCATTGAAATACAGAGATTTTAAAGTAACATATTCACTCTATAACATAGAATTGTTATAAATGAAAATTCTAGAAACTTCTCTTGTTACATAGGAAACAATAGAGGGGGGTTGAAACAGTACAAGGAGATAAAAAAGGAAATTATCTTATTCATTCTAGCATCCTGTATCTTTACCCTTAATTATAAATACTCCTTTCATGATATACTAGGTTGTTTCTGAACAGCTTTATTATGCACTTACACGGATAGCGCAGTACAAAACTGGCTCCTAGTGCTTAAGTTTCAGACCTCATTAACAAAAAAGCCCTTCTACGCTGCTGCGTAGTTTTAGCTAAGTCTGGGTAAACACGTACAGGTCCACCGCAATATAATTCACTCGTATTTTTAAAGTAATTTTTCATTATCTTTGATACACTGGCTTCATCATAAAAGGTAACAAAGAGTACAGCTCTGTCCACAATTTCAAGGGTTGAGTTTTCTAAGTAATCAGTTAGATTTTGCAAATCCAATCTTTGAACATTTAATGTCCCAGGGGCAGAGTTGTTTCTTTTCGGTAGAAAAAATAACTTTTTAACAGCCGGGATCTCATCTTGCGGAATCTTTAAAGTCTCCAGTACATATTTCTTAAAGGTCAATAAGGGAATCTCACCCATAACAATCGGAAAATTTAATAACCTTATATTTAGATGCCTCATATAGTTCTCTATGGATTCCAATCTCCTCGACATGCTCGCCCTTTCAAGTAATATATTGGCATTTATACCTTGGAGGCTTTTTATTTCTTCATTTATTTTCTTTATAGATTCTTCATGTTCCTGAAATTTCTGCTGATTTTCCCGTTCCTGTGTCCCAGATTTAGCTACAATCTCGTCCAGTTTTAAGGCCTGATTGTCTAATTGGTTAGACAACTTCACCTTGAAATCCCAGATTGTATCTAGGGTAACAACTGCTGGTTTAACACATTGCTGTGAAAATTATTTCCTTACCCCGCTTTCAGCAGTCCCGCTACTTTCTCCTGATATTGAAGGGATATTAGCTCCTGCTTCATATACTTCACCTCTCGGTAAAGCAGCTTCTTGGGGTTTCGGTTCATCCCCAGGCAGGCCAGCGTCTTCTGGGCCACCCAGCCCGGCACTGCCGGTGACATCATCCGGTGCAGCCTCGGCTCCTCCGACGCTGACTTGCGGCAAAGCTCTCAGCGGTGTTTTGGGAGTGGGAGGGCTCAACGACAACTCCTCAGGAGAGTACAGCGCTCCTCTCGCCTGCTCTCCAGCGGGGGTTGAGGCGCTCAATGTGGGTAAAGAAGAGGCGAACTCCGATATTAATCGCTGCCCTGTTGAAAGGTCCGAGTCAGGTGGATATACTCGGACCTTGCCTTTCCTCTTGTGGGGCATTTTTAAACTTAGAAATATTGCCGAAGCTCACATTAAGAATCTTGGTAAGCAGAGCAGGTTAAGTTGCAGCCTCTCAGGATGCCATCTTGGTTTCACCCCTATACAGCTTGTTTTTAATCTTTAACTTATTTTGGAATAATCCACTCTAGTTACCATCCAGTCTCAAACAACCCTGGTCACAGGCTGGATTTGGCACTTAAACATTGTGCTTTAAAAGGCTTTGAAAAGAGTTACTCCTGCATTATACTTTGGTCTGACATTGAAGGTTGAACAATAACAACAGGTAATAGATTTTGGTTTAGCATTATCTGATTCTTTTATTCTCATGTAAAACTGACCGTTTAGTCATCACTGCCCTCCCATATCACAAATCTTTTATTCCTGTTTGCCATTATATAGATGTGGATGAACACACTACTAGAATTGATGCTATTTGAATCTAATGTTAACAGATACCACCAACTTCAACAGGTAGTCAGTTTTATTTTCGTTTTCATTTTTATTAATTTATATTAGACATATAGGTTCCTGTTATTTATTCCCTTTATTATTTATTATTTTTATATTTTTTAATTTTTCATATTATAACCCTTTAATATCATTATGGTAGCTTAAGGTTGCTGATACTTACAACTATTTATTTATTTATTTTTTTATTTATTTTTATCTTTTTTATACCGACGTTCATGTATAAAATACAAATCACACCGGTTTACAATGAAACTGAAGGTCGCATGATAGCGTTACAAGGAACAGGGAATACAAATAACTGGGATACAGGAACTTAAACATGCAAATTGGGATTCAACATGTGAGGGAATAAAATTACATGATAAATAGTTAATGAACACAATTGATAGAATATCAGACCAAAAGGAGTAAAAGGGTGGAAGAGAAATTCCAGATACCAATAAAACTAAGATAAAAGTCCAGATCTGAATGTATTCTTAGACTGAAAAAACCGGAGCTGTTGGAACTGAAAAATCTAGTGGGAATTATTCTTATAAGGAATAATTCTTATGAGGGTGATCCTAACTGAATTAATACTCTAGGTAGGGACAGAGCAGATATAATAACAGGAACATAATAAAGGCATAATAAAATGAGTGGACAAGACATTCATAAAAATGGGTAAGTGTGGAGTTCAAGTATCGGGAAATGCTAGTTTGAAAAGCCACGTTTTGAGTTTTTTTTTAAATGACAATGGGCATGAATCTTGTCGGAGGTCCGGGGGGAGTGCGTTCCATTGTGGGGGACCCGCAATAGATGGGGCTCGTTTCCTTAAGGATGTTTTTACTGGAGGGGCGTACAATGTGCCTTTATATGCTCTTCTAATAGGTCTGGAGGAAGTGTGAGGACGCAGTTGGATGCTAAGGTCAAGAGGTGAGAAATTGTACAAGGCTTTGTGAATTATCATGAGGACTTTATAGAAGATTCTGAATTTGATGGGAAGCCAATGGAGGTTCTGGAGGATAGGAGTGATGTATTCTCTTTTTTTTGTGTTGGTAAGAATCCTAGCAGCAGAGTTTTGCAACATCTGTAGGGGTTTGATGGTGTTAGCAGGGAGACCGAGAAGAAGAGAGTTACAATAGTCGACTTTTGAGAGGATGATGGATTGAAGCACCATGCAGTAGTCTTGAAAGTGTAGGAGAGGTTTCAGCTTTCTTAAGACTTGCAGTTTGAAGAAGCATTCCTTTGTGGTGGTGTTTACAAATTTTTTTAGATTGAGGTGGTTGTCCAGAAGAATGCCCAAATCTCTCACATGTGGCGAGTGATTTAGGTTAGCGAATTGGGCAGAGATTGGCGTGTTGAGAAGCGTGTTGTTGTCGTCATGGGAGATGATGAGGATCTCCGTCTTATTGGTGTTGAGGACTAGATTGAGGCTGGTGAGAAGAAGGTTGATAGATTGAAGGCAGCTATTCCAGTGGTTCAGGGTTTTATGAAGAAACTCAGTGATCGGGATGAGAATTTGTACATCATCCGCATAGAGGTAATGAGTAATCTTTAGTTTAGTAAGAAGGTAGCAGAGTGGGAGAAGGTAAATGTTGAACAGGGTTGGGGAAAGGGAAGATCCTTGAGAGACTCCCAGGTTGGTGCTGATCGGATGAGATTCTTTGTTGTTAATTCGAACCTTGAAAAATCTGTTACAAAGGAAGGATTTAAACCAACTGAATGCTGTTCCCGTGATTTATTTATTTATAGATTCTTATATACCGCGGTACGTAAAGTTATACATCACCTCGGTTTACAGTAAAACAATAAATTAGCAACAGGCTTTACATATAACAGGTTATACAGTAAGAAAAACATTTAACAGCTACAGGCTTTACATAAATAACGGGTTTCAAGGGTAAAATACTAACTTCATTAACTATAATAACCAATATATATTCATTTTCAATAATTAAGCAGGAGCCATTAACTGTCTAAGGCTATAGTGATACCTATGTCTGCAAGACGGTCTAAGAGAATTGCATGGTTGACCGTGTCGAAGGCCGCGGATAGATCTAGGAGAACAAGCAGATAGGGTTGTCTTTTATCCATGTTCAAGAGAATGGTGTCTGTGAGAGAGATAAGGAGGGATTCAGTGTTTAACGATTTGCGGAATCCATACTGCGTTGGGGCTAGTATCTTGTGATCCTCCAAGTATTCAGAGATTTGTTTATTGACTATTTTTTCCATAAGTTTGGCAATAAAAGGCAAGTTGGCTATAGGGTGGAAATTCGCAGGGTCCGCTGGCGACAGCTTTGGTTTTTTTAATAGTGGTTTTAGGATGGCAAGCTTTAGGGGGTCTGGGACTAGGCCTTGTGTTAGAGAGCAGTTTATGATTTCTGCGATGGGCTTAGCAATGGTATTCGGGATGGAGATGAGTAGGTTAGCCGGTATTGTGTTCGAAGGATGGGAAGAGGGTTTGAGTTTCTTGAGGATGTTTTCAATTTCAAGAGATGACATGGGCTCGAAAGCTTTGAATATAGAGTTTCGTTGAGTTGCGGTAGAGAGTGGGGGGGGTGGAGGGTTGGATGAGGTGAGGGGGGCGATCAGATTGATAATTTTTTTATCAAAGTAATTAGCAAGTTCTGTGGCTTTGCTAAGTGCTTGGTCATCCGGGATAGTAGGTGGAGTAGGTTTGGTGAGAGCTGATATGTATGAGAACAGGGCTTTGGAGTCAAAGATGAAATGATGTTTTTTTTTTGCGAAAAAATCTTTCTTTGTTCTGAGAATGGTATTCCTGTATGCGTTGAGGGTGGATTTATAAGCAGCCAGAGTCATGGTAGAGGGGTTTTTACGCCATCTGTGTTCTTTGCTTCTTAGATCTTGTTTGAGGGACTTCAGTTCGGGTGTGAACCACGGTTTTCTGTTGTCCGGGGAAGGGTGTAGCACTTTAGTGGTTATGGGACAAGTTTGGTCTGCTACTTTATTGGTGATTTTGAACCAGGACGTGGTGGCTGCTGTTGCATCTGAAAGGTCAAGTTGGGTTAATTCCTTGGAGAGTTGGATGCAAAGGTGATCTGTGGGGCAGGGTTTTCTGAACTGGACTGTAGTTTTGGGGAAGGATCGGGGTGGTAGTTCTAAGGTCTCGAGAACCGTGGTGATGATCCGGTGGTCTGACCAAGGGACAGATGAGCATGTGGGCTTGGAGGAAAGAGAGATGCCTTCATTTATGAAGATTAGGTCCAAAGTATGGCCCGCTTTATGAGTAGGGCTGTTGACAATCTGTTTGAATCTCATGTAGCTGAGGGTGGAGAGAAATGTTTCACAATTGGGGGATTGAGAAGCAGTGTCAACGTGCAAGTTAAAGTCTCCCATTATTATTGCTGGTGAGTCAGAGTTGAGATGTTTAGCGAGGCATTCAATAAGGGGAGAAGGGTCAGCTTCTAGTATACCTGGCGGAGCATAGATGAGGCAAATTTGAAGATGATTGGATTTGAAGAAGGAGCATTCAAAATTGGGTGCTGGATTTGATTGAAGGGTTAGTCTTAAGCCTTTTTTTGCAGCTAGAAGACCGCCTCCTCTTTTTTTGAGTCTAGGGATTGAGAAGATGTCAAAAAGGTGCGTGGGAAGTTGATTAGTAAGCACTATGTTAGTGGGTTTCAACCATGTTTCTGTGATAGCACAGATGTCTGGTTTGGCTTCCAATAGAAGGTCGTTAAGAATGTGGGGTTTTTTTGTGAGTGATTGGGCATTAAACAGAGTTAGGGAGAAAAGTGAGAGGCCAAGTAGTTGCGTGACAGGAGAGATCATAATTGGAATTAGTCTCTTCTGATGGATGGTGAGAAGTGAAGAGGGTTTGGTGCGGATTCTGAGGTGTTTGCTGATGATGGGAATGGAGAAGGTGCGCATCCTTGTGAGGGGGTGACAAGTGAGAGGAGATCTGCTGGGGAGCAGCAAGTAGCTAATGTCGAGTAGAAATGCAGGTTATTTTTTTATTTTTATTTTTTTTTGAGAAGGTAGAACCAGAATTTTGTATATGGCTGCACTGCAGGGCTGCACCAAGGGGCAGGCTCCTTAGGTCGTGCTCCTTCGTGTGCGCGACGCACGGCGCACGGTGCTGCAGAGGTAAGCCCCAATTTAAAGGGCAGCAGCAAGGGCTGGCCTCCCAGGCGTCAGCTGGATGCGGCTCCCGGGCCTGGTTGGAGACTTGGGGGCGCAGGGAGGGTTAGTGGGTGGCCCTTAGCGTCGGCGTCGACGCGGTCCTTTTCGATTTACTCACTGGGTCGGCTCGGCGGCTTTGTTTGGTTTTCAGGGTTGGTGGTTTCTTCTGTTTCTCTCAGCGAGGGTGTTTCTTTTGCTTTGTATTTCTCGCCTCTCTCTTAGCCGCGTTTCTCTCTCTCTCTCTCTTCCGGTCGCGGCTCCTTCTCTTCCGGTGGGTCGAGAGCGGCACCCGAGTCTGGTCAGCGGCGCGGTGAGCGGGGTAGGGCCTCGGGACGGAGGGCCTTGGCTCTGATGAGATGGCGGCGCAAAAACTATTCTTGATACGGATCAACAAACATGTGACCACAGTGTAATAATAGTATAACTATGGGCCAACTACATTTTCTCTTTAAATCATTTTTGTTATCGTCTATTATGATTTAACCATTAATGTCTGTGTGGTGTATATATGTCTATATTTGTTTATATTGTTTAATCAGTCATAGATGTTTATTTTGTTATATTCATTATGTTGTTTTTATATTAGCCCCTGAAGCAGCTCAGAATTGAGCGAAACTCGGCCTGAGTCGGGCAGTTTTTCAATAAAGTTCACTTGGTGTCTACCTATCCTCTCCGCTTGGTCGCTACTTGCAATATTGGATCGGTTTCTGGTTTGTTTCTTTGGAGTTTCCAGGAAGGGCAAGGTTTCCTAACTGGAGGATGCAAATGGTTTGCTCCCCAGAGAAAGCACACCATCTCCAGATGAGCAGCAGGAGACGCTCCTAGAACTTTTCCTCAAAGTCATCCCAAAGCCGTCACCTGAACCCTGAGGAAACTAAAGGATAAACCCTTGACCAGACCATTTTGCAGAAAGGCCAGAATATGCACCATGGAGGCCTGCATAGGATCAACACCTTGTTCCGTACACCAGGCCTCGAAAACTCTCCATACCCTCACATAGGCCAAGGAGGTGGAAGTCTTCCTAGACTGCAAAAGAGTAGCGATGGCTCCTTCAGAATAACCCTTATTCCTTAATCGCTCCTTCTCAAAAGCCAAGCCGCTAGAAGAAGCAAGCCATATGATCTGAAAATATGGGGCCTTGACATAGAAGATTCGACAGATGAGCTAGTCGCGATGTACCATCCACTGCTAGGTTGATCAAATCAGAAAACCAAGGACACCTTGCGTCACAAGACCTTGCCCACTAGAGGCCACGGTAGAAATACATATAGAAGAACATCCTTCGGCCAAGGCAAAACTAAGGCATCTACCCCTTCTGCTCCTTGTTCCCTTCTTCATCTGAAGAATTGCGGGGTCTTGGCATTGCGGAAAGTTGCCATCAGATCCATGTGCAGTCTGCCCCATCTGCAACTGATGAGGCACATCACTTCCTCTGACAGCTCCCACTCTCTGGGATCCAGTTGTTGGCTCAGAAAATCCGCTTGCATGTTATCTGTGCCCGCTATGTGAGAGACCGCTAACAGCAATAGATTAGTTCCCGAGCTTCCTGAGCCACCGCTTGACTTTTGGTACCACCCTGGTGGTTGATGTAAGCCACCGTCATCACATTGTCCGACAAGTCTCTCACCGGCTTCCCCCTCAACAGGGGCAGAAATGCCTGTAGTGTCAAATGCACCGCTCTTGTCTCTAAGTGATTGATGCACCATGAAGCCTCTTCCATTAACCATTGCCCCTGTACGGATTGGTCCTGGCACACTGCTCCCCAACTTGGAGAGACTGGCATCAGTGGTAATGATCTTCCAGACTGGGACTTCCAGATCCACACCTTGTCTCAACTTGTCTATAACTAGCCACCACAAAAGACTGGACCTGACAAACTCCATAAGAGAAAGCAGCAGGTGAAACTGCTCCAACAACAGGCCCAGTGGGATAGTAAAGCCGACTGTAGAGGCCTCATATGAGCAAATTTCCATGGAACCAATTTCAAAGTGGAAGCTGTAGAGCCAAGAACCTGCAAGCAGTCCCAAACCTTGGGCACCTGCTTCTCCAAAAATCTGCGAACCTGAGCTTGTAATTTGGAAATTCGCTCCTTGGTGAGAAAAACCTTCCCCACCTTTGTATTAAACACACCCCCAGAAATTCCAAAACCTGGGAAGGGGAAAGATGACTCTTGAACAAATTGACTATCCATCCCAATGATCTCAAGTGCCGGAGGACTAAGTCCACTGCCTCCCAGCAAAGGGACTCTGACTTTGCCTGAATCAGCCAGCCATCCAGCTAGGGGTGAACCAGGACCCCGTCCCTCCGGAGAGCCGTAGCCACCACAACCATCACCTTGGTGAAGGTCCTGGGTACTGTCGCCAGACCGAAGGGCAGGGTGCAAAATTGAAATGTTCCCCCAGAACCATGAATCTCAGATTCTTTGATGATAGTGCCGAATTCCTATGTGCAAGTATGCTTTGGTCAAATCCAGAGATGTAAGGTACTCCCCCTTGTGCACCGACGCAATCACAGAATGCAGGGTTTACATTCAAAACCTAGGAACCACGTTACATTCAGAACCACGTTACATTCAGAACCTAGGAACCACGTTAACTCGTTTTAAATCCAGAATTGGGCAGAATGTGCCCTCTTTCTTGAGGACTATGAAGTAAATGGAATAGCAGCCTGTCCCCTGCTCTGCAGGGGAACTGGAACAATGGCTCCCAGCTTGCAAAGTCAACAGACTGTTTCCTGCACTGCTAACTTCTTATCCTTGTAAGTACACGGGGAGACCATGAATAAGTTTCTGAGTGGGTGAGCAAATTCTAAAGCATAACCTTGTTCTATCACACTTAAGACTCACTGGTCTGACGTGATATTGGCCCACTCCTCATAGAAAAGACCCAACCGACCCCCTACAACAGGAACCGGGGAGTGGACTGGCCTCGCCTCATTGAGCGGATTTGGCTCCAGCGCCACCCTGGGAGGACCCATCTCTACCCGGCTTTCGCCCGCAAAAGGACTGATTCCAGGACAGTTGCCTTCCTGAGGTCTGCCTTTGGGCATCATCTGAAGCTCTGAGAGGCCGAAACTGCCTAATCCCTCTGAATCGAGAGCGTGAAGGAAAAGACCCCTTTCCTTTTGGCTTATCTTCAGGCAATTTGTGACTCTTATTCTCTCCGAAAAGCTTAATCATCTCCTCCAAGTCATGAACAAAGAGCAACTTCCCTTTGAAGGGCAACGCTCCCAATTGTGACTTGGATGAAATATCCGCTGACCAATTCCTCAAGCAGAGGAGTCTACAGGCTGATACTGCCGACATCATGATCCTGGATGAAGTCCTAATGAGGTCATATAACGCATCAGCTCCATAGGCCACCATGGCCTCCAGCCGCTCTCGCTGCTTCGCCTCAGAGTCAAACAAGGATTTGTCTGTTTTCAGCTGCTGTACCCAGCGCAGAGCTGGTCTTAGCATAAAACTGCTGCACACTGCAGCTTGTATGTCGAGAGCTGAAACCTCTAATACCTTCTTGAGGTGAACCTCCAACTTTCTATCTTGAAGGTCTTTCAGCGCTGCATACCTGTTGCATCCGTCGGTCCTCGACAGCTTCGCCCCGTTTGCCTCACCTTTTTCACAGCTCCTCCTGCTTACCTGGGAAAGATGGCTACCTCAGCATTGACAAGCCGACCTCTCTGGCATCCCCAGAACAGCTATGGTGCAGCCTGTCGCCATTGCTCCTCCCAGGTACCTACTAGGGTGCGCACGCGCAACCCATGTCTTTGTACCACCCTTGGCACGAACCTCGAGGGTGTTTGCTCATGCTGATGTCACACCATCCGGGTATATTACCTCCACAGATTTGCTAGCTCATTGAGTTAGCAAGGACTCAAATCCGTTCCTGTCTATGCTACTCTGCCGCTTCCATGCTGCTGCAGGAAGCTCTCTCTCTGCCCTTCGGGGTAATCGCTTACCTGGGTACCCGCTCCTCGGGGGCCCTCTGCTTTATTTCAGGTGCCTTACAGGGAACAGGTACGCGCTCGAGGGCCTGCTCTCCCTGCCTTGGTGCCTGTACCTTCTACAACATACCTGGTGGAATCGCATACCAACAACTACATCTAGTGAGTACGCTAACTCTCAGTCTATCTCATCCACAGTATCTCCTCGCTGGGAGACCTGCTGCGGAACCTCCTGACATCATCAAGGAGAGAAGCACTCCCTCTGCCGAGGTCCCTGAGAATACAACCACAGACTGCCTCACTACTGCCACCTCTGGTGGAGATCTTCAAGCTGTACAATAAAGAACTATCCTGTGTTTTGTGTGTACGAGTCTAGCCCACTGCTGTGGCTCCTCACGGGGCTCCTCCCCTTGGGCATGGTCATCTCCACAGCACCCAAGGATCCACAAAACACACGTTATCATAACAGATTGCTAACTCCATAGTTCCGGCTCAGCTCACTGCATTGCAGGCCATTCCAGGCCTGGCTCAGCGGATCTCCGAACAGCAGACTGCGCTGGAAGGACTGACCGCTGCATTTAATCTACTGCACAAACAGATAAACTCGCCTTCCACCTCAGGTAAAGAAGCTAAACCGTCTGAGGTGACGGTCAAGACTACCGTGCCTCTAGCAGCTCCCACCTTCTTCTCGGGAGAAGTATGGAGATGCAGAGACTTCATTAACCAGTACTGCATGCACTTTGCATTACAACCTGGACACTTTCCCACAGCCTATGCCAAGACTACCTACATTCTGTCATATCTAGACGGACAAGCATTGTCGTGGGCCTCTTCGCTGTGGGAGCACGAAGATCTAATCCTTCATGACCTTGAAGGATTTCTCGAACTGTTTAAGTCAGTTTTCGATGATCCTGCCATTGCAGGATCTTCTTTGGTTCACCTGAAGCAAGGGAACAAACCACTAGCTGACTTCACTATCAAATTCAAGTCACTGGCGTCTGAATTATCCTGGGACCCGAGATGCCTGAAGACCCTCTTCTTTGAAGGAATGAACCCTCGTCTGAAAGACGAACTCGCTGCTCGTGAGATGCCTGAGGCCTTGGTTGAACTAGTGAAATTGGCAACAAGGATCGATCGCCAACTTCGCAATAAGGTTCAAGAGACCAAGACTCACAGAAGACCCTTCCTGAGTGAAGCTCGAGTTAAGTCCACACCCAGGCCAGATCTGAGGGAGGCTCTGGCCGCCAGGCAAGGTCGAGGGCTGCGGCCTCCAGCCGTGAAGATGACCGGGATGTCAGCGGTGGCTCCAATCGCGAAGAAGACGGAGAAGTCCGCGGCTTTGGCCGCGGTGAAGAGAACACGATGGGCGGCCTCCAGGCCACAAGAGGTAAACAGTCTGCGGCTCTGGCCATGCAGAAGGCCGACGTCAGCGGTGTCCAACTGCATCGGGAACGCAGCCAAGGTGAGGAGCCTGCTCACGGGGGGGGGGGGGGGGGGGGGGGGGGAACCCGCGGGCAGGATTCATAACAAGTAATAGATGCAGTGAAGATATTGTTTAGAAATTGTTCAGAAATTTAGTTAAATTCACTTTGGGGTAGATTTTAAAAAGCATTTACTCGAGCAAAACTGGTTTTTGCTCGAGTAAATACACTTTACTCAAGTAAGTGGGCTTTTCAAAATTGCTACAATATATGCCATTGAATTGTCCATAGGATTTACTCAAGTAAGTGCACTTTACTCGAGTAAATAGCTTTTGAAAATTGCTACGATAGTATGTCACATTTACATGCGTAACTCCTTTGAAAATGACCCCCTTTGTGATTTAGGTTCAAACATTGGAGATTTTTGCATTTTGTATTTTTAATAGTGTGAATGCGTGATGGTATGTGTGGGTTAGATAGTTTTTATTGTATAGTTAGGTTGTCATACATTTTGCATTATGTATACAGGTTAATAATGTATTTGGTATAATAACATTAAATGGAAAGACATTATTAAATTCAAGTATTTCTCATTGTATGGATGGGGCCAATGGAATGACTGGCATCTCCCATGCCACTCTGCCTTAATGCTATGTCCCTCATCCTACCTCTTTGGATGCTTGTACCACTCAGCCTTTCTACCATACACAGATTTTACACCTTGGGGTTCTTATCTTCTTTTTGGCACTTTATTTTCCCTGGCTGATTCCACTTACACTTTGAAGTGTTCTTGCCAATCTGGGGTGCTGCTGTGCATCTCTCCTACGCTTTTGAAATCTTGATACCACTCTTTCTGATTCTTGGTCCCTTTATCTGTACCTTGGGATTTTTTCTGCCATGTTTTTTACTTTGTTCCCCCTTCATGGTGCCTTAGGGTGCTGATGCCACTTTTGGTGCCACTTTGCCTCTCGTGATGCCATCAAGTGTTCATGTCACTATTGCTGGAGTCCTCATTTTGCACCTTGGGGTGTCCTTCCTCCTCTTGTTGCTTCTTTGCTCCTCTCACACGGGCCGATACAGTAAAAATCACGGGAGAGCGGGCGAGCGCCCGGTCTCCTGTGCGAGCAATACAGTATATTAATTTATGTAAATTAGGGTCCGCGGTAAAAAGAGGCAATAGGGATACTAGCACGTCCCTAGCGCCTTTTTTTGGACAGGAGCAGCGGCTGTCAGCGAGTTTGACAGCCGACGCTCAATTTTGCCGGCGTTGGTTCTCAAACCCGCTGATAGTAACGGGTTCCGAAACCGGACGCCGGCAAAATTGAGCGTCCAGTTTTCAAGCTGCGGGCCCATTTTACATTTTTTTTTTTTAACTTTTGGAGCCTCCGACTTAATATCGCCATGACATGGCGATATTATATGGCGTGTTTTCGATGAGTTATTACCCCTTACTGAAAAAGGGGTAAAGCTAGCGCATCAAAAACGCGCATCCAATCGTGGGTTAACAGTGCGCTCCGCCGCTTCTAGTAAAACTACTGTATCGGCCTGACAGTGCTTTGGAGAATGAATGCATGCTAATGCTCAAAGTCTGGTACTCCTTTGCCCCTTTGTGGAGTCTTAGACTAGCATTATGCCACTTTTTATGCCACTATGCCACTTAGACTGTGGCAGTTTATTCCCCCTTCTGATGATTTCTCCTCATATGTTTCATTAGAATTGATTAAAAAAACAACACTATTCTGGAGCCCAAAATAGAATGCAATGCTTCCCCCATAACTTTTAATGGCAAATGAATTAACTAGTGGAACAAATGAATTAACTTTTTTTTTGTTTGGAAACTAATAAGAAATATTTTGGGTACCAGCAAAACGAATTAACGAACTAAAACAAATGTTTTTCTTCTGCAGCTCACTATAAATTAGACATATTCTTGGTAATAACAGCAATTAATACAAGATGTACCAGGGTTGAAAAATACAGTAACCTAAGATACCTGAAATTTCTAAGCCAGTGTCTTACAATAGGGGTTCTCAATTTAGTCATTAGGACACACCCAACCCATTGGATTTTCAGGATATCTATGATGAACATGCGTGAACTATATTTGCATGCACTGCTTCTATTGTATATAAATCTATCTCATGCATATTCATTGTGGACATCCTGGAAACTCAACAGGCTGAGTATGTCCCAAGGACTAGGTTTAGAACCAGGGCCGGTGCAAGGGAATTAGGCGCCCTAGGCGAGCCTTCTCCCTTGCGCCCCCCTCCTCCCCCCACCTCGGCCACGACTCCTACATCGTTCTCAATCATGCCCACCGGCTGTGCGGTTTTCTGGGTCGCGAGCAGTTTGGGCACTGCTCGCGGCCCGCCAAATCTCCACTCCTCTTGCCGTCGCTTGCAGCCCCATATGGTTCGCACCCAGTGGCGTACCAAGAGTCTCCGGCGCCCGGGGGTTAATGCATTTGTGTGCCTTTCCAGTATCCCCCCTTAATCCTTCTTGTACTAATGCTTAAGGTCACAGAAAATCAGTGGCATCTCTAGACAGAAGAATTTTTTTGGGGGGGGGAGGAGCCAAAATGACATTTCTTCATCACACCCACCTCTATAGCATGGATCCTGCTTTAAAATTGGTTTAAAAAAAAGAGTGTTAATAAAAATGTCCAAAGGGTCTTCTGCGTAATTTTAAAAAGCTGGCCAGTTTCACACTTCTAGTAAAACTTCTATAAAATTATTTGATAGCCTCATTCAACTAATTCTATATGGCTATGAGAGTGAAGTCTGGAATATATAGGAAGGGACAGAATGTCAATATAAATCCTTCACCTCCAGTTCTCTAACTTTGTGCATCCACTGAAATTCCCCCAAACAATGGAGCTTGGATGTTTCCCTTACAGCTCCTCATAGTAAAAGATATTTTCAAATTCTGGTGTTACCTCACAGTAACAGCTGCACAAACAGCTTCCATTGCCAGGCACATTGTGAATTAACACAAAATCCCGCAAAAAAAAAAAGACACTCAAAATCTATACTGCAATTCCATCGTAACATAACAGTAATAACACCAAGGACTCAAATAACAATAATCCTACCTGGGAAAAAGCAAGGGTAAATATTACTCTGGGTCCTAGAATACCAATACACCACCTACTGAGGAAACAAAACAAACCTGATTGCTATAAATCCCTATACAGACACTACATGCTAGCAGAATCTCTCATCATGGTCACACACACAGAGCAGAGACAGACCCTCACCAAATACAGAATACAAAATGAAGGAGCACAAATTAGACAAAAACTGAAATGGAAACTCCAAGAAGCCAGACTCCATGTATTAACAATAGAAAAATAGAACCATCATTCCTCATATAACAAATAAAATCAAGAAACATAAAGCATCAGTTATAATAGTAAAACCATAATAAAATATTTTAAAACTACTGATAAATAGAATTTCTATTAATTAAAATCATATACATTTTTTACAATTTCCCAAACACCAATAAAATATTTCAAAACAGCACATATATCAAATAACATTCAATAATTAAAACTAATAAGGATTTTAAAAAGCCCCTGCTGTCCCCTTCTGTGGGAGCTCTTGATTTCCAGTCACCCTGATATTGTCGAGGATTAGGAGGTTATCCTCTCTCTCTCACACATACTCACATGTCCATTCTCTCTCACACATACTGTCACATACATACACATTCATGCTCTTATACCCACCATAACCTCTCACTCTCACTGACACTGACACACTCTCAGGCTCTAAGACACTCTCTCCCCCTCCAACCCCCCCCCCCCCACACACACACAAACTCTTACTCCCTTGGATTTTCTCATACACACTCATGCTCTCGCACTCACTGGCTCCCTCACATACACACAAACACACACACCCAGGCAAGCTCCCAGTCATTCTCACACACACACACTGACCCCCAGGCAGACTCCCATTCATTTTCACACCACTCCCTCCCGATCCCCCAGGCATACACACATTCATTCTCACACACACAGACCCCCAGGCAGGCACCCATGCATTCACACACACACACATATACTACACACAGGCTGGCATCTATTCTCACACATACAAACCCCAGGAAGACACCCATTACATTCTCATGCACTGACACATCCTCAGGCAGGCACCCATGCATTCACACACATACACCCCCAGGCAGACTCCCATTCATACACATGCACACACTAAAGGCAGACCCCCCCTCTCTTTCTTTTGCCAGCAACCTCGGAACCTCTCTCATTCCTCTGCTGCCACTGTCACTGCTGCCACATGGCTATTGGGAGGTGCCGATTGCTCTTACTGACACTGAAGCCCATTCTGCTGCCTCCTCTGTGCAGGCCCCGTGGGCTTCACTTTCTCCATGCTGATCTCGTACATTGTGAGATCCGCATAGAGAAAGTGCTACTCTTGCACATTACCAAAAATTACATATGCCAATCAGTAAAAAGTAATTTATTTTTTTTTACATTTGCTGTCTGATCTTAGTTTTCTAATCGGTTGGTCACAGGCTTTTTTTTTCCACCTTCCCTTTCTTATTTTTTTTGCCAATTCCTTTTATATTGTCTTTTTTTCTATTTCTTTTCTCTCCGTCTTCTTCCCTCAAACACAGTCAGGTTCTAATTCTCACATGCATTTCTCTCTCTCTCACACACACACAGGCTCTCACTGTCACATGCTCTCTCTCATACCATCATTCATACACACAGTCTCTCACTGGCATATGCTGTCTGACTCTCACACACACAAGCTCTCTCTCACTCCCACATGCTGTCTTGCTCAAGCACAGGCTCTCACTGTCACATGCTCTCTCGCATACAATCATTCATACACACAGACTCTCACTGTCACATGCTGTCACTCTCACATACACAGAGGCTCTCACATGCTGTCTCTGCAAACATTCAGGTCCTCACTCCCACACACAGTCTCTCAACTCATCTCTTACACGCACCACACACACTCTACAGAACCTCAGCCTCTCTCTCACCTCTGGGCCTCCTCTTCGCGGGTCGCCGCAGGATGGGCTCTGCAGCGGCCCTGATCTTCTCGAGCCGCAGTGGCCCTGCTACCGGGCCTCTGCCTCTTCTCGGGCTGCTGCAACTTGGGATTCATGGCGGCCTGTAAGCGCTGCTCCTCTTCTGCATGTGCTGATGCTCCTCCTCCTTCCTGCCTGCGCAGCTCCGGCAACGTTTAGTTCCGGGGCCACGCAAGCAGGAAGGAGGAGGAGCATCAACGCATTTAAGCGCAATGTTTTTCTTCAGGCCGTGGTGACGTGAGCTCCATCACGGCCCTGCCAATCTGCCTGCTATATGCGTGTCGCTGCTCAGTCGTCAGTGGGCACTGGTGGCCGCATGAGCCTCCCTGCGCCCAAGGGCATTGGCTCCCCTTGGGATACCACTGCTCACGGCGCCCCCTAATACTCGGTGCCCTAGGCCCAGGCCTAGTTCGCCTAGTGCTTCCACCGGCCCTGTTTAGAACCACTACCATAGAAGATTCACAAAAGTACTTCCCTGTTAAGCAGTATCTACTAATGAGAGCACTTCCACGAATTGGTCGATTTGCTCTTTGCTTGTGAATAAAACTGCATGGTCATGCAATTTAAAGTTGTCTCTTTGAAAATTAATTTTCTCTTCTGAAAGGATAACTTCAAGCAATTGTTAGCAAATCCAATCCAGCCACAAAATATCTCATCTTCACAGAGTTGTGAATAGCTGGGAGGAGATTTGAAAAGAGCTGTGAATAGAGTATTAGGGCATAAGGAAACTCCGGTCCTCAAGTGCCACAATCTGGCTGGGTTTTCAGGATATTCATGTTGTGTTTGGTGGTCTGCGGGTCTCCCCTGCAAACCGCCAATTTACCTCTGGACCTGAGCCTCCATAGCAGATCCCCGATGCTGCCAAAGATTCCCAGGACAGATGAGCAGCAGGCCCGTTGCATTCCAAACAGGCCTGATGCAATGCAAGGGAGGATGCCGCCGGTTTCTCTCATGGCCGCTCCTAGGCATGCGCGTGCTCTCAACACACACAGATTTAAAGGGCCTGCGGCAGGAAATCCCCTGCAGTGCCCTCAGATGACATCACAAGTCTTGGCCTATAAAAGGCCCTTTCTCCCTGCATTCCTCACCTTGGCAACAGTTCTCCCTACAGCCTGTGTAGGGTTAATTGCCTCAGCGTTCCCAAGTTCCTGTGTCTTGTCTTCAGTTCCTGGTCTTCATCCTGTCTTCAGCTCCTGGTGCTTGTCTAGTCTCCAACTTCAGTGGTCTTGTCTTTGTCTCCAGTGTCAGTGTTCTTCATCTTCAGTTCCTCTTCTGTTCTTGTGGTCATTTCTTCAGTTATCGGTTATTCCTTGATTCTTTGCCTGCCTTTGCTGCTCCTCACCTCCCTGCCTGCCACTCCATCCTGTCTTTCTTTGGACAGATACTTGGTATTGATTTTGGCTTGCCTACTGGACCTTCCTTGAATGCCACCTGCCACTGACCACTGCTTGCCTACTGGACCTTCCTTGAACGCCACCTGCCATTGACCTGAACTCTCCTTTGACCTTGCCTGCACACCCTCATCTCTTCTATGGATCTTCATCAGCAGAGGCCACCTCCTAAGATCTGATGCCTCCGGCACACAAAGGCTAAACCTGAGGGGAACATGGGATGGTATAGGTGAAGCTCCAACTGGGCCTCTGCTTCATCCGACTCCAGCAGCCAAAGGTGGGAACCTGCAGGGTGTTACGCTCTCCTTCTCCAAAGGGGAGGAGCTAGTAATCTGTTACGCTCACCTCCTCCAAAGGGGAGGAGTTAGTAATCTGCTGTTGCTCACTTCGCCAGGAGGGCGGAGTTGGCAAGCTGTTTTGCTGTGCTCCTGAAAGGGGAAGGAGTAGCGATATGACATAACCTGCTCCTCCAGAGGGGAGGAGTTAGCTATCTGTAATTCTGTTAGCGAACTGCTGTTAGATACTCCTGTAAGGAAAGGAAATAGCAAGCTGTATCAATCTACTAAGGAGTAGCAATCTGTTATGGATCAACTCGCCAAGGAAGAGGAGTTGGCAATAGGTATATAGTACTTCGCTATTGAGATAGCAATCTATCATGCCCCCCGCTACGGAGTAGCAATCTGTATATATATATAAGCTGCTGGCAAGTCTCAGAGAAAGAGGAGTAGCTGTCTATATAATACTTCTGTGAGCGGAGTCAGTGGTCTGTAGTGGTTGGCTCCCACAAGATGACAATAGTGAAAGGAATAACCACCTAGAGGAAATGGTGAATCCCTGGGCCGATGGCAGATGACAGCACCCCCAGGAGGAGATCCTGAGAGGAACCACCGGCTAGGCTAGAATATGAGCTAAACACAATTGTTCTTTATTAGACTGGAAGCTGGACCACCAGAGGTGGCAGTAGTGAGTCGTTGTGTCCGGCAAGGCTGAAGTCCTTCTGGTACTGGAATGTAATCTCGGTTGCTGAGCTCTAGAGAGAGACTAGAAGTAGTGAGTAGACAGGGTATACTGGATACAAGATGGTACACTCACAATAGTAGATGTCTGCAATGGTCTCTATGCCACAGAGTCTTCAGTACATTCAGGAACAGGAGCCATAGGCGAGCACTGGTTCCCACAAACAGTCTGTAATAAGAATTCATAATTGCTGTATATGAAATGGCTTCTAAAGTAGAAGAGAGTCTGTAATAGATTCTAGGAACGTGGGTACTCGTGGAGCGAGTACTGATTCCTATCTGTAATCTTGCCAATGTAACTCTTGATCTCTGTACCTGCGATAACGTCTTGGACGGAAGGGAGTCTTCAGAGCAATAGGAATGTAGGCCCTCGTGGAGCGAGTATCGATTCCTATGTAATAGAACTCACTGTGTTCATGTCCGCAATTGCTTCCAGGAATGAGGAGTCTTCCGAGTGTTCTGAAAATCTAAAATCAAGAAGAGAGAGCGGAGCTCCCGTGGAGCAGGTACTCCTGGTAAATTTGAATAGGCCGAGGGGTGGGGATGGGTTCCCCAGCTGACTCGGATCGTTGTTGCAAGTATCGTGGACTGCCAAAGCAAGTCCCGTTGGAGTTCCTTGCTAACTTGTTAGAGGTTAGCAAACAAAGACCTTTTAAAGTGCAGATGGATGACGTCACTACGGGGGGACGCCCCCAAGGTTCGCGCTCTTGCTGGTACAAAGTCTGGAGAGCGCACCCTTACGTCACCAGGAACATGGCGGATCCGTAGCGTTAGGCCAGCCCGGAGGAACCAGGACCAAGAGGCAGAGAGAAGCCGCAACTGCATTGTCCATCAGAGCTGAAAGGAGTCGCATCCAGGTAAAGAGGGTGGAGCGAGGGGCGAGAAGAGGCATGAACGCAACACAGGGCTCCACCCTGCTGGTTGTATAAACTCCACCTTGATCCAAGGATCCACTCCCACAACAATTCACAATGCATATGCATAAGATAGCTTTGCATACAGTTGAGGCACTGTGCATGCAAATCTATCTTATGCATATTCATTAGGAATATCTTGAAAACCCAATTGGTTTGTGGAACAGAAGTTCTCCAGCTCTGTATTATAGGAACACTTAATTATATCAGACATCAAAATAATAGGCAGTCCTGATTACCTCAGATCCAAAATCAGGAAAACATAATTTTCCTCTAATTCTCTCATTAGTTTCTGCTAGGGAATTCTTCTTATGACTGATACATTTTTAAGAGTATGCTTCATGTATTCATAGCCCTGGAAAGATATTGGGTTTTGGACTTCAGCTCACAGAAATTGCAGATAACCACAAACAGATGTTCAGAATTTACTTTGCCAATACTCAATTAAGATCTGCACTGTGTGTCTAGAGAAAAAAGTTAGCATCTTGTACACTTACGTGTTCCATGTACGCATTTTTTACATTTGTTGGCCAGGGAAAAGCACATGATGCCATAAAATTACTAAATGATAAATGGATTTTAAGCCACAGTAGGGCAACTGGTTCTGCTTATTGGAATACAGCAAGAGCTTAACCAATATATATAAATCTAAAGTTTCATGTAGTCATGTTGGAATATTTAGACTAGTGGTTCCCAAATCTGTCCTGGGCCCCCCCCCCCCAGCATGATAGCAAAGTTATCTCACACATATTCATTGCGGATATCTTGAAAATCCATCTGGTGTGGGGGGGGGGGGGCCCTCGGGACAGGTTTGGGAATCTGTGATTTTGACAATTAATTTAGTAAATCTGAAATATCTTTGTATATATATTAAATTATCTTGTATAGAAAAAAACGGTGAAAGTATATACTATTTATTGTATGTATCACCAGCTTGTTTGCAAAATGCTACTTTACTGAAATATGACAATGTGGTATCTGTTTCTTATGTTCTGTTATATTTTAGTTATAAAGCAAGTGGATGTATTTAGAAAGTCACACTAGACTGGCTGACATAAATTTATTATTATTAAATGGGACTTCTGATAATAAGTGTTTGCAAAATATACTGTTAATTTGAAATAACTTGCGCAGGAGGTGGACCCTTGGGCCGAGGGGGGGTTGACTATACCCGCAGGGCAAGCCCTACAGATCCCCACCGTCAGCAGGTGGAGCTGGCTGACTGACAGAGGTCGGCTGGAGCTTCGCCAATACCAGCCCTCGTTCCCCGCAGGTTGAGCCCTTGGGTATCTGGGCCGGCTGGACTTAGGTGGGCCTCCAACCGCGGTCTTCTCTGGGATGAATAGGAGGTCAGCCAGGGGCCAGCAGCGGTAGTAGGAGTAGGTGATCTGATCTGGATGAGGCGGAGTCCTGGAGACCTGGGCACCAATGAGAACAGGAGGCAGACAGAGGGCGCCCGAGTAAGAACGGGCTGCAGCCTGAGAGGCCAAGTCCAGAGTGAAAACAAGAGGAGCGTCATAGAGCAGGCTGAAGTCAGGGCAGGTGGCAGGCAAGGAAGAGTGGCAAGACAAGCGTGGGTCAAAACCAGAAGTCATCTGGAGAATGGTCAGGCAAGGCAAAGGTCAAACTAGGAGAAGGGCAGGATCATAGTCAGACGAAGCAGTGGTCAAAGCCAGGAGACAATCAGTAACGTGGTCAGACGAAGCAGTGGTCAAAGCCTGGAATCAGTCAGTAGCAACAAGCAGGGTAGACATGGAACACAGGAGCAGGAACGGGTACCAGGATTAGGACAGGAACGCAGATAAATCAGGAACCATGAATAGGGAGGAAACACAGGAACAAGCAACTAAGCACCCGACTAGCGTGGAGACCTGTTGCCAAGGCAAGGAAGCATTGGCTGGGCCCGGCCTTAAGTACTGGGACCCAGTGACGTCATCACCCAGAGCCATGGGTTGGATTCTTGCCGTGGCCCCTTTAAAAGGAGAACTGATGCGCACGCGCCTAGGGAGGGGTGTGGCGCGAGACAGCGGCGTCTCCCCGCGGGGAGGCCTGCTGCAGAGCTGAGACATCCGCTGCAGAGCTGGGAGCATGGGGAGCGGCCCTGAGTTGGAGGCCCACAGCCGCAAGAGAAGCAGAACCAGGCACTGGAGCAGGCAAATGGGGGTAAGAGGGCCTGGCCGTGGGTTTGCCATGGCCAGCACACACAACAGTACACCCCCTTACACCCCCCTCTTGGAGGTCTGGGTTTGCCCGGATGGGCACGATGAAACTGCAGGAGGCTTTTGTACAAGATGTTGTGCGTTGGCTCCCAAGAGTTTTCTTCTGGGCCGTAACCCTCCCAAGAGAGGAGGTACTCCCACCAATGGTCCCTACGGCGGACGTCAAGGACTTCTCGGACCTTGTAGGTAGTATCAGACTCAGCGACTAGATGAGATGGTTCAGGTGCCTTACGGGAAGGCCATGAGAGAATCATCAGTTTCAACAAGGACACATGGAACATGTTATGGATGCCAAGGGTCGGTGGGAACCGGAGCTGATAAGTGACAAGTCCAATACGACAGGTGACCATATGAGGAATGGTGATGTTTCACTTCATACAGAGTCTAGCTTGTTGCAGTTTCCAGTTCAGTTTTTGTCTGCATGTTTCTATTTGTACTTTATGATCTCTTATTCTGTAATTAGTGAGGGTTTGTCTGTGTTCTTTACATGTGACAGAGGTGAGCTATTCTGCTAATGTGTAGTTTCTGTGTAGGGATCTATATTAGCCTGGCTTGTTTTGTTTCCCTAATAGAAGGTGTTTTAGGGCCTGGTGTAATATTTGCAATGTTGCCTTTTTCATAGGTAGGATTGTTACTATTTGAGTGTTAGCAGTTAGCACTGTTTGGTAAGGGAGGTTTACTATACTGTAATTATTATTCAGTTTACTCATGGCTTTGCCAGGATGAAACCCATACCCAAAATGCATTACCATAGACCTAATACCATATGGGTTCCAAGTTCTTTTTTGCAGGGTTTTCTAGTCGTCACCACAGCAATTCATGTACATATAATATACATGCTGTGATATTTTTACCTCAGAAAGTCCTTTTTCATGTAAAATATATTATAAATGTACAAATTGTGATTGTGTGTGGGGAGGGCATGCCTCAGGAGTGGGGGGGGGGGGGGGTGCAAGGCTGTAAGGTTCATGTAGGATGCCTAATACCCATTGGCCCTAGGGAAGATTGGATGATATGATTGGTTGGAAGATGAGCAAGGAGGAAAGGGAGAAAAGGAGGATTTGGGGGTGAGGAGTTTTCAAGAAAACAAAATAGGATGCAGCCGTTAAAAGGGAAGACAAGGAAGCCAGATAGCTGGAGATGGTATAAAGAACAATTCATTAAGGGGGAGAGGAAGGACTGAGGGGACAATAGAGTGGAGAGCTGGTGAGGTGTAGGACTGGCACAGAGAACTGGAGGAAGAGAAGGTGGATGAAATCTAGATGAGTGGGTAGACAGAGAGAAAGAGAATGAAGGAAAAGGAGAAAAGGGAAAGATCTGTATTAATCAGAGATATAGCGGAGGAAGAAGACAGGAGCGAGATGAAACAGAAAATGAAGAGACCCTGTAAAGGAGTTAGGAAACCAACAAGAGGAAAGCAGTATAAAGAGATGAGGACCAAAGTGATTGAAAAAATAAAATGTCCAGACAACAAGGGTAGAAAAAAGTATTTTATTTATTTATTTTGAACTTTTTTATACCGGCATTCATGTCAAAATACATATCACATCGGTTTACAATGAAACGACTTATTGGAGAAAAGCGTTACATAGAACAGGGGTTACATCGAACTGGGATCCAGGAAGTTAAATGCAAACTGCTAACATATAATTTAAATATAGAAACATAGAAACATAGAAATGACGGCAGAAGAAGACCAAACGGCCCATCCAGTCTGCCCAGCAAACTATGCACTTTTTTTTTTCCCTCTTACTAGTTACGCTTGGCTCTTAGTACCTTTTAGTTTTATTTCCCTTCCACCCCACCATTAATGTAGAGAGCAGTGTTGGAACTGCATCTAATTGAATATGTAGCTTAGTTAGGGGTAGTAACCGCCTCAATAAGCAAGCTACACCCATGCTTTTGTTTACTCGACTATGTAATTTAGTCCTTGTTGGTTGTTGTCTATATATATAGATCCTCTTTTCTACATTGTCCCTGCCGTTGAAGCAGAGAGCTATGCTGGATATGCGTTGAAAGTGAAGTAACAGACTTTCTCCCCTGCTGTTGAAGCAGAGAGCTATGCGTTGAAAGTGAAATTTCAGACTTTCTCCCCTGCCGTTGAAGCAGAGAGCTATGCTGGATATGCGTTGAAAGTGAAGTAACAGACTTTCTCCCCTGCCGTTGAAGCAGAGAGCTATACGTTGAAAGTGAAGTATCAGACTTTCTCCCCTGCCGTTGAAGCAGAGAGCTATGCGTTGAAAGTGAAGTATCAGACCTTCTCCCCTGCCGTTGAAGCAGAGAGCTATGCTAGATATGCATTGAAAGTAAAGTATCAGGCTTATTTGGTTTGGGGGTAGTAACCGCCGTAACAAGCAAGCTACACCCCGATTTTTGTGAATGCAAATCCTTCTTTTTTTTTTCCACATTTCCTCTTACGTTGAAGCTTAGAGCAATGTTGGAGTCGCATTAACCGTGTGTATGTATATTGAATAAGGGTATTATCTCCAGGTAGTAGTCTTCAATCCCGCGAGCCACCCCCTCTTCATTCATGTCCTCTAGACTTGATGGATCCACAGTGTTTATCCCACGCCCCTTTGAAGTCCTTCACAGTTCTGGTCTTCACCACTTCCTCCGGAAGGGCATTCCAGGCATCCACCACCCTCTCCGTGAAGAAATACTTCCTGACATTGGTTCTGAGTCTTCCTCCCTGGAGCTTCAGCTCGTGACCCCTGGTTCTGCTGATTTTATTTTGATGGAAAAGGTTTGTCGTTGTCTTTGATTCGTTAAAACCTTTCAAATATCTGATAGTTTGAATCATATCACCCCTGCTCCTCCTTTCTTCCAGGGTGTACATATTTAGATTCTTCAATCTCTCCTCATAAGTCATTTGATGATGACCCTCCACCTTTCGGGTCGCCCTTCTCTGTACCGCTTCCATCTTGTCTCTTTGTAGATACGGTCTCCAGAACTGAACACAGTACTCCAGGTGAGGCCTCACCAAGGACCTGTACAAGGGGATAATCACTTCCCTTTTCTTACTCGATATTCCTCTCTCTATGCAGCCCAGCATTCTTCTGGCTTTTGCTATCGCCTTGTCACATTGTTTCTCCGACTTCAGATCATTAGACACTATCACCCCAAGGTCTCTCTCCTGCTCCATGCACATCAGCCTCCCCCCCTCCCCCCATCCCATTGAATACAGTTCATTCGGATTTCCACTCCCCATATGCATGACTTTGCACTTCTTGGCATTGAATCTCCGCTGCCATATCTTCGACCACTCTTCCAGCTTCCTTAAATCCCGTCTCATTCTCTCCACTCCTTCCGGCGTGTCCACTCTGTTGCAGATCTTAGTGTCGTCCGCAAATAGATAAACCTTACCTTCTATCCCGTCCGCAATGTCGCTCACAAAGATATTGAACAGGACCGGTCCCAACACCGATCCTTGCGGTACACCGCTTAAAACCGCTCTCTCTTCAGAGAGAGTTCCATTTACCATCACACACTGTCTTCTGTCCGTCAACCAGTTTGCAATCCAGGCCACCACCTCGGCACTCACTCCTAAGCTTCTCATTTTATTCACCAGTCTCCTGTGCGGAACCGTATCAAAAGCTTTGCTGAAATCCAAGTAGATGACATCGTGCGCTCTTCCTTGATCCAATTCCTTGGTTACCCAGTCAAAAAAGTCAATCAGATTTGTCTGACAGGATCTTCCCCTGGTGAATCCATGCTGCCTCTGGTCCAGCAATTCTCTGGACTATAGATAGTTCACTATTCTCTCTTTCAACGGTGACTCCATTACTTTTCCCACCACCGAAGTGAGGCTAACTGGTCTGTAGTTACCAGCCTCTTCTCTGTTCCCACTCTTGTGAAGCGGGACCACCACCGCTCTTCTCCAATCATTCAGCACCACTCCCGTTTCTAGGGATCTATTGAACAGGTCACACAGTGGACCCGCCAGCACATCTCTGAGCTCCCTCAGTATCCTGGGATGAACCTCATCAGGTCCCATGGCTTTGTCCACTTTCAGATTCTTCAGCTCTTCCCATACATTTTCTACAGTAAATGGAATTTCATCTACTCCACTCCCCTCCAGTTTCTTGTTAAGTAGAGATGGTCCTTCTCCAGGGTCTTCTTTAGTGAACACAGAACTGAAATATTCGTTTAATATTTCTGCCATTTCTTCGTCACTCTCCACACATTGATCCTTTCTACCTTTCAATTTCACTATACCACTTTGAACTTTTCTCTTTTCGCTGATGCATCTGAAAAATGTTTTGTCACCATTCTTGACTTTTTGCCATCTTGATTAATTTCTTAGTCTCCCTCAGTTCAATCAAATATTCTTCTTTGTGGTCCTCCCTTTGGGATGTTTTATATTTCTTGAATGCTGTTCTTTTGGCCTTTATTTTGTCAGCCACCTCCTTTGAGAACCAGATAGGTTTCATTTTTCTTTTGCTTTTCTTTACTTTTCTAACATATAGAGTAGTTGCCTTGGTAATTGCTCCTTTTAGATTGGTCCACTGCTGATCCACATCTCTTTCATTCTCCCAGCCTTTTAGTTCTTCCTCCAGGTACTTCCCCATTTCCTCAAAGCCTGTGTTTTTGAACAGCAAAATTTGGGTCTTTGTGTTTCTTTTCCGTATCCTTTTTGTGATATTAAACCATACCGTTTGATGATCACTGGTGCTGAGGTGGGCGCCCACCTGGAAATCAGAGACATTATCTCCATTAGTGAGCACTAAGTCGCGTATAGCTCCTTCTCTCGTGGGTTCCATTACCATTTGTTTGAACAAAGCTACTTGCAGGGCATCCACTATCTCTCTACTATTTTTAGATTCTGCAGATGGGATTTTCCAGTCTACATCTGGCATATTAAAGTCTCCAACGATCACCACCTCTCCCTTCTTTCCTATCTTCTGGATGTCTTCAACCAGATCTCTGTCCAACTCTTCCTTTTGGTTTGGAGGCCTGTAAACCACTCCAATATAAATGGACGCCCCGTCATCTTTTTTTAGGTTGGCCCATAGTGCTTCATCATTGCCCCATCTTCCTTGCAGCTCAGATGCTTGGATATTGTTTCTCTTCCCAAACCCCCGTGTTCTCATCTACAAAAAAAGTTCTAAATGAACCATTCTATTTTTATCATTTGTAATAAAACATATATAGAAGAACGAGGCTAGTTTCATATTATTGGTGCATGCCTCCACGGCCTTGCATCCTTCTTGTACTGTAATCATCAACTTGCCTCCTTCCTCCTTTTGTGCTTTTTATTTATTTTATAAATTATTTTAATGTGATATAATACAAAAATTTTTTTTTAAAAAACAATTATAATCTCCACTGTGCATGAAAAAGGATAATCTAATTTATATTTTTCTATCGAATACTTCAATTACGCTATCCCCTTGCTTGTGGAAGATTATATCTTAATCTCCGTTTATATGCGCCTTACACCTTTCCTTTAAATTCCCCAAAAGGGTTTTGTGAACGCCATGATCTTATATCTTAAGACTACCAATGTCCAAATAAAAACTATAAGAGACTTATCTCCCGACACAGCTGCGTTTCGTTCTTTCTTCGTCAGGGGAGTGTGTCCATTCCTGTTGTCTGTTCCTTGGTTAATCCAAAATTTATAGCTTGTTTATTATTTGTTCCGGCTGTCCGTCTCTCTCTCTGGCGTATAAGCTCCGAGTGGCGGCGTTTTTTTAGCGCTTCAACTGTGCTTTAAAAGCTAGTCAGCAGATCACACCTCGACCAATGGGGTTGGATACGTGTAACGTGTTGCGTCATCCTCGCAAACGTTTACTGATTGGTGGACTCAAAGTAAAAACACCGCTTATCCCAAGTAAACATATATAAGGGCCCCTTCCTTTTTAGATTAAACTCGCCCATTCTACTTCTTCGTTTAATCCTTGTGGTGCCACGGTATTCAACCGAAAGATCCATTGTTGTTCAATGTAGTTCTCTTTCGTTCTCCCGTTCTCTTCTATATATGTTTTATTACAAATGATAAAAATAGAATGGTTCATTTAGAACTTTTTTTGTAGATGAGAACACGGGGGTTTGGGAAGAGAAACAATATCCAAGCATCTGAGCTGCAAGGAAGATGGGGCAATGATGAAGCACTATGGATCTTTCGGTTGAATACCGTGGCACCACAAGGATTAAACGAAGAAGTAGAATGGGCGAGTTTAATCTAAAAAGGAAGGGGCCCTTATATATGTTTACTTGGGATAAGCGGTGTTTTTACTTTGAGTCCACCAATCAGTAAACGTTTGCGAGGATGACGCAACACGTTACACGTATCCAACCCCATTGGTCGAGGTGTGATCTGCTGACTAGCTTTTAAAGCACAGTTGAAGCGCTAAAAAAACGCCGCCACTCGGAGCTTATACGCCAGAGAGAGAGACGGACAGCCGGAACAAATAATAAACAAGCTATAAATTTTGGATTAACCAAGGAACAGACAACAGGAATGGACACACTCCCCTGACGAAGAAAGAACGAAACGCAGCTGTGTCGGGAGATAAGTCTCTTATAGTTTTTATTTGGACATTGGTAGTCTTAAGATATAAGATCATGGCGTTCACAAAACCCTTTTGGGGAATTTAAAGGAAAGGTGTAAGGCGCATATAAACGGAGATTAAGATATAATCTTCCACAAGCAAGGGGATAGCGTAATTGAAGTATTCGATAGAAAAATATAAATTAGATTATCCTTTTTCATGCACAGTGGAGATTATAATTGTTTTTTAAAAAAAAAATTTTGTATTATATCACATTAAAATAATTTATAAAATAAATAAAAAGCACAAAAGGAGGAAGGAGGCAAGTTGATGATTACAGTACAAGAAGGATGCAAGGCCGTGGAGGCATGCACCAATAATATGAAACTAGCCTCGTTCTTCTATATATGTTTTATTACAAATGATAAAAATAGAATGGTTCATTTAGAACTTTTTTTGTAGATGAGAACACGGGGGTTTGGGAAGACATACATAGATATTTCTCATCACAAGCGGAGAAGGATACGAATTATTAGTGGATATTGTTTCTGACATAAAGAGCCACACCTCCCCCTTTTCTATCCACTCTGTCCTTCCTTAACAAGTTATAGCCAGGTATTGCCGTATCCCAATCATGAGATTCTGTGAACCATGTCTCTGTGATAGCAACAACGTCCAAGTCCGCCTCCACCATTAGGGCTTGCAGATCTGGGATTTTATTTCCCAAACTATGAGCATTTGTGGTCATAGCTTTCCAGGTTTTCTCGTTAAGGTTACTGCTTTTCCTTGACTCCTTTTGAGACTTTAGTTGAGATTTGCTATTCACTTCACTCTTTCCCTTTGCAGTTGTGCCACTGATTACAGAGTCATCCATCTCAATGTGCTTTTTCTTTTGGTTATGGATTTTGAATTTCTGCTTGCATTGGGTTTTTTTTTCTCTTTTCTGGTAACATTTCAATGTTTTTCTCAAGAACTTCTTCAGTGTTTAATATAGAGAAGGCTTTTTGTTCTTGTTGCACTTGATACAGTGTGTGTCTCCTCATCACAGGTCTAATTCTACCAGAGCCCACTGTAATCCTGGTTTTTAATAAGTTCCTTAATGTCCTGTTTGAGTGGGGGGGTATACTTGTGGGCTGCCCATCTGTCAAGAATGGGTGACTGTGGGTCACATGTGTTATCCTACCTGAGCCTACTGTATCTCTCTTTCTTGACTCCTGGTTTTTCTGTGGCACTGGGGAATTATTTTCTGAGTACTGTAATGTGGGTGAAATTCTCTTTATTGAAGCTAATTGAGCTTTAACTTCAGCCAACTCCTTTTTCAAGGAAGACAGTTGTTCACAAATGGGGCAAGCTCTAAGTTTCCAGATGCTTTCCCTCAGAACTAAGGCTCCACAATAGTTACATTGGATAGTCCTCATTTTGGTAAATTATTTGATTGTTAACACCTAAGGAAATACCAATGTACTAATTTATCTTGATGCTAATTTTAAGTTCGGCAGTCTACATAAGAAAAACAAACCTAGGGGTGGGTGGGTGTCAAACAGTTTAAACCTAGGTCAATCTGGTTAGAGCAGGACACTTCCTGGAACTTTACTAGTCCTTTAGCTATTAAATGATCCCACAGCACTTATGTGCCAATATTAAACAGATTATTAAAGACAGCTATACAATAAGAGAGATGCAGGTTTACTGAATCTTAAAGCAAACAATTAGCAAGGAACCAAACAAAATAATATACAATAACCAGACCTAGAGAAAGGTATAATGTAAGCACAGAGCAGTATTTATACACAGAGAGCCCAGATATAATGAAACACAGAGCACTAGTAGAGAAGGGATAATGATAAACACAGAGCAATTTTTTTACACAGAGAGCACAGAGATTATGAAACACAGAGCACTAGTAGAGAGGGGATAATGGAAAGCACAGAGCAGTATTTATACACAGAAAGCTTCTACAATATAATAATTTCAATTTTTAGCACTCAGTGGCTTATCTGCTCTGGAAACAGTTGATTCTTCTCCTGGGCTGTGCCACAAGCAGTCTGTATTGTTCCAGCCGGCTCACAAGTTAGCTGCCCCCAACCTCTGAGTTTGCCACACCCAGTCTGGTTATACCTGGACAACTTCTGGAACCTACTAGTCTTTTAGCTATTAAATAATGTATTAATATGTATTTATTTATTTATAATAATATAATGTAATAATGTAACAATAAATAATGTACAAGCGTTAAACGGAACCGAAATGACACCACCTTCTGTGATGAACTCAGAGTTACTTAAGTGGTAGGAGGAGGATTAGGATCTAGTGTGCGAGGGGGAGGGGACTTTCTTATGGTAGATTAGCAAAAAAAAATTACAACAGGTGAAGAAGAACTAGTAGGTTAACAAGAGGATTACAACAGGAGATTAAGAGACTGCTGGTTCTCTAATAAGATGACCAGCTTTCGCTAGGGATGGGGGTACGGGTCACGAGAAGGGAAGGTTAGGGTTGAAGATTACACCGGACGGTGATAAAGCATCTGGTGAATGTGAGCTAGTGAGTGGGAGAGCCTGCCAGAAGGAGATAGGCCCTAACCAGAGTCGATACAAGTGTCCTGTCATGGGTGTGAGAACGATCATCCATTAGGGAAAAGCTTGTCTGAATAGCCAGGTTTTAAGCTTTTTTTTGAAGGTCAGCACTGATGGCTTTTAGATTCAGTTTAGTGAATGGAATGTCATCTTTGAGAATGTGAAACTCATGATAGCTTTTATTTTACACAATACTGGAGGAAGTGTATTTCTGTTTCTCTGGTATTGGATGCCATGCAGATTCTGGCTTCTTGGGGTTTCCAGTTCAGTTTTTGAATGAAGTTTCATAGCGCCAGGATCCCCACACTGGTTCCAATTCAGCTAGAAACCCATAGGAGCAGGAAGAAACTGCTAGATCAAAATAAAAACTAAAGCCCCCTACATTTAACAGAGTAGCCCGGCTTGTGATGCTGTTTGTTGTGCACTTTGATACTTGGCCATCGGTGCTGAATGGCGTGGCTACAGCTCTGTACCCATCCACCAGCCCTTTTATTCTGTATGGCTTGTCCCAGCTGGTGGCTGAAACCAAGCCAGGCGTTATAATTTTGGACATTTGATTGTGTTTAATTGTGGGATATGAGCTGGGTTTAGCAGTGCCTGATGGTGGGCACCCTTCTCACCACAGGCTCCAGATAGCAGTGGAGATGCCAGCAGCCTTGCTGGTTCCACAGGAGGCGATTGTTACAGAAGATGGCATTGCTATTTGCAAAAGTTAGTGACTGGGGGTACTGTTTAGATTATAGCAAAAATGACAGTTCAGTGGCACCTTGTAGATTAACCAATTTATTAAAGCGTGGTTATTCTATAAGGTGCCACTCCAATCGTGTCATTTTTGCTACACCAGACTAACACGGCTATCCCTCTGAAGATGTTTTGATTTTAAATTTTAGTCAGTCCAAATGCTGGTCACCTAATTAATATTCTTTCTTGGAAAGGAGTAAGGGAGATTTCTGTATAAGAAAGCGGTATCCCGCTCCCTCGCTTTATTATACTCCTAGTAACCGTAAGAGAATATAAAAGTAAGCCACAGAAAGCGCCCGACTAGCTCTGACGCGGCGCTGCTCCCTAGCCTTTCCGCCTGTCTGGAATTTATTTCCGCACAGGCTTTCGGCCAAAAAATTGCGTCAGGAACCTGAAGGGAGCAAAACGTTTTGTATTTCAGCCTTGCCCATGGAGGGGCACTTTGTAACGGTCCTTCGTTTAACGAGCTGAGCAAACGCAACTCGGATGTGAGGGCGAGGCCTTGACCCGCTCTCCACACCAGGGGGCTTCCCTCCCGCCTGCTCAGCCGCTGGATGTTGCTGCCGGTTCCGGGATGTATGCGGTCTGCATTGGTCGCCCTCCCCTAACTCTGTGTCAGCGGGCGGAGCTGCAATAGCAGCAGCAGGAGGAGGAGGAGGAGGTGGCGGCGGCGGGCCCAGACTCTCCCTCGCGTTCCCTCTCGGGGTGGAGCCCGGCATCCGGCGCACTGTATCGGGGAGTGAATCCCGCCCTAGGCGGGGACGGCGCCGGCCTTTAAATGAGAGGCCCCGGGGTTGCAGCGTGCAAGAAGAAGAAGAAGCAGCAGCAGTCGGAGCTGCCGCCGGCAAAGTTCAGCTGAGGAGGAGGAAGAGGGACAGTTACAGCGGCCTCCGCAGCCTCGTGCTCTCTCCCACCGCTGGGGCTAACGACTCGTGCGCCGGGACCAAGAAGCGCGCGGAGGTGAGTCTAGGTGCAGGGGGCGAGCGCGCGGGGGTCTGTTCAGGCCGCTTCTGCCGCCTTGGAGTTCCGTCCTGTGCGTGCGCCGGCGTGAGTGATGCTCGGAGCCTGCCTTATTCCGGGCTCTCAGCCTCCGGAGCCTGAGCGGAGATGAAGTTCTGGGATTCTTTTTAATTATTATTTACTGTCAACTTCTATTTCGGAGAGTTCTTTATACTAGAGAAAATGAAAATCCTCACTGAATTATCTCTGGCCTTTATAATTTAACTTTACTTCCAGGGAAACCTTACTGCACCTCGGTCTAGGAGTTTCCAGCCCTAAGAGTAAAGGGGATAAACCAGCGCGGGATGGGAGTGAAGACAGCTCATTGGATGGGATTTGCATATGAGAGCGCTAACCTTGTTCACGCATACAGTCCGATTTTATATCTTGCGCTGAGCCTATCGCACAGGCTAACAAGCTCTTGGACGCTCTAGCTAACACCCGATGCAATAAGGGGATTAGCGTGCCCAAAACCTGCATCCAAACCAGCGCCTACCTAATAGCGCTCATTACATGCAAATGCATGTAGATTAGGCTGTTAGCTCCCCCCAGGCAAAAAAAAAAATCACTGCACGTTTTTAACATGGAAAACAATGCTAGCCTGAGGGCTGGCCTTAAGTCTTTAAGGGGCCGTTGCAATAAATGTGCGTAGAAAGCAGGCGCTGACTGTTCAGTGACCCCAAGGGGTATACCATGCAATATTTAAATTAGGGTGTCACATTAGTAAGGAGGCGCTAGGGTTGCTTGCGTGACCCTAGCACCTTCTTGCTAATGCAAACCCGATCGGTGGTGCAATGGCAGATTCCGGAGGAAGACCGGCCCGGGGATTCGCCGCCCAGGACGCATCACGTGGTCTGCCCAGTGTGGCTCAGACACAGCCATGCACGGCAGACCACATGACTGGAGCGACTGGCCCACTGGGGATGCCCGATCCCTCGATAGGCCAATCCACCCCTGTCCACCAGTTAAGAAAACCAATGTTGAGTTTATCTGTGTCTGTTTTCCTAAATGCCGCACAGCCAGAGGGGGTTCAGGAAACAGATGCTTGTCATTCCTGCCAGTGTTTTGTGTTTTTTTTTTATTTTGTTTTTCCTTATACTTAATTTTGCAATATCTGTATAAGGGGTAATAATAGCGCGTGTAAAATGCGTGGTCAAACTGGGGCTAAACGGTGCGCTCGGCCTGTATGGATGTCAAAATACTAGCCCCCCCCCCCCCCCACTTAGTCAGGGACTCCACCCACATCAAGTACTGCAACCATACTGGAGGATCAACCAAAATACAAACACACAAGTAAACAATCTCAAATACCTCAAATTCCTAGAAAGCACAGCTGCCAGAACAACCAACTACATAAAATCAATCACTAGTTGATTACACTGGCTCCTGGTTGGAAAGAGGATACAGTTAAAAAAGAAACAAAAACAAAACAAACCAAAAAAACCTCTTTGCTTCTCTTTAAAATGCATGATCTGACCCTTTAGTAAGCTTTTTCCCAACTCCTGTTCTCCTGCACTCCAACAAAATGGACCTTCTATTGTCCCCTTCTCTGGCTTCTGCCATAAGAACATGCCATGCTGGGTCAGACCAAGGGTCCATCAAGCCCAGCATCCTGTTTCCAACAGTGGCCAATCCAGGCCATAAGAACCTGGCAAGTACCCAAAAACTAAGTCTATTAGAACTTGTACAAAACTCTGTGCATTGAGCTGCCCTGCCACTACCCCATGACTTGAGACCTGTAACCTTGCCCTAGGAAGAAAGTTAAAGCTTAGCTAGTCAGGCCAGCTCTCCTCTAGATTCCACATCAGACGCCACACAGACTTCCCTTTATCACCAGCTACTTAAGCCTGATCACTTATTTTCATATCCCCTATTGTTTCAATCCTTTCATTTCATTCAGTCTTATCTGTTGCCACTCTTCATGTTTGCTGCCTCTGCAGCTGTAAAATGTGCTACTATTGTAACTGCAATTTAATGTTAATCCTACTGTAATTCACCTTGAGACTAACTTGGAAAAAGTGGAATATCTGCTGTTTATAAATAAATAATGCATATATGTGTTATGCTGGAAGCATAGATATTTCCAACGTATTATTTTAAAATTACAACATTTTTGCCTTAGGTGAACTGCATGTATTGATAATATAAGGAAGACGACATGCTGGGATTCTTCTTTTCCCCCTAAAGTGATGGTGGTTTACACTGATTTAATTAGCATAAGTGGAAAAAGGTTGACAGACTGTTAATCTCTTCCCCCTGCCCCTCACTATCAGACTGCTGATAGTTTAATAGTGGATCAGATTTACAGCCTTTGTCTTCCAGTTTATTTCAGTCCTGATAGGAAAAGAAATACTTCTGCATTTTGTATATTATTGCTTTTGTTTGAAAAATGTTTTGTAATTGCTGTTGAAAACTTCTTTTTAGATAAAACTTGTCTATGTATTGCGGATCTTGTTCGGGTTTTATGCAAGATGTTTTCAGTGCACATTGAGCTGCATGCTCGTTCACTACTTTGCATGCTTGTGCCAGGAAAGAGGAAAGCCGTATATAAAAGACCTTAAATTAATACAAACAGTGTATTTACATAGTATTCTTTTTTTTTTTTTTTTTTCTTTACAGGCCACACAAAAGATACATAAACTTTTGGAGCAGAGTGCTCCCTTAACCAATTACATGTTCTAATCCTGTCTTAACCTGCCCATCTTTTACAGTATTGTGTTAAATTTTAAAAGAAAGAAGTGTTGAATATGGATATTTTACAGAATTAAAAATATATGAGATTTAAAGAACCACAAAACTTAGAACTCCCTTGGGTAAAGGTAATCTTTGACATTTAAAGCAAAACAAGATAGAGACAGAGAAATGATGGGGTTGGCCCTCAACCAGGGGTTTAATATATACTACAAATAAACCATCTCTAAGAGGCTTACAGAGCAAACATGCATTAATTAAGGTCAAACAAGGCATTGCCAAATAATATCTTCAGCCTGAAAAGTTACTTTTTAATTAAAAAGACTAAAGGGTCAATGTCATAAGGTATGGTCCACAGATTCCACAGTTTAACCAGTAGTTGTGTGAACATAGAGGCCGATGCAATCAGCTGAACACAGTTTTACCCACACTTAAAACGTACATTGGGCCTAATTTTTAAAAGCATTTACAGGAATAAAACTGGGTTTTACGAGAGTAAATGCATTTTACTCAAGTAAGTGGGCTTTTGAAAATTGCTACATGTGCGCCATTGAATTGTCCATAGGATTTACCCACAAAGTACACTTTATGCGTGTAAATGGCTTTTGAAAATTGCTACAATAGTATGTTACATTCACATCCTTTGAAAAGTCACCTGATTTTGTGCTGGTAAACATTACTCCGATGCAGGAAGGAGTTTTACCTGCATAATATGTGCATTTAAAAATGTGCACTCAGCTGAGCGCCCTCATATGGAAATTCCGCATTAAGCATTCCCTCCCAATGCAGAGAGATGCACTGGCTGAGTGCATATTTTCTTAGGGGCCAATACAATACAGTGTGCTCAGCCGAGTGCACTGTATAACCTGCAGTTGGACGCGGGTTGTTTAAGCGCTAAATAATCCTCTTATGCAATAAGGGGATTAGTGCCTCTTCAACACGCGACCAACGTGGAGTGAATCTAATAGCGCTCATCACAAGCAAATGCATGTGAATGAGGCTATTAGGTATTCGCTCCCAATGCCAAAAAAAAATAAACAAATTTGCATCTAGGGTGCATATTTAGCGATCAGAAATTAACACCTGCCCGGAGTTGGCATTAATAGCTGAACACTGCTAAAACTAGTACAGAAAAGCAGAAAAAACTGCTTTTCTGTACTGCCTCCTACTTTATATCGTTGAGATATTAAGTAGGAGGAAAAATTAAAGTAAACAAGTTTAAAAAAAAAAAAAAGCGCCAACATTTGGGTGCAGGAAACGGATGCTCAATTGAGAAGCATCCGTTTCCTGAACCCCTGGTTGTGCAGCGTGTAGGAAAACAGATGCCGACAAACTGCATCGGTTCTCCTAACCGGCGGACGGCCGATGCGGATCGGGCTCTCGTTAGCAAGGAGGCGTGCGTCAAGCAACTCTAGCACCTCCTTACTAATGCAACCCCCTAATTTAAATATTGCATGCTGCCCCCAGCAGGGGCGCCTGGAGGCGCATTAAGAAAGTGGACGCTGTCTGTGCAGTGCACGCTTTCTGCGCATAATTATTACATCAGCCCCTTTATGCTAGAAACTTTACTCCTGGTTAGAAGTGGAGTAAAGTTTCTATCTCTGGAACCACTGCCACGAGAACAAGCTACAGTGCATTTATTTTTTAAGCCTAATTGTGGCCAGATAGTCGGATAAATTAGGAGTAAGACAAAAAGATATGCCCCTGTACCTTCTGTCCTGTTCACACCCCCCCCCCCCCCCCCCCCCCCCCGGAGTTAAAATGTGCATTCAGCACAGGCTGACTGCACATTTTAACTCCCAGTGCATTAGTATAGCATTAGCTTAATGCAACAGGAGTTTAACACAGGCATTTTTTTTTTTTTTTAACTGTGCTGACAACCAGCACACAGGTGCTTAATGCACAGGTTATTGCATTGGCCTGATTATTTTGTATGCAAAATATATGCCTGAAGCAGCACAGTTTTGTGCACAAAATATGGAGCCTATGTGATAAAGTGCGCCCAGTCTAGTGTACAGATTAATGAGCGGTTGGATGCGCGTTCATAACCCCTGATGAAATATGGGGATCCGCGCGTCCAAACTCGGGCGTATCTAATAGTGCTCATAACATGTAAGTTCCATATAGATAAGGCTATTAGCTATTACCCCACGGTTCAATAAATTACTGCTCACCCAATGCACCCTTGTTATCATGGCAAATTTAACACTAGCTCTGGAGCTGGCGTTAAGCCTTGCTGTGCAGGAAGGGCTCATTAAAAAAAAATAAAATCCTGCTTTCTGTGGTACCTCCTACTTATTTTTGCAACGATACTAAGTCTGAGGAATCACAGAAAGCTGTAGCATGACAAAAATGAAAAGGGGGAAAATATTCTTGGCATGTTTACATGTTCCAGGCTATATGTATTGTGCTGGTAGCAGGATAAAATGGCCAATTGTATCGAGCGTCCGTTTTCCTAACCCGCACACAGCCACGTGCCACGTTAGGGGACGCACAATTTTCCCTAGCGGATTCTTTTTAGCACGGCACCTCATTTACCTACTGCATCGGGGGCTGAAGAGAGGTGAATATGCATGCATTAAACAACGGGCACTCAGTTTGGATGCACTTTTTTTAGGTGCAGTTTATTGCATTGGCCCCTAGCAGGCTGTTGCTATATCGATTTGCGAAAAACAGGCGTTCATGATCGAGCACTCGCTCTCCTAATGTGCCCCAGCCACCTCTCCTGGGCGCACGATGCGTTAATCAAATGAGGGATCGCGCTAAAAAGGACACGCTAGGGATAAATTGTGCGTCCATGGCATTGAGCGTCCAGGAGAAGTGGCTGTGTGCTGGTTAGGAACATAGACGCTCAATTAATGAGCATCCATTTTCCTAACCTGCTCCCAGCCACAGGTTGGGAAAACAGACGCTTAATTAATGGGCATTCGTTTCCCTAACCTGACGGCTGGCCAAAAATTGTTTTTCATGCTGCTTCCTGTGGTTCCTCCTACTTAGTACCCAAATGATACTAAGTAGGAAGAACCACAGAAAAGAAGTATTGTGGGGTTTTTTGTGGCTTTGGAGGGGGGGGAGTTGGACAGCTTGGAGCACTTAGGGGCTGATGTGCACTGTATAACCAGCAGTCAGACGCGGGTTGAATAGGCGCTAATGAATCCCCTAATGCAATAAGGGGATTAGCGCGTATTCAATTCGTGTCCAAGGCAGAGTGAGTCTAATAGCGCTAATCACATGCAAATGCATGTGATTGAGGCTATTAGCATTCACTCCAGATGCAAAAAAAAAAAAAAATGTGCGTCTAGGACGCACATCTAGCGCTCAGCAATTAACGCCTGCTCCAGGCACACAGCCACTTCTCCTGGGCGCTCAATGCCATGGACTCATTAGGGACGTACAATTGAAACTGCTTTTGTGTACTACCTCCTACTTAATATCGTTGTGATATTAAGTTGGAGGTCCCAAAAATTAAAAAAAAAAAAAAAGCTGTCCGCCAGCTCGCGGGTTAAAAAAACGGATGCTCAGTTTTGCCGGCAACCGTTTTCTGAACACATGGCTGTCAGCGGGTTTTAAAACAGACGGTAAAATTAAGCGTCAGTTGTCGGACCCACTGACAGCCACTGCTTCAGCTAATAAGGAGGCGCTAGGGACGCACTGGTGTCCCTAGCGCCTCCTTACTAGCGCGGGCCCTAATTTAAATAGAGAATCGAGCGCCCAGGAGAGGTGCCTGGGTAGGCGTTGGGAGAGCGGGCACTCTACATGGAGCGCCGGCTCTCCTGCGGGTTTGTTTTTTTTAATCGGCCTGTTAGTATGTAAGACTTAAGAACCAGTGTACTGGAAAAATTGGTAAAGTATCATTATGCTTTCTGAACATGGTCTCACATTGGTTTCCCTGTTCCCAACTAGTTTCTTACCAAAATTGGGGGGGGGGGGGGGGGGGGGGGGGGGCTTTCAGTTCAGTACAGTTGGACTTGGGAACAGGGGCCCTCAAACTTAATCTGCAACTTTCTGGGGTTTTTTTTTTTAACCTTATGTTATATTCTCTCCCAAATTGCTTAGCCCAGTGATTGTAGTTGTAATCCTTGGTCAGGGGGCTACACATCTGGGTTCCTTCCAGAATCCTGTAGTCATGGACCTGTAAGTCTGTCCAGTAGGTGTCAGCATTGCACAATGATTGGGACTTCCTCCCTAGGGGTTGTGAGTGCAGCTTTGCTGCAGCATCCTTTGCTCTGACAGCCCCAGGGCATAGAAGACCTGATGTGGGATCAAAGTGGAGACTGTCAACTCATTGGTCTGCAGCACTACTACTGAGCCACTGGGCTGGTCCTTGAATTTTTTATTTTCCTGACACCAGGGACATTCTCCATTATGCTTACCTGTGTGTTAGCAAGCTGGTTGCCTGATATGTAAGTCTCTTAATTATGGCTATTGTCTGGGTGCAGATATTGCAGAAATTGTTAACTTCTGCATAGTCCCTTTTTTTTTTCTTTGTGCATTTTCATGATATTTTTGCATTAATATTGACACGAATAAAAGTAGTTCAAAACCAATTTTTTTTTTTTTTTGCCAAAATGAGTTCACTAGTATTAGACACTGTTTTAGGCAGGTCTGCTATAGACATTCATACCCAGCAGGCAAAGCAGTTATGAGCATCTTAACAAGGTACAAAAAATCCCTTTGCTTTCTATGGATTAACTGAGTGCTTAGGTTATTTTTTTTCTCTTGAAGGTCTGAACAAAAGTAAATGAAGGGAACGCATGATTTACGATTTAGAATGGCTTATTTGTGTACATTACCTGATTAGTACCCATCAGCTTAAAAGTGGAGAGGTTAATACTGCTTTTCTTTGGATAACAATTTTAAATAATACGAAGCAGTCTTTTTTTTTTTTTTTTTTTTCACCACCAGCAAAACTTGGATAGCCCTTAACCTAACCTCAGTAGATCCTATTTATGTTACCATTAAATACTTTAATTGGCTGTAATAACATGGTGTTAAATATCCTAGAAAAATAATTGCTTTTGCATATTGATTTTTCATGGTTCAGCAGCACATGGTTTATTTTTGCCTCAGAATATACTCTCGGACTATTGCAGAGAGCTGTAAGCCTTGATATCGGAGGACTGTGAAAGTCTTGTGTAACACAGGGGCGGTTCTAAAATGAGGCAGGGTGAGGCAGCTGCTTCAGGCGGCAAGATTTTGAGGTGGCAAAATTACCCTCTGAAACCTTCCTGTTACAGCTGCCTCACCTTTCATTCAGGAAAACCTGCAGTGCTGTCTGCATGGAGCAATAACATGCGGGCGGGGTTTCCACTCCCCGCCAGCAAAAGGATGATTCAGCGGCCAAAGAAGAGTCACTGCGGTGCTGCCAGTGTTTCCCCCGCAGTTGGCAGGAAAGGGCCTGCAGTGTTGCCAGAGAAAAGGTCCAAAAAGTGTGTGTGCAAGAGACTTGTCCTGTGAGAGTGAGTGCCTGTGTGTGAGAGACTTTGTGTGTGCATGTATAAGAGAGTGGCGGGGGTGTGTGTGTCTGTATGCATATATGAGGGGGGGTGGGGTGTGTAACAGGTTAAAGTTTGTGCACCCTCCTCCAATTTATGACCATCTCAGGAGGACTGGAAATCTAAAGTTCCCAGGTATGGGGAGTGGGAGGGTTTTTTTTTGGGGGTTTTTTTTATTTAATTTTTTTAAATCCTTGTTTTAAATTATTGGGTGTGATGTATCCGCTGTTTTGAAATATTTTATTAAGTGTTTGGTAAAATTGTAAACATTTTTATACATGTTTTTAATTGGCTGAATTTTTCAGCTGATTTGACATTCTTTTTATCGGTATGTTTAATGTTTTATTTTTCTTGATTGTGTTTGCATTGCTTACAGAGTTTGGCTTCTTGTAATTTCTAGTTAAGTTTTTATCTGCACATTTCAGTTTATATTTTATGATCTCTTTATTCTGTATTTGAGAGTCTTTTTGTGTGTTCTGCTTGTGTGACTGAGGCTTTAGGTATTCTGCAAGCATTTAGTTTCTGTGTAGGGATTTACAACAACCTGGCTTTAGGAGGTATATTGGTGTATAGGGCCTGATGTAATATTTGTAGAATGACTTTTTCATAGGTTGAGTGCTGACAATTATGATATGGAAGGCTTACTATACTGGGATTGTAGTTCATAAGAAATTGCCATGCTGGGTCAGACCAAGGGTCCATCAAGCCCAGCATCCTGTTTCCAACAGAGGCCAAACCAGGCCACAAGAACCTGGCAATTATCCAAACACTAAGAAGATCCCATGCTACTGATGCAATTAATAGCAGTGGCTATTCCCTAAGTAAACTTGATTAATAGCCATTAATGGACTTCTCCTCCAAGAACTTATCCAAACCTTTTTTGAACCCAGCTACACTAACTGCACTAACCACATCCTCTGGCAACAAATTCCAGAGCTTTATTGTGCGTTGAGTAAAAAAGAATTTTCTCCGATTAGGAATGCCCCCTAGTCCTTCTATTATTCGAAAGTGTAAATAACTGATTCACATCTACTCGTTCAAGACCTCTTTCATATCCCCCCTCAGTCGTCTCTTCTCCAAGCTGAACAGCCCTAACCTCTTCAGCCTTTCCTCATAGGGGAGCTGTTCCATCCCCTTTATCATTTTGGTTGCCCTTCTCTGTACCTTCTCCATTGCAACTATATCTTTTTTGAGATGTGGCGACCAGAATTGTACACGGTATTCAAGGTGTGGTCTCACCATGGAGCGATATAGAGGCATTATGACATTTTCTGTTTTATTAACCATTCCCTTCCTAATAATTCCTAACATTCTGTTTGCTTTTTTGACTGCTGCCGCACACTGAGCCGACGATTTCAAAGTATTAACCACTATGATGCCTAGATCTTTTTCCTGGGTGGTAGCTCCTAATATGGAACCTAACATTGTGTAACTACAGCAAGGGTTATTTTTCCCTATATACAACACCTTGCACTTGTCCACTTTAAATTTCATCTGCCATTTGGATGCCCAATCTTCAAATCTTGCAAGGTCCTCCTGTAATGTATCACAATCTGCTTGTGATTTAACTACTCTGAATAATTTTGTCCGCAAATTTGATAACCTCACTCGTATTCCTTTCCAGATCATTTATATTATATATTGAAAAGCACCGTTCCAAGTACAGATCCCTGAGGCACTCCACTGTTTACCCTTTTCCACTGAGAAAATTGACCATTTAATCCTACACTCTGTTTCGTCTTTTAACCAGTTTGCAATCCACGAAAGGACATCACCTCCTATCCCATGACTTTTTTTTTTTTAGTTTTTCGTAGAAGCCTCTCATGAGGGACTTTTCTGAAAATCCAAGTACACTACATCTACTGGTTCACCTTTATCCACATGTTTATTAACTTCTTCAAAAAAGTGAAGCAGATTTGTGAGGTAAGACTTGCTGTGGGTAAAGCCATGTTGACTTTTCCACTAAACCATGTCTTTCTATATGTTTTGTGATTTTGATGTTTAGGACACTTTCCAATATTTTTCCCGGCACTGAAGTCGGGCTAACCGGTCTGTAGTTTCCCGGATCACCCCTGGAGCCCTTTTTAAATATTGGGGTTACATTAGCTATCCTCCAGTCTTCAGGTACAAATGATGATTTTGATGATAGGTTACAAATTTTTACTAATAGGTCTGAAATTTAATTTTTGAGTTCCTTCAGAACCCTGGGGTGTATACCATCCAGTCCAGGTGATTTACTACTCTTCAGTTTGTCAAGTAGGCCTACCACATCTTCTAGGTCTACCGTGATTTGGTTCAGTCCATCTGAATCATTACCCATGAAAACCTTCTCCATTACTGGTACCTCCCCAACATCCTCTTCAGTAAACACCGAAGCAAAGAAATAATTTAATCTTTCCGCGATGGCCTTATCTTCTCTAAGTGCCCCTTTAACCCCTCGATCATCTAATGGTCCAACTGACTCCCTCACAGGCTTTCTGCTTTGGATATATTTTTAAAATTTTTACTGTGAGTTTTTGCCTCTACGGCCAACTTATTTTCAAATTCTCTCTTAGCCTGTCTTATCAATGCCTTACATTTAACGTGCCAACGCTTATGCATTATCCTACTTTCTTCTGTTGGATCCTTCTTCCAATTTTTGAATGAAGATCTTTTGGCTAAAATAGCTTCTTTCATCTCCCCTTTTAACCATGCTGGTAATCGTTTTGCTGCCTTTCCACCTTTTTTTTTAATGTGTGGAATACATCTGGGCTGTGCTTCTAGGATTGTTAAAAAAAAAAAAAATACCATGACCACGCCTCTTGCACAGTTTCCCTTTGTAGCTGCTCCTTTCAGTTTTTTTTCTAACAATTTTTCTCATTTTATCAAAGTTTCCCTTTTGAAAGTTTAGTACGAGAGCTGTGGATTTGCTTACTGTCCCCCTTCCAGTCATTAAATCAAATTTGATCATATTGCCAAGCGGCCCCAACATCGTTACCTCTCTCACCAAATCCTGTGCTCCACTGAAAATTAGATCTAAAATTGCTCCCTCTCTTGTCTGTTCCTGAACCAATTGCTCCATAAAAATTTAATTTATTCCATCCAGGAACTTTATATCTCTAGCAAGTACCAATGATACATTTACCCAGTCAATATTGGGGTAATTGAAGTCTCCCGTTATTACCGTACTACCAATTTGGTTAGCTTCTCTAATTTCTTTTAGCATTTCACTGTCCGTTTCACCATCTTGACCAGGTGGACGGTAATATACTCCTATCACTATAGTGTTCCCCGACACATAAGGGATTTCTACCCATAAAGATTCAACTATGCATTTAGTCTCATGCAGGATGTTTATCCTGTTGGACTCTATGCCATCCTGGACATAAAGCACCACACCACCTCCCGGGTGCTGCTCTGTCATTGTGATATAATTTATACCCCGTTATAGCCCTGTCCCATTGGTTATCCTCCTTCCACCATGTCTCTGAGATGCCAATTAAGTCTATGTCATCATTCACTGCTATACATTCTAATTCTCCCATCTTACTTAGACTTCTGGCATTAGCATACAAACATTTCAAAGTTTGTTTTTTGTTTGTATTTTTAATTGATAGGGATGTTAGAATTTTTTAGCTCAGGTGAGTTTTTAGTTACAGGCACTTGGACTACTTTTCTTATTATTGGAACCTCACTGTTGGGATGCCCTAATTCTAATGCATCATTAGTATCCTTTGAAGATACCTCTCTCCGAACCATGCGCTGCTGAGCGACTGTTGGCTTTCCCCTTTGTTCTAGTTTAAAAGCTGCTCTATCTCATTTTTAAAGGTTAGCGCCAGCAGTCTGGTTCCACCCTGGTTAAGGTGGAGCCCATCCCTTCGGAAGAGGTTCCCCAGTTCCTAACAAAACTGAATCCCTCTTTCTTGCACCATCATCTCATCCACACATTGAGACTCCGGAGCTCTGCTTGCCTCTGGTGACCTGCGCGTGGAACAGGGAGCATTTCAGGGAATACTACCCTGGAGGTTCTGGATTTAAGCTTTCTACCTAAGAACCTAAATTTGGCTTCCAGAACCTCCCTCCCACATTTTCCTATGTTGTTGGTGCCCACATGTACCACGACAACTGGCTCCTCCCCAGCACTGACTGAAATTCTATCTAGGTGACGCGTGAGGTCTGCCACCTTTGCACCAGGTAGGCATGTTAACCAGGCGATCCTCACGCCCACCTGCCACCCAGCTGTCTAAATTCCTAATAATTGAATCACCAACTGATGGCCGCCCTAACCCTTCCTTCCTGGGCAGTAGGCCTTGGGGAGATATCCTCGGTGCAAAAGGACAATGCATCACCTGGAGAGCAGGTCCTTGCTACATGATCCTTTCCTGCTGCACCAGTTTGATGCTCTCCAATCATGAGACCTTCTTCCTCCAAGGCAGCACCAGGGCTGCCAGTCTGAAGTTGGGACTTGGCTACTATGTCCCTGAAGGTCTCATCTATATACTTCTCTGTCTGCCTCAGCTCCTCCAGGTCTGCCACTCTAGCCTCCAGAGATCGGACTCATTCTCTGAGAGCCAGGAGCTCTTTGCGTCGCATGCAGATGTACAATTTCTCGCCGGCAGGTAAAAAAATCATACATATGACACTCTATGCAGAAGACTTAACAGCAGCCTTCAACACCGTAGACCACTTCCTGTTATGCCATCAGCTGAGAGAAATTGGAATAGTCGGAACTGTTACCAAATGGTTCTCATCCTTCCTAACAAACAGATCATTGCAAATAAAACTGGACAATCACATATCTGACACCTTCCCAATTAATGCAGGTGTCCCCCCAGGGTTCAGCACTATCAGCTCCCCTATTCAATATTTATATGCTGTCATGCATATTACTAGCGGAACTAAGAATCAAATTTTTCCTTTATGCAGATGACATACAATTCTACATCCTATTCGACAAATCATATGAAAAAACTACCTCCACAATGTCAACATACATGAAGGCAATACAACAAAGACAAACTCAGCTGAAATTAACACTAAACACAGCCCCCCTCCCCTGAAATTGTATGGTTGAGGAGCAATTCCACAATAATCAAACTGCCCGTCCTAGACCTAGGAAACTTTAACATTACTCCTTCATATCAGGTATGAGACCCTGGAATACAGATTGATGAAAATTGTTGGTTTTTTTTTTTTAATTATTTCTTCATTAGTCTTAAATCATATCATCCAAGTATCGTTCTTGGTTACAAAAAAAGGAATTCTTTAGTCACAAATATAATTAAAAAAACCCCAAAAACCAACAAATGCTTACTTAAGTATAATAACACACATGATACAGTTCAGACCACAAAATGGGAGAGCCCTAAGTTCGTAAGACAAAGGACTTCTAAAAATGCCTACAACATGGAGCACACACTTAATGCAAATAAGAGACCGCATGTTTTCCATAGCAGGCCCCAAGCTATGGAACTGTCTCCCAGAGTCGTTACATCTGACAACAGAGTTTCAAACAGGAACTGAAAACATGGCTCTTTAGAAAAGCTTATAATCTAACATAAAGGCCAATAAACTGACTTTACACTCAGATCTTTAAACAATTTTAGTAAATTGAGTAAAAAGAATTGAATGATATTAAGTGCAAAAGTCTACAGCATGAGCATGGCACATAGGATAATGAAATAGCACATTAACTCACATTTTGATGAATTATCTGTTGACCTAGAATTAGTATTTATAATTGTAAGAAACAATCTAGTTATGTGTATTATCTAATGTATGAATATGACCTAGACTATCTTTTAACTGTTTGTATTAAACCAGAACATGAATGCTGACCTAAAATGGGAATATTGACCCAGAAACTGAAAGATAACGTTGCAAATTGTTGTGATCTTATTTTGGAATAACGGTATATAAAACATTATTGAAAGTTTCTTTTAGTGTATGCCTATATAATATGAGTATATGTTGTGATGTTTTTTACTTCAGAAGATTGTGCTTTGCATATGGAAAAAGACATTCTATCTGCCTTTTTAGGATGGGGAAGTTTAATACATTTTAAAATGGAAAAGAATACATAAGTTTTTTAATTATCTGGGGAGGGGAGTGATGGGGGAAATGAGAGGCTGTAAGGTTTGTCAAGGCAGGGCATCTAATACCCTTGTATCATCCCTAAGAGGGAGTGTGCCACACACACACTCCCATCATTCACCAACCTCTCGCACCCCCAGGGGGCAGATCCTGGAGAAGGGTGGGAGGCAGGCAATAGGGAATGGAGGAGTCCTATTTCTAAATCCACTGCTCAGCCCCATTAAACATTTTCTCCGGCACTCCCTAGTGCAGATGCCAAAAACTGAGAACAAAAAAAATAACCCGCCCAAAACTGAGTGGTCAGAACCGTGGGCTGCAAACAAGGGAAGCCAGGGTTCAAATGCTGTTGCCATTCCTTGTGACCTTGGGCAAGTCACTTCACCCTCCATTGCCTTCCCCCTGCACTGTCCTTTCTGTTGATTCACCTGCACCGGGCCGTGTGTGTGTGTGGGGGGGGGGGGGCTGCCATTTTATCCTTTTCCCTGAGGCAGCAGATTGCCTTGAGCCGCCCCTGGTGTAAGATGTCTGGAGAAAAGAGTGCTTTCTTGATGGGTTGTTTACCTTACTGCGGAGTAAATAGAATTCCAGTGGGTTTTGTATAGAGGACCAAAAAGTAGTTCCTAGCTTGGCAGTGAATTAGAATTTTATGTGGTTTGTTCTTAAATTTGCTCCCCTCCATGGACTGTTCTGTTGTATAGTGGGCGTTACAATGTAGTGCTTTTTAGTTAATGAAAGGTCTCTGCTCTGGCAAGCCATGGGTTGTAACGGATTCCCATTGGTAGCATGTGCCAAAAGGCTTCATTTTGGCTTAAGACTAAATGTAAATATGGGTACTCTAAAGGAGAATGAGGGGAGATTTGATGGACGTTCAGCTATGAGGGGATATTAGTAGGCACACAAAGCTAGCATTTTTCAGTTGAAAGAAATTTCTAGAGTGAAGTCAACAATAGGCTCCAAGAGGAAGACACCAGATTAACATCGGCAAACTTATTTCTTCTCAGGAAGGCTGGTGGATATGTAGAATAGCTTCCCAGTGGAGGTGCTGGAAGCAAAAATAGTAACAGTTCAAGAAAGCATGTGATAAGCACAATTGATCCTTAGTTATGAGAGTAAAACCTGAGGTTTGTTAATGTGGTAGTTCAGGAATGGGCATTCAAGATGAGCCTTGTGGCTCTTATCTATCACTTTCTGTATTAAATAGTTTGAGAAGTAGTTAGGGTCTTTTTTTCCCCAAATGTCACTAGTTCTAAGTTGTGGGGTGTTTTTTTTTATATACAGTTAAAATCTTGCCTTCCCTCCTCTGCCGCCGGACAGATTTGTTTCTTGCATGCTCTCACAAGCTGTCTGTTCAGGGTTTAAAAACGTGTACTGTACAGCAAGCAATAAAGTGGACAGCACTGTGTAACAGTCATGGAGGGAACGCTTTCTGCAGTACTGTGGTTGATGTTTACTGAATGACTCTTGTTTCTGGATGGAAGTTTTAAAACACTTATTTCTGCACAAGCCTCAAACAGTGCCCTTTTTGTCCTAAATAAAATCCATAGTAATATGGTAGATATTGGCAGATTAGGACTATTTGACTCACCGACCTAATTGGTCCTGTTGCCCCTACCTACACTGCTGTAACTAAGGATGTCAGTTATATAAACCTGACCATCTCCATTGTCGTAACTGTGGCCATCACCTTTCTTACCTCCATCCACTGTACTAGGAATATCTTGTGGCTATCGGCTGCACAAACTTGATTGCCTGTAGGTTATTGCTTCTTGTCATCTTGTTCTTGGCTGTGAGGTGTTTCCAAAAAACACTTGACATCTTCCCCCACCCCTCCACTCCTGATTGCTAGGGATGTGCATTTGTTTGAAACAAAAATTAGAAATGTCAAGAACGTTTTGTAAAGTTTACAAAAGGGAAAGGCCCCTAGACAGACCCAAGGCTTCCCTGAGTTGCCAGCTCACCTCAGGTCCACCGACTAGGCTGATCCGGGCCTAGTTTTGCCCCGTTGTGTGCACAGAGCCAAGGTTCTGATTGTTTGTTTGTCTTAAGATAAATCAAAGGGATAACCTGAACCACAATGCCATGCAACAGGGCAAAACCAGGATTGGATCGGTATGCTCAATCGACTTGGGGTAAATTGGCAACCCTACCCATTGCTTTGGCTTAGGTCCTGGCTGGTTCCTGTCGCCAAGGCCCAGAATGAAGGTTGGGTCTCATCTCCAAAGCCTTGGCTTAGGCCCAGGCCCCAGCATCGAGGCCCGAACTGAAGGCCAGGTCCCTTTGCCTGGGCCTTGGTGATTGGGCTAGGGAGGTTTCTGGCCCTAACAATTTTTGGGGAGTGGGTTAGATTGGGCACAGGAGGCCCTGTTTTTTTGTTAAATTTTGCTTATTTTGAGCTCTATATTGAAAACACCACTTAGCTGGCTAAGTGGCACTGCTGAATATCCGGTTACGGTCAGTGGGATCCATTTAGCTGATTTATGTGGCTTAGTTGGCTGAGAATGGGGAGCATTCGAGTTGGGCGGATAAATTATCCGGCCATCTTGATATTCAGAGCTGGCTGACTGATTTATCTGGCCAACGGGCTATCCTAAAGTTAGCTGGTTATACATAACTGGCTACCATTTTACATAGCCCGGTATATTCAGTGGTGTGACCTGTGCTGCTGGATATACAGCAGTAGTTAGCCTGTTAAGTATAACTAGCTAACTAGCAGAGCCACGCGGAAGGTGAATATAGACCTCTTAATTTTTGCAAAAGACAAAAACAAAATAAACATTAACCAGGAGAGGGCTGAGATTCATGGTTGGGTGGATCTTGCCTCCTTTTGAGGGAGCCTTTACATAAATACCTCCATGCTTTGTTAACCAGCTGTTGTCTTCCTTTCTTGATCCCTTTTTATCTTCCAGGTGATCATTTTAGGTTGCCAAAGCCAGTCCAGTATCCAAGTCTCTCCTCCCCCAGCTTCTTTAGCTATCATTCTCCCACCTGTTCTTATACTACTACGCTCTGGGTCTTGAGCAGTGGGAGTCAGTTTTGTGATCATGAATGATAGTCACAAGTTAGTAAGGGGGACCCCAGAGTCTGATGGCTGGCCATTATGCAGTGATATGCTGTGGCATTACTTTGTGAACACCAGAAGTGGAGTGGAGGAGTAGCCTAGTGATTAGAGCAGCGGGCTATTACCCAGGGAAACCAGGGTTCAAATCCCACCATCGCTCCTTGTGACTTTGGGCAAGTCACTTTACCCTGTGTTGGCCTCAGGTACAAAATTAGATTGTAAACCCTGTGGAGACTGGGGAAATATCCTATAGTACCTGAATGTAATCCGCTTTGAAGTACCCTTTGAAGTGCTGAAAAGCAGGATATAAAAAGCTAAATTAAATAAAGTGATATCTGTGCTTTTGTAATTCCTGTGGCTTCTGGGTTTCCTTCTGTTTAGTTTTCTAAAGGGGGATCACTTTCAACCTTCATTAGTCGATGCTTTGAGGCTTTTTATTTCCTGTTCATACAATATAAATTGTCCAGAATTTTTTTTTTAAACATTTTTCTACAGAAGTCTCTCTGCTTTGATGCAGGGCAGAGGAGAGCTTGAGGTCATTGGGTGCCATGTTTACATTCCCTGTCGGCAGGAGAGAACTTTTCCCTTTCCTTGCAGGTCTCTGAAGGGGTAGGTGGAGGAGAAATGTGGGGCCTTGGAGCCTCTTGATCCAGGGGCAGAGTATAGGGTCACCATTTCTGCCTGGATGTCTTTTTAGGGGGGAGGGAATGGTGTGGGGATCAGCCTTCTTGACGTGGGGGAGGGGTGGGATAGAAACTCTTTTTTTTTTTTGTTTTGTTTTGTTTTGTTTTGTTTGGTAAGGGTCCTTCATTGCACACTTGGGAGGGGATGAATACCAGAAGGGGTAACACTTTCACATTTAATTTCAGCTTTAATGCCAGATTCCCAAATGATGTAACACTTTTTTTGCAAGCTGGGCATTAAAACCCAAGTTTGCTATCAAACAGTTGGATAAAAAGATAGTTAGTGCCTTTTTGTAGAGGTTTTAGAATCTCCCTATTAAGTCGACAAATGTGCTTTCCTTTCCATTTTGGTTTTAAAATAAGAGTTCTGAAAGCTGAAAATATCTGAAAAATTGGCCATCACATGCCACTTATTTTATGTTTGAAAAACACTATTTGCTAACCAGTGGATGATTTTTCTGCCAGGTCACTGACCTGGAAACGTTTTGACCTTACTTCCTTTACTCACTGGGGAAAAGTTGAAGATAGGGCCAGCTGCAGTCTCAAACCTAGTATGTGTCTCTTTTTTTTTATTTTTTTAAAGATAGTTAACCACTAAGAGTAACATTTGATTATTTATAATAGAGAATATTGTGCTGTGGTACAATTATACAGAAATTTCACAATATACAAGTAAGCAAGTAGTTTTCTTTCATTTTCCAAGCATATAATCAAGCAAGAGATATGAAGATGGTAGATATTTCAGGGCCTGGCTGCCTTTAAGCACCCAAAAAGTACTGGTATGTAGCACTATAGAAATAAGGAGAAGTGGAATCTCTTTCTCCACAGCAGATACTAGGGTGCCTAGTTTTGTCATTCTAAAATTGACTTTTTTTCAGAGATGCAGTGGTTTGGCTCAAGCATGCGGTGATGTGTTTTGATTCTAAATAAACCACAAAACCTTTTAGCTGCTGAGCACAATATGCATTCTTCCTACCATTCTGTAATGCTAAATGTTAATAGTATCCTTGCCATAGTGTGCGGTGTGACTGAGCCTTCTTGTCTTCCTCTCCAGAGCAATCATGTTTGAAATTAAGAAGATCTGCTGCATTGGAGCTGGTTATGTTGGTGGACCAACATGTAGTGTTATTGCACAGATGTGCCCCCAGATTAAAGTAACAGTGGTCGATGTGAACGAAGTTAGAATCAGTGCATGGAATTCTGATACACTTCCTATTTATGAGGTAAGTTATGCTTTTGTCTTTCTTTTCCTGCTTCATCTAGTTCACCACTGGCTTTATTTCTTGTAGTTACTTGTTTTTTAACATGAGTATCTGTCTCCAAAGGGCAAAATTTAGAACAACCCTTTGTGTCAGAATTGCCAAAGACTAACGTGAATATGATGGCAGAAAAGGCTCTGTAAGCTCCTCTAGTCTAGTCTACCCAGTTTTATTCTGGTACAATGCCACAAACTCTGGCTTTCCATTTTACTTTGCACGCGTTCTTGAATTCCATTACTGTTGTCTCCACCTCCACTGACTTTTTTTTGACGGAAGGAAGAAAGATCAGAAAATCTTTAACTATTCTGTCTGTGCAGAGTTCTTTACTCATGCCAATATAATTGGAAATTACATCTCCCTTTTCCAAGATAACCCACAGCACCTTCCTCTTTCACTAAGCCCTTGCATTTCTGTTGCTTTAATATTTATGTAACGTGTTGCTGTTCCCCATTTTCTGTTTACTCTTTTTCCAGAGCAGATTATAGCCCAGTCATGAGATCTTTGAGCCAAGGTTACTGGGACAGCTATGGTAGCCAGATCTGCCTCCACCATTAGAGCTTGCAAGCCTGGAACCATTAGCTGTCAGCATTTGTGCTCATGGTCTTTCAGATATTCCTCCTTCCCTTGTCTTCCCTGTGCTCTTTGTCATCTTTGTTTCCAGGTAACCTTGAAGATACTCTTGTGTCTTTCAGCCCCAATTTTGTTTGTTTAGAGGTAACAGCCTGATTGATTGGCTTCTACCTTTTTTCATCATTTAATTTAAATTCATGCTAAAATATGATTTGAGCTGTTCAGCTAGGATCCTGGTACCTCTCTCTGACAAATGCAGGCTGTCCCTCCAGTACAATGATGTATTTTTCCATTTCGCAACCCACTCCTAAGATATCCAAAAACCCTTTCCTCTACACCCCCTCTTTTTAGCAATGTATTGAATTCTGGTGTGATTATAGCCTACCATACATAAGTAGCATCTCTGAAAATGCTGCTTTCTTTGCATACCGCCAAAGATCCTCCTCCTAAGGGGCCGGTGCAATATCAGGCGCTGAGCTCAGCATGCCGCTAAATGCACAGTTGGAAGTGCATTTTGGACTTGCTAGACATACGCTGTAAGGAATGAGGTAAGCGAGAATAAGGTAAAAGTAAAATATGTTTATTGATATACAATCTTAACAATTCTAAGCATAAAGGTATACAGTTCTAAGCATAAAAATAGTGCTAAGCATATACATCTGTGTGTGCACTGTATCTCGGCCAATACTCGCAACACCCTTTTAGTCATCAGCCTGGCAAGGAGAGAGCACATCACAGGCGAAGGGGTCTCGTCACTTTGTACGTCTACAAAGGAAAAGCATCATTTTGCATGTTGCAAAGGAACAGCAGCTTTCTCTCTCTCTCTCTCTGGGCCATAGCTGTTTGTCTTTTATAGCCTAATGTAAACAAGTGTGCGTGCCAAACTAGACTGTGTATGTGGGACAGGATTACTCACTATCCCAGAATCAGATCTATGCCAACAGTCCCAGTCTAAACTATGCATTCCAGACTCAAGGATGGTTTAATCAGGTCATCCCTTCTCTGTGCTGTATGTCAGTGCTGTGCTCAGCTGATCCTGCAGTTTCCCTTACATACGCCCAATGCAATATTGGGATTAGCGCGTACAGAATGCACATTCATACTGGCATGTAGCTAATAGCAGTCATCACATGCAAACACCATGTTGATGAGGCTATTAGCTAGTACTCCCGTACTAAAAAAAAAAAAATGCACCAGATGTGTAAACTTTTATGCTCAAAAATTGCCAGCCCAGAGCTGGTGTTAAGTTTTTTGAGGCACCCCAAGCCATGCTCAGAAGAGTAAAAAAGTAGGTTTTTGTGGTTCCTCCTACTTAATATTGTTGCGATACTGAGCAGGAGGAACTATAGAAAGCTAAAACAAATACCAAAAACTTGATAGTGGTCAGGTTAGGAAAAGGGAAGCTCAAGTTACGAGCGTCCATCTTCCTAACCCATGGCTGTACACTGGTTAGGAAAACAGACACTCAGAAAATTGAGTAACCGTCTTTCCTTGTCTGCACAGTCACTTCTCCTGGGCGCTCGCTGGCATGGCCGTGCTAGGGACACTCAAATTATCCATTGCACGTCCCTTTTTGTGCGCCAGCTCATTAGATTGGACGCATGATATTGCATCTGCTCCTAACTTCTTAAACTCTTCCTTTTTACTATGCTTATTTGCCCAAGTTAACCACGACAGCCTCCCTTTCCCTTCTTTCTTGGTCAGCACTCTTAAATGCGATTTTATATTTCAGCTAGCCAAGGATCCTGGTAGGTATTTGATCTTGTGCATCTACAACTTCGCTCCCAAGTCCATTCCTTCCAAGTCCCTCAACAATAAGCCTGCTCTTCTTCTTGTAGGATATCTGGTCACTTATCATACCTTCACTTCTGTTTTACCTTCAGATACCTGTGAGGGCTTATAGGAGACATGCCTCTGGCTCATACTATTACTTATCACTTCCATAGTGCTATCTGACATACACTGCACTGTATCCTTCTCAAACCCAGTGTAATCCATCTATTCCAGTCTTATGGATTCTTTGTGAGAGTGGGGGCAGATGTGTTGGGATATGAGGGGGGGGGGGCTTCTCCGGTTCTGATCCGCTCTGCCTTAAGCTGCACAAATGTGAAGATATTTGTTTAGACTTTTTAAAAATTTTGTGTTTTCGAAATATCTGTGTCTCTCTCTCTTTTTTTTTTGACATCTTTTAGAAATCTAGTTGTTTGAATACTAGAATAATGGCTAGATATCATGTATTCACATGAGAAGTTTAGAGGAAGGCTTGCCTCCTTACAGGCCATATGAGAAGAATTGGAACTGGAATGGGCAGGCCCGGGGATGAGTATGAGGAATTATAAATAAAATAATCAGAAACCAAGTGAGCATGTGGCTATATTACAGCTGGGTTATCCGTTCTCTTTTAACAATCAGTCTGAGGTTAACTTTCCTCCTCACAGCTATTCATTGAGGACAAAGGCTAAACCATACCCATTCCTACAGAAGGTTTTTTTTTTTTTTTAATTCAAGAATAAAATAGTTTAAACAATCCCTCCACTCCTACATAGCTTTTCTTTAAAAAAAAAAATAAAAAAAAATACAGGAGGCTAGTGAGTACTGATAATCCAGCAACTTTAACCCAGATTCAGTTAGAATCCAACAGCCAGCCTTTCCACTTTGAAGAGCCCCTGCTGTGACAGCTTCAGTCTGAGAAGCTGCTGAAACTAGGAAACCACGTAAACTGCACCAAACTAAATACAGATGAAAATAGCCAGAGGTACTAAAAATCTGCCCCCTCCACCCCACACTTCTTTTTTTTTTTTTTTTTTTTTCTTCTTGATTCAATACCACAGAGTCCATGCAATTTTATGACTTTCCCTGTCATTTCCTTGCAGCTAAAGATCTTTGGTGCTTATTCCATGCTGCTTTGTATTTGCCTTCTGGGAATACATCTGTCTTATATACCTCACCCTTTGTGTAAAAGAATACTTTCATGTGTTGTTCATAAGTCTACCCCCCTGAGCCTTGTACTGTGGTTCCTTACTCTAGAAGCATTTCTGTTGCAAAGTGTGCTGTTTGGGGATTTATTTGATGTTTGTATTCTGCTATTCAGGTACAGTGGGTAACTCCCTATCCCCAGAGCCGGTTCAATATAAGGAGCTCATTCACTAAGCCACTGTATTTTTCCCCAAGGGAGCAATACCTCATAAGTGTTTAAAGCCGGATTAAATGATCCTGCTGATTTCTGACTCCTACAGAATATTTCACCATGGAAAAATTGCAGCAGTAAATGCCCTCCCCCCCTTACAACACATGATGGTGGCTCTGGGGACTGAGGGGTTGCCATTGTTTAAAGGGGCCCAATTGGCCCTGAGTAAGGGCCAACCCTGCCCCGAATGTTGTAATCAAACACCCCGGAGGTCTCCACAGAAATCCTGTCTCTTCCCCCCCCCCCCCCCCCCTTGCTTGGAGGTTGCCACTGTTTAAAAAAAACCAAAAGGTTTAGAAGCCTGCCTCAGTCCTGAATCCCTCTACGTCAATTAAAAAAAAAAAGAAAATCCAGAAACCGGGACCTCTAACCCTTGAAACCCCACTCCACTTTCATTACAAATGAGCCCCTGGTGATTCAGTGGTCCCATTGCCGTATCCATTTTTTTTTTTTTTTTTTTTTTTGCTAGTTTCCACGTGAACCCGCTCTTGTATAAATGGAGTGATATCTTTTCTCCTTCTCCAAACCATTGTTCAGTGAACACCAGACATTGCTTTCCATGTCAGCCTCAGTATGTTGTTCTTTTCATCTGTTTTACAGTCCCTTCCACGTACCTCCTTCTTCCTACATTGTTATCTTGGCTATTTTTGTCCGTCTTTACCTTCACTGCCTTGTTAACCTTCCCTGCTTCCCTCTGCTCTTCCAGGTGTGTCTCCCTGTACTCCTTTTCCTTACAACTCTTTTACCTTTTTGAGTTCTAATCAAATATATTAGCTTTCCTTAATCAGCCCCTTCTTCTGAAAACTATGTTCCACTCCTTTCCCTTTCATTAACTTGGGATAAGTGAGTCCTTTCACAGACCAGTAACACTGATACATTCAGGGTTTCTCCTGGGATTTCTGGCTACCTTGCGTAGCAGGAATCAGGTCTAGAAATCAAACTCTCTTTTTCAGCTGGACCATGAATCTAAACCCCTATTCAGGCTCCTTTTTTTAAATTACTTCAAACATGTAACTGACCCAGAAGCACACAGTAGCCATGTCTTGCTTTTTATTTTGTTGGTCATCTAATATTTATTGGAAATATGCATTATTTACCAGTTGAATATTATAATGCTGGTAAGGTGCATATTCAACAGTTCATTCCTTACATGACATACATAGCATTTCAGAAAAATGCAGGCTAGCTACAAATCTAATAAAAAAAAAAAAAAAAAAAAAAAAAAAAAAAATCCTTAAAAGAAAATCATAAGAGACAATGTCTCACATTTAAATAGGCTTCTTCCTTTCCATGTGTAGGTAGATAAGGAAAACCTATAAATCTAGATAGTATATGCTGGTGCTCTTTCTAGCCAACCTGTAGTGGGGTTTCCTTTAGCTTTCCAGTTCTTACCTGTTGCGCCTAGAGGAGGTAATTTTTGAAGTTATGCAGGAGTTCAATACATAAATCTAGCATGTACGCACGTATAAGCACTTTATAAACATTAGACTAAATGCGTACGTACAGAATTGCATGTAAGTATGAGCAGAGAATAAAGGGGCAGCTTAAGGGGCTCTCCAGGGTGGGGTTCAGATATATGTGCTTCAGTGCTGTTTCGTAAGCACGATATTTACTGATTTTTGTATGCTATCGTTCGGGGGAGCCATCACAACGGTACAAAATTTAATTTAACTTTGTTTTTTACTTTTATTAGTAAATATAAATAAATTATATGTTGGTAACTTTCAAACTGGTGCGCCGGCACGCACCCAGAGATGCGTCCATTTTATAAGTTATGTACACATGTTATAAAATAGCCTGGGCGCGCACACGTGAACCCAATTTTAGATAGGTGCGCGCAAATCCTGCTTCCACCACATAAAGTAGGGAGTTTAAAAAGGGGCACACGCCCATGCCATTGCCAGTTTCACCAGTTCAGCCACCAGTTTGCCCAGTTAAGAGCTAGGTCTTCCAAATCCCACTAGTTTAATAGTCTATACTCCATCCATTGCTCCTACCATGTGACAGAGGCCGGCCAATGCACCGATAGCCTGTCACATGGTAAGGGCCATCGGCGCCATTTTGATTACTGGCAGCCGATGGTCCGAGAGCGGGAGATCACTCCTGGCACCCCGCTGGACCACCAGGGAATTTTGGCAAGTTTTGGAGGGGTCGGGAGGGTGGGAGGTTGCAGTGAATTAAATTTGAAGGGTTGGAGTGGGTTTGGGGGCTGCTTTTTTTTTTTTTTTTTTTTTTTTGTTTGTTTACGTGCCCCCCCCCCCTCCTAGGGACTCTTGGTAGGTCTGGGGGGGGGGGGGGGTGTGGGTCGGACAAGTCTTGGTGCAGCCGTGTGTCCACCTATAACTAGGGCTTATTTTTGGAGTAGGGCTTATATTTCAAGCCCTACTCCAAAAATCCTGAAAATCAAGCTAGTGCTTATTTTCAGGGTAGGGTTTATTATCGGGGAAACATGGTAGGAGAAGTGCTCATTCCCATACATAGAAGGTGGTGATTCCCCGATGCTGGCTCGATTTTAATAATCTGTAATGGACTTGGCCTCCAGAAAATGGTCCAAATGTGTGTGTTTTTTAAATCTAGCTGTGCTACCATGATCATATCCTCTGGCAACAGATTCCACAGTTTTTTGTGTCAATTTAAAAAAAATAACTTAGGAGGAAGTGACGTCACCGCCAAGCATGGCCACCTAGCTCTTGAGCTCCCGATCCGGCACTTGCGATTTCCCCCCGCATCCAGGTTCCGAATGGCTTTGTTTTCAGCAGTTTCCTCCCCAACGACCAGCCTACAAGCGAGATGTCGGCAGCAAAGAAAAAAATAGACCTGCACAAGTTTTCCTTCACCAGCGCCGTGGTGCAAACCGCGCTGGGTGAGGAGAAATGGGCCTCGGCGGACCTCGTGACCACAGAGGTGAGAGGAAGGAGGGGACTGTGCAGGAGGCGCAGCTCCAAGCTGAGAAGATTTCCAGCGTTGGTTTGGGGAGCTTAAATGTGCAGTGTCAGGGCTCCAGAAAAATATCCACGACCTGAGGGCAGAGATTGCAGGTGATCTGGCCACGCTGGGGAGCAGGGTGGAGGAGACACAGACAAGGCTGGAAGATCAGGCCTCTGAATTATCTAAGTGCAAGCAAGGCCAAGACAAGCTTTTTCAAGCCAACATTGACTTATTAAATCGGATGGAAGATCTGGAGAACAGATCCTGCAAGGCTAACCTCCGATTCAGGGGGGTCCCTGAGTCGAAGGAATTTCTAAATTGCCAGCCGGTAGTAAACAGCATCTGCGGTCAAATTCTGGGCATGCAGGCGGACGACCCTGAAGCTGCAGCAGTAGTAAAGCTGGAAAGAGCTCACAGGGCTCTAGGTGCGCCACGGCCCAACAGGCCCAGAGACATTGTGGTGTGTTTTCATAGTTATGCACAGAAGGAGCAAATTGCCTTGAAAGCTTGCAGAGAGGGCTCAGTAATCTGGAAAGGCAATAAAATAAAGGTATATCAAGACTTGGCCCCCTCAACTATTTGCAAAAGGAGAGAATTTAGAGATGTTGTAACCACGCTCCGCACTCACAATGTGAGATACAGATGGCTATTTCCCTTCGGCTTGAGCTTCACCATAGAGGGCGATACATCACGGATTACTTCGCCAGAAGAATCAGGAGAGATGCTGTAGGCATGATCGTTAACATACTAACCACTGCTCCAGGAGGCGAAAGTCAGGGCCGGCCACATAGCGAGGTGCCCAGAATGCAACGCATAGAAAAGGGGGGCAAGAGACTTCGCAGACACTCCAGCGGATCTTTACCTCTCGGCGATCACCCTGGTTGAACTGTCCGCAGATGTTTTACTCCCAGGTCTATACCATGAGATCTTTCAGTACTGGAGGACTGAATGGTTTCGTATAACAAGTTTTCACTTTTTAGGGGCTTAACTCTATTCCTTTTTGTTTGTTTGTCATTTTGACATGTTGGCAAAGGGGGGGATCGGTGCCGGTCGTGGTGGTGGGGGGTCTCATGGGACGATGTACTCACTCCTCCGAATAGAGGTCCGCGGGGGTGGGATGAGGGCCTCATTTCAGTTAAAGGGAGGGGGAAGGGGGGAATGTTTATGGATGCTGATTATACTTTACCGCACATAGGAGTTAAAGCAGCCAGACGTTGTCTCACCTTAACATTCATGAGACTAGCGGGGAACCATAGTTGTCACAGTCCTAAAAAAGAATGATGGCAGGTTTACGTATAGTGTCCATTAACACGAAGGCACTGAACTCCCTGTATAAGAGGAAATTATTATTCCAAGAGGCAAGGAAGGGATGCGCAAATGTCATTTCTGTCAGGAGACCCATGTGCTCAGCATGTTTGCTTTGGGACATTTTATTCCCAGCAATACTTAACTTCAGCTTCTGTTAAACGGAAATACAGTGGGGTGGGCATCCTCTTTGCACATACGCTGGTGATCCATGTCCAGGATAGCCGGTGTGACCCTGATGGAAGATACATTGCATTAAAAATTGTTAGGCACGAATCTGTACACTCTTCTTAATATATATGGCCCCAACACTGAACAGGGTAACTTCTTAGACATCATCTCCACATTGTTAGAGTCCTGGGCTGAAGGGCATGTGATAGTGGGCGGTGATTTTAATATGACCAGGTACCCTTTTTTGGATAAATCGGGGAATGGGGGGTACAGGCCTCCGCATAGAGGAAGGCCCTTAAACACCTGCTCTCGGGGCTAGAAGATATAGGGCAGCTACAGAATCCCATTCAGCGCAATTATACTTATTATTCTCATGCCCACTGTTCCTATTCTCGCATAGATATGTTCCTTGTAGACAAAGATTTAGTGCACCTAACGGTAGATTCCAATATTGGGCTTATCACATGGTTGGACCACTCCCCCATTTGGCTGGAAATTTAAATTACCCAATAGAATGCCTGGTAACTCCTACTGGAGGCTAAATGACAGTCTCTTGAATGATGAGCAATTTGTTGACTCATTGTCAGAAGATATTAGCGAATACCTGACATTTAATGATCTAGATGGAACTTCTCCCAGTATATGGGATTGCTTAAAAGCAGTAGTTTGAGGTAAATTAATTTCACAGGCCAGCTTTCTTAAAGATAGGAATGCTAAGCGAGCTCACCTTCTTCATCGCATTGCCCGATTTATTGCTTAGCCATAAACGCTTCTTAGACCCTAGCATACTGATGGAACTCTTATCTGCTAAAAAGGAGCTTCAAGCTCTAGATCTCTATAAGATAGCCTTTCAGATGGACTTGGTTAAACAGCAGCACTTTGAATTTAGCAATAGGGCCGGGCATCTCTTAGCTAGACGTTTAAAAGAAAGGGTAACACAATCTCACATTACTAAGAGAAAAGATGTCTCAGGGACACTGTTATTAACTGCTGAGGAAATTAGCTCACGCTTTACCAGCTTTTACACCGATCTATATGCCCCTGATACAGTGGTGGAGCCTCCTACCATAGGTGACTATTTGGCAGGTGTTGACCTTCTGTCCCTACTTGACGAAGCAAAAGATTTTCTCAATGCAGAAATCACGCTGAATTATATAAGGCAATTCAGGAGCTGAAGGTGGGCAAATCCCCAGGGCTCGATGGGTATACTGCAAAATTTTACAAGGTGTTCCAAGCAGTCGGGATCCCGCCTCTGCTCTCTATGTTTAATGCTTTGATAGGGGGGGGGGGGGTGTTTCGGTGTCCCCAGAGTCAAACCCCACTGGTATAACTATCCTTGCAAAGAGTGGACAGGATCCCACTGAGCGCGGGTCTTACCGACCTATATCACTAATAAATATTGACCTTAAGCTTCTGGCCAAGATCCTTGCTACCAGGCTGGCCATGGTTGCCTCATCCCTTATACATGAGGATCAATCTGGTTTTGTCCCTGGCAGACTGGCTTTGGATAATGTGAGGAGAGTATTGGAGGTAATGTGGAGAGCGAAACAGTCTGGCATCCCTATGGTGGTTCTGGCTGTCTATGCAGAAAAGGCATTCGACAGAGTCCACTGGCCCTACGTGTTTAAAGTTTTAGACAAATTCAATCTGGGCCCTAACTTTATTAAATGGATACAGAGATTATATGAAAACCCAAGGGGTAGTCTAAAGATCAATGGGGTATGTGAAACCTTTTCCGGTACAGAGAGGTACCAGACAAGGCTGCCCTTTATCTCCACTTCTTTTTGCACTATCCCTCGAGCCATACGAGGCCAAGGTTAGGGCAAACCCAGAAGTTAGTGGGGCCTCTCGTCAACCCCCTGACTACAAAATATCAATGTTTGCGGATGACCTCCTATTTACCGTAACAGAGCCCCAATGATCTTTACCATTTTTGTTGTCTGGGTTGCGAGAATACGGGGCAGTGTCCGGCTTTAATGTCAACGAGGATAAATCAAACTTTTAAATGTATTAGTGGAGCCTGACCTCTTTGACATTGCTTGGACTCTCCCTTTTCATATAGCGAAAGACTGGGTGAAATATTTGGGTGTCAAAATAGGTCCAGAGAGTCAGGACTTGTATTGCTTGAAATATATCCCGCTATTTCGTAACATCCAAATTGACCTGACTCGGTGGGATAGGTGTATGTTCTCATGATTTGGCAGGATCGCAGTTATAAAGATGAATATACTGCCCTGACTTAGTTACTTTTTTTCCAAACCCTCCCAATACCAGTGCCAGATGCTACCCTGACCCTATGGCAACGAAAGCTACTCAGATTTATATGGAAACGGTGGCCACCCAGGATGGCACGCACTACTGTATTCCAAGAAAAACTAAGTGGTGGCCTCCAGGTACCCAGCCTCACTTGGTACTTTTGCTGCTTCCCAGTTGAGTGTTTTTCTTCATTGCCAGTCTGCTGGTACCCTCAGACCATGGGTGAGAATGGCATCTCCAATTAGGGACCCGCCCCCCCCCCCCCCTTTCATGTAAAAACATACAAACACTTCAATGCTCCTTGCTGTCACATTGGAACCTGCAGTCCTAAGACTATTCGATTCGCCTCCACTTACCAATGGAGTATGTTCTTGGTGCCAGTGGTGGCTGCAGAAAGCTCATCTGGGCAAGGGTGTACCCCTGGTCCTCAACAGACGTGAGCCTCCAGGGCTGGGAGCTCACTGTCGGGGAATGACGGCCCAGGGGCGTTGGACCGAGGAAAACGCCTTCTAGAACATAAACCACCTGGAAGCCTGGGCAGTCAGATTGGCGGGTCTACAATTCAGCCACATACCCCAGGGTCAAGCAATCCGGACAACCATCAATGGTAGCCTACATCAACCACCAGCAAGAGTCACAGGAGAGAGATCTCCTTATGGAATGGGCAAAAATACATCTACAGATGCTCAGCCTCTCACATCGTAGGAAAAGACAACATCAGAGCAGACTTTTTAAGCAGGGAAAGTCCGGATCCATGAGTGTGGGCATTGTCGGCCAAAGCCTTTCAACTGGTGGTAGATCGCTGGGGTCTCCTGTTCATAGACCTGCCGGCCACATCTCACAATGCAAAGGTTCCCCTATTTTTCAGTCGCAGAAGAGATCAGTTGACCCTGAGGATCGATGCTTTTATTCAGACCTGGCCAGAAGAGGAGCTGCTGTGTCTTCCATCTGTGACCCCTCCTAAGCAAGGTCATTTGCAGAATTAAGTGCCACAGGGGATTAGTCCTACTAGTAGCTCCAGATTGGCCCAGGCAACCATGGTATGCGAACATGTGGAGACACTTGCTGGAGATCTCCCTGTGCCTCCCACCGCACAGGTCCCCGCTACAGCAGGGACTGGTCCTTTATGAGGATTTGACTCAGTTCTGTCTTATAGTCTGGCCCTTGAGAGGGCTTGCCTGATGAAGCAAGGATATTCGGTGGCAGTAATTGCCAATTTATTCCGCGTGCAGAAGTTCTCTGTCCTTAGAGTATGTGCAAGTCTGGAGAATATATGAAGCTTGATGCGAGGAACACAGTGTTTCCCCTCAGAAGGTCAAAATCCCACTAATTCTGGAATTTTTGCAGGATGGCTTGAATAAAGGTTTGACCCTTAACTCCTTGAAGGTCCAGCGGCGCTGTTCTGTTTCAGGGGCGAGGTGAATGGAACCCGCCTACTGGCTCATCCAGACACAGCCCGTTTTTTGTTTTTTTTTCCTGAAAGGGGTGAAGCACGTCCGGTTCCCTTGTGGAATCTTAATCTAGTATTGGAGTTTTTGGCAGGACCTTTTCGGCATCTGCGCAGTCTTTCCTTGCATTTATTAACCCTTGAAATGGTGTTCCTGGTGGCTATATGCTTGGCACGTCACATCTCTGAACTACAGGTGTTGTCATGTCGGGAACAGTTTCTCTGGTTTACTCCAGGAGTGTTACAGCTTTGTACCATTCCATCCTTCTTGCCCAAGGTAGTCTCGGAGTTTCATTCGAATCAATCCATTTCGTTGTCATCCCTTGGTAAGCACAAGGACGCAGAAGAATACTGCCATTTGAATGTCAGTAGGCTTTTGGTGCGGTATCTGGAAGTTTCAGAACCGGTCTGAAAGACGGGACCGCATGTTTGTCCTTCACGGTGGAAGGATGCAGGGCAAACCAGCTTCACGGGCTATCGTAGCTCGCTGGATTAAGGAGGTGGTCACAGCAGCCTATGTGGAGGCAGGAAAGCCATTATCCCTTCAGGTTAAAGCTCATTCCACTAGGGCTCAGGCAGTCTCATGGGTGGAGGTTATAATGCTGTCTCCTATCGACATCTGGCGACATGGAACTCGTTGAACATCTTCTCCAGGTTCTATCGCCTAGATGTTCGGGCCTGAAAGGATGCAGCCTTTGCAAGGGCAGTGTTAACCGAAGAGCGGGCAGCCTCCCACCCAAATTGGGAGTGGCTTTTTTACATCCCATTGGTCCTATCTGGCTACACGCTAGGAATGGAGAAATTACTTAACTGATAGCTTCCTTTTCCTTAGTGTAGACAGATGGACTCGGCATCCTCCCCAAGAACAGTGCCAAGGACTCTCCCATAGAGTGGACATCTATTCCAAGAGATTATGGGGAATCTGCCATCCAGTCCCTAGATCAGTGCATCTATGACCCTACTGGGGTACAGTTATGGTTATCATTTTTTAAATCAAGTTTTTTCGTTTAGTATGTCCACGGTGGCTTTTGAAGAGAATGCTGAAGTCACTGCATGGGGTGTTTCTAGGCCAACGTTAGCTTTGAAACCTGACTCCGTCACCATCTGCTGGCAGGGGAGCATAAAGCCATTGGTCCTGAGTCTATCGGCTACACTAAGGGGTAGATTCTAAAAGGTGCGCGCACACAGATGCACCAGTTTTATAACATGCGTGTTCCAGCACATGCATGTTATAAAATCCCATGGCCTTGTGCACACATGTGCTGGATTTTATAATCCGCGCGCATTTGCAGGCGGCATGCGCAGGGGGCCCAATTTTGTAAGATTATGTGTGGCAACGCAATCGGGCCTTCCTGAGTTCCCTCCCAGTCCTCTCCAGTTAAGAAGAGGATTGCAAGGGAACTTCCCTACCCCCTAAACCCTTTCGCTTACTTTTCTTTTCTTTTTTTCTTTTTTGTTTTATTGCTTACTGCTCCGTTGAAGCAGAAGTAACTTGTGTGCGCTTCCCCGGCACAGCGGCAAATGGCCGCTGTACCGGCTGCCTCCAGCCCCGCCCCTTTCTCTGGGCCTGGCACTTCTGTGTGTAATGGGGGTTATGCGCAAGGCCCAGCCATGCAAATTTGGTTGTAAGGAAATCAAAATTATCAGAAAACTTAATTTCTCCATTTGATAGGGTAGAATAATCTGGTCCCCTTTTACTTTTTTTTGGTTGCATGAATCACACTTATTGCTTACCTAACATTGTCAGAAATTTGGCAGTCCTTAAACCCAATCTTGTCTCCTTGGTCAGACTGTTTGTTGATTTAGATTTACTTTAAATTTTGATGTGATTCGCAACCTGGCAGGTAGGATCCATTTGCCCTCAAGAAGCCTAAAAGATTTGATTTTGAAGAGCTCTCTTAAGTCATTGAACCTCGGCTGACTTGAGTGAAATTCATCTTGATAGGCTGATGCATGGAATAAGAATTTGCACTTAGCTTTGGATCAGGTAACTCCATTCAAATGTTACTGGCTTAATCCTAAAAAGAACACCTCATAATACCATGTCTGATTACTCCGCTTCAAAAGGCAATGGTGAAAGGATAGGACCATATCTAATGTCAGTCTTTGTAAGATACAGGCATTAAGATACTAATATGCAATAAGACACTCAAGTCTCTTACTTTGTGAATTAGCTCAGAATGGCTAAGAATTGGCCCAAACGATTAATTTCAGATATTTAAACAGTTGGCTAACCTCAAGCTTTTGGGCTGGTGGGTCTGTTTACAGCTTAAATAGCAAAGATCTTATAAACCACTTTGTAGATGAGATTCTGCTATCCCTTCTACTTTTGTTAATGTGGTTGGGCCTATTAGGATATCCCAGGAGTCCATGATTGGGGACTCCTGGGGTATCCTAATAGGCCTGGGACATATGCTAGGGAAATGTCAGACTGATGCTGTTCCAGTTGTGGATGGAATATCTGTTGTTGGAGGTTCCCATCCTTAGGGAGCCAAGGTGATGCCAAGACATTTGAGGAGATAATGTGAGAGATTCTTATGTGCTCTTTAGATCCAGCTGGTGAAAAAAAAAATAGCAAACCAGGAATTAGGTCTTTAATTGAGATGGTGAACTGTAGTTTAAGGCAGAATATCTTACCTGCTGCTCTGAAAGCAGAAATGAATTAGCCACTATTAAAGCAGAATTTGTATGCAAATTATAGTGGATCACTATTGCCCAGTATCAAACCTGCCCTTCCTTGGTAAGGTTGAGTATTAAATTTAGCAACTAATTCTGCCATATTTTGGCTGAGCATAGATTTTCATGTTTGTCAGGCTTTTGTATAGGCTATGGCACAGACTTGCCATACTAAAGTTCATCAATGGTATTCAAATTTGGGCAAAGGAGTAGATTCTTTTTTTTTCTTCTTTGAGCTTTCCACTGCATTTCACACCAGTGATCATGGGTTATTAAATCTGTGCTTTGGGAACTTGGCCTTTCAGGGACAGCTTTGGAAGTGGCCAGATCCTTTCTGATCATATGCAGTGGGTCTGCATTACTCTACAGCCGTATCATTGACCTATGAGGGACCACAGGTGACAACACCAATCCTATTTAATGTATATTTGGCCCCCACTGGCCTCTTTAATTCAAGGTTTTGGCTGAGCATAATCTTTTGTATACTGACTACTTAGTTTTGTTGCATATCTTGACAAGGACCAGGTATTGGCAATTACAAACTACAAATAGTTCGGGGGCAGTAGTGGAATGGCTTGACTGATTCCAAGTTAATCCCTTGAAATCGGAAGCCTTGTGAGTTAGCAGATGGAAAAGTCTCTCTCTCCATACCCCCTTCCATGGCAGATTGTGACTTTGTTTACAACATCCTTAAAAACTGTCTTGGTGTCCAGTTAGATTCCCAGCTATCCATGCAGAATTAGGTTTCATTGGTAGGATGAAAGTTGTTTGTTTTTTATGAATTACGTCAGATCCAACAACTTTGCCTCTGTATGACAAAGATATGGCGACAATTATCCATTTTGACAGTTACAAGTCGTTTAGAGTACTGTAACTCTTTATATCAAGGCCTTTCTCGCATATTTAGTTTAAAATGGTTTTTATTGAGCATTATAAAGCCAAGAAGACAATATTGTTGGCAGAGTATCAATCAAATAACATGTCCATCAGTCACAAAGAATCTTACCAACAGGCGAACAACAAGATACTCATTTTTTTTTTTCTCCCATCTATTGAAATCCCACCCCAGTCTCCTGTGATCTGAATAACAGTCTAGTAACATACCAAATTATCAGGCCGATACAGTACAGTGTGCTCCGATGGAGCGCACTGTTAACCTGCCCTTGGACGCGCGTTTTTCCTTACTCCTTATTCAGTAAGGGACGGAAACGCGCGTCCAACCCGCAGCACCTAATAGCGCCCTCAACATGCAAATGCATGTTGATGGCCCTATTCTGTATGCCCGCGTGATACAGAAAGTAAAATGTGCAGCCAAGCCGCACATTTTACTTTAAGAATTTAGCGCCTACCCAAAGGTAGGCGCTAGTTTCTGCTGGCACCGGGAAAGTGCACAGAAAAGCAGTAGAAACTGCTTTTCTGTGCACCCTCCGACTTAATATCATGGCGATATTAAGTCGGAAGTCTTGAAGAGTAAAACAAGTAAAAAAAAAAAAAAAAAAAAAAAAATTTAAAATGGGCCGGCGGCTGTCGGGCCGAAAACCGGACGCTCAATTTTGCTGGCAGCCGGTTTCTGAGCCCGTGGTTGTCAGCGGGCTCGAGAACCGACGCCGGCAAAATTGAGCGTCTGCTGTCAAACCCACTGACAGCCGCCGCTCTGAGCTAAAAGGAGGCGCTATGGACGCGCTAGTGTCCCTAGTGCCTCCTTTTGACTGTTTCTACCGCACCACCTAATTTAAATACTGAATCGCGCGCACTGGCAAGTGGCCGGTGCGCGCACTAGGAGAGCGGGCATTTGTCCGCTCTCCCGCGGACTTTACTGAATTGGCCCGTATGTAAGAGATAACCGTGCTGTTGAGGTAGTGGCCACTTCTCTTCAAAGTACTAATCATTAAGCAGTAGACTCCGGGGACGATATATATATATATATATATATATATATCTGTTCGAACACCACACTAACAGGTTAAGGACGTGGCAAAATAGCAGGTTACAAAGGAGATAATCGGAGGGAAATAGCTAATTCGTTCATTTACATATCTCATACATGCTGCGTGCGGAAAAGGTTACGGGTCGGTTTCAAGAAGCGCTAAGGGCGCGTGAAACTGGAGACTGTATCGCAGGATCGCCTTACGCGTCCCAATTGTGCGCCCACAGCGAGTTAATCTCCAACCGCACCTTACCGTATCGAGCTGTCAATCAGATACTAGACCACACACTTAATAAAGAAACAAGTATGTAATGAGACTAATACCAGGCCACAGGAGATATGTCAACCATTCCCCTTCCCCCCCCCCCCCCCCCCCCAGTACCTTTACAATTATCAAGTCCCAACACCGTACCATGGGACTCGCGGAGGTCACAGTAGTGCAAATCAGGAGCCCCCCCCCCCCATCCGCCATCAAAGTATTTTATAGGAAGTTAGGCTGAACAAAGGAGCCTGCACATGTATCCCAAAAAAGAAAAACAGACACACCATAAACAGGCCTCCTTGGGAGCAAGATAGATCCTCCTCAGCAGTCACGTGCAGTTCTCTTCTTTAGCCAGTGGATTGCTGAACAGCTGTTTAGACAAAAAATTAAACAGCAGGTCCAAGCGCACCCAAATACATTCTGACTGCCTCACTTCTTGTGATTCTTACTCAAGATTTCTGGATGGCAGGTACATTGCTCCCCAGGTACTGCTCCTTCAGATAACAGTTCCAACTAGAACAAAAACAGCAAACCTGTTTAGAATGAGCTCCGGGTTTTAAGCCTGGAATGATTTCCCATAGAAACCCCGGTCTGCAAAATGACCGTGATCTTAAAAACAAACTGGACGACTGCCATATATAGAATGTGTGTTGCCAGAAGCAGCCTGTGTAGCTCAAAGAATCTCTACTGTGTTCCCCATGCTGAGTTTCTCTCTCTGCAATATAAGTTTGAACTGCTGCAAGTTCTGTAAGCCATCTGGGGCCCATGGAGGTGTTTACCCTGTGGCGCGTGCCGGGTATACCAATACACCTTTTTCCCCCAGGGCATACAACTTAGACACAGCGGAGCCATGATTTTACACTGCTGTCCAACACTGGCCGAAAAATCCTGAAGCACCAGGATCTTCTGATTATCATATGTCAATGTGGTTCCTGAGCTAGAATTCCTGCTTTATGTGCATAATTGAGCACTTTGGCAATTACAACCTGAGGTCTAACATCCGTGGCCTTTTTTTGCCCCAAACGATGAGCTCGCTTGATTCGTAGTGGCCCCAGGGTGGGGGCTAGGCTCAGTGATTTGGCCAACCACTTTTCCAGCCACGTGGTCAGGTCTCTGTCCCCCAATGGTCTCCGGGAGCCAGATTAGAGCGGCGAGACCTGTTCTCAAGGTCTTCGATCTGCTCTGACTGATGCGCTACTGAGGTTTTTAACGCTGCAATATCGAGCAGCACGGTCTGGTGGCCATCTTGCAGGTCTGAGATGTGCTGCTCAGCATCGGCAAAACGCGTTTCGTAGGAGGAGAGAGTGGCAGTAAGTTCTGTTAATTTGGCCAAGATTATTAAAAGTTCAGGCCGAATGGACTCCTACATCCCTGCCTTAATCGCGGCAGAGTTGGCCGCGGGCAGAGGCTCAGGCTCACCGTTTCCGGCCGCAGCGTGGGTGTTCTGGCGATCGGGCCTTCTCCCCCTTTTTGCAGCCTGGACGCCATCGTGTCGCTTCAGGGAAGGCAGCAGTCGTCCACCAATTACAACGAGGGTTAGGCTCCCGTTTTCAGTGACTTAAAACAGCGCGGATGGGGCCGGATGCGGGGCAGAGGCCTCCGAGAAGGGAGAGGAACTTCTGCTCCCCTTCATCATGTGACTCCTCGCATATTTAAAAGCTTACAGCTACTTGAAAATATAGCTGCTGAGCTTCTGATGGCTGCCAGCTCTAGTGATCATGTTGCCCCCCCCCCCCCCTATTTTTTGAAGGAGCTGCACTGGCTGTCAAATTTCATTTGAAGTTCGAGGCCCTGTTACTATCTCCAAATGGCAGTGCCCCGACCCTTGCCATACCTGTTTCAGCTTTATGCACCGGGGGGAAAAAACCCCCCCCCTGAGGTCATCCCAGAAAGCACAGTTAGCTTATCCCCTCACAGTCCTCCTGGCAATTACCACGATGATGGTGCTTAGCTGTTTAACACTCCCCAGCTCTGGAATACTGTTCCTCTTGAGCTTCGGCTGAAGAGTTTGTATAACAGTTTGATACACTGCCATTCATAAAAGAGAACCACAATTATCATGTGTCAGCAAATGTAAAGACATAGCTATCTGAATAAGCCTTTTTTAGCAGCAAGAATGTGGGCCAATACTGGCTGGTTGTTCTTGAACTGTTTGTATGAATAAGTTTTCAGGGGAGTCTGTTCCATTTTAATGTTTATGTTCATATTGGAACTACATTTTTAGTTGGAACTCAATTTGAGGGTATATAGGGCCACCAGCAGTAAAGGAGTGTGAGAAGTGTCCAAATATCAGGTTTAATATTTAGTAATTCTTGAAAACGTTGCTCCAAAGTAAAATATTGTAATTCAGACATTGTAGTCTTGAATTGCTTATTCCACAGTTCATCACTGTATAGAAAATTCAGTTACAAAGGAGTGTTGGATTAATATGGTCCCCCAACACGGCCATGTTTCACCTGCTGGCTTCTTTAAGAGGGATGTAGCTGAGAGGACCTCCAAATACCCTTAACTTACATACAAATTTCAGCTTAAGTTATACACGGGCCGATACAGTAAGGAGTGGTAGGAAGAGCTGCATTAGTGCCGGGCGCACCCGCGTTTGCCGCACGCACAGTCCGACTCACCTACCGCTCGATACTGTATTAAAATGGCATGCAAATGCAAGCCGCGTCCAGTGATTTGTAATTAGGAAAATACAAGAAATCAAATTGAATTAAATATTAAGAATCAACCTTTTTTTCAATTTGTCACTGCTGTAGCCACAATTTTAACATCCCTGTTTTAAAAGAGAGATTAGCTTGAAGTGTAGATGCTGGGTCCAAAATAAGCAGCATGATGTTGCAAAGTCTACATTTCCTGCAGAAAGTGAATAGGATTCTCCCTCTCAACTGCAGCAAGATCTCACCAGCCGTTTAACATGAACACCACAGTCTGGCGCCACACAAGCAGCACCTCTGCATGCCACCCCCTAAAGAAAAGTTGTGAAGCGTGGATTTCATGTTGTGCCTTTCTTTCAGACTGGAACCCAGGGGCCTTTTACAATTTAATACTCCAGAAACGTACACCCCCTACAGAAACATACAGCATGGACGAAAGGCCAGGATGAAAAGTCTTTTCATTCCCTCAGCTGTTGGCTCACCCTCTCCCCCCTTCCCCCTTTTACTATAGTGTTGTTCCAAGTGTCACATGAACCAAAGGCATCTGCAGTTATGGAGTATCTGTGCTCCTTCCACCCCCTGTTTCCAGAAACTGCTGGATAATGCTGACCTGTTGAGCCTTTTTATAAGTCATCATTCTCCTCCTTTGTCTCTGTGACTTAGTTAATGTGCAGCAGGGCTGAGGTAGGTCTCCTGAGGGCTCTGGCTGGGGAGCTTGCATAGCCTGCATAACCCTAAGTAAAGTGTAACTAGACATTAGTATTTCATGAAGGATTTTCTTCTCTGGTGCTTTTCACTGCTGTTTTCTTTGACTGCTTCTAATCAAGTGCAGTAGTGTCCTTTAGGGTTTTCCATAACCAGATCTCTAGTCAAAATAAAATACAAGTACACAGTTTAAAATAATAAAAATGTATATATTTTTTTAATAGTAGCTATTTTTGGTGTGCCTATTTGCTTCATTTTGAATTGTTTGGTTGCTTGCTTTGTCATTTTGAATTTATCTTTTTCCATATTTTAATATCTGGTGGGTGGTGATTTGGAGTAAAATGTGGTATTAAGAGTCCGCCCCCCCCCCCCCCCCCCCTGTAATTTTCATTCCAGCCTTTATTGAGCTGCTTTTTTTTTTTTTTTTCACCCCCTTGTTCTTTGGGTTCTGGTCTGTAGCCAGAACCTCACAAAAAATGTCTCATATCTGAACCAGTTGCCAAAATAGTGGCAAAGTCTACAAGTTCTAATAGATTTGGATATTTCCTTTTGGGTCTGTCCACGCATTTTGATTTTGTTGTTGTGGTATAATAAATTTACTGTCTTTAAAGCTGACGTAAGAATCTCTCAACATCCTAAGATTTTCAGATTTTTGCTTGAGTAGCTGCTCCAATGAATCTGCTCCCCCTCCCCCCCTTTTTACTCCTTTCTCTCTCTCTTTCCCTCCCCCCCCCCCCCCCCTTTCCACTTCCATGGTTAGTTACAACTCAAACATACAGCAAACATGGTGACTCCTGCCCCCCTTCTCTTAACTTTTCACACTCATTTTACTCCTTAGTTTGCTGTCAGATTAACAAAGGGCTCTGCCACCAGGGACAATTTTGCACTCTGTGGCACTGACCACTTTGCCTCTTATACAGTGCCAGCCGTTGCCACCCCTGACCATTGTGCCTCATTCATCCTGGCCGCTGCTGCTTTTCTAGCCACCTCACCTCTTGCATAGACCCAGCTGCCATGCTACAGTTGTGGTCCTGGTGCGTTGCTGGCCTCCACCTTCCTGGCTTTTCATGTTGGGCACAAGTGAAATTGGGAAGAAGAAAAATTTTTTTTTAGCCAGACAACTTGTTTTGGGATTGCATGCAGACTGTGAGCCGCTGTTTTTTTTAGCTGTTAAGGAATAGAGTTCAATTCATATAAAGCAATTTAACTGACATCAGAGGTCAAGAAGTGTTGCAGTCTGTGTCCGCTGCGATACTCTTGACAGTGAAGTGACTTTTTTTTTTTTTAATTTATATCTTGCAGCCTGGATTAAAAGAAGTTGTGGAGTCCTGTCGAGGGAAAAACCTTTTCTATTCCTCCAACATTGATGAAGCTATCCGAGAGGCAGATCTGGTCTTTATTTCTGTAAGTCTTCCTCTTCACAGTGGGCCTTTTTCATGTTTGTAGAAAGGTCTTAAAAGGCAGTGTAAATTTTTTTATTTTTTTAATGGACAGAGAATGATGTGTTTAGTGCAGCCATACCAAATACGTGCTTTTGTAATTTGCCCTCAAATCCAAATTAGATTAAAATTTTTATTGGCCTTTCACACGCATGGCTTTCAGAAATAGCATAATCCTGTAAAATTAATGTGTGTGGCAAGAGGATTCATCTTTTTAAATAAGGCTACTTGTTGTGTCTGTCCCATTTCCTACACATACACCCCCACACTTTCAGCCATGGTCCTTTTCGTATATTATGGAACTGAAGTTTCCATTGGTTAAACCATGAAGAAACAGACGAAGGCATAGAGAAGCACTGCAGGGAGACTGGGGAGAAGCCAGTAATATCCCAGATGAGAGCAAGAAAAAAAAAAGTCTAAACTTAAAATGAATAAAGATGTCTGACGAGAACAGGTAAGAGGGCAGACTGACATTTTTCTGCGTATTGCTCTTGAATTGCAGTTGAGTGTGCAATTTAAAAAAAAAAACAAACTCTGAAAATTAGGCTGCAAAGAATAAGCAGAAAAATGTTAAGTTTCTCTTAATGTGTGTAGCATTGGATTGTGGCCTAGTAACCACCCACCACGTGGTTGCATTCTAGCCTAGCCAATTTTGTTTTGATTATGCTGGGACTCTGCTGTATTTTGTGTTTAAATTCTTCAAAATGTGCCCCATAGACCAGAATATTCAGGAAGTAGGAGGCACATTCGTAGCTGCAATGTTTTCTGCCATGCCGCATATACTGGTGCTTAATCCAGGCCCATTTTCATGGTAGCCCAAGTAGTGATCCCATGTGAGTAGGGCTTTTATGACAGTCTGTTTTTCTAGATTTTCATATGCCTGCCTCCATGTACAGAAGTAAAAAAAAAAAAATCACAAACCACAGCAGGACTTATGCTCCTGAATCAGCAGCTTGTCTTGCCTGCTAGAGATGGCAGCACTGTTTCAAGAGACTGATGCTGGCACTGCTCCCAAGTGTTGAACTGTATGAGGAGGTTCACATGATCATGTGAAAGCTGTCCCTTGGAGTTTGATGCTATGAAGACTTCTGTACTTTCGGAAAGGATAAAATAAAAAAAAAAAAAAAACTACATTCAGAAATGACTTTTTTTTTTTTTTTTTTTATTAATTTATCTAGGTTAACACCCCAACAAAAACTTATGGAATGGGAAAAGGCCGGGCCGCAGACCTGAAATACATCGAAGCCTGCGCCAGACGGATTGTACAAAACTCAAATGGGTACAAAATTGTCACAGAGAAGAGCACAGTGCCAGTCCGGGCAGCGGAGAGCATTCGCCGTATATTTGATGCCAATACTAAACCCAACTTAAACCTTCAGGTAACCCATCAAATCTTTAAAATGATATTCAGGTAGTAAACTGCCTGGAGGCTACAGATTGTGCAAAGAATATCTTGGCTGGTAAATAAACTCCATCTTCTGGCCTCTATACAATAAGATATGAGTAAAAATTGTGCACATTTTCTTTACTCACACTAAAAAGCTAACTCCTGATACTGTGTGCTAATGCATCAGGTATTAAAAGCATGCCAACCTGATAATATGCGCATAAAATATAATTTCCTAGCGTGTAGCAGATGGACTCAGGACCAATGGGGTATAATGTACTCCTGATAGCAGTTGGGAGACAGAGTCAGATTTCAAGCTGACGTCAGCCTACATATACCTGTGCAGGAAGCTTAGCTCTTCAGTATTTCTCCGTCTCCTAAGCAGTTAGGGACAATATACACACTTGCACAGTGTTAGAAAATCCAAACCAAAGAAGAGAAAAACTTTACCTCTACAAGACTAGCCTCGCCCTCCTGCGGTGATACCTAAGGGTCGCGCCCCCCAGTCGAGAATTCCTGAGGTGATTTCCGAGATCCCTCAGAGGCAAGCGCCTGTCCGGTAGCCAGTTCCCGGCGTGGACATAGCCCCCACAGTGGCTGAAAGGCAGCGGGTGCAATACCGAGCACGCCGGTGAAGGTATTCTCCCTCTCCCCCCTGCAGCCGGAGACCACCCGGTACGAGACCGGGAAGCGCCGAGACAAGGTAAGATAGAAAACTTTCTTAAAGTCTCCAAGGCTCGGTTAGCCGCTCAGATCGTCCTTCCGGCATCTGGTAAATTGGATTGAGCAGCCCCGTCTGGGCTAGACCCCGATCCGGTGCGAGGGTCCACACATGCGGAGACCCTCTGGGGGGGGGGGGGGTCGCCATCTTGCCCACATGGTCGTCTGCACCATTTCCCCCCCTTGATCGCCATATCATCCGCACAGCTGAGCCGTGCACAGAGCAGCGAGCTGGGCGCCCAAACGAATTGTGTGCACAGCGGCACGCACAACAGTGCTGGGCACACAGATAGGCCTGTGCGCGCATCCCCGCTAAGCGCATAAAAAGCGGCCTGCATGCACATCTTCAGCTTCCTGCACGCACATCGGCGCACAACTAAGTCTCCTGGTGCGCACGCACCTATGCACGCAGACGACTTTTGAGCCACTCCACACTCACAAATCATGGCACCGCTAGCCAAGAAAGCCAAGGGACAAACCCTCAGCCCAGCTTGCCACCTGAGAGCTGCGCAACCTGAAGTGGCCTCTGCCCTATGCCTGCAGTGCGAAGAGACTCAGGGGGAACCAAAGCAAGACTCCTCTCAGCCAGTAGAGGAATCCAGCTCCACCAACGATAGTACCCCGGACCTCTGTATCTCTGACCCGGTCCCTCTTCAGATGGGCACCTCGGAACTCCACTGGATTCAATATGGACCCAGGGACCTTTTCCTGGGTGGAATTTTTCAAATGGCTACAAACCTTTGTCCAGACACAATCGGTACCGCCTGCGACTCAGCCACAGTCTCCACCAGAAGCGCAAGGCCTCCCCCTAGGGGACACATACACCTCTGGGGAAGAGCCTGACTCCTTGGAGGAAGGGGAAATCCCTCCACGGATGGAACCATACCTAACCATGATGCGGTTCTTCTCCAAAGACGAGCTGCCAGATCTCGTGTCTCTGAGCCTGAAGATGCTGGCCATTCCTGGCGCAAGTTCCACAGCGGAGCCAAAGACTAACCTAGTTTTGGTTGGTCTCCGTCAGGCCTCATGCTATTTTCCAATGCTGCAGGCTGTACAACAACTGATTGACCTAGAATGGAATGCCCCAGAGGCCAGTTTCAAAGGAGGATGGGCCCTAGAAGCCCTATACCCCCTGGAACCCATGGCCAAAGAACTCCTAGGGTTCCCAAAAGAGTGCAGACCATGGTGTCCAATCCTAAAGCACACTACCATCCCAGCTGAAGGAGGAGCTGCACTCAAGGATGCCCAGGACAGACGTCAGGAATCCATCCTTTAAACAGTCATTTGATGCCGCAGCAATGACTCTGCAGAACGCCTCCTGCTGCGCCATTGTGACACGTGCCTGCTTGCTTCTCTCCAGGGACGCAACCACTTCTGCCGAAACATTTCCCTCCCTTGATCGCTACTGCTCCTCGGACGTTCACCAAAATTATGGTGGTGGTGGCGGCGGCGACACTGAGGAAAGAAGGAATCCTTGTACATCTCAGCCAGGGGTGTCTCATCCATAGTGGCAGCTAGAAGGCAATTATGGCTCTGAAATTGGTAAGCCGATGCAACCTCCAAGACAAAACTCACGAGAATGCCTTTTAAAAGAACCCAGCGCTCCTCTCCCCGAAGAACCAAGGGCAGAGGAGCCCAGTGTTTTTAGACCGTACAAAAACACACTCCAAGCACCTCGCCCCGCAGGCAGGGCCCAGTCCTTTCAGAACAGACACAACAAAAGGGGAGAGCCGGCTCAGGTACAGGCCCCAGCCACACTCATCCACAGGAAGAAGCCATAGGGGGCAGATTTACCCTCTTCTACCAAAGATGGGTCGAGATAAATGTCAGACAAGTGGGTCCTAACCATCATTCGAGACGGATACTATCTGGACTTCCACAGCATCCCTCCAGACAAATTTGTGAGACCTTAGTGTCACTCCCTCTCCAAGAGGACGGCAGCGGAAGCCACACTGACAAAACTACTCAGCCTAAAGGCTGGTTACTATTCCATCTATTTTATCGTCCCCAAGAAGGAGGGAACGTTCCGGCCCATCCTGGACCTCAAGACCATCAATCGCTACCTGAGGGTACCGCACTTCCGCATGGCAACTCTACACTCAGTCATAAGGGCAGTACAACTGGGAGAATTCCTGGCTTCACTGGATCTATCCGAAGCCTAGATCCACATCCCGGTTCACCACTACCATCAGCGCTTCCTACGCTTCGCAATACTGGACCATCATTACCAGTTCCAGGCATTTCCCTTCAGACTAGCTACTGCTCCTCGGACCTTCACCAAAATTATGGTGGTAGTGGTGGCGACACTGAGGAAAGAAGGAGGAATCCTCATACATCCATATTTGGACGATTGGCTGATCAGAGGAAAGTTACCAGGCGACCACTAGAGTCAAGAATCTATTGCAGAATCTCGGGTGGGTTGTCAACACAGCCAAGAGCTGCCTGCAGCCCTCCCAATCGCTAGAGTACCTGAGAGTCAGGTTTGACACCAAACAAGACAGGGTTGTTCTTCTCCCCTACAAGGAGAAGGAAACTGATGGACCAATTGTGAAAACTGTCAAACTATGCGTGCCCCAAGGTATGGGACTACCTCCAAGTTCTCGGTCTCATGACTTCAACCCTAGAAGTTGTCCCATGGGCAAGGGCCCACATGCGCCACTACAACGTTCCCTACTGTCACGATGGAGTAGTTCTGGGGCATCGGGTTTCATTCGCCTCCAGCTACCGGCAGAGGTTTGGACCCAGCTCCAATGGTGGCTACAGGAAGGCTATCCCCACCGACCTGGATCTTGCTCACCACTGATGCGAGCCTGCAAGGATGGGGAGCCCGCTGCCAGGAACTGACGGCCCAGGGGCAATGGGACAAGGAAGAGTCGGGTTGGAACATAAACAGACTGGAAGCTCGAGCTGTCAGACTTGCCTGCCTGCAATTCAGTCACACTCTGGGCAAATCTCTGAGTCATGTCGGACAATACCACAACAGTTGCATACATCAACTGCCAGGGAGGAACCAGAAGCCAACAGGTGTCCCTGGAAATATATCCCCTAATGGCGTGGGCAGAAGCAAACCTGCAAGGTGATCCCAGCCGCCCACATCGTGGGAAAAGACGTCACTGCGGACTACCTCGGCAGAGAGAGCCTAGACCCTGGGGAATGGACGCGGTCGACCACAGCCTTCCAGTTGATAGTAAACCGCTGGGGAACCTCAGCCATGGATCTCCTGGCAACCCAGCCCAACGCCTAAGTTCCCAATTTCTTCAGCCACAGACGAGAACCGCAATCCCGAGGAATCAACGCCCTCGTCCAGACCTGGCCATAGGAAGTCCTGCTGTACGCCTTCCCTCCATGGCCACTGCTGGGCGGGATCATCCGCAAGATAGAACACCACAAGGGGCTAGTACTTCTAGTGGCCCCGAACTAGCCAAGAAGGCCATGGTACACAGACATGCGAAGATGGGGGACCTGGTTGAAAACTTATGCACTGTGCGCTGAATACCTTGGAGTAGCCACTGGAATATGTTTAAATAAAACAGATTTGCACTTAAACTTGAAGAGTTTATGGACTGTTTAATATTGACAGCTCTCTGTTTGCATTGGTGATAGTATGATGTCTCAAAATTCAGAAGAGGAACTACTGAGACCTTAAATGGTATTTACTGGTCCTGTAGAAAAATAACTTGGGTCAATAAACTCAAAAGAGAAGGATTAAAACACATGAACTCCAGGGCAGGATGTATTGTAAGGCTGTACAAAGCTTCGCTTTTTCCTGTAACTGAAGTGTGAGCTACATGGAAATGCATAAGAAGGATGAGCTGTGATAGTACTGGGTTAAGTTATATAGCTACTCATATTTAGCCTTCTGTCTGGCCCACAGGTGCTGTCTAATCCGGAGTTCCTAGCGGAAGGAACTGCCATCAAGGACCTAAAGAACCCAGACAGAGTGCTGATTGGCGGGGATGAGACCCCAGAGGGGCAGAAGGCTGTCAGAGCACTCTGTGCCGTGTATGAACACTGGGTCCCAAAAGAGAGAATAATCACCACCAATACCTGGTCTTCTGAGCTTTCTAAGCTGGTTTGTGTATTTATATATTACTTTTTAAAAAATGTTTGTGCATGATATTGAAATGTGAAATCAAATTGTCCTCTATGATGAACTAGAACACTCTTTCCCCCCCACCCCAAGGCTGATTTTAAAATATTCAGATGGAACTGGAATATCATAGAAGTGCATTTTTTTTTTTTTCCTTTTATCAAAATTTCGTAGAAAGATGGGATTGGAAAACACACAAGGTCATTTACCTGAACCAGGGCTTTCCAAACCTGACCTAGGGATCCATAGCTAGTCGGGTTTCCAGGATATCTACAATCAATGTGCATGAGATAAATTTTGCATACACTGGAGACTCTGTATAATAAAACTTACCTTCTGCATATTCCATCATGACTGGCTGTAGGGTATCCCCAAGACAGGTTTGGGGGGGGGGGGGGGAACTACAAAGCCAGCCATCCCAGACAGATTTATCTAATCTGCTCTTAAAACCCTCCAATGAGATTCCAGCACCCGTAGGTGATGACCCACCATAGTTTTAAGTTTTATAAGGTGCAGCACTTGAGGATGTGTACTGCTACCCTTGCATTTAAACTTTTCAGGAAGTCTTGTCTCTTGGACTTTTGCTCCATGACTTGCAAACACCAAAAGAGAATATATTAACAGGGCAACGGTGCATGTCCATTCATGCCTTTATTACCGTGCAGAAAAACATGCGTTTTTGATTACAGCTTTTAAGTTTATCTTACAACCTCAGATTTAATGATGGCTTGATTTAATTATTACAATGTATCTTGTGAGACTTGGCAAACAGGTTGATTTTGCTACTTTTTTTTTTTTTTTTACTCGTTATTTTGAAAGAGTGAACACTGTACAAAACTTGGTCATACAGCCACAGACTATAAAACTCATATGATCACAGTTCTCTTGAGACTTTACAAATCCAGAAAAAAAAAATGTTATGTTTGGCAGTTACAATGCCATGCATAGTCATATATGGAGGATCTGGGTTATAATATAGATAGCCAGAACATATAAAGCCCTTTTTACAAAGATCAATACAATAAATACACAGACACCTGAGTGGGATCAAATAGGCCGCAGCTTTATTACAATGAACAACCAAGTGCCCGAGCCCAATAGTAGCAAGAAATAATGAACGCACAGTGAACATTGCCACCAACCAGCAAGATGAACACCACCCGACCTGTAGGTTTCAAGCATTGCACTATCGCTGCTCCCACAACTCCCGCAACTGCCCAAGCACACAGTTTCCCCCAGAAATCTAGACATGGCCACAGTCAAATCAGCAAATAATTCAGCTATAATGCTGAACCCCAAACCCGCTCGGGCAACCCACCCCCCCCTTGCTGCTACAATAGAGAAAACAACCCTTAAACAACAAATTAGATTTCCTAGCATGTAGCCAGATGGGTTATGCTCCCCTGCCAACAGATGGAGACAGGGTCAGATTTCAAAGCTGACATCACCCTAGATAACACCCCTGCAGTGACCTCAGCCCTTCAGTATTTCTCAGTCTTAAGCAGATGGTGGATGTACCTCTCCCTATGGGGATTGCTGTATTTTTTGGAAAGAGAAATTCTACATGTAAATTGGAGAAAAAATTGAGCCCCGCTCTTCTGCGATGATACCTAAAGGTCCCTCCCTCAGTTGAGAATTCCTGAGGCAATTTCAGAGATCCCTCAGAGGTGTGCATTGGTCCAGTAGTCTGTTCCTGGCGTGGACTTTGCTGCTTAAGCAGCTGAAAGGCAGTGGGTGTGGGAAGCAGAATGCACCGGTGATGGCCAAAGCCCTCTTTCCCTGCAGCTGGAGCTAGTCTCTGTACTCAGCGAGTAAGCGCTGAGCCCAGCTAAGTTGTGTATTTTGTTTTGTTTTTTTGTTTGTTTTTTTGAGAGAGAGAGAATTTCCTTCTGATTCAGACATTTGGAGGGGTTTTGGTAAGACTTCCTCTGTCTCCTTGCTCTGTGCACTGTACTGACATCATTCTCGATCCCATTGGGGTAAGGGGAAGTGGGCTTCCGAGTGGGTTGAGCAGCCCCACTCTAGGCTTGGTTGGCACTCTGTGTGGTAGGAAGCGGTGGTGCCATCTTGCGCACCGTGTTGCCCACCATAGAACATCGGTACGCATGCACGATGCATTGGCTCTGTGCCCAGCTTCTCCCATTCAGAGGATGGGTTACAGTTCCCTATAGTGAAACAGTTGTTGCCTCCCTAGCTAATGACAGCATTGCCTAAATGAACAGTAACCTAGAAAACCAAATGGCATTATCAGTGGCACAGTAGCTTGCTTATGTTACCATGGTGCTCAAACTGGCCCTCTGTCCCCCCAGTCAGTCAGAATTTCAGGACATCCTTAATGTGCATGAGATATTGAAGGTAGTGCATGCAAATATACCTAAAAAATATTCATTAAGGTGATCCTGCAATTCTGACCAAGGGCAGGTGTGAGTACCAGTTCTGTAATGTAACTCTTTTTTTTTTTTTTTTCCACCCAGCAGTTTTCTCCTGTTTCTTTGGGCTTCCATCTCGGTCAGAATCCGGGCTTGGGCTTTTGGTGCCATGAGCCTTCATTTACAAGTACCTGGGAATCTTTTCTCTTACTTTATAACCCCCCTCCCCCTTCAGTTTACTTTTAGTCCAGTCATTGCAGCGACAGTCCTGATTTGGGAGGGGGGGGGGGGGTGCATCTGAGTGCCTTCAGAAACCCTGCAATCATAGACCCTAAATCTGGCCACTGGAGTTGCTGTTGCACGAGGAGAATGACACCCCCCCTTCCCCCAGCGGCTTAGACTGCTGCCTATGTGGCATTCCCCACCTTGGCCAACACGAGAAGCAGAAGTGTACTGTAACTTTAATAAACGTAGTCTCGTTATTTCTTAACTTTTATGTTGCTTCTTGAGTAAAACGTCTCTTGTTTGTTTCATCTGTTTCCACTGCCTGCCTGGCCAATAGTAGGAAGCACAGCACTCTCGCTACCATCATCAGCTTGCAGTGTACTAAAAACCGGTGACATAAGCTAAGAGGCCATTTTTTAGCTAAAATAACATCTTTTGCACTGATACAAAGATCTGTTGACTTTGAGGTTTCTTTTTCTTCTGCTGGAGGACAGCATGTATAATTTAGTGTTCTTAATTGCAGGCAGCCAATGCTTTCCTTGCCCAAAGGATCAGCAGCATTAACTCCATCAGTGCCCTATGTGAAGCCACGGGAGCGGATGTCGAGGAGGTAGCTAGAGCCATCGGCATGGACCAAAGAATTGGAAATAAATTTCTCAAAGCCAGCGTTGGTAAGCAAATAGCGTATTCATAGTTTTTCTCAAGATATGACAAAACTGGTTGGGTGAGTAAATTGGGGTGCCCTCTGCACAGGTAGCCCCGAGACAAGTTTCCCTCTGTGTAGGCTTCTCCCTGGAGAGGAGCTTAAAATACATGATAGACGGAGATCAATACAGCTCACTGCAGCCAGGCAGGGCTGGCGAAAGGGTATTAGAAGTTCTAGGCAAAACTTCAGCCTTGTGCCAGCCCCAAGACCATTCCTCTTCCTCTCCTCTTGACCCCAAGACCCGGGATGTGCTGAGAGCTCCCACCCCACATGTAAGGTTCTGAGGACGTGGCCGGTGGTTTTGATGATGCTGCGAATCCAGAAGTGAAACTGGGTGGTGATGCAGTTGAAAGCTGCAGCCATGGGAGAGAGCCAGCAGGGCGAGGGAGGTAGAGGAAGCGGCAGGAAAGTACGTTGGCAAGCTCCCACCACTGTGGCAAGGCTCGGGGCCCCAATCAATGCCAGCCTGGTCTAGTCCTGCTGCTGCCCCCACCCCTAAAACTGTGGCACTGTAGGCAGCTGCCTAATGCTTCCACCAGCTATGCAGCTAGGGCTTATATTTATATTCCTTCAGGAGGGCCCTTGTTGGCTTTATAGAGCAGTGCAGGTTTTTTGTTCTCCACTTTGGCTCTTTTTAGAATAGGACTATGTGGAAGAAGCTATTAATAAAAGAAAAAAAAATTCTTATCTGCTGCATCTGTGATCCAGGTACTGTTTTGTTATGGTTATTCACTTTGGGCTAAATGCACTAAAAGGTTGTCCTCATTTTATCTGTGGTGGGGGAAAAATCTTTGAACATCTGGCCCTTTGTACATGGTTGTGACAAACAGTTCTTCTTAATGGTCTTGTCTTAGCCATAAAAGCATTGCACTATACCAGCGTAGCTGAGCAAAAATGAAAAAGAAATGTGGATGTATTGGGAGTAGGCAATATTGGGAAGTACTTGGAGTTGACAAGCAGGCATGAACTAGCCATAATGTGGAGGATGGCGGCGCTAACCCAAACCCCGCTCTCAAGAGCTCAGCAAAACTTTTTTCTGAGCATGTGTGGGAGTTCTGCATATACACCCAGCCTCGTGAGCCCCTCAGTTTTCTTCGCCCGAGCTACCACATGGACATGTTCCCAGTCTCGCTTCGATATTAGTCTTTTGACTGTGTTTCTACCTCTCAAGAATTGCCATACTGGCAGGCCGATGCAATAAGACGCGCCCGATATGAGTGCCCATTTTTCCTAATGCACACACAACCACACCCCTGTGCACCAGATGCAGTATTCAAATGAGTATAACGTTGACCTGGTGTAAAAAAAAAAAAAAAAAAGGGCGCCCTAATTGAGAAATGAGGGTCTCTGGCGCTGAAAAGTTTATTGCATCAGGTGCATGGAAATCTAAATTGTGCATCGTTTACATGAAGTTATGGAAATCTGCAATACCTGTTGTTTTCCAAAAGGAAAGGAATCAACTACAATTTTTTTTTTTTTATACTCAGTTTATTGAATTTTTCAACAATACACACCAAAAAGGAATATAACACTTGTTGTAAATATAAACAGCTCTTCAACTGAACAACCTCCAACGTATCCTTTTTATACCTCCTCCCCCCAACCCCCCTCCCTCACACATTCTGTTCAGTAGTCTTCAGCGAGAACTAAAACTCGCATGTCATTAACCAGTCTTCTTTGACATTCGGAGAAATTCCAAAACTGGTTCGCACAAACTCTTGCCTTTCTTCACTTGTCCACGCAGTTTGTATGTTAGCGTCTCCATTTCCAAGATTGGCTCACCCCTCTAAGCCACTCACTAAAGGATGGAGGTTCCAAGCTTCTCCACCTACTCCATTTCACCTTTCATCCCATTGGGGAAAAGTTTTAGAATCGAGGCAGACCTCCTTTTAGTAGTCAATCCCGATGGGGGAAAAACAGAAAAATGTAAACCCGGGGATCTAATAGAACCACGGTTTTTGAAATAACTTCAACTGCCCCTTTAACCTCTTGCCAGTAGGTCACCAGTTTAATGTAGCTATAAAAAAAAAAAAAAAGTGACAAGGTGTCCTTCCTGTCCGTGACCCTGCCTTCAGATCCATAGCATGCAACCTGCTAGGAGTCAAGCCCTCATAAAAATCTGATATTGCTGTTCCACAATATTGGCAGACAGGGAACATTTCCAGAGCCCCATGGTAATTAGATCCCAGTCCTCCTTCCAGGAATGCCCCAACTCTTTCTCAAATCCAAGGGGAACACTTAAACTCCTCCCTCCAAAGAATAGCCTTATGCAATCTACTTGCCTGCCCTTTAATTGACCCCCTCAAACACGGATTTCTCCAATAGAGAGAGGGGTCTGAGAATCCTATTTATTGGCCTTAATGGAAGCAAAGAATCTCAACTAGTGGTAGCCATAGGGAAATTCTGCAGGCCAAATTGCTCCCTTAAGGCCTCCCAAACTAAAAGGTCCCTTGTGCATACACATGAAACAGCACGTAGAGAAGAATTCAGAAGCTCCCTCATGTCCATACTCCAAACCTCTGCTACACCTGCAATTTTTGAAGGTGTCCTTTAGCTAATCATCATGTTCTGCTCTACTACTTTACATTTATTTTTTGTATTTTTTTGTTCCAACCCCAAATAACTAAATCTTATACTAATCTAAACAAATCCTACAAGTGGCACACTTATTGCAAAACAGAGGACCAAATTTTTAATGTTTCTCCTGAGCCCTTGACTGCAAGTAAACTTTACTCTACCTCCAGAGCTGGAGTTAATTTTCCCAGGTAAACAAAATGTGCGTTGGGCATGCTTTCCTGCATCGGGTGGTAATAGCTAATGTCCTCATGTTTATTGAAGTTACATGCATTGATTGCTAACCGGTTTGTGTTTAAGGTGCGCATTTTAGACATACTAATCTCCTTGTGCATTGCTGGCTGATTTTAAACACACAAAATGTGCGTTCAATCTCAAATGAAACCACATGCTCCACCGGATGCACTTTATTGCATTGGCCTGTGGGCGAGTGTGTAAGAGTGTGGTTATGCACTAGCTAGCTAGCTGGCTGGCTGGCTTACAAATCACAGGCTCGTCAAGTGAGAGCTGTGGCAGCTTCAGTGGCTCATCTCAGGGTCATTTTCATTGGAGATGCCTGCAGAGCTGCTACTTAGTCATCTATTTACACTTTTATATGCCACTACATTTGGGAAGACTTATCCGGAAGAGACAGGAAACTTGGACAAGCAGTTTTACACATTGTTCACCCTCAAGTCCCCTCTCCACTGGTGGGTCCTGGTTGTTTTTAAATTAATGCTTTGCTGTCTCCCTTAACTTGGGGCTCCCCACATGTGGCTAATTCATGCCTGCTTGTCAACAGAGAAATCAAGTTTGCTTACCAGTTATCGGGGTTCTCTCTAGACAACAAGGTAAATTAGCCACCTCCCCAGAGAGTCGACTGCCTTGCTTAAGCTCTAGAAGAGACTGGGCTCGTGAGGCAGTGTGTGGGAACTCCTGTGTATGATTTGTAAAGCCTTTACTGATTTCTGAGACCTGGGGCTGTCTGTGTAGTCACCCATGCGTTAGGGCTAATTCATCCAGCTGTCTGTGGAGAGCCAGGTTTGCAGGTAAACAAACTTGCTTTATTAGAATAGCATTTTTCATCATACCTTTTGGGAGTTTGTGTACTTTTTTTATTTCTCTTTATTAATTTCTATGTGTAACCAGAGACTGGGAAATTGTTAGCAGTTTATAATGAAGCCTTGGGCATCATTATGTATTTATCTTGACATGCTATAGAGTGTGAATCTCAGCTAGCATGTTTTGAGAATTAATTTAGATTTTAAATAGCTTCAAAGGGTTTGGTTCTGAAGAAAATGATAGCATTATAGATACCTGCAAGCAAAGGAGGAGTCTGGGTGTAGCCAACAGCAGGTGAGCTAGAGAAAATTGTCCTTGGTATTTTGTGTGCAGGAAGCCAGGAACAGCAAACAGTAATTTATAGTAATGAATAGTATCTGGCTTCCTGTGTTCTGCTATATTTTATTTTACCTTAAAATTATGTAGGTCGAGTACTAGTTTAAAAGCTGCCTACTGTCAAGTGTGCTTTCACTACATGGCCCGACAGAATACAACAGTAAAGTGAATCATCATTTTTAACTTTAGATTTACTAATTTCTCTGAACGATTTTTTAAAACATGTTTTAAAAATGACTATTAAAATATATGGTAACAAAAAAGCATACCAAATAAAGTAAAGTGCCAAAACTTTTGGTACAAAATTAAACCACTAGTTTAGTAACCGATTTTAGAAAAATAGAGTTTAATCTCAGTCCATTTTGGGGTGAAGGAAACCTAAGTGTGTTGATATGGCTGATGCGTCGCTTACTGATCTGTCCTGTGCTCCTGTGTATCTGATGCCAGAGTATATCCGTTTTTATGCGGCCAGTGAATTTCATTCCCTGAGGATACCAGCTGTTGTGCAGGCATCTGGCTGGCATGGCTAAGGCTGTGGAGGTTCCCCTGTTTGTAAGCATGCTCAGGGTGCTGGGGCTCTTCTAACCTGCTGCTTTCCTCCTCTCCAGGATTCGGTGGTAGCTGTTTTCAGAAAGACGTCCTCAACTTGGTGTATCTGTGTGAGGCTCTGAACTTGCCAGAAGTGGCACGATACTGGCAGCAGGTACGTAGCGCCCCGGGCTTGCTGATGCTTTGTGTGATTGACCTCCTCCCTCGCTAGTAAAGTTTATATGCTATCTGTGGAGACAGAGGGCAGGAAGCTCTGCAATTCATCTCTGTAGCAGAAAGTTCAGAACTTATGGGATTGAAATATCTGTGTATGTGAATGCTCCTTAATTGGCTAGTGGCAATATTCCTCTCTCATAACAGGTGTAGAGAGAGGGGCATAGGTAAAGGGAAAAATCTGTGAGATTGTACATAATCGGTTTGGTTTCCTAACTCTAAACTTAGTTACTTATTTTCTATGCCGTATAGCAACACTGGAGACCCATATGTACTTGGCTAAGAGCTTCAGTTTACTTTGAGAGCATTACATTGAGTAGAAAATATACTGGAGATCTACTGGGCAATGATGTTAAATGAGGGTTCGGTCATGTTCTGTATGGCACAAACAGTCCTGCTGCATTCTCTCCGTGCCAGGTAGACTAAAGAAAGCTTATTGCTCTCCCTGGGAGTGAGTAACAAGAAATAGGCCTACTTTAAAGGATCTTCCAGGAACTTGTCACCCAGACTGGCCACTGTCAGAGTTTGGATGCTGGGCTTGATGAGCCTTGTCTGACCCAGCACGTTCTTATGTCTGAGCAGTGTAGGGAAACTGTGCAAACTTTATTTTGACTCTCCTTTTAGAAAAACAACAACAAAAACCTTCCCTAATTGTTCCTCCCCCGAGTTTCAGAATTGAAGGGGTAAGGGATTCTCTATCTCCCTGCTGGCTGTTAGGCTCCAAGCTACCCTGCCCGCCCCAGAGCTTAATTTTGGTACATATGTATGGAAGCTGTCAAAGGTAGAACATAGCAATAAAAGCAGGGATATACAAACTTGCAAGCGAAAGGAAAAAAAAATGCAAGAAAATGTAAAAGCTGGAAAATTTACCACCAAGTTTAAAAATTGTATAACTCGAATTATTTTCTCATGGCACGTTTTTTTTTTCCCTGTGGTCATGGAGCTGGGGTAACAAGACTGTGAATCATTGGGTATAGGGCAGTAAATCCACGGCAGGGTGCCAGCAAGGACATAGATAAAGCAAGTGTAGTGCAAGCTGCGAACGGCCCTGGAACGGTGATCTTGTAGCTGGGCCTGACCCCTGTACAGTGCATAGTTCGTTCCCCCACCTCTTGCCATCAGTTCTATAATTTAGCATTGTCTGTCTGAAGAACATATAACTTTTTGATGCAACAACTTTGGGTGAAACAGTGTGTAGATGCGGCTCTTTCCTTTTATGGAGGGATTGTAGGAGTGATTATTTCTATGAACAGTAATTAATTTGGTTTGCAAGAGTTGAAAAGACTCCTACAGGAAAATGCCCTTTTGCAGATTATAAAAATACCATCATTGTAACGTCCCTCCCTCAGTCATATAATGCAGAGACAATGCAGCAAGACCAGTTCCTTCACAGAGAAGAGGGAATGGTAATTGTGTGAAAACAGTGAATTGCAAAGAGTTTGAGATCTGTTTTTTCTTCCCTGTGGGTGAGGCTGGACAAGCAAGGAGTGCCTAGAATTCGCTCGCAAACCAACCTTGCGGGCTGGCTCAGTGGGAGTGCTGTGCTCTGCATTGCTGTGCTCTGGGTTGGCCTGGGGCTGGAGATGCTGTGGAAGCAATACTCATGCGATGGCTGGGACTCCCTCTCTACCGGGCCCTGCGATGGGAATAACTAGTGGCTACCTACAGGACCCAGACTAGCAGGTGTCTGGAAGAAACTCTGCTATATAGCCCCCGGCTGAGGACTTCTGTGCAATGATTGGGTGGAGTCAGGGGGGAAATACCTTACTAGGACACTGCACATTCATGTGTGAAATCTGTTCTACATTGATATGGATGTACCGTATTTTCCGGTGTATAAGACGACTGGGCGTATAAGATGACCCCCCCTTTTTTATACATATTTTTAAGAAAAAAAATAATTTTACACTCAAACAGGAGCAACCCTATCTATGAAAAGGCAACACTACAAATACCGTATATCAGGCCCTAAAAACCAATATACCTCTTATTAGGAAAACAGAACTAGCAAGCAGCTATAGATCCCCACATATAAATAATTGTAAAACTATACTAATAAGCAGAATAAATGTTTCAAAACAGCTATGAACAGAATAACATCCAACAATTAAAAACTCATAAAAACTATTAAACATTCTCCAAACACCAATAAAATATTTCAAAAAAGCAGACACATCACATAATATTAAATAATTAAAATGGCAGTCAATCAAGAAAAATAAACTTAAAAAGCCACCTTTCCTTACCCCCTCCAGCAGCTCTCCTATTCCTCTTCCTCTTCCTTAGGGCCCATGTCTCTCACACACACACCATACCAGTCATGCCCCCATGACCAGTTTCTGTCTCTCACGCACCAATCATTTCCCAAACAGTCTTTGACACACACACCAGACACCTTCCTGAACAGTTTCTCTCATGCCATACACACACACAGGCTTCCCACTCCCGTGTTCTGCTTACCGTACATATACGGGCTTCTCACTCATAATCACTTTCTCTGTCTCACACACACACACACACACCAGTCTCTCTCTCATTTCCATGCTCACTCTCCACGTGCACAGGCTTCTCATTCCCTGAATCACATTCTTTCTCTCACATTCACACACAGCAGTCTCTTTCTCTCACACACACAGTCACCTTGTCAACCAGTCTCTCTCGCATGCACGCGCACACACACACACAGCCAGTCCTCCCGCTCCCATGCTCTCTCTCACATAATCAGGCTTCTTACTCCCATGCTTTCTCACATACCCAGATTTCTCACTTCCATGCTTTTTCTCTCTCTCACACTCACATACACATCAGTCATCTCTCTGAGCAGTCACTTTCATTGTCTCTCACACACATGAGCTAGCTGACCAGTTTCTCTCAATCACACACATGCTCTCAATCAAATGCATTCTCTCACTTACACACAGGCTGGCTGCTTCTCTCTCTCTCTCTCACTTACACACAGGCTGGCTGCTTCTCTCTCTCTCTCACTTACACACAGGCTGGCTGCTTCTCTCTCTCTCTCTCTCACTTACACACAGGCTGGCTGCTTCTCTCTCTCTCTCACACTTACACACAGGCAGGGTGGCTGCTTCTCTCTCTCTCTCACTTCCACGCCCCCCCCCCCCAGCACAAATAGTAGCTGCAGCAGCTTCCTCCTCCAGCCCCCGCAGGCCAAGAAAGAAGAAACCCATCGGCCGCGGGAGGCTCACGCTGCTGTCTCCTTTCCCGATTACCAGCTCCTTCGACTGCTCGGGGGCCGCTGCTGCTGCGCCGCTGCTATTTTTTCACGCAGCACGGCTCTTTCTTCCCGCGCATCACTTCCTGTTCCGGTTCAAAGGGGGGGGGGGCGGGAAGAAAAGGCCAGCCGCGGATGCCACAGCTTTTTTTTTTTTTTTTTTTGCACCGCTGCCGTTCCCGCTGGGCTTGAACGTGCTTTTAGCCCAGCGGCAACGGCAGTGCGGTGCGCAGGAAGGAGAAAGCCGTGCCGCATGAAAAGATAGCAGCATCGGCCCCGAGCAGTCGAAGGAGCTGGTAATCGGGAAAGGAGACAGCAGCATGAGCCTCCCGCGGCCGATGGGTTTCTTCTTTCTTGGCCTGCGGGGGCTGGAGGAGGAGGTGATGCAGCTACTATTTGTGCTCGGGGGTGGGGGTGGAAGTGAGAGAGAGAGAGAGAGAGAAGCAGCCTGCCTGTGTGTAAGTGCGAGAATGCATTTGATTGAGAGCATGTGTGTGTGATTGAGAAAAACTGGTCAGAGAGCAGGTGTGCCCGGCGTATAAGACGACCCCCGACTTTTGAGAAGATTTTCTTGGGTTAAAAAGTCGTCTTATACGCCGGAAAATACGGTATTTATTTTGTTCATGTTTTATGAGTTTACCACTATTAGTCCTGGGGGAATTCTGAGCTACTGCGGAGCACAAAATTTGCTCAGAATTCTCCCCCCTACACAGAAAATAGCAGAGACCCTGGCATGCTGCAAATGGAGCTCGTCCCACGTGTGCCACGGGATGCACTCCGCTTGCGGCGAAGATGGAAGGCCCAGTGAGAGAGAAAATATTTGTGTGTGTGAGCACGGGGGGGGGGAAGATGCTTGAGTATGGGTTTCAGAGAGAGGGAGCCTATATGAGGAGATTGTGAAGGAGTGTGAATGTGTGTGAGAGATTGGGAGCTCGTGTGTATGAAAAAGAGGATGTGTGTGAGGGAGCCTGTATGAGGGTGTGTGTATGTGTATTAGAGAGAGGGAGGGTCAGAGGGAGCCTGTGTGAGGGGCAATACTGAGAACGGGGTCAAACTCTGGGACTGGCAATAGAGTGGAAGGGGTTGAGTCTAGAAGTGGAGGGGAAGATATTGGTAGGTGGAGGAGTTGAGGCCTGAGAGGGCAAAGTGGCCAAGGGAGTAGGAAGAGCGAGTGGAAAGGACACTTACAATGAATTTCTAGGGAAATTCTGCATCTTTAAGTAATAACTTTTTTTTTCTGTATTAATTTAAAATGTAATCACTTAGACTGTCATGCAAATTTATTTTTTTTTAATTTAAGTATTTTTATTAAAGATAAAATGGAACAAGTATAACAAAAAACATGACCCTATCATAATGAACAGTGCAAACCAGGGTAAGGTTCCGTCTTCATACATATATACCCAAATTTGCAGCATAAAATATATATGGTTACTAGTACAGAGTATCATTCTACATACAAGTTATTATAAACAAACTTCACCAATGTGCAGGGCAACGTGCCTGCATATATATCCATAAACCATATTTATCGTCCTAGAATCCCCCCTTCCCCCCCCCCCCCCTTCCGGTGGCATAATTCAGGATGGACCGTACATATGTTGAATGTCATCTCGTTACCCTTTGCTTAAACATTACGCTGTACATTGACTGACCACCGGGGTGGTCAGAAGCCACGGGTATGTAGTGGTCTAACCCCTTCAAGAGCCTTCTGTCCCCATTTTCCAGGTACAATACGCCTTCCAGGTATCTTGGAATCTCCCAAGAGTTTTCTTAGAGCGAGCTGTAATCTCTGCTAACAAATATATTTTACCCAATTTGTTTTGCACTTCAGCCAGTGAGGGTGTCTGGTGAGATTTCCAGTTCCGGGCAATTTCAATCCTAGTGGCAGTGAAAATAAAGTTTACCAATCTATTTAGACCCTCCTTGCTTGGTAATAAGGGAAAGCTCAATAGTGCATGTTGTGGGAGGATCTCAACTTGAATGCCACACATTTGGTGTATCCGGATCTCAATATTTGCCCATAGAGTGTGACTATTAGTATAACTGCCCACCGTGTGACGAGCCTCGCCAGCAAAGATCCGAAGTAGCTGACGATATACGGTGTAGTCTTACAGGATAATAATGCCACCTATATAACATCTTGAGTGCGTTCTCAATCAAAGAGGCCGCAATTAGCCTCTTACCAAGATTTTTAAAGAGTTTTTTTCCCCATTCCCGCTAGGGCAGGGTAAGACAAAGGTCATTTTCCCAGGCAATCAGATGTTTAGCCTTCTGAAATGTTTTTGCCCAACAAAGCATACATGATGGATAGTAGTTTAGTAGTCTGATCCGCTTTTTGGCACAGTATTTCAAAATCAGACTTCTCTTGTTGGAAGTGAGCGCTAAGCATAGCGGCATGTGCAAAGTGACCGAGTTGTAAATATCCATATATATCAGCGACAATTAGATCATATTTCAATTGTAGGTCAGGATAGGAAATTAGACCTTTATGTCCCCAAATCTGCTCTCAAAATTGAATTCCCCCGTTTGCGCCATCGTCTGAATATCGGAGCCTCGAAACCCGGAGTAAAAGCACTATTAGCAAACAAGTAAGTACAACGATGGTATTCCCGGGTTCCCAGGAGCAATTGTCTTTTGTCAAGCCAAACCCCTAATGGCAAGAGCATGGTGGGGGGTAATATATCTCTAGGTTGTAGGAGCCAAGTCTTCTTGGGTTGCCAGAGAAAGCTCAATAAGGGTAAGTCTCCCAATAGTTGTTGACTAAAAGAAACCCAAGGTTTTGGCGGAGTCTGCCTGTGCCATTCCACCAGTGTCTTAAAGCGCGCCGCTAGGAAGTATCTCTAAGTTAGGGACTCCTAGGTCGCCTTGCAGTTTGGATTTATAAAGAGTTTGGCGAGCTATGCGTGGTCTCTTACCTCCCCAAATGTAGGATAATAGCCTCTTCTGCCAGTGAACAAGCCGCTGCCGTGGGATTGCCACCGGTAAAGTTTTTGGAGGAGAGATAATAATTTGGGGAGGACTGTCATTTTGACAGCAGCAATCCTACCCAGCCATGATATCCTATATCTATTCCATTCCTCTAGCTCTTTAGAGATCTTTGACCATAAAGTATCCTAATTTAAGAGAAATAGATCCTGGGAAGCACTAAGGAACACCCCTAAGTATTTTAATTTGTTATGAGCCCATTTAGTAAATTGTTATTTTGACCAACATAAAGTTTTCGGAATTTTAATTTTTTTTGCGCAGAATTCCCCCAGGAGTACACTATAAACTGTCTTTTTACAGAAGGCAATTTTTCAAAACCATTTACCCGGGTAAAAAGGCCTCTTCAAAAATAGCCACCCTGTACAATGTTCATGGGTATACTGAGTTGTGAAACTGCACAGCTGACTCCCTTTCTTAGTCTGAGATTGGCTGCATAGACCGGAGGGGTGCTTTCCACTGCAGTGTAGTTTCTGGTGTGCTGCATGGCAGTTACCTCTCGTTTTTAAGCTTTTATTTTGAAATGGTGTATATGAAGTTCATATGATCACTGCATAAATCGATCCTATTTGTAAAAACTTCTATAAACCAAATGGGGGGAGGCAACAAAAGGCAAAACCTGACACTAGACCCATGAATAGATGCAGCTTAATACAGAGTGAGGGATGATGGGGCAGGGGGAAGCTTTTACTTGCAATTATTTTCACTACTGCATAGCTTGTGAGAGAACGCTTTGCTATGAAAAATGATTTCATAATATGTAACTTACAGGGGAACACCTTGTACTAAAAGTAGAAGATTGACTTTTTTTTTTTTTTTTAAATGAGAAAAACGAAGTGGAGGGGTGAGTGGGTGCTGGTGTGCTGGAATGAAGGGTGTGAAATCTTCCCCTGCAGCAGACTGTGACTTGCCCGGTCTGTTCCACTGGGTAGCACAGTGGGAGTCAAAAACCTTCAGCAACACAGTCGCAACGGAGGGAAACTTTCCTCTTGCTTTATAATATTCAGTAATGCACACCTTGCGGGGTTTTTTTTTTTTTTTTTTTTTAGGGGTAAGGGGTTTTCCTATTCCTACCCCGGATCAATCTAGACAAGTGGATTTATGTATCCCTACCAGCAGACGGAGGCAGAGAACAAAAGTTTGAGGCACTGCTTCTTAACCGAGAGTGCCACCTGCAGTCCCTCAGCATTTCTCTCTCCCAGCAGATGGTAGAGGTGCAAACCAGTCTGGAGCTGTAAAAAAAAAAAATAAAAATAGGATTAGAGTAAAGAGGATTCAGCTCCCTGAGATGTTTCGGGGGAGGGTGGGGTGACCCCTGTCCAGACTCAACCCTTCTGGGGGGGGGGGGGGGGAGTAGACAGCCAGAGGGCCTGGTTCCCTCAGTGTGCCTGACTCCTCAGCGCGTGGCCTCTGGAAGCAGGGAAGTAGTTCTTTCCCCTTTTCTTTTGGTCCTGTTTCTTTAATTAAAAAAAAAAAAAAAAGCAGCAGCACCTTATGTGAGCTGGGCTGAGGAGCGGGTAAGTGTTGGTTTTCTGCCCGGAGGGAGCAGACTGAATTGTCTGCCTTGGTCTGGGCTGGGTGCTAGCAGATTTCAGCATTGGACAGTGGGAGGAGCAATCGCATTGGCAGGATTTATTTTTAGGTCTCGCCGCATGTGCAGGCCCGACTGTCCCAGCATGCCGACTTTGTCGCGACTGCGGTTTGAGGTGAGCTCGCTTTGATTTGGCCTTGTTTTGCCATGACTGTGCCTCAGGAGGCCCGGGACATCGGCTGATCCCCTGGGGGGTGGCAGGAATGTGAGGGCAGCTGGGCCGGCTCTGGAGGCCCTGGGAGGTGGGGGGGGGAGCTGGGGGAGTCATGTAGTTGCGCAGAAGGCACAAGAGCTGTTCATCTGGGCGGAGAAACATCTGGAGAGAATAGTGGCCTCTCATGTCGTGGGGATGGACAATGTACAGGCGAACTTCCTCAGCAGACAATGCCTGGACCCTGGAGAGTGGGAGTTGTCGGAATCCTTCGCCTTGTTTCAGGCAAGGTGGGGCAAGCCAGCGGTGGACCTCATGGCGACTCAGAGAAATGTGAAGGTGGCTTGGTTTTTCAGACTCAGAAGGGAGGTCAGATCGGAAGGCATTGACACTCTAGTTCAACATGGCAGACACGACCCCTCCTTTGTCTTCCCACCATGGCCTCTCATAGGTCGAATGCTGTGCTGAATTGAACAACATCCGGGCAGGGTGTTCTGGTGGCGCCCGAATGACTGCACCAGCCATGGTTTGCGGACCTTCTGCGGCTAGCTCTGGACAGTTCCATTCGCTTGACCCATCTGGTAGGTCTGTTGTGGCAGGGACCTGTATTTTCAGACTGGGAGGTTTGCTTCTGTCTAGTGGCTTGGCTTTTGAGAGGTGATGGCTCCGTTTGAAAAGTTATTTGGAGCCTGTGATTGTGACTCTATTTCAGGCAAGGAGATCTTCCACATCCATGGCTTATGTCCAGGTATGGAAGGTGTTCAAATCATGGTGTTTTCACAATAAGGTGCAACCTATGAAGGTGAACGTTCCGCATATCCTGGCCTTTTTGCAAAGGGGTTTGGTCTATAATTCCCTTTTGAGTTCAGGTGGCAGCCTTAGGGTCCCTTAGAGGTAGGATTCACGGAAGACCGGTGGCATCTCATCCGGATGTGGTTCATTTCCTCAAAGGGGCGAAGCATCTGCATCTGGTGCAGAGAATGTGTTCAGCTTGGAACCTTAATTTAGTACGTAGGGTGCTATGTAGTCCTCCTTTTGAACCTATGCGGGGGGTGTCTAACCCTGAAGGTTGTCTTCCTGGTGGCTATCTGTACGGCTATCTGAGCTACAGGCATTATCGTTTTGGGATCCTTTTCTGTGCTTTTTGGAGGATGGTGTTTCCTTACATACAGTGCCTTCCTTTTTTCCTAAGGTGATGTCCTCTTCTCCTTAACCAAGTTGTCAAGTTACCGGCCTTTCCAAATTTGTCGATGGAGGCTCCAATGGCAAGGGAGCTTCACTTGTTAGCTGTCTGCCGTATTCTTTTGCACTATCTTAAGGTAACAAATGCCTTTCGGAGGTCTGATCTTCTGTTTGTCCTCTTCAGTGGAGCAAAGAAGGGGAGTAAGGCTTCCAAGGGCACTATTGCAAGATGTTTGAAGGAAGCGATATCTTTGGCTTACATCTGTAAGGGCTGGCTGATGCCGGAGGGCTTGAGAGTGCATTCCACGAGAGTGCAGGTGACCTCATGGGCGGAGTGCCAACTGCTTTCTCTGCAGGAGATCTGTCATGCAGCGACATGGTCTTCTCTACACACTTTTACCAGACATTACTGCTTGGATGTACAGGCTTCAGATGAGGCTTCATTTGGGGAAAGTGTGTTGCATGTGGGTCTTTTGAGTTCCCGCCCAGAATAGAGGGTCTTGGGTACATCCCACTTGTCAGGACTGATCCAGAGTATGAACAGGAAAGGAAAATTGGTTCTTACCTGCTAATTTTCGTTCCTAAAGTACCACGGATCAGTCCAGAGACCTATCCTCATCTTTCGAAAGACTTCCTCACCTCTGGATGTTGCTGAGCTAATGTTTGATATAGTAGGAGTGATGAGCAGTGTACATAGCTGGATATATGTTTTATGTTAAATCAAGAGGGCCTAGTTCCAGGGGATCCAACTTTAAGTCTCTGTTTGCCCTTAGTGTGAATGAAGGGTATTTTTAATGTAATCATCTTGGCTTGGGTACAGGTTAATACTGAGGGACTGCAGGTGGCATTCTCGGTTAAGTAGCAGTGCCTCAGAGTTTTGTTCTCTGTCTCCATCTGTTGGTAGAGGTGCATAAACCCACTTTCTGGACTGATTTGTGGTACTTCATGAATATAAGAACCAATTTTCCTATTCTTTATAAGCCACTCAATCATTTTTGTGTTTAAATTGCAGGTAATAGATATGAATGACTACCAGAGAAGAAGGTTTGCTTCCCGAATTATTGATTGTCTGTTTAACACTGTGACGGATAAAAAGATTGCTGTACTGGGTTTCGCCTTCAAAAAGGACACCGGAGACACCAGGTGAGGACCAAAAACCTTGCAGGCAGGGACACTGAGACAGCAGCCAGCACACAGCACTGAAGATAGGGTGCAAGTCGAGGACTTGACAAATGAAGGGTGTCTTTTTATTAAAAAAAAAAAAAAAAAGTCAGCCATATGTTACATTATCACACGGTGGAAATCAATACAACAGAAGAAATTCAAGCAGAAGAAATTATCCCCACTGCTGTTTCCATGGGAAAAGCCAGAAAGAAAAGGTGTATGTGTGAGGAATGTAAAATACTTGTTTGTTCATTCATTCAAAACATTTTCACAACATAAGTTATTTTATCTTTTTTTTTTTTTTTTTTAACATAATTGCTGTGCTGTGTCAGACCAAGGTCCATTGTGCCCAGCATTCTATCCCCAGCAGTGGGCAGTCCAGGTTGTTAGTTCCCGGCAGATCCCCCAATAGTTGATCTATTTCTTGTATCCCACTCCAGGGGTTAGTGTTGGCTTTCCCAAGTCTACCTGGCTAATAAGTTTATGGACTTTTTTTTTCCTTCAGGAACTTGTCCAGTCCTCTTTTGAACCTCACCATGTTAGTTACCTTGACCATGTCCTGCGGCAAAATATTCCATAGCTTGATTGTGTGCAGAGTGAAAAAATACTTCCTACAATTTGTTTTAAATCTGCCAGTTGGTAGTTTCATAGTAGGCCCTAGTCCTAGTGTTTGACAGGGTAAATAACCATTCCTTATATACCTATTCCTTCCCCACTCATGATTTTATACATGTCAAAACATATTCCTTCTCAGACTTCTCTCTTCCAATCTATAGAGCTTTAAAATGTTTAGCTTTTCCCCATAAGGGAGCTTTTGAATCTCCTTTTATCATTTTTGTCACCCTTCTCTGTACCTTCTCTATTTGTTTATTTATTTGCTTTTATATATCGACATTCATGGGTACATCATGCTGGTTTACAATATAACTGAAGGAGGAAAATACAAAAAACCAGGGTGGGAGGAGGGGAGCAGCTAGGAAGAGAGAAGGGGCGAGAGAAGAGGGGGGAAAAAGAGGAAGAGGAGAATAGGAGCAGTACCTGATGGAAAAACCACCAAAGAACATAATATGTAACATTGCAAATTATACACTCAAAAAGGGACTGTGTTATGTCTTTTTTGAGAGAGGGTGACAAGAACAGCATGCAGTAATCAAGGTATGGTTGCACCATGGATCTTTACAAAGGTATTATGATATTCTCAGTTTTGTTCTCTATTCCTTTCCAAATAATTTCTAACATTCTGAAGACTGAGGCTGGGCTATATTCCTCGTGCTGACATCTTAGGTGATGAAATATACAGAAGCACATTGTATGCCTACAGAGACATCTTATGTTTTCTGTTGCTAAGCAGGGCTGAATCAGCCATGATTTGTAGGTGATGTCATCTGGCGGCACTGAACGGTCCTGTCTCTCCTAGCTAGTCAAGCTTTTGCCTCTACTGAGAATGTTCGGGAATTCCTGCAGGGGTGTTGCCTTGTGAGCCTCTCAGTTTGGTTTTTTTTTTTCATCTGAGCACAGCACAGACATGTAGTCTGTCCCTGTGTGTTTTCTTCAGTTCTCTTTACTTTTTGGTATTTGCTTCAGCAGCATCCCCAATAGAACTTTTCAGTGCTACAAAAAAATAAAAAATTTAAAAATACTTCCTTCCTCAAGATGTCTGGCAAAAAGAAGGCTACACTAAGTGAGTTCAAAAAACACATTTGTGGTAAAGTAATATCCATTACAGATGGACACGAACTCTCTTACCATTTCCTGGGACTGGAGCACGACCAGGCCAACTGCTAAAATTACAGGCAGATGTTCCTGCATACACAACATGCTAGAGCTTATAAAATGGAGGAACTGCGTAAGTCTCTTAGCAGTCTCTCCTCCTCCCGCAGAGCAGCAACATCTGCCTCACCAGGAAAAAAAAAGTAGAGCTGGAATTCCTCAAAACCTCACTCCTCAGCAGGGCAAGCCAGAACCTCTGGGTCAAGTAGTGCTGATCAGCCTGCATCAAATGAAAAGCAGCATCACTCTGCGAAGCCGCCGGAGCAACCAACGTCTTAAGAAGCACTGGGGACAGACTAAGCACCGACACACGGTTCACCGTCCATACACGGCACTCATGCCCCCATTGATGTATGTGTGGTAGACCCACTAGTCAGCCACTAATTGGCCCTAGATCCCAGCCCTTAGGATTTATATCAGCCTAGGTGGAGATAACATTCCTTCATAGGCCCTCCCCCAGAGGCTTGCCTGTGAGTGATGATCTCCTAGTCCATAAAGGGGGGTTATAGCCCTAGTTAGTGTGGCAGTGTAGAATTGATGTCAAAGGAGGAAAGTTTTTTTTCAGTGTGTAAGTTAGGCCCTCAGCTTAGCACAGAGTGAGAGAGAGACACTGCCCTGCCAGGTCCTCAGAATTGGACTAGAGGGAAGAGAAGCAAAAATATTTTTGCAGTTTTTCAGACATTTTCTCACAGTTTTGCCTGAGCCTTCTGACAGGCAGAAATCTCCTGCTCAGTGGGTCAGGAGGGAGCTGTGCGTGTTCATCCAGTTCAAGAGGAGGCCGCAGTGACCATGCACTTTTTTTTTTTTTTTTTTTCCAAAAGGAAGGAAACTTTCTGCCACCATTCCTTGCCCTAAGCTGGAAGATGTAAGGAGTGCTTTCAGTGTCTGGCCTTTCTCCCGGAAAGCTGCATCTACATCTGTCTTTTGAAGAGGAGTCTGAAAGAGGAGAACATCTGGAGACCCCTAACAGAGTTTTCAACACAGGACACTTCTAGGTTAGAGTTTGGGATTCTTTGTGGACCTCAGGGACTGGGTATGGTATCTGTTACACCCACCAGCCCATTTGGGACACTTAATCCTGGTCATGGAGGATAAACCAATTTCAAGGCCCTGCCTGGGGAGGGCCATATCGACAGTTAGAAATCAGTTAAACCCTGGCTCATGTAAATCTAAGGACCCTGGATGTAACTGGATATTTCATTTGTTGCACCTCTTGATTATAACATAAGAAATTGCCATTCTGGCTCAGACCAAGGGTCCATCAAGCCCAGCATCCTGTTTCCAACAGTGGCCAATCCAGGCTACAAGTACCTGGCAAATACCCAAACACTAAATATATCCCATGCTACTGTTGCCAGTAATAGCAATGGCTATTCTCTAAGACAACTTGATTAATAGCAGGTAATGGACTTCTCCATTAACTTATCCAAACCTTTTTTAAACCCAGCTACACTAACTACTCTAACCACATCCTCTGGCAACAAATTCCAGAGGTTAATTGTGCGTTGAATGAAAAATAATCTTCTCAGATATAGTTTTAAATGTGCTACTTAATAACTTCATGGAGTGCCCCCTAGTCTATTATCCAAAAGAGTAAATAACTGATTGACATTTACCCGTTCTAGACCTCTCATGATTTTAAACACCTCTATCATATCCCCCTCAGCTGTCTCTTCTCCAAGCTGAAAAGTCCTAACCTCTTTAGCCTTTCCTCATAGGGGAGCTGTTCCATTCCCCTTATCATTTTGGTAGCTCTTCTCTGTACCTTCTCCATCGCAATTATATCTTTTTTGAGATGCGGCAACCAGAATTGTACACAGTATTCAAGGTGTGGTCTCACCATGGAGCGATACAGAGGCATTATGACATTTTCCGTTCTATTCACCATTCCCTTTCTAATAATTCCCAACATTGTTTGCTTTTTTTGACTGCCGCAGCACACTGAACCGACGATTTCAATGTGTTATCCACTATGACACCTAGATCTTTCTTGGGTGGAAGCACCTAATATGGAACCTAACATTGTGTAACTATAGCATGGAATATTTTTCCTTATATGCATCACCTTGCACTTATCCACATTAAATTTCATCTGTCAATTTGATGCCCAATTTTCCAGTCTCAGGTCTTCCTGCAATTTATCACAATCTGCTTGTGCTTTAATCTACTCTGAACAATTTTGTATCATCTGCAAATTTGATTACCTCACGTGTTGTATTTCTTTCCAGATCATTTATAAATATATTGAAAAGTAAGGGTCCCAATACAGATCCCTGAGGCACTCCACTGCCCACTCCCTTCCACTGAGAAAATTGTCTATTTAATCCGACTGTTTCCTGTCTTTTAGCCAGTTTGTAATCCTCGAAAAGACATCGCCACCTATCCCATGACTTTTTACTTTTCCTAGAAGCCTCTCATGAGGAACTTTGTCAAATGCCTTCTGAAAATCCAAGTACACTACATCTACTGGTTCACCTATATCCATATGTTTATTAAAGCCTTCAAAAAAGTGAAGCAGATTTGTGAGGCAAGACTTGCCTTGGGTAAAGCCGTGCTGACTTTGTTCCATTAAACCATGTCTTTCTATATGCTCTGTGATTTTGATGTTTAGAACACTTTCTACTATTTTTTTCCTGGCACTGAAGTCAGGCTAACCGCTCTGTAGTTTCCCGGATTGCCCCTGGAGCCCTTTTTAAATATTGGGGTTACATTAGCTATCCTCCAGTCTTCAGGTACAATGGATGATTTTAATGATAGGTTACAAATTTTTACTAATAGGTCTAAAATTTCATTTTTTAGTTCCTTCAGAACTCTGGGGTGTATACCATCCGGTCCAGGTGATGTACTACTGAGAAAGTGGGAAAACCCCAACTGCAAGAAAGTTAAATCTCAAATAAGGAGTATAAAAATTATCAGATTTGGAATAGTCCAATTACCACAATAATCAGTTATCGAGTTTGCCCTGAAAAGTGCAAAGAAAACGATTTATTACTATTTATTTTAAAACTTGTATTCCGCTGATCTATTTATTGCAATTTGCTACTAGGGAAGAATGTCAGGTTACTTGACAACTTTGAAGAGTTGTATTTGTTTTGGGGTTTTTTTTTAGTTCCATGGTGTATAGATTGTCTCACTGATTTTACATGGTGCAATTACACTAAAGCTAAAACCCTTTCTTCAAACTACTGAGGACAAAAAAATGATTATTCACAACAGCTCCTAGACAATCGAGTGCATATACTGTTTTCTGTGATTTGTTCTATGATTCTTATATTCCATACCTCAACAGCTTCTAGTGGAGCGAGATGTTTGGCCTGATCGAGAGCCAGCAGCATATTGTTTAAGGGAGTGCCAGTTTGGAGCAAAGCTCAGAAAAACAGTGATCATGCAGGGGGGGGGAAGGGTCTCTGATTTCAGTTCTTCAGGTGCTATTTTTCCCTCTGATCATGCTTTAAGCACTGCTTTATTTTCTGACTGCTTTGGTTTTGCTGACTGATCCAACCAAAGTGTCAGAATGGAGGTTTTGGAACACTCCTTGGGCACTACTTAGCACATTTTTTTTTCAGGATTTACGATGGTGTTAAAAGAATGAATTGGTTACTCATGGGAGCTCAGCACACATGCTCCTTGTCTTCACAGAGAGACTGCATGTGACCTCCTCAAGCAACTTTATTGAATGTGTGGCATTGCATTTCATGCTTTAAATGTGATTGCTCAGTCATACAGGAATAGAGCCAGAACCACTCTTCTTAGATACACACACTTATGGAATGCTTATGTATTTTTATATATAAACTGTGGTTTACAGATAAATTTGGCCATTTGCAGTGAATGTCTTTTGCTGTTAGTGATTCCAGGCACTGCCCTTGGCTTTGTCTCATACTCTGCCTTTTCCCACTCCCTCATTACCTAGGAGATGTTTTATCCATGAATTAACATTGCTGTCTTAATTTCTCATTAGATTCTAATGTTGCACACGATTTCTCAACATCTTGATTTATCTCCCTAGAGAATCCTCCAGTATTTATATCAGCAAGTACTTGATGGACGAGGGTGCAAAACTCCATATTTATGATCCAAAAGTTCCAAACGAACAAATCTTCCAGGACCTCGCCCTTCCAGGTGTCTCCGGGGATGACAGGGGTTAGTTCATTTCAGTTCTTGTTGTTTATCTGTTAACTTTCAAAACTATCTTATGATCACCTTTTTTTTTTTTTTATTCCTGCCCCTCCCCCCCCACACTCTCTCACTCTTGGCTGTCAATGCTGGTCATATGCTGTGAAACAATATTATAAGACACTAGTCTGCCTTTCCAGGATAGGCTTTTACCCTTTTCCTTTACTGAAAATTCTCTCAAGTCAAGATCAAATGCAAGTTGCCAGTGAGAATTCTCTTAACATATTGTATTAACTCTTTGTGCCACAGTCTCTCGATTGGTCCATATTGCGAAGGATCCTTACGAAGCCTGTGATGGTGCCCATGCTCTTGTGATCTGTACAGAGTGGGATATGTTTAAGGTAAGGCAGCAGAAAAGAGGGGGTTCTGAACAGGATTACCATACTGAAGGATAGTTATGAATTCTTATGCAAAGCTTTTTTTTGTATGTGGCAGGAGTTGGATTTTGAGCGTATTCACAAAAAGATGCTGAAGCCAGCTTTCATCTTTGATGGCAGGCGTGTGCTGGACAATCTTCATGCTGAGCTTCAGAACATTGGCTTCCAGGTGACTTGATATATTTTTTTCCCTTCCTTTTGATATTTTAATTTTTAAATGTGATGCAAGTTCATGCCCAAGTGCAACACACAAAGGAGCACTCTTGGGTTTACTAGTGAAATACAGCTTTAGCAAAGGAATGAAACCAATAGCAAATCAGAATGGTCTGCCATATCATACAGACTAGGCCACTGAGCTGTATCTTGTTACATTTTTATCTGTATGCAGCATGTGCATTCCGAGACTAGTACAGGTCCTTGGGATCTGCCTGTCTCTGTATCTTGATGATCTTTTCCCCTCTATTACATTTTTCCAGTTTGCGTTCAGCTTGGAGTCTGTAACATAAAGCCCAAGCTCATCCGTGGTCTAGTCCTGTGTAAAACCAGGGATGCAGGAGGGTGACAAAATGACTAGGACTTGAGCATATTTTAACTGGTTGAATAAAAACTCGCCATGTGTTGATTTTATGCTAGAGAAATCTCTGCCACCTGCAGCATCTGTTTGTAACATACGTATAAACATGTGCTTCACAGTAAAAGTGTTCTCTACTGTTCATCTGAAATAGAAAAAATCAGCAGCAGTTGTAAGAGGTGATGCGTGGAATAGACTTAGTGTTTGGGTACTTGCCAGGTTCTTATGGCCTGGATTGGCCACTGTTGGAAGCAGGATGCTGGGCTTGATGGACCCTTGGTCTGACCCAGTATGGCATGTTCTTATGTAAAGCTTGTAAAGCACTCTGGATAAAGACATTATATAATGAGCCATTTGCTCATTCGAGACTTGGTTCCATGAGGAGAACATTGAAAAATAATGCACTTTGATTTTATTACGCTGTTCATCTTCATCCAGCCCCTCCCTTCTTATAGTCACAATGAAAATTGCTCATGTAGTTAAAGGGGGCAGTAGCATCGCTTTGATTTTATACCCTAAGCATTATGTAGTCTATATCTACATGCTGGGATCTTACTATGCCACTTTTTTTTTTTTTTTTTAAAGACAGGTAGCCGTGTTAGTCTTGTGTAGCAAAAATGCCAAGAAGCAGATGGCACCTTTATAGAATAACCAGTTTATTGAGGCATGAGCTTTTGAGGACAGTCCACTTCATCAGCTGCATGACTAAGTGGATTCTGTTCTCAAACTCATGCCTCAAATAGGTTGAGAACCACTGTTATAGACTAACCATTCTTCCATCATGCCACAGTTGACAGATGATGCACACTACATTTAACAGTTATACTAAAAAAAAAATCCTAGACATTTTATTGTTGAAAATGATGCAGGGAGAGAGAGAGAACATATTCTTTAATTTCGATAACTGCTTATAAAATATCATTATTAAATGTTATTATTTTCACAAAAATTTAGATCTTTGCTTATTGCATCAGTGAGAAACCTGGGACTGATATGCAAATGCAATGCACAGCTTTTCGATACAGACACTTATGCATTTCACTGTCAACCTCAGAAAGTGCTGACCTCTTCTGAAGTTTATACAGAGCAGAGTTAGGAAATTTCCCCTTTCAACTCACCATACAAAAAATATATTCAAATTCTGATATCCCCTCAGTAATAGTACTTCAAAATCCATTTCCTGCCAGCCACTTTGTGAAATAACATGAAAACCTGCTAAAAAGACATTTAGAAATTATATAGCATACCAGCCATACCATTTTATTTTTTTATTTTTTTTTTAAGGTATTTATATACCGCTTTTTAAAATAAAATTTTATCAAAACGGTTTACAGTAGTTAAAATAAGATAAAAATAAAATGCAAATTAAATTAAATAATAAAAAGTACATAAATTTAGTTAAGTAGCCAGATAATTACTAGTTTAAAATAAAATTCTTAATTAAAAGATAAAACAATAATAATAATAATAACAATAGTAGTAGCGTGCCATGGTAAACGGAATAGGAAAAGTAAAAAGGCGAGAGGGGGAGGGAAGAGGGAAGAGAACTAACACCCAGGACTTGAACAGCAACAACCACCTTACTTATGAAAAAGCAAGACTGCAAATATAGAACCCAGTACACTTAATATTGGAAAAACAAAGGAAGCCAGACTAGCTTACTAAATAGTATCTATATCCTAGTTAGCAGAATCCCTCACCTCTATCAAACATACATAATGCAGACTGACTCTCTTATTTAATACAGAATAAAAGATCATAAATTATAAACAAGAATACAGAGAAAAACAAACTCCAAGAAGGGGGGAGAGGGAGGTGTGTCGGGATGATGGGGCAGGGTACAGCATGCCTGCAACATTTATGGCTTGGACTGGTGGCAGAAGTGATCACCAGGGTTGAGGGTAAAGCAGCAACAGGGAGCGGTGATGAGGAATTTAAGTATCAGCTCCCTACTCTGCACTCTCCTTAAGCAGCAACCACATGTGGCTGTAATAGAAAGCATAGGCTTCTTATGTTAAATTTTTGGTGACACATCTGGTTGAGAACCACTGGTCTATAAGGTGCCATCTGCCTCTTGTCATTTTTTCTCGAATGTGCCAGATGAATATTTTTGTAGAAAGCAAAGTTTTCCTAGCGTGTAGCCAGATGGACCAGTGGGTTATGTGCTCTTCTGCTAGCAGATGGGAGACGGAGTCAGATTTCAAAGCTGACGTCACCCTAGATATACCCCTGCAGTTACAACAGCTCCTCAGTATCTCTGTCTCCTAGCAGGTGCAGACACTATCCCGCACACTAGCACAGTGTTAGAAAAATTACAGCAAGAAGACAAAATTACCTTAAAGAAGATCGAGCCCTGCTCTCCTGCAGTGATGCCTAAGGGTCCCTCCCCCAGTTGAGAATTCCTAAGGTGATTTCTGATATCCCTCAGATGTGTGCCTTGGTCCGGTAGCCGGTTCCTGGTGTAGACTTAGCCCCCAGAGTGGCTGAAAGGCAGCGAGTGCATAACAGAGCGCGGCGGTGAAGGTAAAACCCTCTCTCCCCCCCCCCGCAGCTGGAGACCGTCTGGCATATGATCGCTAAGCGCTGAGACCAGGTAAGCAGGAAACTTTAAATTCAGGTCTCAGCTCTCCAGAGCTTGAAGCGCCATACCGATTCCTCCTTCTGGCGAGGAAAAAGGGAGCACCGATCAGGTTGAAAAGCCTTGGTTGGGCTAGGCCCCGATCCAGTGCAAGGGTCCACATACGTGGAGACCCTCAGGGGCGCCATCTTACGCGCGGGGTCGTCTGTGCCATCTTCCCTTCTCGATCGGTGGTACGCGTGGGGCAGGCCGGACGGCTGATGCGCCTAACTTGTGCGCGTCCTACATAGACGTGCGCAGAACTGCACACAGAACCAAGCTTACAACTACACACGCGCATTTAAGCTCAATTCCTGTGCGCCTGGGCATAGAGGCAATGGCACCGGCATCCAAGAAGGCCAGAAGGCACACTCTTTGCAAAGCCTGCCACATAAGAGCTGCGCAGCCTGAACTGGAGTCCTGCCTATGTCAGCATTGTGAAGAAGCCCGGTCCCTCACTGTCTGAATATGGGTCTGGAACTACTACATACGATAGCTCACCAGATCTATGCAGCCCCGAGATGACTTCTCCACAAGAGGGCACCTCAGGGGCCCCTATTCCAACTCCCTTTTCCTGGTTAGAATTTTTCCAAGGGCTGCAAGCCTTCGTTCAGGTGCAATCAGCCCCAGCTGCGTCCTGGGCTCAACCCCCTGCCTGAAGCACAAGATCCTCCCAGCTCTACTCAGATGCCTCAAGACATGCCTTGCCTAACAAGAGTTTCCCTGACAGGGACCCAGACACCTCAGATGATGATGGCGACTCCCTGGAAGAAGGAGAAATCCCTCCAGGCCTGGAACCATACCGAACCATGCTTCGTTTCTTCCACAGGGATGAATTACCTGCCCTTGTTTACAGACTCTGAAGACTCTGGGTATTCCAGGCACAGACCCTATGGTGGAACCAAAGAAGAACCCCATCCTGGTGTCCCTTCATAAAGTCTCATGCTACTTCCCAATGATGGAAGCCACCCAGGAACTGATTGACCTGGAGTGAGATGCCCTGGAGGCCAGCTTTAAAGAGGGTCGGGCCTTGGAAGCCTTATATCCTCTGGAACCAGCGACCAAGGAACGCCTGCATTTTCCGAAAGTGGACAACATGGTCTGTGCCGTCTCAAAGCGAACAACCATTCCCGTTGAAGGAGGGGCTGCATTGAAGGATACTCAAGATAGACGATTGGAATCCATTCTTAAGCAGGCCTTTGACCCACTCCAAAGGCTGTTGCTTTAAAGTCACTCAGCTATCCTACAGCCCCCGCTCCTTTAACCCACCTACTCCCCCCCCATACATTTGAATCAATACTTCCTCCACCCTTATGCCTCTTTTCATCCCCATCTTATAATCTTTCCCACCTAACCTTCTCCTACCTACCGGTATGTTCTGGCACCTCCTACCTCACAAGTTTACCCCAACCATCTCCCCATAGCAGGCAATGATCTCCTCCAGAGATTGAAATTGAGTCAGGAGATCACCACCTTGTGCCAAAACCATCCTGCAATCCATATATCCAACATACTCATGAGTTGTTTTTTTTTTTCTTTTGGTAACTCCCCTTAGCCCTAGAGGAGGTGTGACTGTGCTCTGGGTCAAACACCTCCCTCCAGGCAGTCATTTCAATATGGACTCCCAAATTCATAAAATCTATAACATACTTATTTATGCCCCCAAATCAGTTTCACATTTATTATCATTGAACTGCTGAAATCATATTTCCCCCCCCCCCCCCAAACCATCAACCCTATCTAGAAGGCACTCATATCCCACCTCTAATTAAAGCTTATTCTGCTTATTGAAAAATGGCAAAATCTTGCCCATTAGACAGGCACCTCATGTTTTCAGGTCATTGTGTGTCTTTTGATGTGGATCCTCCGGGCTGTCTGCGCAGTTTTCTTCCTCCTTTGCCCATAAGCTGCCATTTAGAGACCTCCTCCTGCATCTCAGGCCTCTGCATTGGTCTCTCTTGATGTGGTAGGACAGAGATTCCAGCCACTCTCAAAATCTGCTCTGCCTCCACGTGCTATTTTTACTCTGAATGTAATATCCTCAACAGTAAAGGAGAGACTGAAGGGAAATAGCCACCGGTATTTAATTTCCTTCTTGCGCATCATTGCCGTGATCTCTCTCTCTCTCTCTCTCATCTTTTGACCCTTCTTCAGCGTGCCTGGGGCTAAGTCAGCATAAATTGCAATAGAAGGGTTCTCCCAAAGCTACAAAGAACAATATTAAAAAACTAGCCTTATGCCCATCACCCGTTCTCAACTCCAGACTACATTAGGCCCCATAACTTTTACGTTATGTTGTTAACCCCAGTTTTTGTTATCCAAGTTCAATCTCCCTGTTTATTGTAAGACATCGCCTTGTCATATTTATTGTTTTGAATGTAAACAGACTTGATTAGTAATTCTGTTACTGGAAATTCGGTATATAAAAGTGCTAAATAAATAAATAAATAAAACTATATTGACTCAGAGTTTATTCTGTATCCGCTGGTTCAATGCCTGCCTGGTGTGCCTGTTCCAATTCTATTTCAGCCTCGGCTTCTCCCCCTTCCTATGCTTTCAGAATCTCTTGACATATATTGATCACCACCACCACCACCTTGCAGTCCTCATCCTTGCAGGTCTCTGGCACCCCTCCTGAAGCACAGATTACACCTCCAGGCCTGGTTTTCCATATCTTCCAGCTTGTCCTGTAATTCAGCTTGCTCTGCCTGCGGCGCCCGATATTTACCATCAAGCTGTGCAAGGGACTTCATCTGGGTGTCTGTGGTTCTCTGTTTCATCTACCTGGCTGCCCAGCTCTGTGATATCATTTCTAAAATCTCCTGTTATTTTTTTTCATGTCTGCACAGAGCTCACAAAACCAGCTCCTAAACTCAGCTGTAGAGGATAAGTCGCTTCCCACCTATGAGCTTTCATAATTTATTTACTGCTCGCACTGCTCTGGTGAGCTGTGGCCATCTTTCCCCCTGTTGCTCGCCGACTCATTCTGCCCTCCGCACCATTTCTTATATGAAGTCCACGCTTTTCTTTCAGGCGGATATTCTACGTACTGTCCTGACTTTCAGGCACTTCTATCAATCTTTCTGTCCATGGATGCCTGTGTTTCGCCGCAGATTCTGCCTAGCGGGAATCAGATCACACAATCGGGCCTCCATTCAAGCCGCTGACGTCTCATCCGGATCTTCCATACCTTTTTTGAATTCAGATACTGTCCTTGCCTTCACTGCCTCTACTGGGAGGCTGTTCTGTGCATCAGCCACTCTTTCTTTAAAGAAATATTTCCTTAGAAGATAAGTTCAGGAATAATCTTTCACCTTCATCCCATCCAGAACCTCCTTTCTGTTGAAAGAGGCCTGCCTCTTGTACATAGCTACCTCCTGTGGTATTTAAATGTCTTTATCGTATCTCCATATCTCATCTTTCCTCTAGGATATGTGTGTGTTAGATCTTTGTCTGTCTCCTTATGCTTTAAAACAAAGACCACTCATCATTTTAGTAGCCACTCTCTGGATTTATTCCCTCTGGTGTATCTCCTTTTGAAGAGAATTGCACACAGAGGGAAAGGAAGAAAAGTATCTTTCCCAAATACTAAAGCACTTTTTTATAGTTTATTTGTAAAGAAACGTTCTACTTGTTGGGGCCAGTGTCCTTATCTGCGTACTTACCTCTCTGCATAGCTTAGTTTCTATTTGAACCTTTGAAATGGGTATTCTTTAGACATGCAGGGTTCTTTTGTTTTCTCATGTGTCTCACGATGCCTTAGTGCAACCCTACTGCCCACTCAGGGTTAATCCCTCAGTTAATTGGATGGTCCTGCTCGTGTGTCATGTGCTCCTGTATTTGCAACCTCTTCCTTGCCTGTGGGCATGTATTCTGCCCCACGAGCGTATCCCATAGTGGTTTCTAGGGACACTGCAACCCCCACAAAACTCTGGATATTGCAGTTCCTGGAAAAAGCACCTACAAAAGTACTGGAATTACTGATCAGACACAGGACTAACAAACTTAACAAGCTTTACCTAAAAAAAAAAAAAAAAAAAAATAGTGAACATAAAACTACAACTTGCAGACAACAAACACCATAAAGAAAAGTGTTTATCTAAATAACCCACTTAACTATCAACTTTACACTGTAACAACTCTGTGACAACTGAAAAACCAGCAGATTAATCCTGCAAGTGATTCAAAATGAGGATTAACACTGCAGAGGTCAGGGAGTGTGCATATTTAGTTGAAGAGTTTGTTTTTCCCAGTGGAAACACCTTTCCCCCTCAAAGGTCCCAGGGTACAACAAGGAATCATAACTGTTACAAATCCACAACATGAGTTTAACTTACCTCTGAAAAGAGCGGCATTCTCTGCTTACTGGTATCCTGAGGTGATCTCCTCCTGCTGTGCAGCGTATCTCAGAAAACTATGGCTTAGGTCTGGGCAGGGCCGGTGCAAGAGTATTTGCCACCCTGGGTGAACCTTTGGTCATGTACCCCCTCAGTTAGCTCCAGCACAGAATTCCCTCCTATTGGCAGTAGTGGCTCTAGCACAGAACTCCCTCCTATTGGCAGTAGTGGCTCTAGCACAGTGCCCCTTTAAGCCTTGTACTGGCAGGATTTTGCTGACCCCAGAATTTTGGTTCTCCTCGTGACCGCATAGTTTGTCTAAAGGAAGCACCGACCCTGGGACTGGGGAACAGAGAAGTAGCTGTTAAGGACTGGTAGATAAAACGCTGCACATCTAATATTGGTTAAGTTTGAACAAATGATCTTAATGTTCACTTCTTTTGCCAAATTAATTTTGCTTGGCTGGTTTAATTTTTTTTTTTTTTTTTTTTAACACTTGCTGGTACCCTCTGATCTCTACTGCCCTCAATCCCCCTCCCCAGATAATTATGGCTGGGAGGTGCTGTTCCTGTACATACCCAGATCAGGCCAGACCAGTGGGTTATGCACTCCCACCAGCAGATGGAGTCAGAGAGCAAAGCTTCGAGGCAATGGTATCCCAAGTGTGCCACCTGCAGCTCATCAGTATTTCTCTGACTCCAGCAGATGGTGGTCGTGCATACCTGCAGCTCTGTGTGAGACGGATTTTTCTTGCTCCCTGAGGTGCTAGGTTCAGTGTCTGGGCCATCCCTCAGGTAGAGCCGGGTGAACCCCTGGCGGTGCTAGCCTGTGTGGTTCTGGGTCCCCTGATAGCCAGGGGACTGGCTCCCTCAGTGACCAGAAGGCTCCCCCTCAGTGTCTGCGGTACAGGGAAGTAGCCCCTTTGGGGATTTTTTCTATTATTCTTAGCTTAGGCTTTATTTTTTTTCTGTTACCAGAAGTTAGTTTTTGTGTGTAAAAAAAAAAAACCAGCTCCATGTTCCCTGTTCAGCGTAGCTCCCAGGGTAAATCAGTCTGCCTGGTGGTGCAGAGCCAGGCAGACCCCTGAAGAGGAAGGGAGAGTGTTTCAGCCCTCTTAAGAATCTCCGAGGACGTTTTTAGGCTTCCTGCCTCATTTTTACCACTGGCTCTGGAGCTATTTTTACCGTGGCGGCCATTTTGTTTTCTTTTTTGACCTCCCACACGGCTCCGGCGTTTTTGGTGGGAGTCACCAGGGCTGGGTGACAGCACCTGTTTTCTTCCGGGGGGGGGGGGGGGGGGGGGGGTTTATATGCCCTTTTTTGCAAGAGGAACATGGCAGAAACTCTAGTGGAACCCTGTAAGGCTTGCGGGGTATGGTCAGTTTTAGACCCCCCCCCCCCCTATCACTGTGCACTGTGTGGGGAAGGGGCCTCAGACAAGAGGACCAAACCTAAAAAGTCTGCACACAGGTCAGGCTCGGCGGCTGGGTCTAACAGAAGGAGCCCAACCCCCACTGCGCACCCTGTGGAAAAGGTCTCCCAGGATGACCTTCCCCTGGGGTCCCCCACTGCGCGGTCTCCAAGACCGGAGGAATCAAGAGACACGGACACTGATTCTAGCAATGACGAAACGGGACCGGGGGGGATTTTCACTGGAATTTGTGCTTCTCATGCATGAAGCATTTGTGGCTCGGAAGCTCGCAAAGCGCAGAGCCCAGGATGGGAGAGTGGGAGTTCCCAAGCGTCCCCATCTGTGAACTGATGGTCATCCATCCCAGGCAATTTTGGCTCAGGAGGATCTAGCGGGTGCAGTCGACCATCAGGGGAACGACTCCACTACGTCCCAGGTCTGGAAGGACACCTCCTTCAAGGTGCACACTTAGTGGCATTGGTTGGCCTATAGGCACTGACTGTGTAGCAAATGTCAGCAAGGGTCAGGCCTGGTGACAGCTTATCTTCATGACACGTTGAGGCCTGATACCAGCCCAGTATAGCTATTTAATTGTAAATGAGAATGCATGGATAACTGCATTGAAAAGTTCAAGAATGATTTTGCCCAATTCTTCTTTTTTTTTTTTTTGAGGGTTGCCCAAAAATGTTAAGCTCTGTATAGCTGCCAAGTAGCCCTGCATCCCATTAGACAGCCACCTCCCCCCTTGTATGGGAGAGGGCTGAGATCTTACCTTGGAGCATCATGTGTGGTCCCAAAATTTTATTTTCCTAATATTGTCATGCTGGAGAGGGCTGGAAGTGAGAATTTCTTACTGATCCTTTGTTAACACTGCCCTTATCAGCTGGGCTACCTGTAATACTCATAGCTGCCACTGTATCAACATGCACCAATCATGCTGAACCTGCAGCTTGTTCAGATTTGTCAACTGTGTTCTCATAAATTGTTGCCTAGCTGTTGACGTGTCTTTTTTTGTTTTTATGCATTCAAACTGTCTTTAGTTTGCACCACTTTTGCTCCTTTATTTGAGCACTGAGTTTTTGTGTGCCTGAATTAGTCCAAAAACCTTTTTTTCCCCAACTATATTTCTACTCCTGCCTTCAGATGAGCAGGAAAATTGTACCTTTGTGTAACATTCCTGTGTTTGGATTGCTCCAAAAGATGGGACAAGTGGGATTTAGTAAGAGCTGGCCAACAGTTGGCTGTGGTGAATGTGTGTGTGTGTGTGACATTTTGGGCACTGCAATAGAGAGTGCTAAAACCCTTGAGCTAGGGAAAGTCTTCATGTTTCACAACTTGGAAACTGGCTGAGCAAGATCCAGTCTGCAAGACAATGCCGATTTTGTGCATGACCCTGAGAAAATTCAGCAACTTCAGGCCAATCTTCTGCCACTCCAGTGCTTCACCTAGTATGGGAATGAATGGACCCATCCCTCCTGGGTGTGTTAGTGATCTCTCACCTTCCACCTAGCATTGAGGGGTGTGTGCTAAAACAACTTTAAAGGAAAAAAAAAAGGTAATTAATAAAAGAAATGGAGCCTGAAGCAACAAGTGATGTGGGGATGTGCGTGTCTGGGTTTGACGCAGCAGTGCATGAACTCTGGCGCTTGATAGCAGCTATGCCAGAATGATCCTTGGACTTGGGAAGCTGATGCCCACACATGCTTAGCCAGCCCTCTTCAGCTGAAGCCCAAATGCACTGCTGGAGTCTGGGCAGTGGGAAGGATAAAATAAAAATAGATAAATTTTAAATTTCAAGTGTTAAATCCAGCAATGTAATGCTCCTTGTTTTAAAAAAAAAAAAAGAAAAATCATTTTAGGTGTGTTGGTGGTAATTGATTTTATAGCACGATGTCAAACCAGCAAGTCTCATCCTAGATCGCAGACATCAGCAAGAGTTACAGATTCAGATGTGACACTTTCACATTTTACACGAGAAATAAGTGCAGAAAAGTTTATTGGTCCACACAAAGTTTCATAAATAAAGATAGAATATTTCAGAAACGGCAACTCCACTGTATAAATATGTTTTTTTAGAAGGGTCCCCCGACACAGACCCTGTGTTTCGCTGCAAGGCTATGTCGGGAGGGACAGCAAATTTTAACAGCAATCTGTAAAGAAATACATTAAAAGCAAGTTTTACTCAAATGAGACCAATACTTGGGTGAAGCTGATGTAATACTTGAGAAATTACATACCTGGGTCCGTAGTGTTATAGGTTCACAGGGAGAGCACAACACGTATGATCAAGACACGCATTGTAGAACACTGCTCTAATATTGAAAATCTTCGGGAGAATGCTCCCTTAATCACTGGGTTTCACTATCCCACTCTTTCAGATCTAACATTTTTTGTCATTGATTATTGTTTCACCTCCTCCGGGGGGGGCAATTTTTCAGAAATTTTAATGCGGAAGGAGCAAAAATGGATTTACATCCTGAACAGTCTGTCTCCATATGGTTTAAATAATGATAGAGGTTTTTTTTTACCTAAGTCCCATTGCTGTGATCTGATTGGTTGATGCTTTTTGTGCCAATTTGACAGCGTTTAAAGTCCCTCCTGTGCACTCCCTGTGAACCTATATAACTATGGCCACAGGAATGTCATTTCTTATGTATTACATCGGCTTCACCCATGTGTTGGTCTCATTTGAGTAAAACTTGCTTTTATGTATTTCTTTAGATTGTTGCTAAAATTTGCTGGCCCTCCTGATGCAGCCTTGCAGCGAAACACGGGGTCCATGTTGGGGGACCCTTCTAAAAACTTATTTATACAGTGGAGTTGCTGTTTCTGAAATATTATATCTTTATTTATGAAACTTTGTGTGTGGACCAATAAACTTTTCTGCACTTATTTCTCTTGTATTATTGATGCTGAGTGCAGTAACAGTTCTCCCTTGCTGCTTGTAGACTCACATTTTAGCAATATTTTAGATTTAGCTTGTGCCTTTTTTTTTTCCTTAGTGGTAGCTCAAAGCAAGTTACATTCAGGTACGGTAGATATTTCCCTGTTCCCAGAGGACTTAAAATATGTTTTATACCTGAAGCAGTGGTGGGTGAATTTAAGGAGCAGCAGTGGGATTTGGTTCTGAGCCCTGCTGTAACCTGTAGGGCTACTCTTCCACTCCAAGTATTTGGGAGATGCAGATAGGGAGCTTGTTGCTTTACCACCTTAATAATCCCTCATTCAGAACACAACTGGCATCGTCATTGCCATTAATATAGTGTAATGCAGAGCCTGGAGTAGTCCTGAACAGTGACTGCAGTCTTCTCTTCCATTGCCAGAAGATGTCCTCGGAGCCCCTCTCTCTGTTTTGCTGAATTGTTGCACATGCCCTACCAGTACAAGCACGAAAAGAAAAACTTAATATTTGTCTAAGTAAACCCATTGGTGAGCCTTTGTCTCCCCCACCCCCCAGTGTTAGATTTGCAACAGTACATTTTTGCCTGATTGCCCTGTAAAATTATTCTTTTGCTGCCTTTTAGGTTGAGACAATTGGAAAGAAAGTGGCGACGAGAATCCCATTCACTCCTTCAGGTGAAATTCTAAAGTTCAGTCTTCCGGATCCACCTCTGAAGAAACCACGGGTCTAACGGGGTGCTGTGGACTTGGAGAATATTAACTGTACCCCAACACAGGGCAAACACTTAATGCCCGTTTTCTAAGTATTTCTGCTTGTGGGAAAGCAGCTGAATCAGCATACTGAAGAAGATAGCCCTCTGTTACAATGTTTTTTAAATAATGTATTTCTTACACACAAGTAAGACCTGGTACTTTTTTTTTTTTTTTACTGCCAGGCTGTTCCTGATCATTCTATTTTTGTAGTTTGGAATATGAATAGAATTGTGATAACTTCTCTACTGAAGATAAAATTACAACCTGACTGTTTTTTGTCTTGTCTACTTTGTTTTTAATTACAAGAAGAATTTTTCAAAGATCAACATTTTTTTTATTTTTAGAAATGTGATTTGTGTAATGTCACTGCTTGAAGGACAAATGACTTGTCGTACTTGAATGCCTGTTACCTTTTGTACAGCACTGTGCATGTCCAGAAATGCTATAAAAATAAGTTAACAAATGTACTTCATTTTTTAAAACATTTACACTAAAATTGCTGATGGTCAACTAGCTCAGCCCTGACTTGTGTACTTGCTAATTGGTTTAATCAATGCCAGAGGAGGCCTATATGTGGATAATGCCTCAACACAACACACGGGCTGTTACTACTGAGGTATGGATTGTGGGTCGAGACCTGAACTGCACGGTTAGATCACAAATTCTCATGGCCGTTATTATCCATGTGGGTGACAGTGGCCACCTGGCAAGACAATCTGTTTCAACAGTAGGGAGATAGCTGCATTATTTTTGTACAAGCCATATCATGACTGATCAGTGTGATTCCTATCTAAATCAGCTTGGAAAGGGAGGGAAAATGATTACTTAGCATAAGATAGGTGTGCTTTCTTTAAGGGGGTGTGGTCTAAGGTCTGTTCATATTCGTTTGTTTAAGGGAAGTAAGGCTCTTTGTAGAGCTGAACAATAAGCCAGCCAGGGGAGGTTATGCTTATTGCTTAAACCCAAAAGGTCACTAACATTTTGTAGCTTCCCTCCCCTTCCTGACAGCCTTCTGCTTGCTTACTGTGTCAGTATTATGGAGGAAAATAGAGTTACAAGCTGCTATAAGATGGGACCCACTCCAAAGGCTGTTGATTTAAAGTCACTCAGCTATGCTACAACCCCCTCCATTTTTTTTCTTCTCCCAGAACTGCAGAAAATAATGGCCCCCTACCATTTGTATTCCATAATGCATTAATACTCATTGTGATTGCTTTTCTGTCAGGAAACTGCTATTTTAGTCTTGTAATAAAGATTCTCCATTTACAATCTTATTTCCGGTTCAAAATACTTCAGTGTTTTGCTAACATCAAGTACTATCCTCCTCAACTCAATTGTGGAGTAATGGCTATTGAAACCCTTGCATCTGACTTAAAAGGTGGTTTTTCTGAAATAAACACACAGCTCTAACATTTTAAGAGGACTGTAACTCCTTAAAAAAATGTTTTCATTCTCTCTCACATTGGTTCTGCAAGGAGAACCTCACCATACTTCATTTTACTACTCTACTATAAACTGGGCATGTACCCCTTGTGTAGGAATGATAGACAAAGCACACAGGGAGGAGACCAAACAAAAATCAGATCCACTGCAACTTTTTTCCTATTAAAATATTTTTCACTTGCCTCATGGATAACCAGAAGTTCATGATCAATTCAGCAAAGCAGCAGTATTCTGAGGAAAAAATGTTAGTGGTTCAGATTTTAATAAATGTAACATTGTGTTAGTCAAGGAAGAAAAATTTCGTTTGGTTTTTTTGGCTCAGTAGTTTCTTCCTACTTCTCTGCATCAGAACCATGAGCCTTTATTTTAACCATACTGGAGTTCTTGTCCTACTTCCTGCACCACCCCACTAAGTGACCTCTGCCTACTGTTCTCTGAAATTTGAGATGTGTATTGCTGGAGTCTGGCCACTAGGTGTCACCAGTGGGGGCTGCCTGAGAGACTCCCTGCAGCTCATGGTGAATACTTCTTTCTCTGCCAGATCTCTGGTCCCAGGGCCAGAAACCAAGCTCCCCAATCAAATGCAGGTCTTTCCCCTGGTAAGAAGCACTGCCCCCCAAAAGCCAGCGGACAGTTTGGTCTGAACAGATATATCTAAAACCCAGTTTATAAGATGATAAAAATGCAGTGACAGTCAGTTTAATAAATAAGTTAAGACACAAACTGATTATTAAAGTGTTAAAAATATTACTTACTTGCTACAGCACCACCTCTAATGCTTACTGTTTTATAGCTGGGGCTTACAGTGCTGCTAAACTAGTGTTCGGTAAAACCTGTTTCAGTATTATTTCTAAAGCAGGCTGCTGTTTAAACACTATCAAAATAGTTAGACATGTATACCTAGCACTAGCAAAAGCTACAAATCACAGTACCAATGTGTAGAAGAAACAAGGGCACTGCTTTCCAGAAGTAGAAAAAAAAACCAATCTGTAGGTATAATCCAACTAGTAAAGTAATTCCAGCAACTATGGCACAAGCAAAGCCAAAGCAAGTGTTGCATTAAATAAACCAACTGTTTTTAATTAAATGCTTGTGGATCCTGACATAAGCTATAGCTTTTTTAAGAGAAAAGAGACAGCTACTCCCTTTTTATTTGTTTGGCATTATTTGCCATATCCAACTACTACTTCGCAGCTGGCCCATTGGCAGTGCTGAACTTAACTCTTCAGCAATGGCTGGAGGCAGCATTCACAGCCAATGCTAACTGGGGATAGTTCTGCAGTGCACTGCAAGCACTGTGTGCGGGGAGAGCCCCAGCTAGCAGACCTCCAGGGATGAGATGGGAAACTAAACCCGTGAGGCTGATTTCAGTGCTGGGACAAATTGTGTAAGCTATTTTAAACAACAAAATCACAAAACATATAGAAAGACTTGGTTTATTGAATGTATAGAAGAGAAATTTTGCCTCAACAATTTGCTGCATTTTTACAAAGGGGTTAGTAAACATGGATAATGGCAAGCCATTAGCTGTAGTGGATTTGGATTTTTAGGAGCAGTTAAAATACTCCATGAGAGACTCCTGAGAAAGTGTAAAAGTTACAGGATAGGAGACAATGTCTTATTGTGGCTTGCAAACTGGTTAAACGATAGGAAAGAGAGAGTAGGACTAATAGTCAGTCTTCTCAGTGGAGAAATGTGGAGTGCCTCAAGAATCTGTACTGGGACCTGTGTTTTTTTTCATACATTTTATAAATTATCTGGAAAGGGGAATGATGAGTAAAATGAATAAATTTGCAGACAACACAATTATTCAGTGCTAAAGCATAAGCTAATTGTGAAAAATTGAAGGAGGACCTTGTGAGACTGGAAGAGTGGGCATTCAAATAGATGGAATTTAATGTGGACAAGTGCAAAGTGATACATAATGTTAGGAGCCACCACCCAGGAAAAGGATCCGGGTATCATAGTGGACAATACTGTGAAATCCTCAACACTGCAATGGTAGTCAAAAAAGCAAATAATTTTTTATCAATCATTGGGAAAAGAATGGAGACTATCATAATGCCTCACGATTGCTCCATGGTGAGGCTGCACCTGAAGTTCTGGATGCCACATCTCAAAAAAATAATAGTTGTATTGGAAAAGGTACAGAGAAGGGTGACCAAACTGATAAAGGAGGCTGGAACAGCTCCCTTATTATGAAAGAATAAAAATGTTAGGGCTATCTAGCTTAAAGAAGAGACACCAGAGGGGGTGGAATAGAACAGGTAAATATTAATCAGTTATGAGCAGGATAGAATGGGTAAACAAATTGTTTATTTACACTTTCAAAAACTATAAAGACCAAGAGCCCGTCCAAAAAGTTAGTAAGTAGCACATTCAAATCAAATAAGAGAAAAATGTTTTTCACGCAAAGCACAATTAAGGCCCTGGAATTCACTGCCAGAGCATGTGGTTAAGGTTGTTAGCATATCTGGCTTTTAAAAAGGCTTGGACAAGTTCCTGGAAGAAAAGTCCATAAACTTATTTTTAGGGAATCACCACAATTTATCATTGCAATAGCAGCATGGAATCTATTTACTACTTGGGATCTTTCCAGGTATTTGGGACCTGGATTGGCCATTGTTAGAAACAGAATACTGGGCCCTCGGTCTGACCTAGTTTGGCAATTATGTTCCTATATAAGATTCACAGCAGCCAAGCCCTACTTAGGGCATGTTCCGATTGCTTTAAAAGCCAGGGAAGGAAGCTACCAGCAAATGAAAACTGATAATTTACATAAAAGCTCTGTCACATCCCTTATCTTTCCATAGTTCCTTTGCGGCATTCAGGATTACTTTGTAAAACTGACAGTTTATTAAATGACATAGTTCTGCCCTTCCTACAGCTCTATTCTTAATAAATCCTACTACTACAGATTAATGCTAGAAACTTAACAGTAAGTAATCTCCACCTGGATGAACAAAGAAGATAGATGCCTGATGTCTTATGAATTCCTTTATTGAAGCGGAGACACAAAATTTGCCCGACTCAGGCCGAGTTTCGCCGTTTGAAAACGGCTGCCTCAGGGGCTACAACATAAATAAATAAATATATAAATATTTAAAACACAATGATAGTATAAATCCAAAAGAATCCTTATTTTTTAAAAAAACCTATTGAATATGTTAAAATGGTGACATATAAAAAGCGCATGGAAATACATAACGTTCAAAACATAATAAACAACTATGAAATACTTATATTTTAAAAAATACTTATATTTTAAAAACTCACGGTTTGTATAACAAATTCAATAAAATTTAAGAGAAGAATTATTAATAGTTACCTTATATTCTCTCTAATTCACAATTGGGGTAACTGTATACGAAAGGTCACATAGAGAACTATGCGACCAACAGCATTATCTGGTCTGTAATGATTGAAAAAGGATGGCATAAATATCTAGGACATTGATATCGATATCTTGTTACTAATGAAATGTTCAAGAAATTATTTTTGCTGAAAACAATAACTTAATAATAATAAATGCATATAGAGCAAAAAATTGATTCTGTAAACGATTAATCCAATGATGGTAAAAAATATATATGTAATTGAATATTGAAAGCTTGATTCAATTGTAAAAATAATAGCTATAAATGTATGCATAATGTATTAATGCTATAGTAACAACCATGCTATAAATAGATAAAATTAATATATCTTTTCGGAACCACTGTTGTAATTTATCTCTATTGAAACCAGAATGTATTGATTGATCAATATCAAAAACAATCTATGTGATATTGTAAACTAAAAAGATATGTTATCACTTAAAGTTGAGAATGCTGAAAAAAATGTTTATATAAATGTGTGAATATATTGAACTGAAGTTGAGAAAATTGTACATTCATGTATTTATAAATATGGTCACGTCCATATAAAACAAAAGAGAATTCATATAAATGATAATGAAAGGAGATATCAATAACTATTCACCAATTGCCTCCTAATGAAATAGAGGGGGCTCGTGACAACGCCTACCATTTAAAATACCTAAAGAGGCTAGTATATATTAAATTCAACATATAGCCTTCTAATGCAAGAGCAGAGCGTGGAAATGTAGCGTTGGATGCCGAGTCAGAATCAATATCGGCATTTTTAGATCTTTTGCACATAATAAACTTATTAAATATATGTCAATTTGTCAAATAGCTTGCTTCATAGAATCTAACAAACTAATTCTTTGATATGTCAAGTATCAACTAGAGCATATTCAATAGTGATTCGTATAGTAATTTAAATAATTGATCAAATGATAGTGAAAAAATAATAAATACAAAATATCCAATCAAGTATTAAATACAAAATATCCAATCAAGTATTAAATTATTAAATAAAAAAGGCTTAATTCAATTATATAAATTGTGACTAAGTGCATTATTTAATGTTATCTTATTATTAATCCATGATTGCTTGTGTAGCGATTATATAATGGTGTATTAGACTTGTAAAGAAAAATTGTATGGCATCTGTTTTTTAGAGAATGTGTGAATGTGTGAGTGCGAAAAAATTAATTATGATACTTCAATTGAGTGATAAATTAAAGGTGTGCATATGATTGAAAGTGAATTAGTGCTGCAAAAACATCAAAACTGTAAAAAATATAAAAATAAAAATTATATAGAAAATGCATCTTTTCCGAACCACTATTATAAATCATGTGTTGAATCTTAAACAAACGATTTGTTTAAGTTTCAACACATGATTTATAATAGTGGTTCGGAAAAGATGCATTTTCTATATATTTTTTACAGTTTTGATGTTTTTGCAGCACTAATTCACTTTCAATCATATGCACACCTTTAATTTATCACTCAATTGAAGTATCATAATTAATTTTTTCGCACTCACACATTCACACATTCTCTAAAAAACAGATGCCATACAATTTTTCTTTACAAGTCTAATACACCATTATATAATCGCTACACAAGCAATCATGGATTAATAATAAGATAACATTAAATAATGCACTTATAGTCACAATTTATATAATTGAATTAAGCCTTTTTTTATTTAATAATTTAATACTTGATTGGATATTTTGTATTTAATACTTGATTGGATATTTTGTATTTATTATTTTTTCACTATCATTTGATCAATTATTTAAATTACTATACGAATCACTATTGAATATGCTCTAGTTGATACTTGACATATCAAAGAATTAGTTTGTTAGATTCTATGAAGCAAGCTATTTGACAAATTGACATATATTTAATAAGTTTATTATGTGCAAAAGATCTAAAAATGCCGATATTGATTCTGACTCGGCATCCAACGCTACATTTCCACGCTCTGCTCTTGCATTAGAAGGCTATATGTTGAATTTAATATATACTAGCCTCTTTAGGTATTTTAAATGGTAGGCGTTGTCACGAGCCCCCTCTATTTCATTAGGAGGCAATTGGTGAATAGTTATTGATATCTCCTTTCATTATCATTTATATGAATTCTCTTTTGTTTTATATGGACGTGACCATATTTATAAATACATGAATGTACAATTTTCTCAACTTCAGTTCAATATATTCACACATTTATATAAACATTTTTTTCAGCATTCTCAACTTTAAGTGATAACATATCTTTTTAGTTTACAATATCACATAGATTGTTTTTGATATTGATCAATCAATACATTCTGGTTTCAATAGAGATAAATTACAACAGTGGTTCCGAAAAGATATATTAATTTTATCTATTTATAGCATGGTTGTTACTATAGCATTAATACATTATGCATACATTTATAGCTATTATTTTTACAATTGAATCAAGCTTTCAATATTCAATTACATATATATTTTTTACCATCATTGGATTAATCGTTTACAGAATCAATTTTTTGTTCTATATGCATTTATTATTATTAAGTTATTGTTTTCAGCAAAAATAATTTCTTGAACATTTCATTAGTAACAAGATATCGATATCAATGTCCTAGATATTTATGCCATCCTTTTTCAATCATTACAGACCAGATAATGCTGTTGGTCGCATAGTTCTCTATGTGACCTTTTGTATACAGTTACCCCAATTGTGAATTAGAGAGAATATAAGGTAACTATTAATAATTCTTCTCTTAAATTTTATTGAATTTGTTATACAAACCGTGAGTTTTTAAAATATAAGTATTTTTTAAAATATAAGTATTTCATAGTTGTTTATTATGTTTTGAACGTTATGTATTTCCATGCGCTTTTTATATGTCACCATTTTAACATATTCAATAGGTTTTTTTAAAAAATAAGGATTCTTTTGGATTTATACTATCATTGTGTTTTAAATATTTATATATTTATTTATTTATTTATGTTGTAGCCCCTGAGGCAGCCGTTTTCAAACGGCGAAACTCGGCCTGAGTCGGGCAAATTTTGTGTCTCCGCTTCAATAAAGGAATTCATAAGACATCAGGCATCTATCTTCTTTGTTCATCCTGACGGCTTTCATAGATCGCCTTCCTTCGTGCTTTTTGAGTAATCTCCACCTTCCATTTTTTTTCCCACTGGGCAAAAGGAAGCAAGTTCAAAAAGGTTCCAGGTTTAAACTATTGCTTACTAGTGTGAAGGATATGGATATTTCAATAAAATATTTACAAAAAAAAAGGTTCCAGGTTGGTGAAGTGGCAGAATATCAGCAATGGTTACTGTACAGTATCATGCGGGCAGGCAGGTAGGTTGCTAGCACCAGCAGTTTTCCTAACTACAATAGCACATGTGCCCTAGTTCTGTAATGATATACTCACTCACAACAAAATTTCAGGCCTGTTTGTCGATTTTGTTCTTAATATAATTAGAGAAGAACACAAGTAATAGACAAAAAAAAAATCTCTGCAGAAATATGCCCTGAAATCAGAAGCTAAAAGGTGAATTCATGTCTTTATTCTGAAGTGTGTTAACTCGTTCCTCGGGAACAAATGCAGTTCATTTGTGTGCTGGATCTGTGGATTGGTAGATTTCCAGTCAGAGGGGTTTGGTCTTCCTTTTCGCTATTAAATTCTTCAAGAAAAATTCACCTAAATTTAAAAAGAAATTTACATTTTGGAAAGAAAAACATACAGAAGTCTTCATTTAATAGATTTGTCAATGATTTAAGTGACAAAGCTCTTGAAGTAATATAGACTATGTATTTGTTTTATACTTTCATAAATATAGTGTAGCACTGGCAATGAGATCATGGTCTCCGTGCAGTTCCAGGGACCACGGCAGAAGCATTCACATTGCTGCCCCTGTCTGATTCCTGTGAATCTGAACTCCACTACATTCTGCCTCATGGACTTGAGATGAAGACATTTATTTATTTATTTGTTTTTTTATATACTGACATTCATCGGAACATCATGCCGGTTCACATGGTGAAGAGAGATTGCTGTTGAAGAGATGACACTTCCAATTGGAATAAAAATTCAGCACCAAAAAGCTTAGGCGTCATCTTGCAGTAGAACACTGAGCCTTGAAATGGCACCTGTACTCTGTAAAGTAACTACTACAAGTGTGGCCAATCATCCAGTAAGGAGGGGGTGGTAGGGGGTTGGCCATTAAGCTTTTTAATTGTAAATATTTTTTGGACCCTGCTGTTTCCTTTTGCTCCTTTGTGCTTCCAGTTCAGTCAGAACTAGGGCTGGGAGTTGGTGCCATGAGCCTTTACCTGCAACTAGTGGAGGATTTTGTTGCTTGTTTTATATCCCCTCTCAATTTACTTTAGTCAACATTGGAAACAGAGAGCCACCAACTATAAGCTGACTTCTTTCTCCCTTCCATGTAACAGTACCAATGGGGAACCCAGAGTTGCTTCAAATGTATTCGACTATGGCATTTGACCTCTGGAACAGGGTGTGTGTAACAAAAGCTGGACATTATTCCACAGCAGTTTTTTCCAAGGCTTAAAAAAAAATGACCCAAAAAAAAAAGCTCATATCTCTGCATTCAGATATTTACAATTATGGGCAAGCACAGTGGTTCAATAGCACACTGCCATTTGGAGGAAGCTGGGTTTGATTTGTGGCTCAGGTCTTCTGCTCCTCAGGTGGGTTGGACCCAGGGGTTCTGTATTCACAGTGACTGGGTGGGGAAGGGGGGTGGTCCTGTCCCATCCCACAATAGCAACACCTAGTGCCCTGACTTAATTGCAGAGCCACAATGTCTGCAGTCCTACTCTGACCAAGGAATGATTAGTGGTTAAAAGCTTCATAATTCTCTTAGAAGAAGATAAAGCAGAGTTGCTTACCTGTAACACGGGTTCTGAGCTAAGTACTTTTATACTTTATTTATGGATTTGTATTGATTTTTGTTGCTGATTTGATCTTACAGACAATGGTCTACTGCCACCGCCAGATTACAACATTCATTATTTTATTTATTTATTTAAAAGATTCTTATTTACCGCATACACCCACAATGGTGGATCTAGGTGGTTTACAAAATTTCAACATACATAAAATCAATATAAATATAAAGTAAAACAGGGAGAAATATAATAAAGTAAAATAACTTAATAATCTTACACAGGAAATTAACTCTGGGAGTTTGGAAAAGCCAAAGAAAATAGATTACTGATTACTCATTACTAAGTAGCTCCTGAGGAAGTATTCTGCAAAATATTGGCCATTGTTGGGCTTTGTCAAAGGAGTTTATTTAAGACTGTTGTCTAATGTTTTTATTTACTTTAAATAAAAATTACCCACCCCCCCCCCAAATTTTTTTTTCAGATTTAATATCCCTATATAGCAGGGGTCAGGAACCTATGGCTCGGGAGCCAGATATGGCTCTTTTGATGGCTGCATCTGGCTCGCAGACAAATCTTTAATAAAAAAGTAAAAATCTAACAAAATCCCCCACCCTCCTGATGCCCCCCAAGACCTCCAAAATTAATTTACTACAGCCCCCACCCTCCTGACCCCCCAAAACCTGCCAAAAGTCCCTGGTGGTCTAGCGGGGGTCCAGGAGCGTTCCGGGAGCGATCTCCTGGACTTGGACCGTCGGCTGCCAGTAGTCAAAATGGCGCCGACGGCCATTTGCCCTCACTATGTCACTGGGGTCGACCCCAGTGACATAGTGAGGGCAAAGGGCCGTCGGCACCATTTTGACTACTGGCAGCCGACGGCCCAAGTCCAGGAGATCGCTCCCGGACCCCCGCTGGACCACCAGGGACTTTTGGCAGGTCTTGGGGGGGTCAGGAGGGTGGGGGTTGTAGTAAATTAATTTTGGAGGTCTTGGGGGGGCGTCAGGAGGGTGGGGGGTTTTGTTAGATTTTTACTTTTTTATTAAAGATTTGTCTGCGAGCCCTGGACCCCCGCTGGATCACCAGGGACTTTTGGCAGGTCTTGGGGGGGTCAGGAGGGTGGGGGTTGTAGTAAATTAATTTTGGAGGTCTTGGGGGGCGTCAGGAGGGTGGGGGGTTTTGTTAGATTTTTACTTTTTTATTAAAGATTTGTCTGCGAGCCCTGGACCCCCGCTGGATCACCAGGGACTTTTGGCAGGTCTTGGTGGGGGGGGGGGGGGGTTAGGAGGATGGAGGGTTGTAGTAAATTAATTTGGCAGGTCTTGGGGGCGTCAGGAGGGTGGGGGGTTGTAGTTAGTATGGCTCTCACAAAATTACATTTTAAAATATGTGGCATTCATGGCTCTCTCAGCCAAAAAGGTTCCCGACCCCTGCTATATAGGATTGAACAGACTGAGTGGCCTGTGCAACGCAGGACACATGGACTATCTTGCTGATTTTTTTGGTAATATATTTTTTTTTTCAAATTTAGTAATTCTAGAACTCTGCATTGGGAATACTTGGTTCTTGTTTCCCTGTATGTTTTGTGTCATTGTTGGGATTCAGTTGGCCCTCCTTCGCAGTATTAATTAAATTACAAATTTAATTTTTATTGCACCATTTTTTTTTTGTTTTAATTTGATCGCATAATGTGTATAGTATTGGTGTAAACCGCTATGATCAACCTACTGGAGAAGGCTGTGTATAAAAACAAATAAATAAATAGAGAGCCTGACACAGAAAACCTATGTCAAAATTTCTAAAACTTTACCTGAATCTCTCTGAGCATGCCCGAGCATGCATTATACTACACATCCATGCACGGTCCCTTCAGTCTTATAATATAGAATTCTAAGAAAAAAAAACTATGAAAGGGAAACCCAACTCCATTCTGATGTTCTCAAAGAACACCTGTTACTGGTAAGTACCTCGTCTTTCTCCCAGGACAAGCAGGATGGCAGTCCTCCATTATGGGTGAACCCCTAGCTACAGGCGGTCCCCCAACAAAAAAGGGGGAAACAACAGATGCCAACGAGCACCAATAAAGTTTTTGTTGGCAACAGGCCATTTTTGGGTATGCATGCAGCCTATGTGAGGGCCAGCCTGAACAAAAATAACAGACCCTAGAAGCAGGAACGGATTTGACTTCTAAATCTCAAACAAATTCCGAAGGAAAGACTGGCCATCTCTGTCCAAACAGTAATGGAATGTGAATGAGTAGATGGAGCTCCACATATCACAGGTCTGCAGATCTCCTCCATGGGGACTGCTTGCAATTGGGCCACTGTCATTACCATGGTTCAGACAGAGTGAGCCCTGATATGACCCACAAGCTGCAATCTTGCCTGGGCATACCAAAAGGAGATGCAGTCTGCTAGCCAATGGAATAGCATCTGTTTGGCAACTGTGATTCCCAGCCTGTTCTGAGTGGACTGTATGAACTGCTGTCTGCTCCAGATAGAAGGCTAAGGCTCTCTTGCAGTCCAAATTGTGTCCAACTTGGTAAGCATGAAGCCTGGGAAAACATGTTGGCAGGATGATTAATGGAAGTCCAACACTAATTTAGGCAGGAAAAAACTTAGTGTAAGGTGGATATGTCACTAAGGTCTGGAGCTCACTGACCCTGTGTGCCAAAGTGACAATCACTGGGTCAGGTACTTCAGATCACAGGAGCCTTCATCAGCTGAACATAGTGGGAGGCCTTCATCAGCTGGATACAGTGGGAGGCCTCATGGATGCTTCAAATGAAGCAGACCCAACATGAAATGTACAACTATAGGCTGTACAGAGATGGGTTTACCTTCTACACCATAGTGATATGTGCCACTTGCACTAAGATGAACCTTAACTAAGTTGGTCTTTCTTGTCACCAGGACAATGAGTCCCTGAGTGACTTGGATGCAGTCCTGAAGATTTTGAGTGACCTGAAGCCACTGGGATCTTAGGTCCATTGGGCTCTTCTCATGTACAGGTGTCCCAGGGAAGTAACATGCATGGTTGGGTCATATGGCCGTTACAGCCTCAATATGTGCCATGCCAATTCCCGCGGACTCCCTTGAATCTCTGCCACAATGGTCATCAAGATGACGCCCTCTACCTCGGGTAGAAGGCTTTCGTCTGAGCTATGTCTATCAGGGCGCCGATGAACTCCAACTGAAGTGGTGGGCTGAGATGGGACTTAGGGTAATTGATGACAAACCCTAGTTACTCCAGTACATGCATGATTGAGTGTACAAACACCTCGGCCCTTGCCCAAGAGGTGCTCTTGATCAGCTAATTGTCCAGATAGGGCAAAACGTACACTTCCAGTCTGCGAAGATGCACTGCCACCACAATTAAGCATTTCATGAAGACCCATGGGATGGACACAGTAGCCCAAATAGCAGACCATGGTACTGTTTCCTACTATGAATCTGAGATACTTCCAGTGGCTGTGGAAGATCTCAATGTGAGTGTATGCGTCCTTTAGATAGAGAGAGCATACCCAATAATCTTTTTGCAGGAAAAGGGATCAAGGTACCCAGGGAAAGCATCTTGAACTTTTCTCTTTTGAAAAAAAGTGTTCAAGGCCTTTAGGTCTAGGATGGGATGAAGTCTCCTGGTTTTCTTTGGAATCGGGAAGTACCAGGAGTGGAATACCCTCCTTCTTTGCCCTGGTGGAAGGGACTCAATCACTCTGGCCATGAAGAGAGAGGAGAGCTCTGAAAGAAGCACCTCCTGATGAGCAACAGGTTCCAAAATGGACTCAAAGGGCGATTTGATGGAACATCCAATAGGTTTAATTTGTACCCTCTGCAAATGATGCCCAGGATTCACTGGTCTGAGCTCATACTGGGCCACTGGTTCACACAGAACTGCAGCCTGCCCCAACCTTTGACATGGGTACTGGAGTTTTGACTACATTCTCCGATGAAGTCAAAACCCCGTCCCAGAAGTTAATTGAAGCGCCATCAGCAGTTTCAGAGCCCTCTGTTGCCTGGGGCCTGAGATAGTGGAGGATAGTGTCTCCTTGGGCAGAAGAAAGACTTCCTTGGGCCCAATCTAGGAGCCCTCCTAGTAAGGAGGCCGGAGGTCCTGAGGGCTCATGGAGAGCTACTGGAGCATTGCAGAGTGATCATAGATCTCTAAAGAGATTCTCTCCTGTGCATAGCACGTCGGCAAGTCATTCCTGCATCTCTTGACAGAGATCAGAGGCCTGTAGTCAGGTGAGTCTGTGGCACTTGATCCCTGCGGCAGACACTCTTGATGCTGCCTCAAACACAGACCCAGTGGTTTCCACACTCCAGAACCAAATTCAACAGTGTTTGGAGGGTGTTGTGATGCTGTTGAGGAAGCTGCTTGGCCACCTCCTGCACCTGCTTCAGGATATCCCTCATGTACTGGCTTATGAAGAGTTGGTAGGCTAATAAGTGGACAATAAGCATAGCTCCCTGAAACACCTTCCTCAAAGTATCCGTGGTCCTCAGATCGCTTCCAGGGGGGAACCAAGGAGTGGGTCCAAGTATAATTGGCCTTTTTAAGAGCAGATTCAAACCTACTTGGGACTTGTACCTACAGGCACTTCCACACAGATCAAGAAGTTTGATTTTGAATGACTGAAGATTTATTTCCTTTTATTTACCTCGCTTTGCTGGTTTGGATTCTTTACTATCTGTTTTTGAATTTCACTGACACAGAATGTCTGCATGGGGATTTGTAAACAGGGGGAGAGGGAGATTGGGGGCATTTTACTGTTTTTGAAATAAAAGTTGTATATGCCCGGGGATGTATCAGAAACACAACATCCTCAACGTTGTATCTGTGTATGATAAATGCCAATAAAAATGTTTTAACATAAGAGCAGATTCGACCACTACTGATTGGTGTGGCAACTGGCGCTTGTCAAAGTTGGGAGCTTTATTAACAGGAGCCACTGAGAGGGGGTTCTCCCACATCCTCTTCAGTAACTCAAAAAGGATCTTGTGTTCTGAAGCTACCACAGTCTCCTTAGGAGGCTCCACATATTGGAGGATATCCAGCATCTTGTATTGGATATATTCCTCTGCTTGTAAATTAAAGGGGATGACCTCATCCATCAGTCGGACAAAACCTGCAACGGAGAGGTCTTCAGTGTGAGACTTCATCTACAGGTGGAAGGAGAAGGGTCGGAAGGGAGGCCATCCAATGCCTCATCTTCCGAAACCTCTGAGGAGCCTTCCCCAGGGGTAAAGGGTGCCCTCATCACTGTCACTGACTGGGGGTAGACCCTGTGATGCTCAGTCCTTGGCCAGCGGTACAGATACCAAAGCGACTGGCCAGGTGGGCCTGGGCCTGGACCTGAGACCTCACTCGTTTTTGGGGGAGCTTCATCCTCTGATGTACCATGGATAACCAGTGGCTCTGATGCCCTACCGAGTGTCAATACTGCTGCAGGCACTGATACTGGTGACTGCGTTGGCACTACCCCAATGAGTACATATAGGGAGCTGAGCAGCCACTCGAGGAGCAACTGTGCCGGTCCTGGTGCTATCTGTTCTCCAACACAGAGAACCTGCAGCGCCTTCTTCATGGCAAGCTGCACAAATTTCTCTAGCTCATCTTCAAAAATCGCTGATGTCAACACTGATGGGAGCCAGGAGGAGTGACCAGATCCTCTTTGGAACAGAAAGGAGGATCGGTGGCTGACATCTGGATTAATGGATGCCATGGAAAACTCCTGGGAATTGTGGAGAACTGGTACTCCTCACCACAAGGTTGCTGATGCTGGAGCATCCCTGTGCCTTGCACCATGCATTGACAGGGACAGATGCCGATATTTCTTCGGCTTCCTTCAATGCTTAGCATGGTCTTTATCCATGCAGAGGTCGTAGAAGATGAACACAATGTTGTCTTCAGCCTGGCAGATCTGGGCAATGACCTGTCTTTGGAGTCCCTAACAGTCATCTATGCCATTGAAGCCAATGGCCCTGCTAACATTGATGGATCAAAGGTCATCTGTACAGCTCAGAAGTCCCTCGATGCCGATACATTGGTCTTTCAGTGTCCAAAGAGTTGATCCATCTTCTCCAAATACACCCAGCATCCTTTGAGGGTCATCTGTGTGTATTTGCGACAACCTCAGAAGTCATGCGATGCCCCCAAGCAGAGGACACATCTAGCATGGAGATCCATGAAAGACATGGTCCTTGTGCATTGGGAGCATCTCTGGAACCCTGATGACATCATGTCGTGAAACAAAAGGGACGTGAGATCAAAATCGATGGTGGTAGCTTTCAATGGCTGTCAAGCTGTCAAGAATCAAGTGTATCGCCACCCTGGGGATACGAACATGAAAGGAAAATTACTGGAAAACGTCAAAAGCTCCTACCTAGGAACGTTTACTAGGGAAATCAAGGGACTCCATATCAACAAGCAAGATCCCAATAGTACTTTCCAGTGAAAATCAGAAAAAACAATTCCCGTAGAAAACAGAAAGAAGTGAGTCTCACAACTACCGCAAACCACTGGGCTCTGTGGAAAAGAAGATCTGAACAGTCCCTGCGTGGATGCATGGTATAATGCATGCTTGGGCATGCTCAGAGAGGCTCAGTCAAAGTTCTAAAAACTTTGGCATACATTTTCTGTGCCGGGCTCCATCGGATGATGTCACCTATGTGTGAGGTCTGCCATCCTGCTTGTCCTCGGAGAACAAGGACATACAATCCCCCATGGGTATCATTTCCTTTTCTATGGCAATGCAATACTTATCCTCTGACCCCTCCAACATCCCTCTTATTTGGACTGGCCGGTAAAAAAAAAAAAAAAAGCTTAAAGTCTGGGCTTGCTAGCCCACTTTAGTTCTCTAAAAAAGTTCTCAGGAACATTCTGAGAATCACTAAAACAAAAAAGTAGCCCTAGGAAGGACATTCATCTTGACTGTTGGTATTCTTCCTAACCATACTCTCAGGTCTCATTTTAACTTGGACAGTAGAAGAATATCATTCATAGGCCAATGTAATAAGGGAAGCACGGCTCTCTGCATATATTATCACACGTTTCTATGTATACAACTTTCTTTGTGACTTAACAAGGAGTTTAGGGCATAAAAAACAACTTAATATGCCTCTATGCAAATCCCAGGTTAACAAGACATTATTTCCCAGAGCAGAGAGGGGTTTAGGCTTAACTCAGGTTTTCTTATTGCTGGAAATGTAACTCCTGGCCAGAGAAGTAAAGTTTCAGGTGCTAGTATTTATTTATGGGACTGAACATGGAGTTTGTGGTGTTCTGTATTTGGGAAGTGTGCACAAATTGTATTTTATGTATACTGATCTTATAGCCTGACACCTTCTCAAATTCCTTCTGTATTCCCACTACAGCTTTCAGTGAGATGAACAGGTCCTGAAATATAATAGGTCACTGTCCACATAGTGAAATATTTGGAAATGATGGCTATCTGCTTGTTCTCTCACACTCATCACCAGCGGTTCCATTTCAACAGCAAATAGAGGGGACAGGTGACATCGCCGTCTCAAGCCTCTAGTTAGTTCAAACACCTCTACTTAGTTCTTCCCTGTCTCGTGCCTCTACTTAGTTCAAATCTTATGGCTTTTACTTTGGCCTTCGGTTTCATGTAAAGGCTGATGACCCAGCATAGAAAGCTCACCCCGAAGTCCAGCTTTTAGATTGTCACCCTCAGATCATTCCCTTCTATCCCATCAAAAGCCATTTTCACCTAACCACAGGACAGTTCGGTAACCTTATTAAAAAAGAAAAAAAACCCAAAAACAAACCAGGGAAACAATGGCATTCCACATACCTGCTTTGTATGAAGAGCGTACCAGAGGCCCACTGGCTGTGTAAAGAAATCCAAGCTCATTACCTACTTTTTCCCAGTGTTTAAACTTTTCTGGTGTAATGTACTCTTCTACCTGTAATAGAGGATCAATTCTGAGCACCACAAAATACTGTTTACCAAGCAAAACCAAAATTGTAATGCTCACACAAAGAGGATCCCAATGAAGTTAAAACATTTAAAAAAAAAAAAGTTTATTACAGCAAAGGACTTTAGTTCAATAGCTAGAACTCTCCTCAGACTGGCCAGGGCAGGGAGCACAAGTGGAGTAGTGATGGGAGAGAGCACAGCCAAGCTCAACATTGCTGGTACAAAGACACCAAGCAGCTGGGAAAAAAACGAGATCTCCCTCTATCTGGAACTCTTTACCTTTCGAGGTTCGAATGCAGGAAAATCTGAAGAAATTTAGACTTTCCCTAAAAAGCTTCCTCCTTCAGTGCTCTTGATGCAAGGTCTGAATTTCTAAATGCTGGTAGTTTCTGTGTTGTTTTAGAATCCAAGGCTGTTGTATGTGATATTTTTGGTGTTTGTTTCTTGATACTATTTTAGTTCTATTGTAAATCGCCTAGGCCACAATTTTGTTGTGTTAAGCGATTAATAAATTGTAATAAATGAAATGAAAATGAAATAAATGGGAGAAGCAGAGAAACAAAACTGGAGGCCACACAGCTGCAAGGTGACGAAGGAAATACATGGCAAAAAAACCCGGCAGCACAGGACAAACCGGAAAAAAACACTTAATAAAAAATAAAGGCTCTTCATCACTGGCAACACTACTGCTCAGAGGAACAGCACACTACCAAAGTATTTCTATTGCCAATGAACAGGGACATCACATTACATGTTAAAATGGTTTTATACTTGAATGCAGTCTAGCTACAAAAAGGCTGGATTGTGTTCAAAGGACAATGGCAGGGCTGGCCATCTCCTGTCCTTAAGAACCACAAACAGCCTGGTTTTCAGAATATCCACAGTGAATATGCATATATGAGAGAGAGAGAGAGAATAGGTGGCTCCTTGTGCAAGAGGGAGGCTGTTCATATGAGAAGGAGGTTGTTCATGGGTGTGTGTATTTGAGAGAGACTTTGAATTTTTAGGTGTGTTGGTGACAGATGCTGTTTGTGTGTGGTATAGAGGATGTCTATGTGTTGGTGTGTGAAAGAATGGGGGCTGTGTTTGAGAAATGGAGTGTGTGTGTCCCCTTGATCTTTGTCATTGTCCCCTTTTTCAACTTACACAGGTAAACTTTCCATTGCTGCTTATTTACATGTGCAAGTTCTGCAGCAGCTGGAAAATCCAAGCTTATGTGGACTTGAATGTGAGAACGGATGCCGTCTTGCTGCATCCAAATTAGTTAACATCTATTTCACAATCTCTATTTTTCCGATGTTGGGAAACTTAAGCTCACAGTTTTGAACATTATATAAGTTGAAAAAAAAAGACATGAATGGAAATCAGTGTCAACATAAAGCATTCTCCAGCACTTCCTGTGACGAAAGCCTATAAAAACTTGTAGATGGTCTTAATGTCAAACATTTTCCATCATCAAATTTCTCATTTCATCTGTTGCTGATACAGATAGCTCTTTGCTTTCTACAGTCCTCAATAGAACACACTGCAGGATGAATCTCAGCCATCATTTCTCATTTTTGATCTGTAATTAAAAAGTAACAATCCATGCAGAAGAATGCTCAGATTCCAAGTGGCAGTAACAAACCCCGAACAAAACTCATGTCCTTCAGAGGGTCGGTCTAAGAACAATGATGCCCAAATCAAGTCCTGAAGAGCCACGCCAATAGGTCTGGTTTTTAGAGTATCCAAAACATGCAAATTAACTTGGTTATTAGACCACATGTATGCAAATTCATCTCATGAAAATTCATTGAAGTTATTCTGACAACGAGTTCTGCTGTGTGGGGGAGAGGGGAGGGGTGTTCAGGGACAGAATTTGGGAGCCACTGTATTATAATAATCCCACCATACATTTCACTCATCAAATTCCAACATTTCATCTACTGAGCTGCCCGGCCCTGCTGCACCTCTGCAAAATCCACTGCAGAATTTGATACTGGGCCAGCCAGAAACTGAAGCTCTTAATTATAGCCTGTGGAACAGTGGTCAAGCATGTCTCATCTAATTGCATCTTCCTGTCCCTTTCACAAAAATGGTAACGAGAAACCCACTGAAAGCCTAGAAATGGGAAACTAGATCCAAAATGATTTCTAAACTTTCTTTTTAAAATGCCTGGTCTGGAGAGATCCAATGTTTTGTTCACAAACTGAGGGAATGGAAACAAACAGTGACCAGAATTTAACTCCCCCCCCCAGCATTTTGGGACAATGTCCTTTAAACATCATATGGGAAATCAAGTCCTTGTGCTTCTATCCTGTGAATGGAGACAGTTGCAGGAACAGTACAAAATACATTGTTCCATCTTGTGCTTTATTTATTCATTATCCCTCATTTACAACTGGATCCTGGAACTCAGAGAAATAAAGTGACTTGCTTAAGGAAGGAATGAACAGAGGAGATTACTGACCTCATGTTCCAAGGCTTCTCCAGAAATACAGTCCAGGGCTCTAATCACTAGTCCATGCCTCCTCATTCTGAAAGTCTCAAAGGGAATTGTTGCACAACTAACAGCACAGGCGTGGGAGCCATGGGCAGGCAGTGTCTGAAACAGGTATCCTTTCCAGGACAGTCATGGGTGATATGTGATGTGCACAGCAAGTGAACTCCCCTGTCATCGTGAGCGACGATGAGCACTGCTTGCTTCCTTTGCGCACTGCCGTGTTTTTACCTTTAAATGACGTTTTGTTGGCTGCATGTATTGTCCCAAGGTCAAGCAGTCCACGTCTGCCTCTCGTAAAGCTGTCAAATGGAAAGTAGTAATGTTAGCCGGTATTGTATGAAAATGGGTGTCAGTCACAGTTTGAGGGGGGAGCACAGAACTATCTATTGCTCAGCATGCATTTGCTCTTATCCTAGTTGGGATGTCTAACTGCAGTGATAGTTTATTATTTAAAAGCCCAATTTTGAAAAAGATATTTTGACATATGACACAAAATAAGAGACATTTTGTCTGCTGATACTTAGTAACACTCCATGGATCCATACCCTGAAATTTCTCTGAATATTTTAAATGTTCTAAGTGTTTCAGAGGCACATCGTAATTCTGGGGGTTGCAACCACTAAGATTCTTTGCACAGTGATAACAGACAAACAGGTCGATTTTAAAAGTGTTGCTCACACAAAACTACCCATATATGCGCATGAGTGAGCAACACAGATTTTAAAAAGCTGCAAAATAAGCGCATATGTACCAGTGCATGTGTAAGAAATAAGGAAGCGGGAATGGGGTGAGAAATGGGCAGGGCATAGGCGTTCTGAACCAGGGCCAAGACTTATGCACGTAACTGCAAATTTTAAAACCGAAAACCGCAGCATGCGTACACCAGATATCCGCGTAACTTTACTGCTGCTCTTGCTGAGGAGCAAGTCTATAGATCTCGAGTTTTAGGGTTTACAGAACAGGGTGAGGGGTCCAGGTCAATTGGAGGGCTATTAATTGCATAAACTTGTGGACTAATTGCAAAACAGGGAACGTGCCTTGCATGAGCAAGGTTTGAAATTCACCGACATATGCACGTAAAAGCAGACAAGGTCCTATGGAAAACACGCGCACCAGCTGTGCTTGAGTAACCTCGCAAAATTAGGAGCATACTTGCGCGTGTATGTTTTAAAATGCACCGTGTGTTAAGTGTGTGCACAATTAAAAATTTCAGCATTTTCTTGCTGACGCACATGCTCTTATTTTAAAACCAATCACTGAGTGTGGCCTCAGGACTACAAAATTTATAGTTGTGCAAAAATAATGATCATGTATAAACCTCTGCAGCACAGAGCCTAATATCCCTCAAGCCAGCCCAAATGTTTTTGTAGCATAAAATTTATACTGCAGGCCTATCTCCAGAGGGCTGAGAGAATTTTCTCTCTTCTCTTCCTTGCCCCACCAAAACAAAAATTTACTTCCCTCTCAAGTAAATGTAACGCTCTTACCAAACACATTCCATTATGTTGATTCTGCATAGTTTGTTATTACTGAAAATCAAATGAGGTTTCTCAAAGACCTTTACAAAAGCTTTTCCAATCTGATATAAAATTAGTTCTGAAAGTTGCTTCTTCTCAAATATCCATGATACCTCACAGCCTCATCTGTAGTGCTTTGTAGGAAAAAGGTGAATCCTGTTATTCTCTGTATATAGTATTAGCCCTAATGTAATGCAAATTGGGTATGGGACTGGCACATAGAAAGACGTGAATAAACTGAATTGCAATTACAATCCTAGGAGGATGGATGTTACAAAGCATGTGTATATATGTGTACAGTAATGAAGAGGTAAAACTTTTAGATAAAATAACAAAAAAAACCCACCCCCAAACCACAGCAAATCAATCCCACCAACTTGAGTGGACTTTCAGAACCCTTAAAGGGGAAGTGCAACATTTAAGTATCTTCTTGTTGAAGTACTTAGAATTCAGGGCTGGCACAACCCACTGTGCAAAGAAAAGGAGAAGCTGTAGGCCACAGCGACGAAGAGGAGGAACTTGCAGGGCCCTGTGTTGGTTCCCAACCCACCACGCAGCAAAGATGAGGCAGCGGAGGACCATGCAGTGCTATGGCTCCTTCTTCTTCAGCAAATAGGAAATGGAGATGATGATCGGAATTCACTATCGGTGAAAACCACAAATAGGGATGGTACAGTGCTAAGAGTTCACAGATCCTTATATTGGATTAATCGAGAAAATGAAGTGAGAGACTGAAAGAAGGTTTCGGTCCCCCAACCACGGACCGTGTTTCGTCAGATGGGCTGCGTCAGGAAGGATAGAGGCCCAGAAAATCAACTTATAGTAATGCCAGAAGGTTTCCAATACATAAACCAATAATCGTGTCCATATGAGGAGACGATACTGACTCATTGTTCCAACTGCCTTCTAATGTTATCTGTGTTGGAGCCTTCCCCCCATTTGAACAAATTAGTTTAAAAGGTCGGCCTTATACAGAGATCGAAAACTGCTTCGAGATTTTGTTTTCACTGTGCTTGGCAGCTCACTCTGCTCTGGATAATCTTCCGCAGGGCGCCCTTCACACAACACTGGCGTTTTCTCCTCATATAGACACGATTATTGGTTTATGTATTGGAAACCTTCTGGCACTACTATAAGTTGATTTTCTGGGCCTCTGTCCCTCCTGACGCAGTCCGTGTGGCGAAACATGGTCTGTGTTGGGGGACCGAAACCTTCTTTCAATCACTCACAAATAAAAGGTGGAAACTCTTTAATTTAATGTTTTCCTTGCTTCATTTTCTCGATTAATCTAATATAAGGATCCGTGAACTCTTAGCGCTATATCCTCCTCTTCTTCGCCACACGGTGAAGAACCACCCTAGGGCTGTGTGGCGGTTCGCAACCCGCCACACGGCAAAGATGAAAGATTTGCAGAGCCGCACGGCAAAGCGGAGAAGGAGCCATAGCGCCGCGGTGAACAAGAGGAGCCTTAGGGCCACGCAGCAAAGGAAAGGAGCTGCTCTAGGGCTGCGCGGTGGTTCCCATCCTGCCGCATGGCGAAGAAGAGCAGGAGCCAAAGGGCAACGCAGCAGTTCTTAACCTGCCACACGACGACGAAGAGCAGGAGCCATAGGACCATGCAGCAATTCCCAACCTGCCGTGCGGTGAAGAGTTGCAAGGTCAGGATGAGTTGCAGGACCATGTGCTAGGCAGCCAGAAGGAAGAAACAAGCCACCAGGCAGCTCCCAACCTGCCCCACTGAAGAAGTGGAGGGCCTGGGCTGCTGGGAGAGGCCTTGGTTCTACAGTGTATGTATGAGCAGGAGGTAACCTGTGTGTGGGTGGGTGTCTGAGCATAAGTGGAGTGTATGTGGCTATCTGAGCATATATGTGTGTGTGTGTGTGTGTGAGCAGCAGTGGTGTGTGTGTGTGTGGGTGTCTGAACATGTGAGAGGAGGCGTGTGTGAAAGAGGCAGCGTGTGTGCATGCATGAGATAGAGAGCACTGAGACAGATGCAAGCTCTAGGGATCATGGAATAAGAGGTCTAAATAGTAGCAAGTTCTTTCTGAGCAATAAATTCTTCAGTTAATATCAGGAAAGGTTGAGATATTGAAGCTTTGTATGTGTCTGAGCATGTGTGCATTTGTGAGCAGGTATGTGCCTGAGCATGTATATGTGAGAAAGAGAGGGATCTTTGTGTGTGTATGTAAGAGGGACCGTGAGAGTATGAACATGTATATGTAGGAGGGAGCATCTGTGAACATGTGGGTGAGTGAGAATGTGTGTGAGAGAGAGAGGAAGCATGTGCATATATATGTAAGAGGGAACATGGGCATGGTATGAGGGCGAGAGCATAGGTATGTATAGATATATATCTATGAAACAGAGAGAGAGGAGAAAGTTTATGCAACTCTCATTAATCCACAACAATCTAAGTGACTAGAAATCAAAAATTTCCAGGTATAGAAAGTATGAATTATTTTATCTTTATTAGTTTTAATTTTTGAATGCCGTTTGATGTGTTTGCTGTTTTGAAATATTTTATTGGGGTTTGAGAAATGTAAAACAAATTGAGTTTTTAATTATTGGATCTTCCATTCACCAGCTGTTTTGAAATATTCTTTTTATTAGTATGTTTATACTATTATAATGAATGTATTTATTAAATTTCTTGATTTTAAGACTTAATGATTGGTGATTTCCCTAATGTTATATGGTTCCAAGTGGGGTTTTTTTTATAGGATTTTCTGGTTGGCACCAAAGAACTGCATGCAAATACTTTTTTTTTAATCAGAAAACTGTCCTTTGAATATTCTTTTTCATGCAAAATCTATTATAAATACAACATTTTTATATACGTGGAGAGAGCAGGAGGCGGGGGTGCAAGGGTATAAGATTTGCTTAGGGCATCTAATACTCTTGCATCAGCAATGGGTTCCAGGGGAGGGAGTGACGACTCGGAGGGTAGAGGGTGACAGTTTTTAAAGTTTAGTTTGCTGGAAGGAGCTGGGTTTATTTTGGCAGGCCCGAGACAGAGAATGAATGAAGTGTGATGGGGGGGCAGCGCAATAATTGTTCGCACAGGCCAGCAAAAAAACTAGCACCGGTCCTGTTAGAATCTGCCTTTTTACTTTTTGTAATTTTGATTTGCAAATATCTTGTTTAAGAAGTAATTTCTAATCCTTTTCTTAATTTTATTAATTGCCATCTTATTTTCCTGCTGTAGGGCATAAGTCACTTACCATAAAAGGATGTTCACAGCTGAACCTAACCTTGAAGACCTGAACACCACAAATGGAGAAATTACTTACCTGATAATTTCATTTTCCTTAGTGTAGACAGATGGTCTCAGGACCAATGGGTATAGTGCTCTTCTGCTAGCAGATGGGAGACTAAGAGTCAGATTTCAAAGCTGACGTCACTCTACATTTATTTATTTTTATTTATTTAATAATTTTTGTATACCGGCATTCATGTCAAAACATATCATGTCGGTTCACATCATAAATCAAATGCTGATTAACACATTTGCATTTAAAATAAAGAGAAAAACATCTAAAACATATTAATTTAAAATAAAAATAAATCTAAGACATATCAATATCATTAAAAGCTAAAATAGAATTAAAACTGCAAATCAAAGTGCATCCTAAAAATAAACAGACTGTACCACTAAAAGTTGTAATAATGGAAATAAATATAGCAGAGTCAATCCTTGTTGTTAAAAGCTAGATTAAAAAGCCAGGTTTTGACTCCGTTTTTAAAAGTTCCAAGGTTAGTTTCCATCCTCAAATACGGTGGTAAACTGTTCCATAAGTTGGGTCCGGCAATGGATAATGCTCTCTCTCGTACGGTATTCATATGTGCAGATTTTATTGTCGGAATTGGTAGTAGCTTTGTATTAGCGGATCTGGTTACTCGTGCTGGTACATGAAAATGTAGCGCTGCATTTAGCCAGACAACCTTCTCGTTGTAAAGGGATTTATGTATTAATGCAGGAAGCTTAGCTCTTCAGTATTCTCCTCGAAAAGCCATTGTGGATATACGTTTGTTTACTAACTTGATTAATTTGGATGAACTCGAATAACTTGATTAAACTTGAACTGGTTCAACTGATTTTCAAACTGGAGACCGCCGGTGTACTCAATTGATCAACGCCGACACCAGACGAGACAGTGGGTGTCTTATGCTAGGGGTAGGCCATGGCTTACCCGTATTACTTTAATCTCGAGATTTGTTATACGAGGTTCTCGTTTTCTGGGGCAGCCGTGGGCAGGATGCTGAGTCCATCTGTCTACACTAAGGAAAACGAAATTATCAAGTAAGTAATTTCTCCATTTCCTAGCATATAGCCAGATGGACTCAGGACCAATGGTATATACAAAAGCTACTCCCGCACAGGGTGGGAGGCTGCCCGTGGTCCACTTAGTACTGCCCTTGCAAATGCTGTGTCTTCCCTGGCCTGAACATCCAGGCGGTAAAACCTGGAGAAGGTGTGTATGGAGGACCACGTCGCCGCCCGACAGATCTCGGCAGGAGACAGCAGCTTGGTTTCCGCCCAGGAGACAGCCTGGGCCCTTGTAGAATGAGACCTAATCTGTAGAGGTGAGGGCTTTCCTGCCTCAATGTAGGCTGCCTTGATTACTTCTTTGATCCAGCGGGCTATGGTTGCCCGTGATGCCGCTTCCTCTTGCTTCTTCTTGCTGTGAAGAACGAATAGGTGATCCGTTTTGCGCACAGGTTCCGATCTTTCCAGGTATCGGACTAGGAGTCTGCCAACATTCAGATGGCGAAGAAGGCGGGAGACCTCAGAGTCCTTATGCTCATCTGGTGATGGTAGCAAGATGGTTTGGTTCATGTGAAACTGGGAAACCCCTTTCGGTAAAAAAGAGTGCACAGTGCACAGTTGAATGGTTCCAGGTGTGAACCTAAGGAATGGTTCCCGACACGATAGTGCCTTAAGTTCAGAGATGCGACGAGCTGAACAGATTGCCACCAAGAATGCCGTTTTTAATGTTAGGAGGCGTAGTGACAGACCGCGTGTTGGTCTGAAAGACTCCCCCACTAGGAAGTCTGCACATCTAGCATGGCTCTCTGCTTCAACGGCATGGGAGAAGACGGATACTTCACGTGTATCCAGCATAGCTCCCTGCTTCAACGGCAGGGGAGAAGAAAAACAACCAATAAGGGCTGTATAACATAGGCTGGGTAAAACAAATAAGCATGGGTGTAGCTTGCTTATTGCGGCGGCTACTACCCCTAACTAATCAAGCTAGATATTTCACTTGGATGCAGCTCCATCACTGCTCTCTACATTAAAGCTGGGGGTGGAAGGGAAATAGAACCAAGAGCTAAGAGAAACAGATAGTATGAGAAAAAATGTGTGAAGCTTGCTGGGCAGACTGGATGGGCCATTTGGTCTTCTTCTGCCGTCATTTCTATGTTTCTAATACAATATTGAGATTCCATAGGGGCACCGGCCACTTTAGGGGTGGTCAGAGATGTTTAACACCTTTCAGGAAGCGGGACACATCTGGATGATTTGATACTCTGATGCCTTCCACTTTGGCTCTAAAGCAGGCCAACGTGGCGACTTGGACTTTGAGGGAGTTGAGAGACAACCCCTTCTTCATCCCGTCCTGTAGGAACTCCAGGATTATGGGAATTTTGGCTGTCCACGGGTGGGTCCTGCGGTCTTCACACCAGTCTTCGAATACTCTCCAGATCCGTATGTAAGATACGGATGTGGAAAACTTGCGTGCTTGGAGCAAGGTGTCAATGACAGACTTTGAGTAACCACGGTTCTTCAGGCTAGCCCTCTCAAGGGCCATACCGTAAGAGAGAATAGAGACGGATCTTCGTGGAAAATCGGGCCCTGGTGAAGGTCCCTGTGTGGAGGTAGGCACAGAGGTTTGCCCGCAAGTAGTCTTCACATGCTTGTGTACCATGGTCGTCTTGGCCAGTCCAAGGAGACTAGCAGAACTAGTCCCCTGTGGTGCTCTTTCTTGCAGATGACCCTGCCCAGTAGTGGCCATAGAGGGAAGGCGTACATTAGGTCTTCCTCTGGCCATTTCTGGACGAGGGTGTTGATTCCCTGGGATTGTGGTTCTCGTCTGTGGCTGAAGAACTTGGGCATTGAAATGGGTTGCTAGTAGATCCATAGCTGGGAGGCCCCAGCGATTTACTATCAACTGGAAGGCTGTGGTGGACAGCATCCATTCCCCCGGGTCTAGGCTCTCTCTGTTGAGGTGGTCTGCTGAGATGTCTTTTCCTACAATGTGGGAGGCCAAAATCCCTTGCAGGTATATCTCCGCCCATGCCATGAGGGGGTCTATTTCCAGAGACACCTGCTGGCTCTTAGTTCCTCCCTGGCAGTTGATGTAAGCGACTGTTATCGCTTTGTCCGACATTATTTATTTATTTATTTATTTATTTATTTATTTATTTAAAGCTTTTCTCTACCGGCATTCATGATACAATCATATCATGCCGGTTTACAGATAACAGGGGGTGCAATAACTTTGTGCATTTAACACGTGCAACGGAAACAAAAGTTACAATATAACAGGGTAGTTGAACCGGAGGAGGAAGGAGACAGGAGAAGAATCTTTACAGAAATAACTTATTTACATTATGCAGTAAGGTCTCTCAATGGATATTAGACTCGGGAAGAGGCTTGTTTGTGGATATTTGTGGACATTACCCTGACTGACTCGCCCCGGAGCCTGTGGGCGAATTGCAGACACGCTAGTCTGACTGCTCGAGCTTCTAGGCTATTTATGTGCCATTCTGCCTCTTTCTTGTTCCATTGTCCCTGGGCCGTCAGCTCATGACAGTGTGCTCCCCACCCTCGCAGGCTCGCATCCGTGGTGAGCAAGATCCAGTTCGGTGGGGATAGGCTTATTCCTCTGCTTAGGTGATCTTCCTGTATCCACCATTGGAGCTGATCCCGAACCTCTGCTGGTAGTTGGAGGTGAATTGAGTAGTTCTGGGACAGTGGATCTGAGAGACAGTTAGGAGGAGGACCAAAGGAGCAGCTAGCTGACAGAGGAAGAAAACCTAAGGAGTGGTAGAAATGATATAAAGTTAGGATTGGGGGAAGCATGGAGGACCCAAGGATGCCAGTAGCAACTTGAGGTAGAAAGACTGAGAAATAGTGGCATGAGGTGGATGGAAAGAGGACCTAAAAACTGGCATGAAGCAGGGGAGACAAGGGCAGGGATTAGCCAAAAAGCAGAGGCTAAAGGATGGGGGCAGGCAAAGGAGTGGTGGCTGAATAATGATGAGTCAGAAAAGGCTGAAGGTAAACAGCAGTAAAAGGGGTTCAAAAGAAGTGGCAATAGTAGTGCAGCTTCTGGAGATAAGGTTAAGGATAAGTGGTTAAACTGCATGGTGCTAAAGTGACTGAATCTAATCTGACACTACAATGAGCCTATGTAAACCTGTGCCAAATTGGAAGTAGGACAACAGAGAGAGCATGGGGATTATATCTTCAGAAGCTATCCCTTTCCATTAGCTCTTCCAGTTGTCAGAAATAAGAGGTCCTAGTGGCCAGATCAGCAGCCTAAAAGCAGGGAGGGAAACCACTTTCTTAACAGCATTCGAGGACTGAGTTCAACTTCTAGCAAAAACTGCAAAGTTAACTTTCATTTTAAAAAAACTGCCCAACAAAAAACAAACAAAACAAAACAGAACGCTGCTTGCAACTTCTACAAAAGTAAGGAGCACAATACATGAAGTAAGTATTTTCGGACTGCACTTCTATTTTAATACCAATCCAAACCATACAGAGGCTAAACTATGGTTGACCGAACAAACTGATCCAGTTCTGGCTTTGCCCTCTACATGCAGGGATTTGTAGTTCTGATTGTCCTATTGATTTTACTAAGAAAAACAGAACCACATGTGCTTGCATATAAGGGGACAAAACCAGGACTAGATCAGCCTGTTTGGTCGACCTGGGGTCAGCTGGCAACCCTACTCTGTTTCCATTCAGGGGTTCAGGTACATTTAAAGTTTTAAAAATTCCCATGTGGACATATTTGTAAATGTTATGTTTATAGGACGCAATAATCATTTTTAAAGAAAGCACATTTTTGAACAGCATTTATTTCTAGCTTCTTTTGGAAGCTAAAAACTTCAAAAGTGAAATTACCTGAAGCCCCAACTCCAACATATGGTTTTTGTTGGCAGCTGACTGACCTGTCATGGTTGCGTACACTTGGTCATCCGTCTCTCCTAAGCCCAGCATTAGGGAGGTCTTGGAAATTACATCAGGCTGCACGTTCTTCGCGTGCTTCAACACACGCAATGACTGGTCAAAACTGGCTCGAGGATCTCGGACGTGCCTGCCACAAGCATGACAATGTTTAGGAAAGGTTAACATGCTGTGTCCTAAGAACTGCACTGGACCTCGAGAAGAGTGGAGGTTTTGCAGGCTGGGATTCTTTTTATAGGAGCAACATCATTTTCCAAAGATAATGAACATGAGTTTGAGACCACATCTGAAAAAGCAACCTGTGTGGTCCCAAAAACTCACACTCATCCTCTTTGTATAATAAAAGGTATCACGACATGCAATGTGGCCTGTACAGGATATGGCATCTCTTTTCTACAGACCTGAGGAACTATGGAGAGATTACTTTAAACATACCAGGAGACTGCTGCTGAAAACTCTGCACAACAAATATGTAAGTGTGTGAAGAGAAGAGGCCAAGAGTATTCTGGGAGTTTCACTGGCTATCATACTATTACAGTGGTCCGTGAATATAAAAACAAGTGCTAACAATAACTGACAAAAGAATATTCTGGTATCTTATTGGTTTATGGAATTCAAAGCATTAAAAAATGAATTAATGAGGTGCTGTGTCAAGTCCACCAAACTACATACAAATAAAAGTCAGCAAACCAGGTTAGGCGACTCTTTTAGTGGACTGATTTAACAATTGGGACTGGTTTTTGAAAGTCAACTTCTCTTAATTGGGTCCGTGCCAAATGAGCAAAGGAAGGTCAGAATAGATCAGTAAATTGTTGGCTGGACTGTAACAGTAATATTGGTTACAAAGATCATGAACACTTTTACTGAAAGAATGGGGACTATATATGGTGAGCCTGGAGTATATAAGTTTGGGGGCACTTTCGGTTATTGGATTTACTAAGAATTAGAGCCCTATTTACTAAGCATTTTTCCCATAGACACAAAATGGGAGAAAACAGTTAGTAGATAGACCCTTTGGACACCAATGGAGTCAGCAATATATTAGGTCCATTCAATAAAATAGGCACTGCATACAACTTGTTTTCTGATCTTAATTTCCAAGGCATTGAAAATAAACCCACATCACCGGTAAATAGGGTAACATCAATTAACTTACTGCACTGCCAGTTTCATGCAAACAGCTATGTCAAAAGAAATATAAATTAAATGGCTACAATCATATTTTCCTCTATCGATGTTTTACTAGAGACTCAAGGTGTACTGAAAGAGAGAATAAAGGAATAATGTTCTCTTTCTAGAGAACACAAAAAAAACATGCATGAAAAAATACTCTGGTGGGTTTCCGCAGGGATCCTCACAAAGCTGCTCAAGCTTTATTCTGAAATGTATGGAGATATAGTGAGGCAGAATAAAACAGCATACCTGATTGTCTGAGAAAAGATGAACATAATCAAACCCCGATCCTATGTTTCCTACACTCTAGCATTCAATGTATTGTGATCACCTCTGTAATTCCCGGACAGTTTCCACATTATGGGCATACACGTCTAATCCAGACCGTGCCACGATTTCTACAGCTTTCAGATCACCTTGGAAATCGGGGGTAAGACATTCCACTAAAATTTTAGGATTCCTGAAAAAGAAATACAAAAATGAGGAACTTCCAAGTTGCCTTACTACCACATTTTAAGCTAGTAACACAGTAGACAACAGCACAAAAAGACAATTGGTCCATCCAATCTGCCCAGCAACTTTATCTTATTATTTATTTTTTAGAATAATAACTGTCGCGGCGTGCAAGTTACTCCAGTTAACACAGGTTACCCCCTTTACTTCCCTTCCATTTTTTAGCCACTAGGGATCCTCTGTGTTTATCCCATGCCCTTTTGAATTCCATTACCATCCTTGTCTTCACTATCTTTTCTGGGAAGGGATTCCATGCATCCCCATTCTTTCTGTTAAGTAGCATTTCCTGACGCTGTTCCTGAATCTATCCTCTCGGAGTTCCATATCATGACCCCTAGTCCTACAGCTTTCTTTCCATATCTTTCAAAAATTTAAAAATCTCTATCATATCCCCCTGTCTCTACTCTCCTCCAGGGTATATATACAGATTATGCTAGACAACCAGAGAATTTTCTTGTGTTTCTTCTTCAGCTGAAGACATGGCCACCAGACCCATTAATGAAGGAAAAGCACTTCCCAGCCTTTTCCCTTTTTCTCTGGTCACTCTAGGCATTTTTGTAGTCATCAAGTTGAAGTTGATAGTGAATCTTAGAGATATTGTCTCATCCAATCAAAGAGGGAATGGGAGGATGCATAAAATATGAGAAAAGATTAGGCCCAGCTGGAGCTCCTCTCCCTTGCGACTTCCTAGCTTCGTGACATCACCAGAAGTCTCGGACTTACATTTTAATATGTAATATTGGGTCTTTCTTCTGGCCACTCCACAGTGGGGAGAAGCTGGGATCGAATTGGGAACTTAGAGGGGGATTGACTATCTTCAGTTGAGTAAGCTGATTAGTTGGAGAAAATGGGAAGAGAAAGAGATAAAGTATTAAATGTGTGCTTCTAAGGAATTAGAAGAATTTACTATAAAAGTGAGATCACAAGTTTGTTAGTCTATCTGCTGTTCCATTGCTTATTGACTATTTGATTGCTGACCTGAGAGATGTGGGTGTTCCTCAGTCATTGAATTAACTATCATTGAAAGAGGTTGGAAATCACTCTGCTTCTCAGTGTATTTTTTGGCTGAGAAGATTGTGATAATTACTAGTGCTGTTTACAAGGACGATGAGGGGCTTGTACTGTGACTATCGCAAAAGGGCCTTAGAACTATTGTTCTCCTCCACTGGGAGCCTTAGAACTCAGATTAGTAAATGCTATCTGTGGAGTGGGTGAGAGAAGTGTGTATAGGAGAAGTCTGTCATCAACCAACTCTTATTACCTATGTGCCCTTGGGTGCCAGCTAAATAATCCGTCCTGCCCAGGGGTTACATTCAGATTGTCAGACATTTTCACCCTGAGATCTTTCTCTCGGTCCATGCACATCAGTCTTTTGTCCCCTAATCACAAACAGCTCTTTTGGATATCTGCACCCCATATCCTCGACTCAACTTCTTGGCACTGAATCCCAGCTGCAAAGTTTTCACCCATTCTTCAAGCTCTCTTAGATTGCTTCTCATTCTCTCTATTCCTTCAGGTGTGTCCACTCTGTTACAGATCCTAGTGTCATCCATAAAAAGACATTTTTCCTTTTAACCTTTCCACAATATCACACACAAAAACAGTAAATAGGACCAATCCCAGAACCAATCCCTGAGGTACTCTACTTAAAACTAGTCATCATCTGTCAGTCAACCAATTTATAATCCATTCCACCACCTTGGGACCTATTCCCCAGCTTTTCATTTTGGTCATGAGCATGCTGGACAGTATCAAAAGTTTTGCAGAAATCCAGATAAATCACAAGTGCTCATCCTTGATCTAATCCTCTAGTCACCCAAGCAAAAATATCAATCAGATTACCCTGACACAATCTTCCTCCGGTAAAACCATGTTGCCTCAAGTCCAGCAATCCACCAGAGTGTAGATAGTTCACTATCCTTTCTTTTAGCTGTCTCCATTCATTTTCCCATCACTGAGGTAATGCTAACTGGCCTGTAGTTTCCAGCTCCCTCTCTACTACCATTTTTGTGAAGCAGAACCACAACCGCCCTTCTCTAATTTTGTGACACCACTCCCATTACCAAGGATCTATTGAACAGGTTTTTCAGCAGGCCTGCCAGCATCTCTCTGAACTCTCTTAGTATCCTGGGACGTATCTCATCAGGCCCTATGGCCTTGTCCATTTTCAGATCTGCTAGTCCCACCCAAACATTCTCTTCTGGAAATGAAGATGCATCCACCCTATTCCCATCTGTACTCTTGCCAATCACTAAAAAGGTCTTCTTTAATGAACGTGGAACTGAAGTATTTAAAATTTCTGCTTTTTCTTATTTTTCTCCACAAAATAATCCTCGTCTCCTTCAATCTTAGAATACTACCTCTCGTTTTCCTCCTCTCTCAGATATATCAAAGGTCAATTATCAGGGCTAAATGTAGGGGATGCATGAAATTATTCAGTGACGTCACTGTTGCAGTACTACTGGAATCAATTTTTGAATATCACATTAAAAAAAAAACCAAACCACTTTAAACAGGGTTGAGTAAATTTTAATACAGACACTATTTACAAATCACAACCTTCTCTGATGAGTGATTCCAGTGTTCCTTTATAGTAACAGTCACAGAATAATGAAAGGTGGTGGCCCTCCTTCAGGCTGGATTTTAGCTACACTGTCCTCAAGATGCTGCAATTGATTCTCCTTCGGTTTTTATACAACTCCGTACAAACATAAAATGTCTGTCTTCAGCTGCAGGTTAGCTTTCACTTTGGAAATGTGGTTAACTTTGTATGGCAAGGACAATTTTCAGAGGAATTTGGCCGGGCAACTAAGCAGTAATCTGGGATGAAAAATGTCCTCCCTTTAGCAGCCAGAGGTACATATGCTGTTTTACCATGTGCACACCTTTTCAGTGCAACAAAATGTAGCAGAGGAGGTAAAGCGCATGCCGGGATTTAATTTTGAAATCCCCATGCATACTTTGCATCTATAAAGCAGGTGCAAAGTTCCAGCCAGCCCCAAATTTTGAAAAGAAAACTCTGCAAAGATCTTCTCTTTCAAAATTAGTTTACCCTGCAGCGCTTTAAAATTGTCTCTATAACTAATTGCTGGTGGAGAAGTAATAGCTAGGTAACATACTACAGCTCCTTTGTGTGTGTGCATTTTCATGTAGAATCATAACATTTGAGGGCCTCTCTACTTCCAATACAGGGCAGAACATGGAACACTAAGATGAGAAGCCAAGATTTGCAGAAGAGTACTCACTGCTTGTTTCTGCACATTTCCTCTTAGTAGAATTTTAACACTCCCGAATCCTTAGAGGATATGGAGATTTGTCTATTGCTAGGACAGTGATGGTGAGTCCTAATGAGCTCGGGCCCCATATGTGCCTGAAATGCAGCCTTACCAGAATGATGGGTGCCAACATCAATAGGTCTCCATTTAATTTCTGGTGGGAACTAAACCTGAGTGCAGCCGAATTGGCCATGAGCATGATTTTGGGTACTTGTGTCTCAGATTTATCATCAGCCCACTCTGGTTTAGCAAATCAATTATGCTCATCCTATATTTGTTTATGTTTATGAATATAAATGCTGCTTTATTTAGTGCTAATGTAAATAAAGAAATTTGGTTACATGTATCTTATAAGAAGCTGTTAATATCTATACTGAAGAAACTGCCCAGTGCTTAGCATTTCAGAGAACTGGGAGTTAACCACACTTCTGGGAAACAGACCTGCTCCTCAGTGTCTACATTCCAATGACAAGGAAAGAGCAAAAAAGTACCTTTCCTTTAGGAGGGACACCGTCTTAGCAAAATGTTCTGCTCCACCATCAGGAATATCTAAGGACAGAAAGAGAAAGAAGAAAAATCAACAACCTGAATATTTTTCTTCAAGCCTATAGTGCTGACTGGCAGAGCCAGTATATTACAGGAACTTAATTAGTTCTAGCTTAAATTCTTTCCCTTTATCACTCTTTAAGGTTTTATGTTTCATACATGAAGCTCTTAATCAAATAAATCCTGTCTACCTAGGTGACCATGTGAAATGCTATGTCAAATCTTACTGTTTAAAAGAATATTTCCAACTCACACTGAAAGTTACCCAAGCTGGAATGCTGAGGAAGTATGGTCAGTGCTTCATACACTCAGGGGCCAATGCAATAAAGTTGCATAGAAAGCGGGCACTGAACAGTCAGCACCCGCTCTCTTAACGGGCGCCATGCAATATTAAAATTAGGCGGTCACGTTCATCAGCGTTGGTTTTCCTTACTGGCAGACAGCTAGGCATCGGTTTTCATGACCGTGTACGGCAGTAAGGAAAACATGCCGAGGTTATCGGCGTCGGTTTTCCTTACTGGTGGACAGCCACAAAAACTGACGCCAATAAACCCAGCGTTACTTTTTGTGACTACCGTTCGCCGCTAAGGAAAACCGACGCCGATAAACTCGGCATCTGTTTTCATGATGGGTCCAACTGTCAAATTTTTTTTTTACTTTTATTTCTTTTATTTTTCATCCTACTTAATATCACAACGATATTGGGCGCTAATCAATCACGGAATGCAATAAGGGGATTAGTGCATATTCAACGCGCTTCCAACGCGGAGTGAATCTAATAGCGATCATTACGTTTAAATGCATGTGAATGAGGCTATTAGGCATTCACTCCTGATGCAACTTTCAAATTTTTGATCGCCCACACCACTTCAGCTCCCGTAATTTCTTTATCCAATGCCTCTTTATTTGTTACTGATAGATGTGGCAGAGGAATATCCTTTAGATATGTGGTAGTCTCCTCTACTCTAATTTTAGAATCTGCACTGTAAAGTTCCGTATAAAATTGTAAGAATCTTTGTCGAATGTCCGCGTTAGTGATTAACATGAGGCCTTGGTGATCTTTAAGTTTGACTATATTATTTTGGGCTATCTGGGTTTTTAGTTTACGAGCTAATTGTTTACCAGCCTTATTCCCTCCTTCATAATATACTTGTTTGCACAGTTCTAATTTATGGGCAATGAAGGCTGCATCCAATTCTCCTAGTCGTAGCCTGAGTTTGTCTATTTGAGCCAATATTTTACGGGATCCTGTTTTTTGATGTGAGTCCCCCAGCTGCTGTAATTGTATCAGGATATGGACCCTTTCAGCAGTTCTCTGTTTTTTCAAATGCGTACCTCTAGCTATCAATTTGCCACGAATTGCTGCTTTTAGACAGTCCCAAAGGACCACTGGGGAAGTATCGACTATATCATTAAATTGTAAATAGTCTTGTATGTCTGTTTTTAGCTGTGTATTGAAGTCTGGATCCTCGATCAGACTGTCGTTAAGACACCAGTACTGTCTCCCTCTATCGTATTGTAGAATAGTTAGGGTCATTCGAATAGGTGCATGGTCAGGCCATGTGATCGGCTCTATCGTGGTTTGAGAGACCATATTGATACAGCCCCTGTCTTCCAAAAATAGATCTAATCTGGAATGTGACTCATGTGCTCTGGAAAAGAACATCTAGCTTTTGGACTTCGGAAATCTGTTCCTCCAGGTATCTATCAAGTTAAATCTGGAAAATACACGCTTTGAGTTTTTTACGGTCCTTCCCAATGGCCTGATTGTGACCGGGTGAGTTATCTAAGTATGGGTTGATAGTGAGGTTGAAATCTCCTCCTAGTATTAGGTGACCCTCAGCATGGCCATGTATAATATGAGATAATCTGTCAAAAAATAATCCCTGATTAGAATTTGGGGCATAAACATTTATGAATGTATATTTCACTCCCCCGATTAAAATAACTAGCAGGAGATAGCGGCCTTCGGGATCTGAATATAAAGACACTTGATCAAAAATGATGTCCTTTTTTATCAGTATGCCTACTCCCGATATTTGTGGGTTTTAGAGTTGGCCGCCCAAAATTGCGATGGATATATATTGTGTTTTAATAGACCTTCATGATGCAGTTTAAGATGCGTCTCCTGAACAAAAGCCACATCTATGTGATGCTGCTGCAGGTCTGTAAAGAGTCAGTGGCGTTTGAGAGGAGAGTTCAACCTCTTTACGTTAAGGGAGAAAAAATTGATGTGTGTCATCTTTATGTACTATATACTGAAAAAGCATAGGAAATCCCCTGTAAATCCTGGTGTAATAATGTGGACTTGACCCTTCGTAATGAGATTGACAGTCTCGCGTTGGGACATAATGTAAGAGAAACCCAGATAGAATCACTAGCCAACAACCCATACAGTAATATAAAATACACATTCCCTGCAAGTTCCCTCCCACTTTCCCCACCCCTCTCTGTATAACCCCAATAATAGGGTGATACAGGAATGAATATGGAGGATATAATCTACCTCGTATGGAGGGAGCCCCCCCAGCACTTTCTTAAACATAATACTGAAACATCATTTGATATTAAACCTCAGCAACATTTGAACAATTTATGCAACCTATGTGAGTCTTCAGCAACTCTGAAGTGACCAAAGGAAACCATTCAATCGTTTGACCAACAATGTGTTAGCTCACGACAGGAAAGTCTGTGGTCATCCTATGAATGAATACCCTCAGCTCAAGCTGGATCGTGGAGTGGGTTCCCATCCTCTGAATTGGCCTCCATTGGGCACACGCTGCCAGCATGGCAGGGTCTTCTTTCCATTTAAAATCTTTCGGAACGGTTTTTGGCATATGAATCCCGGGTAGCCTGCTTCAGCCATGATGCGGGTGGCTTCTGTCAGAGTTTTAGCCCGATGTGATACCCCTTTAAGAGTAAAGCTTAACCCAAAAGGGAATAGCCAATGGTACCTCACATTGTCCTTGCGGAGGACATCAGTGATGTTTTTTTAACTTCCCGGAGTTTCTGTATGGTAGTTCCCGGCGTTTCCGTATGGTAGCAGGTGAAAGATCTGTGTAAATCATTATGTTGTGACCCTGCCAGGACCACGATGTTTGCTTCCTTGCTATCATAGCTAGTTGATCTTTAATTGCAAAGTCATGGTAACAAGCTATGATATATCGGGGTTTATTATTCAAGCTGGGTCCTAGAGCTCTGTGGGCTCGCTCAATTTTAACAGCCGGAGGATTTTCTAGAGCTGAAGTGGTTGGCATGACTTGCAGGAGCATAACACTGATCTGGCTTACCACCTCCATGCAGTTTTGATGATCCTGCGTCTCGGGTATTCCCCTGAATCGTAAGTTTAGTCGCTGCGATCGATTTTCTAAACCTTTGACTTTGTCTGTGAGCCGTTCTATTTCACTTTGCAGAGACGCATGCGTTTCGCGCATCTGCTTAATTTCTTCACTGTTCACCTTGGCGTGAGTTTCTACGTCGAAGAGCCGCCGGCCATTTTCAGCAAGCTCTTCTTTGATTTCTTCAATTGAGTGCATGATCTCCGTTCTATTGTTTAGAATATCTTGTTTTATATCCGCGAACCAAGATTTCATTTCGGCCCGGGTTGGTAATTCATCATCTTCGGGGCTTAAGTCCTCCATTGTGCTTTCTGGTATCGCGCTTTCAGCCCCCTGCGCCATTTTGGGGAAATCGGACCCGACGCTGCAAACTTGTTTTTGATAAGAATACTTTTTAAAATCCAACGATTTGCGTTTCACTGACATCAGCTTGCTGTTGCCAGAAATGGTAGGAGTATTATTGATCGAATTTGCCAGTGATGTTTGTATGAGCTGAAGATTGCGTGTGGTGCTGGGAGAGCTTCTGAATTAGGCAACCATCCACAGAGGTGACGTCACTTCCTCCCAAGGCCTTGATTTTTAAAGGAGGTTTTCCTCACAATATTTCCAAAAATACTTCCTTTAAGATCTTATCCTGTGATTTGGCCCTTGGTTTCTTATAATTACCAAGGAGAACCTCTTTTCTTTATACCTGCCATCATTGGTGCCATCATGATGGGTCACTTCCAATAACAACCTCTCTTTCCTTAATGAAATGTACCAAACCTTGAGTATCTGAGGCAACTGACCAAATGATTCTTGTCATCTGATTTACAGATTAGCCTATTTCTATTCTCAACCACTGAATCATCTATCACTATTAGTTATCTTTGTGTTCCCTATCTTATTTTGCCCTTTTGTTAGAGGGATAGTTCTTTAGTGTATTTGATAAAGACATATCCTCCAGTGTTCCTGCAACTCCAAGCCTTCCTTGCTATTCACTCCTGACAGAGTGTATTTGCTGAGGTGGGCAATGATATGTCTCATCTTTTCCCTGATACCTCTAGTCATTTCAGTGCTCTAGTGTCCTCAGACTACTCTCCCTCCTACTTCCTTCCCATCACCTAATCTGCCATAGCTGTTGCTCTTTGGTCACATCTATTAACCACTATGGGTGGACAATGTTTCTCAGTGAGGTGATATCAGCCTTTAGCTCCTGGACTGCAGACTATAAGGACTCCATTTATAAACACAGTACATAGATGTAGGTCTTATAGAGCAACTGCTCAAAGAATGCACACATCCAACAAGATATATGGTGGGTGATGCTCTCCATTCTAGTCCCCTGTTCATGGTATATTCCTATGCTGGCTTGACAATATACTTTAGCAGTAGCTGTAAAGCTATCAAATGTTATTACAGTATTCTAAGAGATTTATGTTTTAGATAAAATGCCTGCAAATCAGTTTGACTGCACAAATTTAAAGTCATAGATCTTTAAACTAAGGATTTAATTTTTTGCAACTGAAGGGAAAATTTTCCAGAGAAAATAATGCTGCAAAAACTACTGCAAAATAGCTGTAAGGGTTTAAGGGTAGGGGACTATACCCTCACCTTAAAATCCTCAAGAGGAGTTAGACTGGTCCACTTTAAAAAAACAGAAACCTTCTGACTCAACAGGTGAGCTCTGTTTCTTACAGTTTAAAACAGACTGAGAAGAAACAGGAAGAATGACAGCCTGAAGACAGCGGGAAAGAAAAGCCTAGGAGTCCTGAAGCCCAAGGAGTTGAGGGAACCAGAGGCAATCTGACTACAGGCCCAAACCACAGAGAAGTAAACCTGGCTAAGGAAAGCCGGGAATCCTACCAGAAGAGCCTAACCGGAGAGTTCCTAGGACTGGTAGGAAAAGCTGCTGGCGAAAGTAAACAGATAGCTGGAACTGTTTGCTTTCTTTAAATTTTTGTTTATGAGAGATGGGCTGTCACCTTCCGAGTATAAACAACGTGAACAAAATGCAATAAATCTGTATTTTAAGGTGGAATCAGTTGTCTGGCAAATGATTTTATAAGAAACAATTCTAAGCCTAGAGACAGTAAGAGGGAAAACCTAAAACACTTTAAAAAACTTTTGCCTGAAAGTGATACATTTAAAAATTGTGAATGTGACAGCCCAATTCATGACACTAGTTATGGGGAGTGGGGAAGGAACGAGCTTGAAGCAACACCTGGAACCTGGTGCACAATCTTCTGGAGGATGTTACTGCATGCATGCTGAACTGAGTCATTAATACTGCATTTCCCAAAATTCAGGAGCACTGCTATAGATGGCCTATAATGGAAAACTACTTTACACAGATTTTACATGAAGTGTTAACCAAACACTTTTCTTGTTGGAAGTTAGGAATATTAGCATTTCTACTTTGTTCTGATAGTGATAATGTACAAGATACTAACCATCTCTATCCACAGACGTCAGCACAACATAGTCTAAGCCCCAGTCAGCTATAGCTTTTGATGTGTTATATGGCTCCATGGGATCCAGTGGAGAGGGATTTTTTGATGTTTTTACAGCGCAGAATCTGCACCCTCTGGTGCACGTATCCCCCATCAGCTGAAATAGACATATGGTGTTACTACTGCTTCATATCCAGAACTCTTGAGTCTGTCTTACACGAGAACACAACTTACCTCCTTCAAAATGCTGGAAATGAATGGCATTCTGTGCTGTTCTGCACACAGTTTTCAAGCAGGTGCTGTACACTGACCATGTACCACTGACATTCTGATGCATTACTGTGTTATCAGAGGGATGTGCTTGTTCGTTGAGGCACTGGTGCTCAAATAAGTCCACTTGGATCCTATGATCACAGTACTACTAGCTAATGAGGTGACTTCAAAATCCAAATCAAAAACTGTGGTACTTTTCACAATGTTAATGCTCTGAATGTGTAAGCAACACATGCTGCTGGCTTGCTGTCCTGCTCTGGATGTTTGATTCTCCAGGATGAGTAAATACTGTGGGGCTTCATATTGCAATCCACTTCTGGGAATCCTTAACTTTTTTTTTTTTTATTGTATGTTTAGCCCAGCAGTTCCCGCCTGTTATTTTGACTCAGCACCATAAACCTTCATTGAAACTACTTAAGGTATTTCCCTATTTTATAACTTTTTTCCTTGCCCAGTCATTGTGGTGATAGTCCTTGGCTGTGGGCCCCAGACTATGATTCTCTATGGAACCTGATAGCATACAGCCTAGTTCCAGATGGTAGATGTCACCATCTAACAACAGATGGGACTGCCTCCCACCCCAGGGCTTGCGAGTGCTACTGCTGCTGGGTAGCAAAACCTAGGCCTAGGAATCGAACCTGGGTTTTCCTCAAGGTGGTGAGTAGCATAGCTACTGGACCAACTCCATAAACCCCTTTCATACCTGACACATGCAGATTGCTATTTTTAAGATTGCATTCAAATGTTCTTTTTGTAACTTCGATGCTAGCACTCCAGCAGGGCACTTGCTGAGCTCAGCCTCTTCTTTATTAGAGCATTAAAATAAGTATAGACTGGGAACACGCAAACATGCCATAACCACCTAGATATAAATACCCTGTTTTCACTTTATATGTAAGAGGACATTGTGCATTTGTATGCTCCGCCCATCACAATATTCTCTAAAACCAAAAGGAGAGTATATGGAAGAATTAAACTAAATACAAGATCTTATGCTTTGGTAGCTGCCATAGTGATAAACGTATCTGCACTGTGACCATTCGTACTCTCACCCGCAAACACAATGGAAAGAAGATGACTCTTGACTGAGATTCCCTTAAACTTTTCCCCCTTCATATCTCTTCCTTATTTGCATGGAAGAGGTAAGGTGGATGAGAAACTTTTCTGTACAATAAGCATGATGCAGGTCGGGGGAAGAGTTAAGGTTCCCTTGATGTATGTGCTTGAGATCTTTGCAAGTTGTACATGAGTCATGGGATGCTGGCCCTGGAGCACCGGGCTGTCACTTACCATGATTGTTGCTGTGGCAGTAGCATACTCGCCACCTCCCCAACACTCTCCAATATTAGGACAGCGGGCTTCCTCACAAACCTATCAAAGAAAAAGAAATGATTCTGCAAAACTCCTCCTTAAAACAGAGTCATCACTAAGGTGTGAGCTGTAAAAGCTTGCCTGTGCAGTGTGCCAAATTTAATGTAATAAATGTGTACTTTCACAGACTATTCTGGAATGACTTCGTGCACAACAGCTGACTAGGACATACATAGTATTGTATTTTTTTATGTTCAGATTTTCTTCCTGAATTCACAAGAACTGAAATTGCAAGGTTTCCCTCCCCCACATATGACTGTCCCTTTAAAAAAATGTTATTGTTTAATTTTAAAATATCCTATGCACCAAATTTTTTTTTTTTTTTTTTATGGACACGTTCTCTACAAATCACTTCCAACTGTTTAATTTTAGACATTGTTAATTTGAAAATGGAGTTAAATATTTTAATTCTTTTAGGATTTACTTTCTTATGTCACAAATCTTTAAAGATTTCTTGACCTCCCCTGCTAGGGCTATTTCTTGTTAGTTGGTATGAGGAAAAGAGGCTTGCTTCTCATTTCTGGCATCTTCTATTAAGGGCATTCAGAGAGAACATTTTCACGAGCACTTTCAACGGGCTCCCTTGATAGAAGATGCCAAAAATGAGAAGCAAGCCTTTTTTCTTCATAATTGCCAAAAGACTTCCAATTACAACCACTTGTTCTTGTGAAAATATCAAACACAGAGTAGTTCTTCACAATAACTTCACAATTAATAGTGCTTGAAACCTGTCTTAAGGTTTTAAGGAGCTCAGTTCTATCTGGCTGGAATTTTGTCTGTGCTTTAGGCATTCTAGACAACTACACCTCTTGAAACTCTTCTGATGATGTGCTCTCCAAAACGGTTTCCCTAGTTTTCCAAGAATAAAGTGTACTCTCTATGTAGATCTTAACTTTACTCAACAGGTCTTCTCATTGAAAAATTATAGCTTGTTAAAAATAGGTAGGGAATCCCAGAAATGAACATTAATATAAACCTAAAATCCTTCCAAAACTTCAGAGGCCAGTTGCATTCGTTGGATTCATTAATATTGGCTGTTGCCATAACAGATTTCAGATGAACATCACCAGACTTCCGATCTATAATTAGCAATCTGAAAGCTTTCACTTACTGGCCACCCATCAAACACTATAAAGATGCTAAATTTTCAGTATCTTTGCACATAAAGCATCAGATAAATTTTGGTGTTCACCTTGCCATTTGGATGAACCTTGACAGAATTTGAAGAATGCAATGTGTGCCATCCACTTTGGAAATGTATGGAACATCTTTAACAGATTTCAAAACACATAACTAACCTGCACATAATACAATGTACAGATATCAAATGGTTTGCAACATTTGTCATTCCTGCTGTAACTCTTAAGTTTCTCACTCATACTAGTACCTGTGTCTCTGCCAAGTTCTAATTCTGCGGACCATCTCTCCAATCTAAGATTCACTAGCTCTTTTTCTACTGCAACAAAATAATTATCCCATGTGGTATTTTTCAAAGGTTCATTGCCCAAGAATGATTCCTTGATGATGCAATCCTTCAAGTACTTCGCATACAATAATAGCAGTAACTCTGTTGTGGATCTGACAATAGAATCATCATGCAATATACTAAAAGGATTGTGATCTGAGCAACAAAATCTTCCCTTATTGTTACAGCAGTGAAAGAGACATTCCTTGCATTAGTTATTGTTATATTCTCCAAGAACATTACTACCTACTTTTTGTTACTTTAGATCAACAGTTCTTGCATGCAGATAAATGGATTACTATTCTTGGCCATCTATAAGCTGTGTTAAAAACTACAGTCGTGCGCCAAAACTTTTCTTGCTTCAGTCTTTTACACATGCAGCCACTGTATTCTCTTGGCTTTTAAGTGCATGAACAAACTTTCTATACACTTGGGATAAAGTGCTGACTTTCCATGAAATTTAGCAGCTTATTTTGACTGAATCCATTGAAATGATGTACAATTTTTAGATTACTCACACTTGAGACTATGCAATAAAAATGTGTGCTAAAAATATTAGCGTGCACACTGGTAAAAATTAAACACGCATGCTAAAATGGCACTGTGCTGTGCAAAAATTACAACATGCAGACACTAAAAAAGTGCATCCATAGGGGCAGATTTTAAAACATATGGGCAGGCGTAGATTTGTTCGTGCAACCCGGCGCGAACAAATCTACACCCGATTTTATAACATGCGAGCGCACGGGGGTGCTCAATTGTGCAAACTGCGTGCGCCAAGCCGAGCAGCCTGCCTCCGTTCCCTCCGAGGCCCCTCCGAAATCGGAGGGGCCTTGGAGGGAACTTTTTTCCCAGCCCCCCCACTTTCCCCTACCTAATCCACCCCCAGCCCTAACTAAATCCCTCCCTCCCTTTGTTGGGAAAGTTACGCCTACCCAAGGCAGGCGTAACTAACTTGTGCGCGCTGGCTGGCCAGGCCCCAACACAGGCCGCTGTGTCGGGACACTTGGCCACGCCCCTGGACCACAGCTACCCCCGGACCACGGCCCCGCCCCCGGACCGCGGCCCCACCCACGGCCCCGCCCCCAGACCGCGGCCCCACCTATGGCCCCGCCCCCAGACCCACCCCCAGACCACGGCCCCGCCCCCGGACCGCCCATTTTTCGAAGCCCTGGGACATACGCGCGTCCCGGGGCTTGTACGTGCCGCCAAGCCTATCTTGCATAGGCTCGGCGCGCCGGGGGAGGCAGGGGTAGGTTTTCGGGGGTTGCGCACGTATCTTACGTGCGCAACCCTTTGAAAATCTACCCCATAGTGTGCACATGGTAGTAGCATACATGTTATTAACTCACAAAAGTCTAGTGTGCATACTGCTTTTTCTCTGGAAATCCCCCACACCATCTTAATTGATCCAAGGTGAAAGAGCCACTTAGCACAGGGGATTTCTTTCTCCCCTCCCAAAATGTGCCCAAAATAGAGAATTTAACAAGAACCACAAATAGGGGGGAAATATTTTTGGGGAAAAACTCCATTTTCTATTTTATTTTTTTAAACAGGGAAGACAACCCAAAATGATTTCAACAGGCTCCAGAGAGGATGGAGTTGAAACTATTATTCTGCCGGGAGGCCTTCTCTAGACAGTAATGGGATGTAAACGTGTGGACTGAACTCCACATGGCAGCACTGCATATCTCCTCAATGAAAACAGACTTTAGATTGGTGACTGTGGAATGGTTCTTGTACCACAAATCATTTGCTTTTACGTGTGGTACCACAGGCTGCAGTATTATTTTCAATTCTTTTCAAACATTTATCTTGCTCTATTACTAATGCTGATTAAGGAGAATAGCATTGAATGTCATGGTTTTTTTGCAGATGGTATCCAGCTTTTAATATATGTGGAAGAAGAACCAGATAACGGAAATTCAGAATTTAAATTCCTGTCGGGAGGCAGTGGCACAGTGGATGTGTCAAGTTAAACACAAAATGAACCCCACTAAATCAGAGGTACTGTGGATCTCCAAACGCGGTAGGGCCTATCAGGAGAAATGCTTGTACCTAAAGTGTGTGCAACAAGTTTGGAATAGTTATATTGGATCCCCAATTATCTATGAAATTTTTTTGTCTACGCATGATTAGTCATCTTGGGCCTCTCTTGCTATTACTATTCATCTGTTGATAAACAGTTTAAATGATTGTAACTCTCTCTAATTGCAGCTACTGCAAAATACAGCTGCAAGGCTGCTGATGGGGGAAAAAAATGGAGTGATCATATAACTCCAGTATTACATGAGCTTCACTGGCTGCCTGTTAAAGCCAGGTCCAGATTTTATTTATTTATTTAATATTATATTCCGCTTCATCCAACATATTTGTCCTGAAAACCGAAAGGACTATCCTTTGGCTTGAATCCACTCCAGATAGATGGCGACAGCTCTCTTGAAGGCTTTGAGTCATGGTGCCTGGGATGAGCAGTTTCTGTGTAGTTTCTTTCCATGATCTATAACTGTCGATATTCAGCAGTTCCACAGTATCTGCTTGTCTATATACAAGCTTATGTACCTTCTAAACATTATATTCTTCACAGCAAGAACTGTTGATGATACCTCCTCCAGTAGCTATTCTTAGTTCGAGTTGTGCGATTCCAATTATGTATAATTTATTCCCAACTGAGCAGAGTAATGAAATGGGATACTTAACTTTCAAGAAAAAATAAAAAGTTGATTTTATGAGGAAATTTTAAGATGTAGTTAAGGGCTCAGTAAATAAATTATATTTGGGGGACTGTTATACAGATCGGGGTTATTGAAGAATGATATGTAGATAAACGGATTGGTATTGAATAGGAATGGGAGAAATATGGTGGAGGGAGGATTGAAGTTATTGTAATTTTGTATGTTTATATAATTTTACTCTGCTGTAATGTTGCTACATAAAATAAATGGCTAAATATCAAATTTTATTAAATAAACATACATATAAACATTATGGGCCTTGACATGCCCTTCTAAAGGGGTCTACCTGGGCATAACAGGAGATGCAATCTGTTACACAATTAGAAAAGGTGTGCTTTGTCATCACAGTTCCAGGAATACTGAGGTCAAAGAAACAAAAAACTGAATGGATTATCTCTGGGCTTGAGTCCACTCCAGATAGATGGTGACAACTCCCTTGTAGGCCTTGAGTCATGCTACCTAGGATGAGTAGGCTCTGTGTGAAAAACTGCTTCCTCAGCAGCCCAATGTGAAACCTTTGAGATGTTGAAAGTCATTCAAAGGTGGCAGCAGATAGGGGCTGAACATAAAATGTCATCTTTCATGAGTGCCACTGTTACGTCAATATTACATTGAAAGAGATTCCATTACTACATCCTTTGGCAATAAATTCCACAGCTTGACTGTTCCTTCAGTGAAAAAATATTTTCTCTGATTTGTTTGAAATAGGCTACCTGTTAATTTCATGGAGTATTCCAGGTCTTAATACTATTTGAAAGGGTAAATATCTGTCCCCTATTCAGCTGTTGGACTCCACCCATTATTTTATAGACCTCTATCATATCACATAAGAAATTGCCATTCTGGGTCAGACCAAGGGACCATCAAGCCCAGCATCCTGTTTCCAACAGAGGCCAAACCAGGCCACAAGAACCTGGCAAGTACCCAAACACCAAGAAGATCCCATGCTACTGATGCCAGTAATAGCAGAGGCCATTCCCTAAAACTTATCCAAACCTTGTTAAACCCAGCTACACTAACTGCACTAACCACATCCTCTGGCAACAAATTCCAGAGCTTAATTGTGCATTGAGTGAAAAAGAATTTTCTCTGATTAGTCTTAAATGTGCTACTTGCTAACTTCATGGAGCGCCCCCTAGTCACCTCTCAGTTGCCTCTTCCCCAAGCTGTTAAGACTTTCTTCATCCCCTTTATCATTTTTTTGTTGGTTTGCTTTATCAATTTTTTAGATGGGACAACCAGAACTACACAAAATACTCAAGATGCAGAGGAGTTACATTACCTGGTTGTGGAGACTGGAAATCAATTCCGGGACTGTTTATTTCTTGTTCCTTGCTGCTTCGGGTGATTGCCAGTGCGGTGGAAGGAAGTTCGGCGGTAGACCGAAGTTTGCCCCAACGAGTCCTCGTACCAATCAGCGTCAAGAACTTCAGAAGGAGGGGCCGGAAGCAGTGGTAAAAGCGGCCCTCCTTTGGTGCATAGCCGCTGACGGCGTGCCGCCAAAGCCGCGTGCCTAAGGGGCGCGCGGCTCTGACCAGCTCCAACCAGATTCGCCTGGATTTGTCTAATTGCCCAGAGCCTGTGATTTCCATTCGTTGACTTAAGGTATTGATTGACTGACTTCGAATAGAACCAGTCTCAGGAAGGCAATTTATATTGTGATTTCCTAATAAAGAGTCTCCTCAGTCCTCCATAAGAACATAAGAAATTGCCATGCTGGGTCAGACCAAGGGTCCATCAAGCCCAGCATCCTGTTTCCAACAGAGGCCAAACCAGGCCACAAGAACCTGGCAATTACCCAAACACCTAGAAGATCCCATGCTACTGATGCAATTAATAGCAGTGGCTATTCCCTAAGTAAATTTGATTAATAGCAGTTAATGGACTTCTCTTCCAAGAACTTATCCAAACCTTTTTTGAACCCAGCTACACTAACTGCACTAACCACATCCTCTGGCAACAAATTCCAGAGATTTATTGTGCGTTGAGTGAAAAAGAATTTTCTCCGATTAGTCTTAAATGTGCTACTTGCTAACTTCATGGAATGCCCCCTAGTCCTTCTATTATTCGAAAGTGTAAATAACCGAGTCACATCTACTCGTTCAAGACCTCTCATGATCTTAAAGACCTCTATTATATCTCCCCTCAGCCATCTCTTCTCCAAGCTGAAAAGCCCTAACCTCTTCAGCCTTTCCTCCATTAAGAGAAGCAGTGTTAAAAATAAGTAAGGAAACGTTCTGCTTTCCTGCAACCATATTCTCCTATTGCCTTGTATAATAATTACACGACTGAGATGCCTCATACTAAAAGAAAGGCCAAAATAAGGCCTTCCTCTAGTATTCCAACTGCAGAGTCTGGCCAAAGGGCTGTAGCAGAATGGTTAGGATCCCCTCAAGTAGCCCCTGTTGAGGAAACCACGATAGGAGTGGAATCAGAGCAGAAGCCACCTCTAATGGTTGAGGACATCACTTTTAAGTCCGGAGGCGCCGGAAATTCCAATGCTGCCTGGAAAAGAAGGGGTAACACCCCAGGAAATACCAGGCATATCCCAAACTGACCTAAGAAAACTGGAGAAGGACGATGAGTAATCGAAAGAAATTAGACTGACATCTAGCGAAATAGATTTACAAGTATCTTTTTCAACATTAGATCCCAGAGGAGCTGTTAGCTCTCCATTGATTCCAACTGGAGAGAGTACACCAAAAGATGATAAAAATTCTGATTATAATATATGTCTAGAAACTGAGAAAAAACCTAAAGTAAAAAATACTACGGATGTTATTGTAAGACCTGCTACCATAACTATGGATACGCTATGGAATTACATTGCTAAGTTGGACTCATCTATTATGAAACTAACAGAAGCAGTAAATGAAACTAATAAAGTTGTGAAAAAAAATTCCAAAACTATAGAAACTCAGCAAAAGCAAATTCCTAAGATAGAAGAACGTTTAATTTTAGCTGAGAAAGTACAAACTCAGCAAATAAAAACAGAAGTAGAATTTCATAAAAAGCTTGAAAACATAGAAAATTATACCCGTTCTTTAAATCTTAGAGTTATTCATTTTCCTATCATGGATAAAATAAGCCCAATAGAACTATTTAGGAATTATATTATACAGATATTAAATATACCTGAATAATGTATGCCCACGATTGTTAAAGCTTTCTATATAAATATATCAGTAAAGAAAAAAGTTTCAGATCAAATAACAATGAATAATGAAGAAGCAAATAAACATAAATCTAATGCTGAGTTATCTTTAGATATTTCCGAAATTCTTCAGAAGTCACAAAAAGAGTTAAATATAGAGAACAGAGAAACAATGCTGGCAAAATTTGCTTTTGTTTCTGATAAAGAGAATGTCCTGAAGTTCTTCTTTCGAAACAGACTGAAAACATTCTATGGACAAAAAATCTGGATCTATCCAGATCTTGTCAGAGTAACACAATTTCAAAGGAAGAAATTTTTAGCACATAGATGTGAAATAATTGAAAACGGGGGACAATTCCAACTTAGATATCCATGTAAATGTTTAGTTAAATTTAAAGGGCATAATTATCAATTCACCGATCCAGAACATCTTAAGTCATTAAAAAGGGGAAAACTTACTTTTTTCTTATTATTATTTTCTTAGGCTGCAAGAGCCGTGGTGATAACGCTCATTTAATCTAACAGTTTCTCTTTCTTTTTCTTATAGTATATACAGAATATGTATGTGTAAGTACGGTATATAATACTTTTTTCTTTTTTTCTTCTTGCTCTTTTTAAGTAAGAATATATATTTTATTTATATATTTAAAAATTTTTCTATACCGTTGTTAAGTTAAATACCATCACAACGGTTTATAGAAGGGCACGATAAAGAGAAATATGGGTGGTACAGATTACAAATTACTCGTGTGCCATCATAGCACGGTAACAATGTAAAATAATAAACTAGGTGTGTAAATTAAACCTGATTGTTAGGAACAAATTAGGCAGTTTGATTTTAACATTAATATGCTTATGTAGGTTACTAAAAACGTCTAGCTTGGTGCATGCTTATCGCTCAACTATTTTTCTCCTTTTCTTTATCTTTATAAAATGCTTGTTTAAAAAGCCAGGTTTTCAGATTAGTTTTGAATAATTTCAGATTTGTCTGTAGTCTTATTTCGAGTGGCATGGTATTCCAGAGTACAGGACCAGTCAGTGACAGTGCTCTTTCCCTTACTTGCGTGAGATGTGCTGATTTGACAGAGAGGACAGTTAGTAGAGCTTTATTTGCAGATCTCAGGTTTCTTTGTGGTACATGCATGTGCAGTGCCGTGTTAAGCCAGTTGGCTTTATCATCGTGGATTAGTTTATGGATTATACGAAGTGCTTTATATTGTATTCTTTGTTCAATTGGAAGCCAGTGGAGTTCAGCAAGTGTTCCTGTAATATGGTCACTCTTTTTTTTGCCTGTCAAAACTCTGGCAGCGGAATTTTGCAATATTTGCAGTGGCCGAATTGTAGATTGAGGTAGTCCTAACAGCAGGGAGTTACAATAATCTGTGCTAGTGAATATCATTGCTTGTAGAACTATGCGAAAATTGTTAATCGTTAAGAGGTTTTAGTCTTCTTAGGATCATTAGTTTTGCATAACCTTCTTTTATTTTCTGTGAGATGCGTTGTTTCATGTTTAGCTCAGGGTCAATTATTACTCCTAGATTCCTAACTTTTGTTGCTAACTCGGTGGTTTGAATATTTTTGATTGTGAACGTTGGTTGTGTGTGGTGAGTGTTTTTACTTTCAAGATGTAAGAATTCAATTTTGTCAATGTTTATAACTAATTCCATCTGGTTTAGGAGCTGTTTGATTATTTCTAGGTACATATTGGCTAGTTTCATTGTTTCTTCAATGGTGTTTGGAATGGGTAACAGTAATTGTATATCATCTGCATAAATGTAAATGTATGATTTATATCGGCGTACATGAATTTTCTGTAATTTCATATTGCAAACTATTTTTTGTAATAACATATTGAAAACTTAATAAACAAAGAATTAAAAAAAAATACTCAAGATACAGTTGCAACATAGATCAATACACAGGCATTATGATATTCTCTATCGTACTCTCCATTACTTTCTGAATCATTCAAACATTCTTTTTGACCACCACCACCACCACACACAGAGCTGAAGGTTTCAACACACTGTCCAAAATGACTCCAGGATCTTTTTCCTGGATGGTGACTCCCAATATAAAACCTAGCATAATGTACATATAGTTAGGATTAGTGTAACGAGTGGTGTGGAAGTGAGCCCTTTGTGCTGCAGAGTAGTTGACGCACGCCGGCAGATGGCAAACGTGTCCTTTAGCAGGTTAGTCTGGAGCTTCATCTTTACCAGTCGTCTCCCCCCGCAAGTTTAGTCCCTTGGGGTCTGGCACTGGCCTTAGAGAACCTAGGCAGGTCCCTAGGTTGGTGAAGAGAGCAAGAGTCCAAGGGCATGCTGGGGTCAGAGCAGACAGTAAGCTGGAGACATAGAGTCAGGCTAAAGGTTGGTGCAGGCAGCGAGCAAACATGGTTAGGGGCAAGCAAGAGGTCAGGTCCAGGTGGCAGACAACCGTAGTTAGGTCCAAGGCAAGAGGTAGATACCAAGAGATCAGGCCAGGATGAGCAAAGACACAGGAAGGCACTGGACAAGACACGGAGAAGGGAATGAGGCTGGATGTGGTGTTTAAAATGAGGTGTTTAAAATCATGAGAGGTCTAGAACGGGTAGACGTGAATCGGTTATTTACTCTTTCGGATAGTAGAAAGACTAGGGGGCACTCCATGAAGTTAGCATGGGGCACATTTAAAACTAATCGGAGAAAGTTCTTTTTTACTCAACGTACAATTAAACTCTGGAATTTGTTGCCAGAGAATGTGGTTCGTGCAGTTAATATAGCTGTGTTTAAAAAAGGATTGGATAAGTTCTTGGAGGAGAAGTCCATTACCTGCTATTAAGTTCACGTAGAGAATAGCCACTGCCATTAGCAATGGTTACATGGAATAGACTTAGTTTTTGGGTACTTGCCAGGTTCTTATGGCCTGGATTGGCCACTGTTGGAAACAGGATGCTGGGCTTGATGGACCCTTGGTCTGACCCAGTATGGCATGTTCTTATGTTCTTATGATGAAGCAAGGCTGGAGAAGACAACGCTGGACAAACAGAAACCAGGAATTCGAGAGCAACATGCACTGCTGATGCAGGAGACCCGTTCAGCATTCTGGGAACCCTTAAACACAAGGAGCCAGTGATGTCATCAAAGGGCACCACGGGGAGTTTTCCTGCGGAGGCCCCTTTAACATGCAGAGTGAGCCGAGGAAGGCCTCGTGCTGAGGCAGGAGGATGGCGGTATCTGACAGCTGATGGCGTCAGGGGTAAGTGAGGCAGCTCATAGGAGCTTCCTGCAAGTTGCCAATCGTAACACTTATTTCTCCTTGTGTGCATCACTTTGTACTTATCCACATTAAACTTCATTTGCCATGTAGATGCCCAGTCCGACAATGTCCTCCTGCAGTTCCTTACAGTCCACGTGTGTTTTAACAACTTTGAATAATTTTGTGTTAGCTGCAAATTTGATCATCTCACTCACTGCTCCTTTTTCCAGATCATTTATAAAAAGGTCCCAGTATAGATCCTTGGGGTACTCCACTATTTATATTTTTCTATTGTGAAAATTGGCTATTTAGACCTATTTTCTATTTCTTGTCTTTAAATCTTTAAATCTATGACTCTTTAATTTTCTGAAGACACTTTCATGAAGGAATTTATCAAATGCCTTCTGAAAATTCAGATACACCATAACAATCAGCTCACCTTTATCTACATAACACCTTAAAAAAAGAACTAGTACATTGGTAAGGCAAGACTTCTCTTTGCTAAATCCATATTGTCTATCCAGTAATTTTGTTTTTAAGAATAGCTGCTACCATTTTGCCCCACACTGACATCAGGCTCACTGGGCTATATTTTTCCTGATCACCTGTGGAGCCCTTTTAAAAAATTGGTGTTACACTGGCCACACTCCAGGCTTCAGATACTGTGGCTGTTATAAATGATATATTACGGTTTAGTAGTAACAAGTCTGCAATTTTATATTTGAGTTGTTTGAGATCTTTGGGGTGAATATCATCCAATCCGGCTGATTTGTTACTCTTTAGTTTGTCAATTTGCTCTATTAGTGGTTTCTCTGCAGTGACAGCTTGTGTTTGCTTTTCTGGATCAGAATAAGGTTTGAGTTTGGATATTATGCTGACATTACTCCCACATACTTAGCTTGTGGGAGGAGTTAGCTGGTGCTTTATATAACTAGGGGACAGAAATTTCTTTCGGTGGAAGTATTGGCTTGAAAGGGATAAAGCAACGCAAATTTTATTCAGGCTTCTCTGTTTTGCCAACACTGACATGTCTTTTGCCAAATAAACCTCTTAAGGATTAAATAAAAACAGGACTTCATGACTATTTTTCTGAAATCTGAGCAAAGAAAGATGACTATCATCCCAAGACAGTTTGTATTTATCAGCTAATGGACTAAAAATTAAACACTTTCTCACAGAAGTTCTAAACCAGTTTACTTACGGTGTGCAGGTTGAGAGCCCGCAGCGTATTTTTTAGCTTGTTGTAGTTCTTCCCTATAGGAATCTCTGTTTTTAGCCATGGAGGAAGTCTCAGCCTAGATAAAAACAATCATAGTTATTCAAAAGCTCCTAAGGAGATCACTCCTTTTGTACAGTCATTTTATTTAAAAAAAACAAAACATCCTTTTGCTACCCGATGCACCTGTGTGCCAAAAGGAGTGATTTGGCTTTGTAAGAGGCGTACCTAGTGATTTTTCCAGATTAAAAAAAAAAAAAATCAAATTTTGACCTCCCACATGCCATTACTGCACAAAAATAAAGTACAAGGCACAGAATATGTTATTTATACAACTGATATCATTGGACTTAAACCATTATTAAGGTAGACTAAACCATTATAAAGGAAGACTTGGGGAAATCCACTGTTTATCAATGGGATAAGCAGCATGGAATCTATTTTGCTTTTGGGATCTTGCCAGGTACTTAACTTAAAGCTTGCCCTTTTAGCACCTTTTAGCTCATTAGTAATGACATTCTGTTGTATTTGTTTGAAAGATTCGCTATATCTCTCAAAGTTATCATTGCATTTGCTGAGACAAATATCTTAGAGCATCTCAGGGGACACATCTGGAATTCTGATATGGACGTAAATTTAGATCTAGTAGGAGTTCTAAACGTGACTTAACAGCAGCAGCCCTTTGGCCTGGAATAGTCTACAACTGTTGGTTAGAAATGAATTGAGCTGGGGGGGAGGGGCAGGGTGTCATATGATGCCTAGGATCTGAGCAGACGCTGGTGTGGTGAGCTCCCTAGAACCTGAGCATATTATCCTTTATTTACTGGCTTTAACACTGGGTAAACTACACTAGACATGAATAAGGAACAACCTAAGAGTTCACTGTCAGCTATCTAAGGAGATATCAGTGGGAAAGCTCAGAAAAGCCAGAAAAAGTCTTCTACTGGGAAATCTGATGCAGTGGAGGAGCAGGCTTTGGAAGACGAGTAGTCTGTTCCCTCGACTCCCTTTGATACAACTTAGACACTGAAGCATATGTTTGAGAAACTCTCCGATAAGCTCATCACAAGCATTCACTCGGAGCTCTGGGTTGTTATTGAGAAGGTAGCAACCCTGGTGGAATGCATGCAAGAGAACACAATTTATAGAAGAAATAGTGACACCTGTGGAGGAGTTAGAGGCCTCTCTTACTAGAGAGCGATCAAAGGTTGATGTGTTGGCATGCCGAGTAACTACGATAAATGAAAAAACTAGACATGGAGAATTGTGGTAGGAGAAAAAAAAACAAACTTGTGTCTAGTGGAGCTTTCGGAGGGGGTGGAGGGCTCTGATCAAAAGGCCTTCCTTGTGCACTGGATACCACAAGTTTTGGGCCTAGACTATGGAAGATCGGGGCCTGCAAATTGAAGGAGATCACCGTACACTGCCCCCCCCTCCCCCCCTTCAATGCCTGGAGGATGGCCCTGAACAGTGATTTTTTCCAATGACATCGTTTTCCGGATAAGGTGAAAATTCTTGATGTGGCAAGAGTTACAGGAGATGTGAAGTACCAGCAGCACCGGGTCTCCTTTTACCTCGACTTCAATGGCAGCTTTACAGAAAATGAGGGCTGGATTCACTGGAATTAAAAGGTCTATTCGGCAGCAGGTCCTCAAATATGCTTTATCCAGCTAAATTAAAATTGTCAGTGAATAATACAACAAAAATCTTCCAGTCTCCCACAGAGGTTCAAACGTTCTTCTATCAAACCCAGGTGGGTCCTGAAAGTCCAAACACATAAGCAGCTGCTTTTCTCTGTTCCGTGACTTCAAGGTGATATCAATCATTTACTAGTCAAAATCATAATAATCTGAAAACTTAATTAGTGTACAGTAAAAATGAGTTGAAAAAGGAAAGACTGTGCTTTCAGGAGCTGAGGTCATAAGACAGCTGCCGATCTATTGGCCAAGGGCGTCGGATAAGAACATAAGATTTTGCCATACTGGGTCAGACCAAAGGTCCATCAACCCAGTATCCTATTTCCAATAGTGGCCAATCCAGATCACAAGTACCTGGCAGGATCCCAAAAGCTAAATAGATTCCATGCTACTTATCCCATTGATAAACAGTGGATTTCCCCAAGTCTTTGGCAAAAAAAAAAAAAAAAGGTGGCTTTGGATCCCCCAAACAGCAGGAGCAGCATGATGGTTACTGTCAAGAGTCCAGCTACAGTGATAATGACTGAGGATTCAGCCTGGCCCTTCTTGCTGTGCCTGTGTATTCCCTATCGCTATCTGGTTTTTATTCCTTCTTCTGGTGCTCAGGGTCTGAGGGGCTTCGGAGGTTCCATGTAACATGTCTCTGCGGATTGACAAAGGCACCCCTGGACATTTCTTTTTCTCTTGGTTGGGGATATCAACCATGTGGGATCTTTTGTTTTGTGTCGGGTATGGGTGAGCTGGGGACATGGGGTACTAAATTAGTATACTGAGTTACAGCCTGTTTGTACATCCAACAAGATGGCACAGCCATATGCTCAGAGAAGTGTCAGCTATGAAGGCGGAACACACTCATTGCAGCGCTAGGAATATGGGAAGAGTGTTTCGGGGCTGACGACTGGAAGAGCTCTACACAGCATGAGTGGGGGGAATGATCCTTGCCATGCAGCTGGAAACTGTCATGCGACACTGATGGCGCTGGGAAACTGTATGAACAGTTGTTCCAGCCAATGGACTATAACAGCAAACACGTGAAATTTATGGGTTTCTATGATATGTTTTGATACTGCTTTTATGGATTGTTGGAACACAGGGGTGGGTGGTTCTGGGTTGCCCAGTATGTGGATGAGGTGATGCTCAGCCCAACAGAGGGGAGGAGGCTGTGGGCAAGTTTCATTGGTGGGTGGTAGATAAGGATAAGGGGTGGGAAGTTATAGGTTAGGATAAGGACAGTGGGAAAGGAGAGGAGGGGGGTAGAGGGAGATGTAGGTATGGATGGAAAGGGGCAGCAGAACTTCAGCTCAGAGTGTGCTCCATATTAGAGAGGGGGAATTGTTGGATATAGGGGGTGTGGGAGTGCGGAAAGCTGACGTGGGTACTGTCTGGCCTCTCCCAAGCCTTGGGGGATTGTTGGGGGGGGGGGAGGTGAGTGGGGGCTATTGCTGGAAGTGTTTAATGGTTGTGAGATTATTGTTAAAAAAAATTCAAAGCACAGACACTGTATTTTCTATTTTTGTGTATCACAAAGCTATGTAGACCAAGATCATTGGTTTAGATGTTTAAGTTTGCAACTGATTTTTCTCTTTCTACTATGGCGAATACCAATGCTAACTTGGTGTCCTAGAATATAAGGGGAGTCACATCACCCATTAAAAGAAAACATATATTCCAATTTCTGAAGAAACACTCACTCTGCACAAATAATGTTGCTGCAGGAGACTCACTTAACCAATAAGGAGCACAATAAGCTTAAAAGAGACTGAGTTGGACAGGTTTATTATGCTTTTCATAATTCAAAGAGCAGAAGGGTGTATATCCTTATACATAGGGCCCTACCACTGAAAGTTAATAAGGTTCAGAAGGATCTGGAGGGAAGGTTTTTATTGACAGAAGGAATCTTGTACCAACAAGGGATGGTGGTAGTGAATGTTTACGGGCCAAATAAGAATCAAAATGATTTTTACACTCAGTTTTGGGCAATAGTGGAGGGTTCACCATGAACCCTATAATTGCAGCTGGGGATTGACATGCTTGTATGGACCCATGCCAGAGGAAGGTAGAATACAAAAAGGGGCTAAGATTACTATTGATGAGTGGAGGGTAAAGTTTCCAAGTGGCAGGGACTACACCCACTATTCACTAGGGATGTGCATTTGTTGAGATTTGTGCGTCCATTCATTTCGCCACTAAGCATACACGTAACGAATATGCACAAAAAACAAATGGTGTGCACGTTCATCTATTGTGCACTCACCTAGGCGCATACCATTCATTGTGCATCCATTCGTGAGCTATGCACTTAGCGGTAAAACGAATGGACGCACAAATGCACAAACCTACTATTCAGCAGTGCACAATACATACAGTCACCTGGATTTTTTTCTTTGCTCTAAAAGTCTACTGCATAAGATTACAGAGGTGGATGTCTTGCCCTACTATATATCAGATCACAGTCCCATTGAACTAACTGTGAATATATCACAGACTCTGCTGAATGAACATACATGGCAGCTTAATCTCTCTGTATTGGCCTAGCAACGGTAACATGGAATAGACTTAGTTTTTGGGTACTTGCCAGGTTCTTATGGCCTGGATTGGCCACTGTTGGAAACAGGATGCTGGGCTTGATGGACCCTTGATCTGACCCAGTATGGCATGTTCTTATGTTCTAGGATTTCATGGCTATGATTATTGGGGAGATTAAAACTTTCAAAGAAATTCATGCCAATGTAGCATATAACTCTGTAGTTCTTTGGGAAACTTTAAAGGCTTTCCTAAGGGACAAGATTATCGACTATACCAGTTATGTTAAAAGGGTCAGAATGGCCTGAGAAAAGTCACTGGAGAAGACTATCACCAGGTTAGAACAACCTCATTAAAGGGGCTACTCCAAAAATATCCAGAGACAATTAGGGATGAGGAGCCAGGATTTGGAATTGTTACACATCGACTAAATAGAGAAGGCAATGTGATTCAGGTGCCAGAAATGCTATGAGCGGGTAAACTGCTAGCTAATCTCTTAAAGAGGCAGTCCAGAGGCATTCTGATCACGAGTATACGTGCCGCAAATGGGCAGGTGTCCAGTAACCTCCAGGAGATAAACACTTTTGATCATATTATGCAGACCTATACACAAGAAGGAAGTGTTGTACACTGGCAGATATTGATTCATTTCTGGAAAAATTACAATAGTTCAAAGTTACAGATGAACAAAATGAAAAATAAAGGGCACCTATTACATTGATGGAGCTGGCTAGGATGGCCTAACTTCTCCCGGCTGGGAGATTTTTATAAGAAATTTTTCTGGACTTAGCCCTCCTGTTAGCCAGCGAGTTCGAGCACTTGAAAGAAAACCCATCTTTCCCACACTAACTAACCAATACCACCATAATACTTATATACAAGGAAGAACATAGTGATTGTCCAGAGCTTGGGGTTATGGAGCAAAGCTACACCTCTCGCTGACCTCATGTTGCTTTCTGCTTCTCTTCCCACTTTGCTCTTTTTCTCTGTTTGTTTTTATTATTTTATTCCTGCCTCGTTTCCTTTCCTAAAACTTCATCTGGGCTGGTTTAATTATGGGTAGAGTTAATCGATTTAGAAATACCTCACAGACAGTGGAGCCTTATTCAGTAAAGTGTATGTGTACGGTATATATTCTGAAAAGGGGAAAAAATCTCCCACTACACAGGGAAGATGGTTATTTAGGGCTTTAGATAGAGTGTTAATAAGTTAGGAATCAGGGACTTAATTTCTGCCACTGGGTTAGTGAGGGGTGGAGAGAGAAAGTTTGCATAAGATGGAGTACCTCAGACTGGGAGCCACTTTTTAGGGGGCATATGCTCAAAAGATTATTGTAACTAGAATATAGGAAAGGAAGAATGGCTCTTATCGATCCATCTCCCTCAAACATGGATATTAAGATATTGGTCAAGATATCGCAGTTGAGACTTGAGGGCCTCCTCTCGCAACTCAAGGAAGAACAAGACTGGCTTTGTGAAGAGTTGTCTATTCACAGCCAATTCAAGAAGGGCGTTTCATACTTCTTTGGCCTGGAAGCACAAGACTCAAGGTCACCTTGTGGCACTTGAGGCAGAGAAAGCCTTTGATAGGATTCATTGACCCTTTCTTTTTATGGTGCTTCGAGCTTTAAACTTGGATCTGGTTTTTGTGAGCTGGGATCGAGGCACTATAGTCACATCTCATGGCAAGAGTGCTGACAAATGGTTCTCTAGCCAGTACCTTTCGAATCAGACAGGGTATGAGGCAGGGGTGCCTGCTGCCTCCATTGTTGCTCAATTTGTCAATTGAGGTTTTGGTTCAAGTACTGCATTCAGGCGTGGAGGCCTCGGAGGGAACTTTCCTTCCACCCTCCCCCCCCCCCCACACCTTCTCCTACCTTCCCCTACCTAACCCACCCCCCCAGCCCTATCTAAACCCCCCCCTACCTTTGTTAGAAAAGTTATGCCTGCCTGAGGCTGGCGCGCGATTCTCCGGCCCAGGAGCGGTTTCGGAGGCCTCGGCCACGCCCCCGAAACGTCCCCGGGCCGGAACCACGCCCGCGGCCCCACCCCAGATGACGCTCCGCCGCGACATGCCCCCGACATGCCCCCCCTAGGAAAGCCCCGGGTCTTACGCCCGTATCTTACGCACATGCCCCTTTGAAAATCTGCCCCTTTATGTATTGTATTTCTACTGTAGTTTGTTTATTTTGTTATATGCTGCTCAGAGTCTTTTTGCGAAGGGCAACCAATAAAATGAAATTATGACACATGCACATATTCAGCTTTACTACTTCCAACTAAAATACACTTCAGAGAACAAATACTGCAGATTCCCTGCAGCACAAAAAGTACTATAATTACAAGATCTATTTTTCTTGAGTGTGCATTATGCAGACAGAAAGGAGATATTTTCAAGACAGTGATTGTATTTTAGTTAACATTTAACAAAAAACCTTGGAAAAAGTATGTTGTAATAGAGTATTTATTGAAGAGCATGCTTGAAGTCCTTGGGATTTTTTTTTCCAGTTTTCTGTTAATCTGCAGATGCAGAATGTTTTCTATTGCAGAATTTTCCCTCTGTCCCTTAATCTCATCTTTTTAACATTTTCATGTTGTTTAAAACACTATCCGGATCATTCATCAAATTGCGATAGGGCCTTATTGTGTGCGTTACCATGGTAACGCATGCAATAATTACTGCATCGCAAATTGAATATTTACATTTCAAATTTAAGTAAAAAAGGGAGATGTTTGGGCAGGGTTTGGAATAATGAGGTGCCGGTAGAGCTGCAAGCTATAATGTTTCACACATTATTGCCAGCAGTAGCACCAGAAATGCCTATAGCTGCACAAGATCGCCCCGATCTTGTGCAGCGCGGCCAAAAAAAATTGGCGGATGAAAACGCACCACCATGATGCGGCTGACCCCCACTCCTTTTTATTCCGCTATATTTACAGCTGAATGATGAATCTAGGCCTATTTTTGCAATAATTAGAGAAGATAAAAAAAACTTTAGACAAAAATAAAAAAACCTTCTGTAGAAGCCAATTCAGCATTGATGCTGCCTCACACAAGTTTAGCACTGATTATAAAGACAGCAGACAGGGCAATCATGATCATCTTAACAAGGTGCAAAATGTATTTGGCTTTACATGAAATAACTAGACTGACAAAAAATGATTCATTTAGGACTGATATAACTGAACAGCATGTCATATGAAACACACAACCTTTAACAGTAATCAATGAGAACATAACATGATCCTCTGCTCTTCTCCAAGATTTGAACAATATATTAAGTAATGTTTCCCTCATGCAAAACAATGCAATGAACTCCAATGTATAAATTCTTAAAAAAAATAAGTAGCTTTAATAACAAGGTTTTTAATATCTAGTAAGTAAAAAGTGCACTGCTGTCCTGATGCAGGATTATAATATTTGAAGTGCAGAACATAGTGCCCCTTACCTTAGCCCGAAATTTGGTAGTATCAGGACACACATAAAACATATGTTCCAATGGTTTCACATTTGAATTACCTTTCTCCTTTCTGGCGCTTCAAGTTGCCTTTGTACTCAGCCCACTTGCTTCTGTCTGACAGATCCCCAGAAATAAAATCTTGCAAGTCAGGTCCATTTTGTATAAGCTCTTTCTTCCCATCTGCCACTGTACTAGACACTCTGTACTGGCAATACAGGCTATTTCCAGACACCTAAATCAGAACAATTGTAATGGTTAGTCGCTCAGCAACATCAAAGTTAACATATGCCATAGAAGCTGGAACAGGTGCCTGCTACAAAAGGGTGCTTTGAGGTTTTCTATAAAGCCAGACTAGTTTGGTGGCAGTGAAGAAATACAAAGATAATAACCGCCTAATCACAGCACAATGAGATTGCACTGATCAGACTTTTAGAAATAGTCAAGGTTGTTGAAATGCTAAAGTGTGCTAAAGGTTAACTAGCATGTTAAAGATCAGCACAGAGTTTCATTTCTACCTTTTGGGCTCAAAAAATCATAGGACTTAAAAGAATCCAGTCTTATTAATATATACGAGAAAATTATAATGCCAACCAACTGGAAAATGATATGCAAACTAACCCATTGGTCTGTAAGTTTAGACGCAGTGATGTATTTAACTGAGTATAAGGGCTCAGAAGAGCTGAGCTAACATTTACTCTACATTGGTATGCTGCACTGCTATTATGAGATGATATATAATAAAAGACAAAATATTTTTCTCTTACTGGCTTTTTGTATTCAGTGCTTATTAGTGCCCCACACATTCATTAACAGACATCATATTGTTTAACACTTTCTTTTTTTTTCTTTAAATCCAGAGGATCTTCAAACAAATCTCATTATCCATTTACCTATGGCATACTTTAATATAAATCAATGAAGGTGATATCTATTTGAGCAGTCATCCTAATTACACACTACCTTTAGACAGTAAAGGTTCATTTTTTTCCTTAAAAGAAATATTTCTTCTCTCCCTTGTGTTAAGTGCATGTTAAAAGTTTTTTTGTTTTTTTAGAACACAGCTGTAACAAACTTCAAAACCTTTTTTTAGCCAATTTGGCACAACAAGTATAAACTACAGGCAGAAAAGGAAAGAAAACAGAGAAGAAAATTATAATGTAACTATAACAGTGTAGATTTACTGGGGAAAAGGATCTGACAAAACTGACATTCAGCAAGAAAGAAAATAAGGATTGGAATATGGAGTAGGATCTTGGATAAATCAGAAAAAATCTTAGTATCTAAACTGACAATAAGTGAGCTAACAGTGAGATTTTTCTAGTTTAGCATCTGGCAATATATTCTTACCTTAATTATCCTTTAAATAAATAAAAGAGTACTGTCTGGTTTTAAATGTGCATCACTATTATTTATTATTAAACATATTTATAATCTACAAATATCAATAGAATGAACTAAGCGGATTACAAAGATAGAATAAAACTAGCTGCTCAAACGAAAATTAATGCACATCCTTAAGGAAAAATCTTACCTCCTGTTTTAAAAGACTAACATACCAAATTGAAACCACACTCTAATAGTTCTATGTAATAAATGTGGTTAATACAACAAGCTTAAATGATTTATTTCACACACACACACCACATAACTTACAGCAGTATAATGAAAATAATTTGGAAAAGTTAAACCCCAAAATTAACTTTGTGCCAAAATGCACACCGGACATGGCTGCACATCTCAAAATATTTAAATTTCTTCAAAAACAACATCTATATGGAATGCCGATGTTCTTTTGAACAATGCATAACAGTGATAAAACTAGACATTGCAAATCAGCATTCAGCTTTAGCTTGCTCTTTTTTTTTTTTTTGTCTGGTAGTTTTCTCTTACTCCTTTGGGCTTCCAATTCAATCAGAATTGGCCTCTATCAGAACTACATCATCAAGAGGCTTCTCATGTGCTACCAACCAGGATTTTTCCAATTTTAACCCAGCAATGGCAGTGGCACTCCTCGGTTGGGAACAAGCTGTAGCTCCCTCTGTAACCTAGTATACATATGCCCTGAATTTGACAAGGTATTGCTATAAAATGATGGTCGAGAGTCCTTCCCCTAAAGGCTGGGAACGCTGCCTACGCAGAAATGAGGATTTAAAATCAAATCCAGGTTTCCTGCATGGCGGCACATAGCATGGCCACTGAGCCATCAGGCCAACCTTCTTTAGCGTTCTGACACCCTGGGACAAAATTCAAAGTAAACCATGGTTCGTGGTAAGCACATACTAGATAATAAATTTCTATTTTCCCCAAACCATTTCCATAAGAATGGCAAATCATTTTCAGCTTTATCTGGCAACTACAAGCATAGTGTTGCGACCGTCGCTGCCCTACGTCTTCACTCCGCCCTCCAAGTCTGAAGGACACCTGGCTGCCGCGGCGTCCCCTGCCGACTCTCTCCGCGTCCCCGGGCCGGCTCGACGCTGCAGATCCGCCATGTTGCCTGAAGCCTAGGGCGCGCGCGCGCTCCGAGTGAAGCACCAGCAAGGGCGCGAACCTCAGGGGCATGCCCCTGAGATGATGTCATCCGCTTCCGATATTTAAAGATCTCTGATATCGCTACTAGTTGAGTTAGCAAGGGCTAAGGTTCAGATTGGGTTCCCTGCCTAAGCTACTCTGCTTCCTCGGACTCACCAGAGGTACCCGCTCCCCGGGGGCCTCGTGCTCTCTCTTTGCCTTTCAGGTTACAGACAGGAAACGGTACTCGCTCCTCGAAGGCCCTCGTTCCTGACTATCTGCGGATTCTCTTCTGCCTGGAAGTCATCATTATCTACATCATTGTGACTTACCATCGCTCTCTCAGAGCTTTCCCTGGAACCAGGTACTCGCTCCTCGAGGGCCTATCCTTTCCAGCTCCTGAGCTCCCTGAGACCAGTTTGTGAGTGTTGTCATCTAGTTCTGTTCATGAACTCTGCATACCCTGCCTACTCACTGTCTACAGTTGCTCAACAGCTCAGCCATCCAGGGATCGCTCTAACAGTATCTGAGGGACTACAGCCCTACCGGGCACTTCAGCTCACTACTGCCACCTCTGGTGGTTTCAAGACCTGTTTAATAAAAGAACTCGTGTGTGTCTGTCTCCATACTCTAAGCCTAGTCGGTGGTCCCTCTCGGGATCTTCCCCCGGGGGCGTGGTCATCTGCCACTGACCCAAGGATCCACTTACTACTATCTTCGGCAGTCTATAACAACAGATTGCTAAGTCCGCCTACGGAATACATCAGATTGACACCCCTATCTGATTGCTCCTCCCACCAGCATAGCGGATCATGACACATAGTCTATTTGGTAAAATTATTTTAAAATACCCTCTGCATCTAATTTGTTTCAAAAAGGAAAGAAAATATTGAGCAGCATTCTTCCTATATTAGAATAAGAAAACCTGTATAAATGTCCATTTAAAAATGGTAAAATCCATCCCAATCAAATGGTGATTAAAAGGGCACACCCTCTCTCTGGAGCATTTCATGCTAATGTGCTTCAAGGGGCTTCATCTGTTTGTACGATTTAAAAACAACAAACACAGTGCAACAATTCCTGAGGGTTACTGGTCATGTGGCCACACACTAATGCTGGGTCAACTCAGTTTTTTTGGATACCACTAGATTTCTGCCCTTTTGCACTCAGCTTAATATGGTAACTTTATTATATGTTAAAGAAATACAAGCAAACTAAAATTAAGTGCCTCAAACCGATGAAAGATCTGCTCTTCGCTGCAAAGATCCAGTTAGAAATGTCTGATGATCTACCAGAAACAGGCTGTTGAATGATTGCGGGCATGGTTAAAAAGCAAATTGAAAAAGGCTATTTTAACCCAAAGAACTTCTTTCAGAAATTGGGAGAAGGATCCATCTGATGAAAATAGGAAAAAGCATAAGCACTGGCAAGTTAAATGTAAAACATTGATAAAAGACAGTCTAAGAGAGAATCTGAAGAGAAGTTGGCCACAGAGGCAAAAACTCATAATTAAAAAGTTTTTAAATATATCCGACGCAGGAAGCTTGCAAGGGACTCGGTTGGACCATTAGATGATCGAGGGGCTAAAGGGGCACTTATGGATGATAAGGCCATCACAGAAAGACTAAAGGCCTTTGCAGGTGCCTTTAAGAAACACTTTACTCGAAAGTCAAATGGAAAAAAATACAATTTCAAGAACTACCAATATTTTAAATAAAAATAGTGACAACAGTCTAAGCTCCTTTGCTAAGGAGTTCCAGAAGACCAGAAAGACACATGTAAAAAAACTGGGATCTGGTTTTCACAAACTCATATTTACTATAAAAAAGCACAGATAGTAAAAAAAAAATCATGTTCAGACCGTAAATGATGTCCAGGAAAGTTTGCCAAAAGATAAGATGAAGACAGGCCACACAGAGCTTTAAAAACAGGCAAGCGATCTTAAACTGCTCTGAAAGGAACCGGAAGCCAATGGAGATTGGCTAAAATCAGTGTGAAATGCTCCTGACACTACATCCAGTAACCAGTCTTGTAGCTGCATCTTTTTACAGTCCCTAAGGGAAGCCCCACAAGCAGAGAATTACAATGGTTCATTGATGTTAAAACTAAGGACATGTCTGGTGTCACAGAGGTTCCCCTCCAAGGAGAATGAGGACGGAGTCTAGGGAAGACCAAGGGCTTTAGTAAGCAGTGGCTAAGAATGGAAGCTTACCAGGCATGGCACCTGGGCAGTGCCTTTGCCCAACACCACAGCCATTCCCCACAGCTTGAGCCCACAGGTGCAGACCACAGCTAGGATTTGATGGTGCAAGGAATACCTTAGGACACAAGCAGGTCAAGGCTTCAGGCCTAGGCATGGATCAGGAGTCAGGTGAGAATCAGGAATCAATGGGAGTCATGCAGCATTTCCTCAGGCAACTGTTTGGACCAGCAAGGGGGTCTCAAGCAAAGTCTCCTCATATACAGCTTCCTGTGAACTTTCCATATGAAAGTTTTCTGGGATCTGGACTACCCCTGCCAGGCAGAATAGGTAATTATTACCAAGGAGTTTCAAGGTCAGCTGGTCCTGTGGCTAATCCTCCAGGTCTGTGCCCTGAGATCAAAGGGCTGCCTGTTTGCACCCCACCATCCCTTAAAAGGATTAAACAACCATTTGTAATTGTGTACCTAGGTCTTAGGACAAGCACGAGATACAATTTATACCAGAACATCCTACAAACATGGGAAATATGATTCTTAAAAGTTTAATCCAGAATCACACCCAGGCAAGATGATCTATCATATTGACCACCAAACTTATTAACCAAAAGCACCTGTTTTGAGGCACTGATTAACAGCTTACCACACTTCATCTAAGTTAATATTTCCCAAAGCAGCCATTAATGGAGTCCACAGAGCTAGTAAATCACAATTAAGAGGAGTTGGCAATAGGTATATAGTACTTCGCTATGAGATAGCAATCTATCATGCCCCCCCACTACGGAGTAGCAATATATATATATATGATTGCAACTCCTTAGTAGATTGGTACAGCTTACTACTTCCTTTCCTTACAGGAGTATCTAACAGCAGTTCGCTAACAGAATTACAGATAGCTAACTCCTCCCCTCTGGAGGAGCAGGTCATGTCATATCGCTACTCCTTCCCCTTTCAGGAGCACAGCAGAACAGCTTGCCAACTCCGCCCTACTGACGGAGTGAGCGACAGCAGGTTGCTAACTCCTCCCTTTAGGAGGAGGTGAGCGTAACAGATTGCTAGCTCCTCCCCTTTGGAGAAGGAGAGCGTAACATCAGGCGAGCCCTCTCAAGGGCCAAGACCATAAGACAAAACCGAGTCGGGTCCTCATGAAGGATCAGACCTTGTTGGAGCAGGTCCCCATGTGGAGGAAGGCATAGAAGGGTCTCACCAGAAGCCTCTGCATGTCTGCATACCACGGGCGTCTGGGCCAATCCAGAGCCACTAGGACTAGCCTCTGCGGTTCTTATTTTATTTATTTATTTGTTGTGTTTTGTATACCATCATTCGGTTTCACCATCAGAACAGTTTACAGGAATTGGTAAGTGTGTTAGTTAAAGCAAATTACAGCGTATAGTCGTCAAATCAGTTTACAAATTCGTGTTAAGTTGTGGTTAGTTGGTATAACATGTTCTAGCACAAGTAGGGTGGGGTTACAGGGTGAGGTGGATGGGTAGGAAAGTAAGTGGGATGAGTCAACCAGGTCAATTAGTTAAACAGGCTTTCAGGTTGGGCATATAGTTAATATGCAGTTAAATATGCTATTTAGGCTAGGTATAAATGTCTTAGAATTTCGAGAGGTCATTCTTGATCTTGCGAATGACCTTACTCAGCAAAAGCCACGGAGGGAAGAATCAGGGGACCTTCGCATTGTGAGATGAGGCCAGAAGGTCGATGGATCGGAGGCCCCAGAGATCTACCAGCAGCTGAAAGGCTCTAGTCATTAACAACCATTCTCCAGGATCCAGACTCTCTCTGCTTAGAAAGTCTGCTCTGACATTGCCTTTTCCCGTGATATGGGAGGCAGAGATCATCTGTAGAAAAACCAGACTATGAGGGATGGTTTTCGACCCCGGCCCGATCCCCTGTTGCACACACCAGGACTCAAACACTGTCCACACTTGCACATACGCCATGGAAGTGGAAGGGCATCTGGCCTGTAGCAGCATGGCAATCACCGGCTCGGAATACCCCTTCAGTCGCAGACGCCACTTCTCAAAAGCCAAGCCGCAAAATAGAAGCAATCCTCCCGATCTGAGAAGATGGGACCATGACACAACAGGTCCGGTAAATGCGCCAGCCATAAGGGCCCGTCCGTGGCTAGTTGTACCAGATCTGCAAACCAAGGACAACAGGGCCACCCAGGAGCCACTGGCACTACCTGACCTCTGTGCTGTTCCACTTGTCTGAGGATTCGATCGATGAGAGGCCAAGGAGGAAAGGCGTACAACAGAATCCCTGTTGACCATTTGGACACCAGGGCGTAGAGACCTACCAACCCCATCTCCGTCAACTGAAAATAAAACACGTCGTCTTTGCGTTAAGACAGGTCACCATGAGGTCCAACTGGGGAATCCCCCATCTGGCACAAATAGGTTCCAAGCCTCTCTGGATAGCTCAGACTCTCCTGGATCCAGCTGTTGCCTGCTGAGGACGTTCACCTGCAAGTTGTCCACGCCTGCCACGTGCGAGGCAGCAATGCCCTCCAGATGGTATTCGGCCCAGGTGAAGAGGAGATAAGCTTCTCACGCTACGACAGGACTCTTTGTACCACCTTGGCAGCTGAGGTACTCCACCGTGGTGGCGAAAACACTTGAACCATCCGACCCTGCACCAGATCCAGAAATGCTTCCCAACACCCTGCACACTGCCCTGGTTTCTAGGCAGTTGATGGACCAAGCTCGTTCTGACTCCAACCACATGCCCTGTGCCACTCTGTCCAGGCACACTGCACCCCTGCCTCAGAGGCTGGCGTCCGTGGACACTACTACCCAGTCTGGGGTTTCGAGGGGCATTCCTCTCTGCAGATTGGAATCCACTAGCCAGCATGCCAGGCTGGATCTGGAGTGCGAGGTCAGGGGCAGCTGCACCTGATACTGCTCCAACACTGGGCTCCACCAGGACAGGAGCGCTTGCTGTAACGGCCTCAAGTGAGCAAATGCCCACGGGACGAGATCTAGCATCGAGACCATGGATCCCAGTACCTGTAGATAGTCCCAGGCCGTAGGAGCCTGCGTCGTCCTCAAGCAATTCACCTGCTGTTGCAATTTGCGCATCTGCTCCTTCGTCAGAGACACCCAGGCCAGGAGAGTGTCGAAGCAAGCCTCTAGATATTCCAGGACCTGGGAGGGAATCAGGTGACTCTTTGCAAGGTTGATCACCCACCCTAATGACTGCACATGACGAATCATCCGCCGACAGTCTTCCTCCAACTTCGCCTGGAGGAGCCAGTCGTCGAGGTATAGGTGCACCAACACTCCTTCCCGCCAGAGGACTGCCGCAACTATCATCATCACTTGGTGTGGGGTGCCGATGCCAGCCTGAAGGGGAGAGCATAAAAGTGGAAATGCTGTCCCAGGATCGAGAACCGCAGGAACCGCTGATTATCGCTCTGGATCGGGATATGGAGGTAGGCCTCTGTGAGGTCCAAGGAGGCGAGGCACTCTCCCTTGCACACCGCCGCAATCACCGTGCACAGGGTTTCCATTCAAAAACGCGGGACTTTCAGACTCTGGTTCACTTGTTGGAGGTCCAGAATGGGACGAAATGTCCCCTCTTTTTTTGGCACCACAAAAGTACACAGAGTACCATCCAGCCCCTTAATCTGCCTCTGGAACTGGAACGATGGCCTGCAGGCTTATCAGACAGCATAGTGTAGCCTCCACCATGGTTCGCTTGTTTAGGGAAGAACAGCACAACACCAGGCAGGCATCTCTGGGAGGGTGAGAAAATTCTTTTTTTTTAATTCTTTATTTATTTGTTTCCAATAATTACAACAAATAAATTTATAAACATATCACATTTAAGCGAGAATGACCATCTTAAAAAAACATACTAATCATCACAGTCTCTATAAATTGCAATATTTATCCATAGATGTCATTATTCACTAACACTTAAGGAAAAAATAGTAGTGGAATATTTCTATATGAACGGAATAACAGGAAAACAAAATTACTGTGCATCAATATAGATCCTACTCTTATCCTATACGGTCATTAATTTGCAAGAAGGTTTTTGAGAGCCTTTGGGTCTGTAAACAAATAGTTATTTTCATTCAATTTAATGTAACATCTGCATGGATACTTTAAGTTAAAACTCCCACCTTTTTCCAATATTTTTTCCCTGTACTGAAGAAAATTTTTTCTATGGACTTGCGTAGTTTTCGTTAAATCTGCAAAAATCCATACTTTCTGTCCGTAGAAGGTAGTTGTCCTATTTCTAAAAAAGGATCTCATTATATTATCCTTATCGGTAGAAAAAGCAAGTTGTACCAACAAGGTACCTCTCAACTTTATCTCTAATTCATCCTGCGATTTCTCCAATAGCTCCGATAAATAAATGGAACCACCAATATTCCCTACCTCTTTCTTACTCCCTTCTTTTAACTCATGGTTCTGCTCATTTCTCTTACCCCCTAAGTAAAATGCCTTTACAACAACAGGTAAACATTTCTCTGGGATTTTCAAGATTTGCATCAGATAATTTCTGAATAACTCATTAGGATTTATCTTTTTTATAATGGGAAAGTTGTTAACCCTAATATTTAAAGATCTAACCACATTTTCTAGGTTCTCCAACCTTTTATTTATCTCTTCCTCAGCCACAATCTGCTGGGATTGAATTTTCTCTACCTGTAATACTTTTTTATCTATTTTAGCAATTTCCACTTTTTGTTTTTCTAATTCAACGGCATTCACTACTGATGAATCTGAGGTTTTCTTTACCATTTCGGTTAATTTATTTATAGATGTATCTAATTTTACCATATAGTTCCAAAGACTTTCTAGGGTTATATTAGTTGGTTTCATAATTATTGGATCAGATTTTATAACTATATCTATGGAACCCTGTTTTTCTTTTACTACCTTACTTGTAGTTGGTGTACTAGAATCTAATGGGGTTTCACTTAAGCTATGAGAGATATTCAATATACCTTCATCATTCTTTTCTTCTACATTAATATTCAAATCTTTAAGTTCACTTTTCTTTGTTTGTACCACTAAAGGACTCAATATCCCCTCCTGCATATCACCTAGTATCTCTGGGGTTATTACACCCCTTCTACTAGGTGGAGATGGTGGAACCGGTGCCCCGGGGCTTAAAGATATTTCATTGACCAATAAGGGAACACCCCGTTCTGGTGTCTCTAATGCGGTCAGCTCTCCTGGGGAATTTTGAGAATCTATCCATTCCAGTACTGTTTTCTGTCCTAATACCAATGAAGCCACCTCACCAGAAGGCTTTATCTTAGCCTTCCTCTTAGTGTGTGGCATTATTAAGGCAAAATTTATTATCTCAAAACAGTACTGGATAACAAATGCACCCTTAATGTTAATATATATTCCACTTCTAGGAGCTTTGGGAGGTCTAGCAATATTATGAACAAGAATCAATCTTATTATCTCAATATAACTTTAAGAAACATAGCAAACCATATGAAATAAGTCCCAGCGAGGTCCCAGCAAGATCCCGGCAAAGTCCCTGCGAAGTCCTGGCTAAGCCCGGCAAAGCCTTACTTGCACGTGCCCCTTGAGCGCGCGCGGCTTTAGCAGCTCGCCGGCGTCTGCTGCGCGCCGCAGGAAGCTTTGTTTTTATAATCAGTTCCGGGTCCGGCCTCCTGCAGGCACCTCCCCCTGAGACAGGAAATCACCGCGGGCAGAGATGTAAAGAGAATACCGTCGGGGCAAGATAGCACTCACCCCCCGGAATCCACTGCACGCAAGAAACAGGTAATAGTAGCCTTCTCCTCCCGGCTCAGGTAGTTTAGGCACAGTTGCACTTTTAAAGTCAGTCCCGGGTCCCGCCTCCTGCAGGCACCTCCCCCTGAGACAGGAAATCACCGCGGGCAGAGATGTAAAGAGAATACCGTCGGGGCAAGATAGCACTCACCCCCGGAATCCACTGCACGCAGGAAACAGGTAATAGTAGCCTTCTCCTCCCGGCTCAGGTAGTTCAGGCACAGTTGCACTTTTAAAGTCAGTCCCGGGTCCCGCCTCCTGCAGGCACCTCCCCCTGAGACAGGAAATCACCGCGGGCAGAGATGTAAAGAGAATACCGTCGGGGCAAGATAGCACTCACCCCCGGAATCCACTGCACGCAGGAAACAGGTAATAGTAGCCTTCTCCTCCCGGCTCCGGGTGAGAAAATTCTAAGGAGTAACCGACGCAGATCACCTGCAGTAGCCACTGGTCGGTCGTAATTCTTGCCCACTTCTCATAGAATTGGGACAGCCATCCCCCTACCGCCGCCTCCGGGGAGTGGGTGCTCCTGATTTCATTGGGAGGCTTTGCTGGCTACAGCTCCCTGGCCGGAAACTCCTCTCACTGCCTGGTTGGTTCCACGAAAGGACATTTGACGTCCTGAGGAAGGCCCAGATCCATCGGAAGCGGAGGAACCCCCCCTTCCCGACTTAAATCTTCTGGAATCTCTGACCCGGGTCCTTGGGGCAAAGGCCTTCCGAAAGGGCTTTCTATCCTCCGGGAATCTATTCCCTTTGGCTTCTCCCAGTGATTTTACCAGCTGGTTCAAGTCCTCGCCAAACAGGAGCTTCCTCCTGAAGGGAAGATTGCACAAACGTGCTTTAGAAAAAGTGTCAGCCGAGCAATTCCGGAGCCACCGCGTCGGGCCGCCACTGAAGAGACCATGGAACACGCCAATATCCGTACCAGGACATACAGGGCATCCGCCATGTAAGCCACCCCCACCTCAAGGCGCACTGCTTGCACCTGGGACACGATCCCCAAGGCAGCTGGGTCCTGTGGTTGCTGAATCCAACACAGGCAGGCACACTGCATCATACTGGCACACACTGCCACTCAGAGGCTCAAGGCTGAGACTTCAAAAAGGCGTTTCAGGTGGACTTCCAATTTTCGATCCTGGGCATCCTTCAGGGCAGCCGAACCTGCCACAGGAATGGTAGTCTTCCTAGTAACAGCGGCGACTGCCGCATCTACCTTGGGGATCCGTAAGGGCTCCAAATGCTCTTCCAACAGTGGATACAGCTTGGCCATGGCCCGTCCCGCCTTGAGACCGGCCTCTGGGGCATCCCACTCCCTGCTGATAAGCTTCTGAATTTTCTTCGGAATTGGGAAAACCCGAGGGGAGTCCTCGCAGCCCATCCAGGACCGGGTTAACCCCTTCGCTGTCCGAATCCTCCTGTGACAGTTGGCGCCCCAGTTCCTCCAGAACTTGGGGAATAAGGGGACGCAATTCCTCCTGCTTAAACAGCCGGACCACCCGAGGGTCATCACCCCCCCAGGGGCGTCCAGCAACAACGGATCATCCCCGCCAGCAACTGGGTCCAGATCGGGATCAGTGTCACCCAGGGGCATGGCTAGACCCCCCACCAGGGGGTCCCCCACGATCCCCGCATCTCCACAGCTCCCTTGAGCCCGGAGAAGGTAGAACCTGTCTCTTCAGACGCTTGGCAGAGCCACCAGTGCTGTCTTAAGAGCTCCTCTTCACTGCCTTCCTGGCCAGGAAGGCTTCATGCCTTAGTAGCACAAACTCCGGGAAGAAACCTCCAAGTCCCACATCATCGCTACTGGAATCCGAAGTTGAATCCTTCAGGTCTCCCTGACTCGGTTCTATCACTGCCGGGGAAAGCGGGGGGGGGGGGGGGGGGGGGGGGCGGGGTTAGCTTCCTTCTTCTGAGTATCCATTGACCCTGGGGTTTTACCTTTCGCACTTAGGCTTTCTGGGCTTCTGGCCCTTGGCAGATGCCAAACCCCCCCCCCCCCCCCCCGCAGCACATGAGGCACAGAGAGAATGAGCATCCAACTCTAAAAGGCCCTACAGACCTTCACCAGGGCACTTTCAGACATGGCAGTCCTTCCCCCAGCTCCCCTGGGGTCCCAGAAGGCAGAAAATTTGTCGGGCTCAGCACTCAAAATGGCGCCCGCGCCAAAAATAGCCCAGGCTCAGCGCTCCGCAGAGGAGGAAGGAAGCAGGAAAAATTACTGCAGACCTCCGATTTGACCACGCAGGCCCTCAAGACGCCTGCCCTGAGGCTAAAAACGCCCAGGAGCTGCTTACCCGACCCGAGAAGGCTCTGGGCACTAGGATGCTCCTCCTTCCCCAGCCGAGCACTGCCTGAAACGAGAAGCCTCAGATAAAAGCCCGTGCAGAGAAAAAAACTGAAGGCAAGAATCTTTTCTTTTTACTCTAAGTAACAAAAAAATCCCCACAGGGGTACTTTCCTTTACAAGGCGCTGGAAGAGGGCTTCGGGGCATGGAGGGAACCAGTCCCCTGGCTATCCAACTCCCCGGAATCCAAGGGCTCTACAGCCAGGGGTATCCAACCCCCCGTTCGCCCTGCTCGACCAAAAGGATGGCCCGCGATCGGAACCTCACACCTCGGGGACCCTGCTAACACTCAGTCCAGAGCTGCAGGATGTACAACCACCATCTGCTGGAGACAGAGAAATACTGAGGAACTGCAGATGGCTCTAGGGTTATATAGCCGTGCCTCAAAGTTTTGTTCTCTCCTCCATCTGCTGGTGGGAGTGCATAACCCACTGGTCTGGACTGATCTGGGTATGTCCAGGAAAGTATATTTTGTAAAGACTGTTACAACAGATTAGAGATAAATTCTTCCTCAGTAAATTTACCCTTCTTTACATGATCTTATAACTTACAAGCAGGCCGATTCAGTAAAGTCCGTGGGAAAGCGGACGAACTCCGGCTCCACCGGCACACGCACCGGCCCTTTGCCGGTGCGCGCGATTCTGTATTTAAATTAGGTGATGCAGTAAAAACGGGGAAAAGGAGGAGCTAGGGACACTAGCGCGTCCCTAGCGCCTCCTTTTTGACAGGAGCAGCGGCTGTCAGTGGGTTTGACAGCCGACGCTCAATTTTGCCAGCGTCGGTTCTCGAGCCCGCTGACAGCTACGAGCTCGGAAACCGGACACCGGCAAAATTGAGTGTCCGGTTTTCGGCCCGTCAGCCGTGGGCCAAATTCAAAATTTTTTATTTTTTTTTAACTTTTCGGGACCTCCGACTTAATATCGCTATGATATTAAGTCGGAGGGTGCACAGAAAAGCAGTTTTTACTGCTTTTCTGTGCACTTTCCCGGCACCGGAAGAAATTAGCTAATTTCTGAAAGTAAAATGTGCGGCTTGGCTGTACATTTTACTTTCTGTATCCCACGCGCATACCTAATAGGGCCCTCAACATGCATTTGCATGTTGAGGGCGCTATTAGGTGCCACGGGTTGGACGCGCGTTTTCCTCCCCTTACTGAATAAGGGGCAAGGGAAAACGCTCGTCCAATAGCAGGCTGACGGAGCGCACTGTACTGTATTGGCCTGAAGGTGTGTGAAAAAGATTCTGAAAAACTTTAGATTTGTGCCAGCAATCATTTGCAAGCTGTGTCAATTCATTGTATAACGAAATATGTGTATTTTCATAAGCGAGATGTGACTCTGCTTCCTCTCCTCCCTGCATATTTCCTCCTCTGCTTCATCTGGGACAGGGCTGGCACCATAGCAAAGGATCTCCTCATAACCCATGGGCTACCCCCCCGGACATAATTGCCACTTGGCTCCATGTCATAAAAAAAACAGGTTAATCTAATCCTTGTATGTGCAAATTTGTAGTTATGATTGTCTCATCGATTTCCTTAATAAAAACATTATAACAGAAAATCTATGCATGAATTAGAGCAAAACCAGGACTGCATTAGCCTATTGCTTATTACCTAGAGCCAGCTAACAACCTTCCATACCGCAAATCCCAACCGTCCCATCTCCCGGCTTCCTGCGCTCTTGCTAAATATCAGTGAGGGCCTTGACTAAATTTGAGATTATGCATTATTATACTCCTTCGTCTCGAGAGAGCAGAGGATGGAAAACAGATGGCACTCTCCTGATACCCACCGTAGAAGCTCCAGGACCCAAAACGCGAACCCAGCGTATACCACCCCGCTGTATCACAGCCGCCATATTCCACCGATCGGCTTTCTACTACCTGGCCTGCCACTGAAGCCGCGCGGAAATATGGAGCGCTCCTAGGGACGAAGATGTTAAAGGAACAGCCCGTGCCCTGAGAACCAACACAAGCTAACAACTCTATTTTCTATTATTGTTGTTGTTGTTGTTTGATTTACTTTATTTTGCTGGAGACGAAATTGAGGTTGATTTGAAACTGAAGTGAGCGGCGTTTGATTACTTTCGCTTTACGCTCCGAGAATGACGCCGGAAGATGACGTCAAAGAGTCGGGCCTACAATAGCGTCATGACGCACGACGTCTTCCCTTTCTTCTGTTAGCTGTAAGGTGAGGAAATGGAGTCGGGATTGTGGTCGCTGGTATCCAGTTCCATCTATGTGGATAAAGCACTATTGGGGCCCCGCGAATGGATGCCTCACGCAGAGGGTTTCATCAAGCTACCAGGACTCGCTTTTTGGCGCTACTGAGCTATCCCTTGCTGCCCCTCCCCCGTGTGGCCTGTACCCGGTCTGAAACCGCGCTCGGGAGTGTCATTGGGCTGGGTACGGGTACCTGTGAATGTAGGCTGCGGTGGGTCAGGGCCGTCTCTGAGCGGGTGCCGTGGGGCAAGATGTAGGGTGATTGCAAATATCCAGAGGGGAGCTGTCCCAAACTCCTTTCTTTGGGATCCTCCGTTTACCTCTGTCAGGCGTTCGGTATCCTCACGGCCGTGGGCAGAGTGTCCGGGATCTATCAACTTATGCTCAAGCACCACATTGCCCCTAGTTGAGGTTAATGAGACCTCGTCTGGACCTGATCCTTGGGGGTTTGGAGAAGTGAAAGCGATGGATGTGTGTCCTGTGATTAATCCCAGTCCTTGTATTCCAGAATGAAGACCATTCTCAGCAACCAGATTCTTGACATCCCTGAGAAGGGTAAGCGCTTCCTACCTGCTGGGTAGTTTTAGTGGTGTGAAAAAAGAACTTGTAGTGCTCCCTTGGTCAATTTTTTACATTTTGGGACTTTTTTTTTCTTTCTTCTTTCTAGTGGACATCACCTTGAAGGGCCGCACAGTTATTGTGAAGGGTCCGAGGGGAAGTCTGCGCCGGGACTTTAATCACATCAACGTGGAGCTCTGCCTTCTGGGCAAGAAGCGCAAGAAGGTGAGGAGTTAAGGTTTTTTATTTTTTAACCCATGCTGGTGCTAGGTAGACAAACATTATCAAAGTAATTCTTCAATGTAGTGGAGTTGAAATGTATGTAGTTTTGGTAGGGAATTTCAGTGTTAGAACAAAAAGAAATTAGTGAAAAACTGACTTTCACTGATTTCTTTTTGTTCTAACATTGAAATTCCCAGGCAACAGAAAACAAAGGTATTATGTAGCCTTGAAAGGAAAACAATGATGCAATAATTTTGATAGTGGAAGACATTATATGATAGGATTTTTTGCTTTCCTATTCTGTGGTGCACCTTTGTTAGTACTTCACTACAAATATCTCCATAAGTAAGTCCCTAATAAGATCTGGGGTTTGAGGTCAGCAGGTAGTATGATTCTGTGAGGCACTCTTGAGTGGTAAATAGAGTTGGTTATACATGGGAATATTAATATGGCCCAGATGACAGTTGAGACAGTGCCCACATTCACATGTTTTGCTTATAATTAGGCATCCAGATTTGATGCTTTATCAAAATGTATGTCAGAGTGATATAGTTAGGATTACTTTTGTTCACAGACTGCATGGTTCATCTTTGTTTTGCAGCTTCGTGTGGATAAATGGTGGGGTAACAGGAAGGAATTGGCCACAGTCCGCACAATTTGCAGTCATGTGCAAAATATGATCAAGGGTGTCACACTGGTAAGCACACACTGAATTTTGTGAGCTTTGTATGAATATAGAAATTGGTGGTTTTATACTGCTTCCTTTTCTCCATTGTAACTGGAGTGGAAAGTGGAGGTTACTATTGGTCCCAACTTGCCACTTTTATTTTTGTAAATAGAAAATTACTACTGGCATTAGTTGAGAATAGATCCAAAGGACAGCACAGTTTTCAAAATTTACAGATAGTGTTTTTGATACACTTTTCAGTTTTATTGCCTTTATAGTCACATGTGTTGATTTGTTTAATTTCAGGGCTTTCGTTATAAGATGAGGTCTGTGTATGCTCACTTTCCAATCAATGTAGTTATACAGGAGACTGGTTCACTCGTGGAAATCCGGAACTTCTTGGGTGAGAAGTACATCCGCAGGGTGCGCATGAGACCAGGTATCCCCAAACCTTTATTTATAGGAAACATTTCTTGTAAGTGATTCAGTAGTTATTTAATCAGGATTTATTATGTGTTTTGATTTTTATTACATTTCTTATTAAGTCAAAGCTCTGACGTAGACTATATCTACGTATACCCTCTTAGGAATACATAGATGTTGGGGATATGATAGACTTTAAAGTACCTTAAAGGTATGCATGCACAAGAAGCAAACCTTATTCATAAGAGAGACTATTCTAGAAGAATAGGCAGCATGATATAAGGCTCCAAGGGGAGTAGACTCAGCATCAACAAAAAATATTTCTTCATTAAAAGGGTCATGGATGCTTGGAATAGACTCTGGGTGGAGGTAGTGGAGACAAAAATGGTAATACATCTGTGAGGAGCTTTTTTTTCCCCCAATATTTTTAAACATTTCTTAAGCTGCTGTTCAAAAAAATATACCCTGCATGCCAATCTGATAGATAACTATGAGCCAATGACAAATTTACTGATTTTTTTCCCCAAGTTGTTACAGCAAGTTGTGGATGGAAGAGATAAAACAGTATTGGAATTCAAGAAAGCATGGGATGGGCCAGCTCACTGACAGCGCTATGCAGAGATCTGGATTAGATTCCCAGCTTGGGACTGTAGTGGTGATGTAGAGGCAGTTTCAGTCTCTGGCAGTGGTGGTGCCTGCGATTGCAGGGGTCTGGAAGAAGCCTAGGTACATGGCCCCCAGCTGAAATAGCTAGACTATCATAAATTGTGAGAAAAAAATGGAGGGGGAGGAATCCCTGCTTGATTACAAGTGAAGGTTCATGACATGGTACCAGATCCCAGCCCTGATTTTGATTGCACTGAAAGCCCAAAGGTGTAGGAGAAAACTGATTAATTAAAAAAAAAAAATCTTGCAGTAAGCACAAAGGATCCCAAGTTATGAAGAAATGAGGGGAAGACAACAGATCAATTGGGATCTATGACAATGCACCAGGAATGAAATTAGTTAGGTCTAATGGTCTGTACTTGTCATATTCTTCTCTCAAGGCTGGTTAGTGAAATTGGTTTAAATCTATTTGGACAATCAATCTGGCTAGGGCAGGAAGATCTAGTGAGGGCCCAGTTTGTCTGCCTCTGCAGCATTGTCTGACACAAGATCTGGCATCCTTGCTTCATGCTCAGCATGGATATCAGCCCTCCCAGAGCATGTTCTGAAATGGAAGGTAGATGTGCTGTATGGGGTGTTACTTTGGACACAGATTATAATTGTTAAAATCCTTTCATTACTTAACTGTCCTGGAGTTGATTCTGTTTGTTATTTTGATGAGTTGTATTGTTAATGGTAGCAGGGAAGATTTGTCTCTTTAACACTGAGATCTGCAACAGAGGTGAGATATTAAGGTAGCAAACAAACTGAGGGGTGATCTGAGAAACTCTGCAGTATTTTACAGTACCTGGCAGCTGGAAGTTTCCCTTTGTGTCAGCTGGACCAAAGGGGGTTAATTTTGTGGCATTAGTTTGAAAATGAGGCTTGGCCTGTTTCCCATTCTCAAGGTGTTGTGATGTTATAATGTTCTATAGTGTTATTGGTCAGAAAGCTACTGCTTTGGATTATGACTGGCCCACAGAGAATTGCCTGAGAATGTGCCCAGAACACTCTAGTCTAGTCTTTACTGAGAAGTGCAGTGGACTAGAACTTTTGGAACTTGTACTACTTCTGAACAGTATCCTGTGAATAGAATAACAGAGCTTCCCTCAGCACTGGCTAATTAAAGTAACCCTTGATGAGGTAGTGTTTGTGTACTCCCTTTTTCTTTCCACCTGTTTGTTTTGCAAGTTATATTTTCCATATTCACGGTTACTCCTTTTTAAACTTCTTAGTTTGTTAGCTCTTTCTCTGACTGATTAACCTATAATCTGTCCTTGGGTGACCTGTGTATTTGTATTTGGTCTGCACTTTCTCTGGGAACTATGTGACCCCTGGGTTTTGTGCAATTGGTGTTCCTAGAAACCACCAAGGAATAGCTTGTGGAGCGGGTTACTTGCCCAGAAGCCAGCAAAAATCCAGTTGGCTGGTGCTTACCAGTATAGGGGCAAGTATGCAGGCTTAGGTGGCGCTTGAGCAGTGCTAGGCAGGCCCCACCAAGAAACCAGGGGGGTTAACACTAAGTGAGAGTTAAGGGATAGTGTTAAGGTGGTATATGACAACGATCATATCTGTGTGGCAAGAGTGCAGAAAAGCAGTAATTGGAAAGATGTTACAGTGCACAGGGAGAGGCATTACCAGAAGAAAGGTGATAATGCCTCTGTATAACTCATTAGTGAGGCCTCATCTGAAAGGATATAGACAGAGAAGATGCAGTCCAGAGAAGGACTACCAAAATCGTGCAGGATGTACACCAAAAGCCTTATGAATTTGCCTATACCCTTGAAGAGAGAGAGAGAGAGAGGGGATATTAGACGTTCAGATATCTCAAAGGTATAAATCACAAGAAACAAACATTTTTCTGTGCAAAGGAAGTTCAAGAACAAGGTTATGATGTAAGACACAAACATAGCAGACTTGGTAGTAATATTAGAAAATATTTCTTCATGAAAAAGGGTGGTGGATGTGTGGAATGGCCTTTCACATAATGGAAATAGTGACAAAGTCAAAACGGAAAAATATTGACAAGAATCATATAGCTGTTCACTACAATGGAAAGAAGGCAAAAGTTCAGTTTATTGGACAAAAACAAGTGAACATCTATTGCAATAAAAAGTAAATCCAAAGAGGTAAAGAATGTAATTAGTCCAGCAAAAAATCCTCAACACAAGCCACATTTCACAATAAGTTGTCTCAAGGGGAATCTGGAACAAATCTAAAGATGAAACAGAAAAAAAAACATCAATAGACAGCAAGCAAAGCATATAGTTGTGCTCATAAGTTTACATACACCCTGGCAGAATTTGTAAGATATGTAGCATTTTAAGGAAACATGAGTGATCAGAAAAAATCACGTCTGTTATTTTTGTTTCAAATTAAACTATTTTCTAACATGTAGCAAGAAGGACTCAGGACCAATGGGTTATGTGCTCCCCTGCTAGCAGATGGAGATGGAGTCAGGTTTCCAAGCTGACGTCACTAGATATACCCCTGCAGTGACCTCAGCCTTTCAGTATCTCTGTCTCCTAGCAGATGTGGACACTATTCCCACACCAGCAGCGGGGTTCAGTGGGATTGCAGCACTAATTCAGAAGAGAAATTTTACCTTCAAATTGAAAGGAAGATAGAGCCCCGCCCTCCTGCGATGATATCTAACGGTCCTTCTCCCAGTTGAGAACTCCTCAGGTGATTTCCAAGATCCCTCAGAGGTGTGCCTTGGTCCAGTAGCCTGCTCCTGGCATGGACCTTGCTGCTGAAACAGCTGAAAGGCAGCGGGTGCAGAAGCAGAGTGTAGTGTGAATGCCAAAGCCTCCCCCCCAACCCGGAGACCGTCTCTGTACTCAGCTGGTAAATGCTGAGACCAGATAAGTAGAGAAGAACTCCTCCAATCCAGAGACGTCTAAGGGCTTCAATAATCCCTTCCTCCGATCTCCTTGCTTGGTGCACCATACCAGCATCGTTTCCAATCCGTTTGGATGAGGGAAGGGGGTTTCTAAGTGGATTGAGTGTTGAAGATGGTAGGCCAAGCAAGAGTGAACTGCTGTAATCAGTGCTAGAAAAGATCAGTGACTGTAGAACTGTTCTAAAGTCACTTTGAGTTAGTAGTGGCTTTAGTCGTCTGAGAGTCAAAAGTTAGCTGTAAGCCTCTCTTAGTTTATTTGATATATGCTTTTTGAAAGTAAGTTTGGTATCAATAATTATTCCTAGGTCTCTAGCACTGTCAGTTGGTTTAATTGTGATATTGTCTTGGAATGATAGATTTGTTTGTCTTACATTTGTGGGTTTCCTTTCTAACAATATAATTTCAGTTTTATCAATGTTTAACACCAATGTCATGTTTGTTAGTACTTGCTTAATTACTGTTCCCTGTACGTACCTGGATCAGTCCAGACCGTGGGTTATGTCCCCAATCCAGCAGATGGAGTCAGCCAAAACTTTGAGGGGGCGTCACCATAAGTAGAACTACCCCCTCTGCAGGAGTTCAGTATCTTCTGACTCCAGCAGATGCGAGTAGGGAATTTGGAGTGCTCCCAATTCAGCATAAGCTTTTAACTTTGTCTTTGGCTGCCCTTTCTTGGGCTATTGCCTATTTCTTTTGAATCAGGTTTGAATCAAGTTTGTTTAAAAAAAAAAAAAAAAAAAAAAAAAAGAAGACTCTGATTGAGTTAATTAATTAATTGAGGGGTTCAACTTTGGGGAGGCGTGGCTTACCTTCTGTTTGTGTCTTCCTTGTTTTCTCTACAGACGGGGTAAGTTGGTGTTGCTTTTACTTTTCAGCTCCCCAAACTCCCCTGCTACCTCGCGGAGGCCGACAGCACCGGCCTCTCCGCGCTTGCCACATTGCCAGCGGCCATCTTGAGCGCCTCGTGGGCGGCTCGGAAAGGCAGGCAGGCAGGCTTTTTCTTCTTCACGGGTAGTGCGGCCAGGAGGGCCCCCCCGCGCCTTCTTATTCTTCACGTCGGCGGGCAGTGCAGGCCATCGGGCCCCCCCCGCGGCGGCGGCGTTTCGGCTCGCGGGACCCCGAGGCTCACTTTTTTATCCTTTTTGAGCACTTTCGTTTTTCGCGGTTTTTTTCGGCACCGCGATGCCGCGGCCGACGCGCTGCGCGGCTTGTGGCGAACCGGGGTCCCGCATCTCCAGGGAGGGCATCTGTGCCCGGTGTCTTCCCGGGGGGGAAGGCACCTCACAGCCCGTTGCCGATTTCTCTTTTCTAGCGCCTCTGCCAGGACGCCGGGGGCGGGCCCCTCCCACAGGCCTGGCGGGAACGGCGGCCATCTTGAGCGCTCGGCGCCCCGCGGCACCTCAGGAGAGAGCGAATGACAGGGAGTCGGAACCGGACTCGCCCCCGACCTTGCTGCCGGAGCAGGGCCCGCAGGGGCAGGAGAGCGCGGACGTGCCCCCCTCCAGAGCCCCCGCGGCGAGACCGGGGTTTTCCCCGGAGTTCGTCCTTCTTATGCACACGGCATACCTGCAGGGCCTGGATACACCGGTGGACCCCCCCCCTGCCAAGATATGCCGGACCTCGCCTTCGGCTCAGGCCCCCCCCGTTGCGGCGGGAGCGGGGGCCCCTCGTCTTCCCGCACGTGCTCGGGTTTCGCCAGCGACAGGGGGAGCGGCGCCGGACCCAGTGGACCCTGACCCGGACTTCATGGATCTGGGGCAAGGGGACGCCACGACGGAGGGGGACGATCCGCGTACGCTGCGCCTTTTCCAGAGGGAAGAGCTGGACGAGCTCATCCCACGTATCATTCAGGAGCTGGATCTGGATCCGCCGCCTGACCCGCCTGCCCCAGTAGCGCCGGCGGTGGTCACATCCTCAAAGAAAGGAGATCCGGTCCTGGCGGCCCTGCGCCCGAGGGCGAGGGCTTTCCCCATTCACGACTCGTTCCTGCAGCTCCTCACGAGGGAATGGGATACCCCCGAGGCGACTCTGAAAGTGGGTCGTGCCATGGAACGGCTGTACCCGCTACCTCAAGATTTCCTGGATCTCATCAAGGTTCCGAGAGTTGACTCTGCAGTCTCGGCGGTCACGAAGAGGACGACAATCCCGGTGACAGGGGGCACGGCCCTGCGGGATACACAAGATCGCAAATTGGAGATCTTCCTGAAAAGAGTCTTCGAGGTCTCCGCGCTGGGTATGAGAGCAGCGATGTGCAGTTCACTCGCCCAGCGGGCAAGCCTCCTGTGGGTTCAACAACTTCTCACCTCCCAGGATCTGCCAGCGGCGGAGGCCGCCCAGGCGGACAGGTTAGAAGCTGCAGTGGCGTACGGGGCGGATGCCTCGTATGACCTGTTCCGCGTCCAGGCAAGAGCGATGGTCTCGGTGGTGGCGGCCAGACGGCTGCTGTGGCTTCGCAATTGGGCGGCAGATACGTCTTCCAAGTCGAGTCTGGGCTCCCTACCCTTCAAGGGTAAGTTCCTCTTTGGGGAGGATCTGGACCAGCTCATCAAGTCGCTGGGGGAAAATGCGGTTCACCGCCTCCCGGAGGATAGATATCGCCCTTCCCGGGCGTTTGCTTCGTCCCGGACTAGAGCCAGGGCGCAGCGGCGTTACAGGAGCTACAGGCCGGGGGGCTCCAGGCCGCCCGCTTCCCGGGCCCAACCCTGGTCGCGCTCCTTTCGCGGCCGCAGGCCCGCGCGCCCCGCTCTCGGGACAGGTAACCCCTCCTCCAAGTCTTCACAATGATGCCAGAGTCGCCCACTCCACCGTCCCCAGGATCGGGGGGCGTCTGAAGTTTTTCTACAGGGAGTGGGCGCGGATTACCTCAGACCAGTGGGTCTTGGACACCGTAAAGCTGGGTTACGCGTTGGAATTTGTCCGGCCACCGAAGAGTCGCTTCGTATTTTCCCCTTGTGGCTCGGCCCTCAAGCGGCAGGCGGTGCAGTCAACGCTGAACAGGCTTCAGGAGATAGGCGCTATTGCGCCCGTGCCCTTCGGAGAGGTGGGCTTGGGCCACTATTCAATCTACTTCGTTGTGCCAAAGAAGGACGGGTCGTTTCGGCCAATTCTGGATCTCAAGGAGGTCAACAAGTCCCTCCGAGTGCTCCGTTTTCGCATGGAAACGCTGCGGTCGGTGATCGCAGCGGTGCATCGGGGGGAGTTCCTTGCCTCCCTGGACCTCACGGAGGCTTACTTGCACATCCCCATTCGGCCGGATCATCACCGTCTTCTGCGATTCAAGATACTGGACCAGCATTTCCAGTTCATAGCTCTCCCGTTCGGACTGGCGACGGCACCACGCACCTTCACCAAGATTATGGTAGTCGTGGCTGCGGCTCTCCGGAGGGAGGGTATCCTGGTTCATCCCTATCTGGACGACTGGCTCATTCGCGCGAAGTCGTTCACCCATGGCCAGGCGGCCGTGTCCAGGGTGCTACAGTTTCTGCATTCCCTGGGATGGGTGGTGAACTTCTCCAAGAGCTCCCTCGTACCCTCACAGCGCTTGGATTTCTTGGGGGCGACCTTCGACACCCGGCTGGGCAAAGTCTTCTTGCGACAGGACAAGGCGCTTTCTTTGCGGGATCACATACGACGATTCTCTGTGTTACCGGAACCCACCTCATGGGATTACCTGCAACTCCTGGGGGTGATGGGATCCACCATAGATATGGTCCCCTGGGCGTTTGCACATTTCCGGCCCTTGCAGTGGGCGCTCCTCTCCCGTTGGAAGCCGGTCTCGCAGGACTACCAGATGATTCTGCCACTTCCTCAGAAGGCCAGGGACAGTCTGGGCTGGTGGTTGGATCCGGCGAACCTAGCCCGAGGCGTGTCCCTCGACTTACCGGATTGGGTGGTGGTAACCACCGATGCCAGTCTAGCGGGCTGGGGCGCGGTCTGCGATCGCAGCGCCACGCAAGGAACGTGGTCGGCGGTGGAGGCGACGTGGTCCATCAACCGTCTGGAGACCAGGGCGGTCAGGCTCGCCCTGCGGCACTTTCTCCCGCTCCTCCGAAACCGCGAGGTCAGAGTGCTATCGGACAATGCGACCACCGTGGCCTACATCAATCGCCAAGGAGGCACGCGCAGTCCACAAGTCGCGCTGGAAGCAGCGCTGCTCATGCAATGGGCGGAGCGTCATCTCGTCCGGCTGGCAGCGTCACACATCGCCGGGGTGGACAATGTTCAAGCGGACTTCCTCAGCCGTCAACGGCTGGATCCCGGGGAGTGGTCTCTGTCCGACGAGGCGACGCAGCTTCTCGTTCATCGGTGGGGGGCTCCCCACCTAGACCTGATGGCATCCGCTCTAAACGCCAAAGCTCCCCGCTTCTTCAGCCGGCGAAGAGAGCGCGGTGCCGAGGGGGTGGACGCCCTGGCACTTCCTTGGCCGGCACATCTGCTGCTCTACGCTTTTCCACCGTGGCCCCTAGTCGGCCGGATGCTCCGCAGAATAGAAGGACATTCGGGGACGGTGATCTTCGTCGCCCCGGAATGGCCCAGGCGACCCTGGTTCGCGGACCTGCTGCAGCTGGTGGTCGACGGCCCGATCAGGCTGGGGCACCTCCCCTTCCTCCTACACCAGGGCCCGGTATTTTTCGAGCAGGCAGAACTCTTCTGTCTTGCGGCCTGGCTTTTGAGAGGCGACGCCTCCGGCGCAGGGGGTACCCGGAGGCGGTAATATCAACGCTGCTGCGGGCGCGCAAGACGTCCACGTCGGTGGCCTACGTTCGCGTCTGGAAGGTGTTCGAGCGGTGGTGTGCCAGCCAGGACACTAGCCCCACAACGGCTTCGGTCCCTCAGATCCTTCAGTTCCTGCAAGACGGGGTGGACAAGGGACTAGCCTACAACTCGGTGAGAGTCCAAGTTGCCGCTCTTGGTTCGTTGTTGCGTGATGGGGGCTCTCTCTTGCAGCACGCGGACATTGCTCGGTTCCTCAAGGGTGTCAAGCACCTCCGGCCTCCGCTACGGGATCCTTGTCCCTCCTGGAGTCTCAACCTGGTGCTGCGAGCCCTGTCGGGGCCTCCGTTCGAACCTTTGCGCACCGCGACACTCAAGGATCTCACCTTCAAGGCGGTATTTCTGGTGGCAATCTGCTCCGCTCGGCGTATATCAGAGTTACAAGCGCTATCGTGCAGGGAACCCTACCTCCGGTTCTCCGACTCGGGAGTCTCGATCCGCACCGTCCCTTCCTTCCTACCGAAGGTGGTCTCTGTTTTTCATGTGAACCAGACGGTGGAGTTGCCGTCCTTTTCCGCCTCCGAGCCGAAGTCTCTCCGACTCTTGGATGTTCAACGCACACTGCGTCTATACCTGGAGGCTACCAACGAGTTCCGGACTTCCGACCATCTATTTGTCCTTTGGTCCGGTCCGAAGAAAGGCTCCCAGGCCTCCAAGACAACCATTGCGAGATGGCTGAAGGCGGGTATTGCCGCTTCCTATGTTGGGGCGGGGCGGACGCCTCCGCCTGGCATTGTAGCGCATTCTACAAGGTCTCAGGCGGCCTCCTGGGCGGAGGCGCGCTCGGTCTCATCCCAGGAGATCTGTCGGGCGGCTACCTGGAAGTCGTTGCACACGTTCGCGAGGCATTACCGCCTACACCTCGCCTCTTCAGTCACGGGACTTTTTGGTGAACAGGTTCTCCGAGCAGGCCTCGCAGGACCCCACCCGATTTAGGGAAGCTTGGGTACATCCCACGGTCTGGACTGATCCAGGTACGTACAGGGAAAAGAAAATTATTACTTACCTGCTAATTTTCGTTCCTGTAGTACCATGGATCAGTCCAGACGCCCACCGCTTTTGGGTTTTCTACTCCTGCTTCATCTTGCTCGTGGGAACGGTAAGGGTTTCTGTACTTCACCACTTGTCCATTTTTCACTGTTGTCCCAGCCTCAGTGCCTCACAAGTTGACGTGTTGTCCTTGTTGCCTCCTACCCGTTGTAGGACGCCCACTGTTAGTCTGTTATTACAGTTACATGGCTGGTTGTTGCCACTTTTCTATAAACTTGATTCAATGAGGGGGTTCGGGTTTTTCTACTCGGGCTTTGATATACTCGATACTGAACTCCTGCAGAGGGGGTAGTTCTACTTATGGTGACGCCCCCTCAAAGTTTTGGCTGACTCCATCTGCTGGATTGGGGACATAACCCACGGTCTGGACTGATCCATGGTACTACAGGAACGAAAATTAGCAGGTAAGTAATAATTTTCTTTTAGATACATTGTTGTTAGTTTGTAGGTCTTTTCAATTGTGTCATGTATCGGGATCAAAATTTGAATATCGTCTGCATATAAAAAGTGCGTAAGACCTTGTCCAGATAAAAGATGACGTAAAGGCAACAGATATATATATATTAAATATTGTCACTGACAATGCAGAGCCCTGAGGAATGCCAGTATCATGGGTTGTCCTATCTGATGTTACCCTATTAACTTGGACTTGATAGGATGAGAACCAATGTAGAGTTGTTTCTTTTAGTCCTATCTTAGCCAGTCTGTCAAACAGTATTGAATGATTTACTATATCAAAGATCGAGCAAAATTAACAGGTAACTTTGCCCACTGTCAAAGCCTCTCAATACTGTGTCTGTTAATGCTAGTAATGGAGTTTCCGTATTAAAGTATTTCCTCAATCCAAACTGGATTTCCTGAATCCAAACAGGAAACCTTTTCAATTAATTTAGATAAGAATGAAAGGTTTGATATGGGTCGATAGTTAATCAGTACGGATGGATCAAGATTTTTTTTTTTTTGGTCTGATTATGGCGCATTTTAATATTTCTGGGAAATGCCTTTCGCGTAGAGAAAGATTAATTATGGATGCTACTAAAGGAGCAATAATATTTCCAATCCCCATTTGTCCAACAGTACGCGCAGTGCAGGCCGACCTGTGCACCTAACATGCGCGTAAATACGCGCATAGCTGCGCGCACACCCTAGCACACAACCGGCTGCTTAGATCTATGCACGCTGAGGCAAGTCTTGGCGCGCTCGAGAGCCATTAACCGGCTAAACGTACAAGCTACAGAGGTAGCAAAGAAACTCAGATGACTCCCCCCTTTGTGCTGCCTTCCATATTAGGGTTGCACAGTCTGACCTTGAATCCTGCCTGAATCAACACTGTGAGGAGGCTGGATTCTCAGAACTTTTTCAAGTCCGGACCAACCCAGTCAGAGGATGGGTCAGCCACGACCTTATTTGACAGAATCCCAGAACTGCGTCATCATCTTCGAGAGGTCAGTTCAACGGCCTCTACCCCGGTTCCTCCTGGGCCAAATATGGACTTGGCAGCCTTCTCTTGGTTGGAATTTTTTCAGGGCCTTCAAGCCTTTGTTCAGGTGCAGTCACCCCCTTCCCCTGCCCAGGCTGAGCCCCAGCTGGGGAGGCCTCGCCCTCCAAGCCCTGTCAGCATGCCTCGGGATATGCCTTGCCTCACCAAAATTATCCCTGCAGGGACATAGACACCACAAACAGAGATTCATTGGAGGCTGGGGAAATCCCTCCAGGTCTGGAGCCATACCGGACCATGCTTCGATTTTTCCACAAAGATGAATTACCGGCCCTAGTCTCCCAGACCTTGAAGACTCTGGGAGTTCTGGGCACAGACCCTATGTCAGAGCCAAAGAAGAAGCCAATCTTGTTGGCTTCTTCTTTGGCTCTTTCTTTGGAAAGCCTTTTGCTATTTCCCGATGCTGGAAGCTATCTAGGAGTTGATTGATCTGAAATAGGATGCCCCGGAGGCAAGTTTTAAAGGAGGTCAGGCCTTGGAGGCCTTATACCCTTTGGACTTAGGGGTTAAGGAATGCCTAAGTTTCCTGAAAGTGGTCACCCTGGTCTGCGCTGTCTCGAAGCGAATAACTATCCTTGTAGAGGGAGGAGCGGCCTCGAAGGGTGCTCATGATAGGCGGTTGGAATCCATCCTTAAGCAAGCCTTTGACATGACAGCAATGACACTGCAGATTGCTTCCTGTTGTGCCCTGGTGGCTCGTTCATGTCTGCTCCTCGAAAGAGAGAGGCAGATAACTCAGGGGCACATGCCGGAGAGGCGATCGAACCCGCTGCGGCCTTCCTAGTGGATGCAAGCTCTGACCTAGTGTGTACCTTTGCCAGAGGATTATCCTCAGTGGTGGTGACCAGAAGACAGCTATGGTTGCAAAATTGGTCAGCGGACACAACCTCTAAGGCAAACCTCACAAAGACGCCCTTTAAGGGATCCCTTCTATTCAGAAGCGAATTGAAGAAGCTAGCCAGTAAATGGGGTGAATCTCCAGTGCCCCGGTTACCGGAAGATTAGAAAAAGAGGTCACAGCACCTCTCACCCATGAGTGGTCAGGCCAGGGGCTCCCAGCGGCTCCGGCCCTACAGAGACTTCTCATTTCAGTCATCTTGGTCCTTTTGGAGCTGGCAACCAAAAAGAGGAACAGGTTCGGGCTCAGGCTTGATCCAAACTTCTCAATGAAGTTTTGCCAACCTATCCATGGGATGAGGAGATAGAAGAGAGATAGTCGGCCCCCTATCAGTGGTGGGTCAAGGTCACGTCGAACAAATGAGTACTGGACATCATACCAGAAGGATACGCTATGGAATTTTACTGTCCCTCAGGAGAGGTTCACGATGTCACCATGCCACTGGCAGTGGAATCCACACTGATAAGACTCCTCAGTGTGAGGGCTATAACTCCGGTACCTATGCCCCAAGTAAATACGGGGCGTTATTCCATCTATTTCATCATGACCAAGAAAGAGGGCGCAAGAGCGTCAACCAGCACCTTAAATTATTCACTTCTTATTTTATTTTATTTAAAATTTTTATATACCGGCATTCATGTTGCAAACACATCATGCCGGTTTACATATAACAGGGGTGTACAATGAACAGTTGAATAACCTATTAGTGTAGAAGGAAGCAGTTACAAATAACAAGGTAATAGAACTGGGAGAAGAGAAGAAAAGGGAGAGAATTAGGTATAGGTATTTACATTAGTAATAACATTTTTACATGTGGAAGTGGTAGATCTGGCTGAATAGAATAGAACCTTCTATTCTAACTTCTGCATGGAAACTCTTCGCTCCATCATAATGGCAGTGTAACTGGAAGAGTTCTTAACCTCCCTGGACCTCTCAGAGGCCTACCTTCATATCCCAATCCATCAAGACCACTAGTGTTTCCTACGCTTTCAGTACTGGGCTGCTATTACCAGTTCCGGGCATTGCCCTTCATCCTGACGACTGCCCCCAGAACATTCTCCAAAATTATGGTGGTCGTGGCAGCACTGAGGAAAGAAGGGATCCTGGTGCACCCTTACTTGGACGACTGGCTGATCTGAGTGATGTTGGAGGCGAGCCCTCCAGGTGACCAGCACTGTCAGCTCTCTCCTACGGGAACTATGGTCATGAACAAGAGCAGCCTCAAGCCCTTCCAGTCCTTAGAGTACCAGGGGGTCCAGTTCGACACCAAGCAGGACAAGGTCTTCCTCCCTCGAGGAGAAGGAAGCTGATGGAATAAGTGCATCGGTTGACAATCACAACGCGCCCCAGGGTGTGGAACTATCTCCAAGTCCTCAGCCTTATGGCATCAACCCTGGAGGTAGTACCGTGGGTGAGGGCGCACATGTGGCCTCTTCAGCACTCCCTGCTGTCACATTGGAACCCACTTTCTCAAGACTACTCGTTTCACCTCCACCTACTGACAGAAGTATGCTCTTGGCTCCAGTTGCTACAGGAAGTTCATCTAAGCAAGGGTGTAAGCCTGTACCCACCGAACTGGATTGTCCTCATGACGAACTTAGCCTCCGAGGGTGGGGAACTCACTGTCACTGTCCAGGGGTGATGGACCAAGGAAGAGGTGAGCTGGAAATAAACCACTTGGAAGATTAGCATGCCTGCATTCAGCCACAGGCTCCACAGACAAGAAATCCGCTTGATGTCTGACAACGCAACAACAGTTGCCTACATCAACTGCCAGGGAGGATCCAAAAGCCACCAAGTGTCTCTGGAGATAGACCCCCCCTTATGGAATGGGCGGAGTTGAACCTACAAGGGATCTCTGCCTCCCACATAGTGGGAAAAGACAATGTCAGAGCAGTCTTTCTCAGCAGGGAAAGCCTGGATCCAGGGGAATGGATGTTGTCGACTAAAGCCTTCCAGCTTCTAGTAGATCACTGGGACCTCCCATCCATTGACATACTGGCTACATCTCACAATGCGAAGGTTCCCCGGTTCTATAGTCACAGACAAAATAAGCATTCCCAAGGGATCGACGACCTCATCCAGACCTGGCCAGAGGAGGACTTAATGTACGCTTTCCTTCTGTGGCCTCTACTGGGCAAGATCATTCACAAGCTCGAATACCACAGAGGATTAGTCCTTCTGGTAGCCCCGGATTGGCCCAGGTGCCCGTGGTATGCAGACATGCAGTGGCTTCTCGTGGAGAGTCCTCTTTACCTCCCCCTGCACAGGGACTTTCTCCAGCAAGGCCTGAATCTTCATGAAGATCCATCTCTATTCTCTCTTATGGTCTGGCCCTTGAGAGGGCTCGCCTGACGAAGCGTGGTTATTCGGCGGCCGTGATCGCCACATTGCTCTGCGCACGGAAGTTTTCAACGTCCCTGACATACGTATGGATCTGGAGAATATTTGAGGCCTGGTGCGAGGAACGTGGGGTTCCCCCACAAACAGCCAAGATACCCATGATTCTGGAATTTTTACAGGATGGCCTGAACAAAGGATTGTCCCTCAACTCCCTGAAGGTCGAGGTGGCAGCCCTCTCTTGCTTCAGGGCCAAGGTGAACAGAAACAGTCTGTCGGCGCATCCAGACTTGGCCCGTTTTCTAAAAGGGGTTAAATGACTCAGACCACCCTTAAAGTATCTGGTCCCCCTATGGAACCTCAATCTAGTATTGGGCTTCCTAGCAGGGCCTTCCTTCAGACCATTGTGCAGTCTGGCGCTACGCCTATTAACACTAAATACTGTATTCTTGGTGGCGATATGCTCGACTCGTATCTCTGAACTACAGGCGCTGTCTTGTTGGGAACCATTCCTTTGATTTACTCCAGTATCAGTACAGCTTCAGTCCGTCCCCTCCTTACCAAAATTAGTCTTGGAGTTTCACCTGAACCATCCATCTCCTTACCGTCCTTGGATAGACGCAAGGACGCAGAAGACTACCGCCTTCTTCGCCATCTAAACGTCTGTAGACTTTTAGTGCGGTATCTGGAACGTTCAGATCCGGTACACAAGATCACTTGTCTTCACGGGGGAAAAACTGGGCAAAGCGGCTTCACGAGCCACCGTAGCTCGCTGGATCAAGGAAGTAATCAAGGGAGCTTACGAAGAGGCAGGGAAGCCTTTTACCCCCTTCAGGTCAAAGATCATTCTACCAGGGCCCAGGTAGTAACCTGGGCTGAAGCTAAGCTACTGTCTCCCGCCAACATATGTCAAGCAGTGACATTGTCCTCCTTACACACCACCTCCAGGTTCAACTGCCCTTAAACGTCCAGGCCCGAGAGGACTTAACCTTTGTGAAGCTGGTGCTAACCGGACCACGGGCAGCCTCCTGCCCCATTCAGGAGTAGCTTTTGTACATCCCATTGCTCCTGAGTCCATCTGGCTACACACTAGGAAATGGAAAAATTACTTATCTGATAATTTCGTTTTCCTTAGTGTAGACAGATGGACTCAGCATCCTGCCCACGGCTGCCCAGGAGAGGTGCCAAGAAATCATCCATGAGGCGAACCTCGATTCCATGTGATCGCTTTGTTTCCTCTGTTTTTTTTTTCTAACTTTTCTGTTGACAAGTAACAATAAAACTCAAGAAAGCCTAAGATAAGCCCTCCCCTCTCTTACCTTCCAGAAAGTGAGGGGAGGGCCAGAGATTATCTGGTTTATAGCATTGCAAAAGGAAGCAAATTGGGCAGACTAGACAGACCTTATGGCCATATTATGTTTCTGTTTTTCCTTCTGTTTATTATAAATTTTTATTGTGTGTTAACACAATGTAAAAAAAAACAGAAATTTAGTAATTGAATATGCAGTAATTCTGCTTGTATATGAGCCCTTTTTGGTAATGAATACCTTAGTAAAAGGTGTAAGAATGACAACTCCTCCATCCCATCACCACTGTGTAACAGTACGATAGTTTTTGACAAAGCATTTACAGAATAAATTGATCATTCTTTTCCCTAAAACTAATGCAAAACTGCAGCTTTTATTTCTGTGACAGAAACAGCCTCTTTAGTTGGAACTTCATTTTGGTGTCTTTAGATAAAGGATTTTTTTTCTGTTTAATAGTTCAGTGCTAGTAGTTGGTAGGATTTTTCTGTAAATCAGAAGGCTGGGTTTTTCCAAAGTTCTCCAAATTATTTTGAGATTCCACACAATCTGCATCTGCTTTTTCTTTTGGCCCTGCTCCCCTGATATCATTTCTTGCTGTTAATGCTGTATTGATACTTTATAGGCCAACGTGATTCCTGCATGGGGATCAGGGCAACAGTGCCGTCCTGGCCTCTTGATCGAAGTGACAAAGTTGAATAGTAGTCAAAAATACCAACACCATCAGAATGAAATAAAATCATTAACATCTCTTTACTTCAAGCTATGGACTAAAATTCCTTTGTAGGCTGCAAGCAGCTGAACTGTGTGTAGGGGATTCTGTTGTGTCTGTTTTGAAAACTGATTCCTTTTATTGTCTAGGTTCATTGCAGCATGCCTTAATATCATTACTGCATACGTAAAGCAGCAGTACATGCAAAATACTTTTTCGTGTTTGTAGAGTAGATTGGAGCATTGTGTGTTAGCGGTTAGAGTATTGATCCATTTACTTGGAGGGAACCTAATCCTTTCAGGTTTCTGCTCCTTGTTCTGTTCAGTATTGGAGAAGTTATGGAGGTAATGTTAAAGTATTTGGGAGGGTGGAGGGGTAGGGGAAATCTCAGCTATCTCTCAACAGCAGCAGAGGCCAGACTAGGGGTACACATGTACCAGGTTCCAGAGATCGGCAGTCTGTGACCCTGATCGTGACTTGCTCTACAAAAAGACTGAGCTAGATGATAGGGGATTGAAAATAGGGACTGAATCTCAACTAATGGTAAATAAAGGCTTATGGTGCTGTAGGCCCACTTATGGCAAATTCTAGTTATGCTGAAATCCTAAAGGAGCAGAAGAAAATTCAGGCCAAGGAAAAAAAAGAGGGCTCCAGATCTTTGATAAATTATGAAAGGCCAACTTCCAGAATGTTGCACTCTAGAGTAAGTTGTGTGTTAAGTTTATTTTACAAGCTTCATGATGTATCTGTAGGGTGGCTTTTTTTTAAGTGGGGTGGGTGGATCAAGCTCTTTGAATTTTGCCATATTGGGACATAGTGACCTCTGCTGAGATTATCAAGCACTTCCTTTGTAAAGCAGCATTCCTGTCGCATCAGAGCAGTACAACCATCCTAGCAAACAGTGCTTTAGCCTTTAAAAGATGAGATTCTTCAACCATGATGATCTTCCATGGTGTGTCAACTTTTTATCCAGAGAGCAGAGATGCATTAAGATCATAAAAGTATGATTTGTCAGATATTGATTTTTCTTTAACTTCCATTAGGTGTTGTCTGTTCACTCTCCCAAGCCCAAAAGGATGAGCTGATTCTTGAAGGCAATGACATTGAACTGGTATCAAATTCAGGTGTGTTATACCTTAATAAAATAATGGTAGTATTATGAGACCTAGCATGGTGTTTTCCAGAGAACACTGGACAGTCTTTAGTATCAGGATTGGTTACATGGGAATTTGAAAATCTTTTTTGATATTACAATAACTGCACATTTCCTAGTGTGTAGCAGATGGACTCAGAACAAATGGGTATAGTGTGCTCGTGCTAGCAGTTGGAAATGGATCTGACGTCAGCACGTGGTACATATACCCCTGCAGGAAGTGCAGCAACTCAGTAATTTCCGTCTCCAAAGCAGTTTGGAGCTACCTCACGCTCGCTGAGCGTTTTTCCAAATTCTAACGACTAAATTCATAGAAGAATCCTACCTGAAGACGAGCCCCGCACTCCTGCGGTGATACCCTCGGGTCCCTCCCCCAGTTGAGTTTCCCGAGGTGATTTCCGTGGTCCCTCGGAGGTTCGAGCCTCGGTCCGGTGGCCAACTCGCGGCAGGGACCTAGCCCCCGAGTGAGAAGGGCTCGGGTGCGGCATAGAGGCAGCCTCTGTCCCGGTGAGGACTTGGCCCCCGAACGAGACTAGTTCGGGCGCGGCCTAGAGGCAGCGGGTGCACTTCCTTGAGCGTGGCGGTGACGGCAATCATCCTCTCTCCCCCGCAGCCAGAGACCGCCCGGGTCGCAGCCGGTAAGCGCCGAAGGCCAGGTAAGGCATACATCTTTACTTTTGCTGGTCTCCGAGGAAGCGAGGATTAGCAGGGTCTGCCTACGTGGCAGCCCGCCAAGGAGGTCGCCATTTTGCCTGCCTGCTCACCGTCGCCATCTGCCCTGGTTCGCCGCCTCGCTCTAGCGCTCAGACCAGACTAAGCGCACAGGCGACGGGCGCATATGTTAGGCGCCCGAAAATAATTGGGCGCATATTTGATAGAGGCGCACGTTGAAGGGCGCGCCTTGATACACGATGCTAGGCGCACATTAGTAGGCGCACATCTTTCGCGCATATTACAAGGCGCATACTTCGGCTGGGAGCGCACTGACGCATAGAGATAACAGACTCGGTGGAGCGTATGAGAGCCCATGCGTCCGCAGAGCCGGCACCTCCAGAATCGGGCATAAGAGCTCTAGGCCTCTGCTCAGCATGCCACCTCAGAGCCACACAGAGCGAGGAAGCAGACTCCCTATGTGCCCAATGTGAGGAGGCCCTGGGAGTTCCAGGCCAGGGCCGGTCCCAGCCCAGCATACTTGCCAGTTCCTCAGGGAACACCCCGGACCTAGCAGGCCGCGGTGAGCAGCCAGGGAACCCTAGAGACCTGGTGCCCCTAAGGCTAGAACCTGCTTCGCTCTCCTGGGTGGAGTTATTCAAGGGGATTCATGCCTTTGTCAAGATGCAGTCTGATCCCCGAACGGACCCATACGTACCGGATGACCCTGCCCCTGGACCCTCAAGACCTAGGCACGGCCACTCGCCACCCGGAAGCCCCACTTATGGGGATTCAGATTGCTCTGAGGAAGAAGGCGAGCCCCCTGAGGAGGGAGAACTTCCCTCGGGGATAGAGCTGTATCAAACCATGAGACGCTTCTTTCTTAAAGAGGATCTCCAAGACCTGGTCTCTCAATGCCTGTCAGAGCTGGCTATCCCGGGCCAGGGCACCCCAGGGGAACCTAGAATGAACCCCCTGTTAGAGGGCCTGCGTCAAACAGCTCACCATTTTCCCCTCCTACGAGCAGCACAGCAGCTAATCGATCTGGATTGGAATGCGCCGGAGGCCTCATTCAAAGGGGGTCGGGCCTTGTCTAGCATGTACCCCCTGGACCCGGCAACCAAGGAGCTGCTGGCATGCCCCAAGGTAGACGCCATAGTTTGCGCAATTGTGAAGCGCACCACCATTCCGGTGGAGGGGGAGGCGGCCCTCAAGGATGCACATGACCGGCGCATGGACGCCATTCTGAAACAAGCCTTTGAGGTGGCAGCCATGTCCCTATGAATTGCGACCTGCTGCACCGTGGTGACGCGTTCCTGTTTATCACAAACCAGGAACAACACCCTGGGAGAAGAAATGGAATCAGCCCTCTCGTTCCTCACTGACGCTGCCTCCGACTTAGTCCGTACGGCAGCCAAGGGAGTGTCATCCTCAGTGGCAGCCAGGAGACAGCTCTGGCTACGAAATTGTTCGGCCGACTCCTCCTCCAAGACGCGCCTTACAAGAATGCCCTTTAAGGGATCCCTCCTGTTCGGCAGCAACCTCGAGAAACTGGCTAATAAATGGGGCGCCTCTCCATTACCCCATCTACCAGAAGACAAGTCAAGGAGGAACCAGCGCCCTTTTCCCAGGCCATCCAGAGGTAGAAGCTCTCAGCGCTTCAACCCTTACAGGGCTCGCTACCAAGCACCTCGTTCTCAGACCAGGAACCAGTCCTTTCGGACCAGGCACAACAAGAGGAGAACCGGCTCGGGTTCGGGTCCCGGCCGCACCCCACAATGAGAATCAGCCGACCCTTCTGGGGGAAGAAGCCATAGGGGGCAGGCTAACCCTATTCTACCGCAGGTGGGTCGAGATTACTTCGGACCAGTGGGTCCTCGCCATCGTCCGGGAAGGGTATTACCTGGACTTCCTTCATCTCCCTCCGGACAAGTTTGTGGAATCTCCTTGTCCGCCCCTCAAGAGGGCGGCGCTGGAAGCTACCTTGGGGGGAGGCTCCTGTCCCTAAAAGCCATAATCCCAGTGCCTGCATGGGAGATAAATTCTGGGCATTACTCCATTTATTTCATCGTACCCAAGAAGGGGGGCACCTTCAGACCCGTCCTGGACCTCAAGTCAGTCAACCGGCACTTAAGGGTCCCAGGATTTCGCATGGAAACTCTGCAGTCAGTCCGAAGTGCAATACAGCCAGGGGAGTATCTCACATCCCTGGATCTGTCAGAAGCTTACTTGCATATCCCAATCCATCGGGATCACCAGCACTACTTACGCTTCAAAGTCCTGGGACAACACTTTCAGTTCCGGGCTCTACCCTTTGGGTTAGCCACCGCGCCGCGGACCTTTACCAAGGTAATAGTAGTGGTGGCGGCGTCACTCCGGAAGGAAGGAATTCGCGTCCATCCCTACCTAGACGATTGGCTGATCAGGGCAAAGTCACCGGAGGAGAGCCACCGGGCAACCAACAGAGTTATCTCTTCTGGAAAGCCTAGGATGGGTAGTCAACATAAACAAGAGTTCCCTACAGCCGTCGCAGTCGCTGGAATACCTAGCAGTCCGATTCGACACCCAGGGAGACAAAGTCAACCTGACATCCAAGAGGAAAACAAAACTCCGGAATCGTTTACAGACTTTGCTGAGCGCCACCCGGCCCACAGCTTGGGATTACCTACAGGTCCTCGGCCTAATGGCCTCCACTCTGGAAGTGGTACCATGGGCACGGGCTCATATGAGACCGTTACAACGCGCTCTCCTATCTCGATGGAGCCCACGATTACAGAACTACACCGTGCATCTACCTCTACCAGCCAGAGTATGGCATCAGTTACGGTGGTGGCTGCAGCCCGGCCACATGAACCGGGGGTCAAAAATGTCCTCTCCAACCTGGACCCTGCTCACTACAGATGCCAGCCTGAGCGGCTGGGGAGCACACTGCGAAGACCTAACCGCCCAAGGGCGGTGGAGCAGAGAAGAGTCGGGGTGGAACATCAACCGACTAGAGGCACGGGCAGTCAGGTTAGCATGCCTGCAATTTGCCCACAGACTTCGCAACAGAGCGGTCAGAGTGATGTCGGACAATGCCACCACGGTGGCATACATCAACCGACAGGGCGAAACCAGAAGCCGACAGGTATCCCTAGAAATAGCCCCCCTGATGGCTTGGGCGGAAGCAAATCTCCAGGACATCTCCGCCGTCCACATCGCCGGGAACGACAACACCATGGCAGACTTCCTCAGCAGAGAAAGTCTAAACCCGGGGGAATGACAGCTGTCGTCCACGGCCTTCCAGATGATCATGGATCAGTGGGGGACGCCGGGCATGGACCTACTAGCGGACGGGTCCAACGCTCAAGTACCCAGATACTTCAGTCGCAGGCGAGATCCTCTCTCACGGGATCGACGCCCTGGTACAGCCATGGCCTCAGGGGATCCTGCTATATGCCTTTCCCCCATGGCCTCTGCTGGGTGCCATTATACACAAGATTCAGCGGCACAGAGGCCTAGTTCTTCTGGTGGCCCCGGACTGGCCAAGAAGACCCTGGTACGCAGACATGAGAAGACTACTGGCAGGGGATCCTCTACCCCTGCCCCCTCACAGGGACCTGCTGCGACAAGGTCCCATCCTCCACGAGGATCCAGCTCTGTTCTCTTACGGTCTGGCCATTGAGAGGGCTCGACTGAAGAAAAGGGGATACTCGGGGCCGGTAATAGATACACTCCTCCGAGCACACAAGTTCTCCACATCACTAACTTATATAAGGATCTGGAGAGTATTTGAAGCCTGGTGCGAAACTCGCAGCACCAATCCACATGCTGCTAAAATCTCCATCATTTTGGATTTCCTGCAAGATGGGCTTCAGAAGGGTCTGTCCCTCAATTCAATCAAGGTTCAGGTGGCAGCGCTATCCTGCTACGGCCCCAGGAGTGACAGCAACAGCATTGCCACACACCCAGACGTTTCATGTTTCCTGAAAGGAGTCAAACACATTCGCCCGCCACTGAAGTGGCCAGTGCCCCTGTGGAACCTCAACCTAGTTTTGGAATTCCTAGCGGGACCCGCCTTCAGACCCCCCCGAGGCCTGTCCCTCCGTTTATTAAACTTGAAGATGGTGTTCTTGCTGGCCGTATGCTCAGCACGCCGCATCTCAGAGCTACAAGCGCTGTCCTGCCGCGATCCGTTTCTCAGAATCATCCCAGGGGCTATCCATCTTCACACGGTTCCTTCCTTCTTACCCAAAGTAGTCTCACACTTCCACCTCAACCAAACCATATCCTTGCCAACTACGGAAGGTTTGAAGAAGTCGGAAGAAGGTCGAATACTGCGCCATTTCGACATCGGCAGGCTGCTGTCCAGATACCTGGAAATGTTGGAAGCAGTACGAAAGACGGACCACCTGTTCGTCCTTCACAGCAGGAAGAAGCAAGGGGAAGCGGCCTCACGGGCAACCATTGCCCGCTGGATCAAAGAAGTTATCAAGGCGGCCTACGTAGAAGCGGGAAAACCACCACCTCTACGGGTCAAGGCTCACTCTACCAGAGCGCAGGCGGCCTCCTGGGCAGAAACTAGGATGCTGTCGCCTGCAGAGATATGTAAAGCGGCAACGTGGTCCTCCCTCCATACCTTCTCCAGATTCTACCGTTTGGACGTCCAGGCCAGGGAGGACGCAGCATTTGCAAGGGCAATCCTAAACGGACCTCGGGCAGCCTCCCACCCAGTCCGGGAGTAGCTTTTGTACATCCCATTTGTTCTGAGTCCATCTGCTACACGCTAGGAAGTGGAGAGATTACTTATCTGATAATCTCGTTTTCCTTAGTGTAGGCAGATGGACTCAGCATCCCGCCCAGCTGCCGATATGCATGGGAATTCACCGATTCAAGGTAAGCAATGTTTTTTTACATAGGGCATCCACCCTGCCGGGTGTCGACGCCTTCCGGTTGAGAACACTGGCGGTCTCCAGCTACTGTCAGTCGGTCAGGTTAATCGGTCAGTCACACATATATCCATAACGCTTTTGCAAGGAAGATTACTGAGTTGCTGCACTTCCTGCAGGGGTATATGTACTACGTGCTGACATCAGATCCATCTCCAACTGCTAGCACGAGCACACTATACCCATTTGTTCTGAGTCCATCTGCCTACACTAAGGAAAACGAGATTATCAGGTAAGTAATCTCTCCATTAAACCAACAGGATTTACTCCTGGGGGAATTCTGTGCACAAAAACTTAAAATTCTGCAAACTTTATATTGGTCAAAATAACACAATTTACATGACAGTCTTTAAGTAATTACATTTTAAATTAATACAGAAAAAACTTATTACTTAAAGATGCAGAATTTCCATAGAAATTCACTGTAAGGGTGTCCCACTCGCTCTCCCTACTCCCCTAGCCATTTTGCCCTCTCAGGCCCCAACTCCTCCACCTGCTAGTATCTCTTACATCCATCTCTAGGCTCAGTCCCTTGCACTCTATCTCCATTCCCAGAGTTTGACCCCATTCTCAGTACTGCCCCTCACACAGACTCCCTCTGTCCCTCCCTCTCTCACACACATGCTCCCTCTCTCTAATACATATGCACTCACCCTCATACAGGCTCCCTCATTCTCTCGCACACACACATCCCCTCATACAGGGTCCCTCTCTCTTGCATACACACCCACACAAGCTCCCTTTCTCTGTCACACATACACCCTCACACAGGCTACCTATGTCTCTCATGCATCCCTTCACACAGGCTTCCTCTCACACATACACAATCCCTTCACACAGGCTAGCACCCTCACATACACAGGATCCCTTTTTCATACATACCAGCTCCCAGTCTCTCTCACACATACACTCCTTCACAATCTCCTCATATAGACTCCCTCTCTCTGGCACCCACACTTAAACACTCACACCCTCCCCCTGCTGTCTCTCTCTCTCTCTCCTCACTGCTCTTGCTATCTCAAACACTCCTCCCCTCCTCTCATCCTCCCTTGCCCCTTCACCTCTCTCCTTACCCTCTCCTCCTCCTCCACACACACACACCTCTCTACACACATTCGCGCTGCAAATGGCGCACCGGGGCCTTCATCTTTGCCACAAACAGCACGCTCCGTTCGCAGCATGCCGGGTTCTCCTATAACATTTTCTGTGCAGAATTTGGGAATTCTGCACTCCGCAGTACGCAGAATTCCCCCAGGACTAAGGTTTGCTCCGGTCTCAGCTTGTTCCTCTTTATTTGCTCCGGGCTTTCTACTTATCTTTGCAGTTGCAAAGCAGTATTAAATGTCAATCATTGCTGTGGCATACTGTAGTCCTTAAATCCTGGCATTATTAAATTGGGGGGGGGGGGGGCGGAGGGAAGAAAAAGCACAAAAGGACTATAGTTTCATAGATTGTTTCCATCTTTGGCTATGATTGACTAGGCAGCACTCTTTGTTATATCAGTTTTTTCAATTGTGCATGTATCCTGTGTAATCCACCTTGAATTGCTGGACATAAATGGAATAGAAAATTTTTAAAATAAAAACTGCAAGGCTTAATTAAACAAGAAGCAACTGCTAGTGTGGGGATAAGATTCCTCTGAATAAGCCCCTTTAAGAAACTGGTTCTGGGGTTAAAGAAATTCCTGTGATAGAGAACCTGTTTGTATGTGATGTTTGTCATAGACACAAGCCGAATGCTGTGATGCGTGTTGGTACTGGTGTGCTCTGATTGTACAGTTTCCCTTTACGTACCAGGATCAGTCCAGACCGCTGAGATTGTGCCTCCCTTCCAGCAGATGGAGTCGGAGAAACAAACTGAAAAGCACCCCTCATATACTGGTGTGCCCCCTATGATCCTTCAGTATTTCTCTGACTCCAGCAGATGCGAGAAGCATTACCTTAACCAAGTTTTATATTTTGCATCCCTCATAGCTGCCTTGATCCAGCAGGCCACCACTGTGAAGAACAAGGATATCCGAAAATTCTTGGATGGCATCTATGTCTCTGAGAAGGGAACAGTTCAGCAAGTTGAGGAATGAAGAAGCAGGAGGTTGGTTTTCTAACATATCTTGAGTGTTGCCTAGGGTGATGATACGTAGGACTGAAAAGTGTTTGGAAGATCACTGCTGGCTTAGCTTTCAGTAGGTTAATGCGCATAGTAGGAAACCTGTGTTCAGGAACATCCCGCTCCTCCTGTTTCTCTGGTATTGTTGACATTACTGTTGTAAAATATTTGTATAACACTGAGCCAGTTTTCCCTGTCTAATCTTAAGTGTCAGTGCAGTAAGCTTCAGTTTCCTTGCGTATAGCCAGATGGACTATGCTGGGGTTATGCTCCCCTGCCAGCACATGGAGATGGAGTCAGATTTTAAAGCTGATGTCAACCTAGATAGACCCCTGCAGTGACCTCAGCCCTTCAGTATTTCGCCATCTCCAGCAACTGGTGGACATACTTCTCCCTATGGGGCTTGCTGTACTTTTTGGAAGGAGAAATTCTACATTTAAATTGGAGAAAAATTGAGCCCTGTGATAGTACTTACAGGTCCCTCCCCCAGTTGAGAATTCCTAAGGCAGTTTCTGAGATCCCTAAAGGTATGTCTTGGTCCGGTGGCTGGTTCCTGGCACGGACTTGCTGCTCAAGCAGCTGAAAGGCAACTGGTGCAGTAAGCCGAGTGTGACAGTGACAGCCAAAGCCCTCTCGCCCCACAGCTGGGGACAGTCTCTCTACTGAGTTGGTAAGCACTGAGCCCAGGTAAGTTTAAAAAAAAAAAAAAAGAGAGAGAGAGAGAAAAGATGATTTACCTCCCAATTCAGAGACATTTGGAGGGGTTTCGTAAGACTTCCTCCAGTCTCTTTGCTCGGCGCACCATACCGACGTTCCCGAGCCCATTGGGGTAATGGGAAGTGGGCTTCCAAGCAGATTGAGTGACCCCCCAGTGGATTAGGCCCCTCTTTAGGCTTGGTCAGCACACCGCATGGTAGGCTGTGGTGGCGCCATCTTGCGTGCATCTTTGTGCGTGCCGAATTGCCCTCCGTAGAAGGACAGCACATGCAGTGTGTTGGCTCTGCGCACGCACTGTGCACATAACTCCGTGCACGTACATACGCGCATGACCTACTAAGCACAGAATACAGGTAAAAGCTGGGCGTAAGGCTGTATGTGTGCCTCACCGCACCCTGCCTAAGCGTCTGAAATCTGTGCGCATAAAATTTAAGAGCGAGCTGACAATGCACCCTTCCCTGTATGAACCCTGATCAGTCTAGACCATGGGTTGAGCCTCCTGTCCAGCAGATGGAGACAGACCAAAACTGAAAGGGTATCCTATATCAGGACAGAACCTACCCTGCAGCCCTTCAGTATTTGTCTGTCTCCAGCAGATGCCAGACAGCTCACCCTGCAGTTCCCTGTTAGCTTGCCCTTTCCCTTCGGGGTTCCTTCTTTGCTTCTTTTCTGTAGGGGCAAGCTCAAGCAAGTATTGATTGAAGTTATATTTATGTAAAAAAAAAAAAAAAAATACTACTTTTAAATTCTGTCATTTTGTTGACTGTGTTAGGGAGACAGTCCTGTCTCCCTCGCTCTTAGGGTTCCTGTTGGTGCTTTGCCCCTTGACTTGCTCAGCCTAGGTTCCCTTCCCGGTGACCTTCGTATTTGGGGTGATACTGGTGGTGCCAGTCACTCCCCCTCGGCCTTCTACCTTGCCCCAAGATGCCCATTTCTCGGGTGCATATTCAGGGAAGCGCATTCCCCTGTAATTCTCTACTGTTTAAAAAAAAAACCAGTAAGACAACAAATATTAAATTTGTAATTTTTCTGTGGTAATTTAACGGCAGTAAGGTTTTGGCTCTTAGGGAGGGAGCGGGGTTCGATCTCCTGTTCCTCTCCTCTGGGACTCCCCTATCAGCTGTTTATTTGTTTCCTTCCCGACTGTGCTGATTCTCTCATGCCATATTCAAATTTGTGCTTAGCCTGTGGAGAGCCAGCCTCCCGGCTCTCCAGAGACGGAGTGTGCTCCCGATGCCTCCCGGGTGGGGAGGGCTCCTTCGCGGCGGCACAGAAAACTCAAGCCCAAGGATGGGCTTCACCTCGCATGGCCAGTCCGTTCCCGACCCGGCAAACCATGGGAACGGCAGCCATTTTAGATTTTTCTCCCAATGCAGTTTCTGCCTCACAGTGGGCAGAGGAGCTGGATTTGCCCCATCCTGGACCTCAAGAGCATCAACCAACATCTATGAGTAAATCATTTCCACATGGAAACCCTACGCTCCATGATAATGGCTGTATAATCGGGATAGTTCTTAATCTCCCTGAGCCTATCCAAGGCCTACCTACATATTCCAGTCCGTCAAGAACACAAACGTTCCAGGCACTGTCCTTTGGCCTAGCCACCGCCCCCAGAACATTTTCCAAGATTATGGTGGTCATAGCAGCATTGAGAAAAGAGAGACTCCTGGTGCACCTGCACTTGGCCGATTGGTTGATCTGGGCCAAGTCTGTGGAAGAGAGTCTTTGGGTGACCTCCTTGCTTCAGGAACTTGGTTGGGTCGTAAACTTGGACAAAAGCAATCTCAAGCCCTCCCAGTCCTTGGAATATCTAGGACTCCAGTTCAGCATCAAGCAGAGTAAGGTCTTCCTTCTGACCACGTGGATAAGGAAGTTGATGTCCCAAGTATGTCAGTTGATGAGGATGATACGCACAACAGTGTGGAGTTATCTCCAAATTCTTGGTTTGATGGCCACCCTGGAGGTAGTGCCGTAGGCAAGGGCACACATGTAACCACTTCAATGCTCACTACTGTCAGGTTGGAACCTGCAGTCTCAAGACTATTCGATTTGCCTCCACTTGCCGATTGGAGTATGCTCTCGGCTCCAGGGGTAGCTGCAGGAAGCTCATCTGAGCAGAGGTGTACCCCTATCCTCTCCAAACTTGGCTGGTCCTCACAACAGACACGACCCTCCAGGGCTGGGGAGTCTACTATCAGGAACTGATGGCCCAGGGACGTTGGACTGAGAAAGAGGCCCTCTGGAACATCAATAACCTGGAAGCCTGGGCAGTCAGATTGGCGTGATTATAATTCAGCCCCAGTCTCAAGTGGTCCATGTAATGTCAAACAATGCAACAACCGTAGCCTACATCAACCGCCAGGGTGGAACCAAGAGCCAGCAAGTGACACAGGAGATAGATCTCCTTATGGAATCGGCAGAAATACACTTACAGATGATCTCAGCCTTTCCACATCTCAGGAAAAGACAACATCAGAGCAGACTTTTTAAGCAGGGAGAGTCTGGATCCAGGAGAGTGGGTGTTGGCCAAAGCCTTTCAGCTAATAGTAGATCGTTGTGGTCTCCCGTCCATTGACCTGCTGGCCGCATCTCACAATGCGGCCAGCAGGTCAATGGCCGCATTGTGAGATGCGGCCATTGACCTGATTCTTAAGTCACAGAAGAGATCAGTGGTCCCTGTGGACTGACGCTCTTGGTCAGTCCTAGCCAGAAGAAGAGTTGCTATACTCTTTCCCTTTGTGGCCTCTGCTGGGCAGGGTCATTTGCAGAATTGAGCACCTCAGGTGATTAGTCCTGCTAGTAGCTCCAGATTGGCCCAGGCGTCCTTGGTATGAGGACATGTGGCGACTCCTGGTGAAGACCTCTCTGTGCCTCCCACCGCACAGGGACCTGCTACAGCAGGGACTGGTCCTTCATGAGGATCAGATTCTATTCTGTCTTACGGGTCTGGCTCTTGAGAGAGCTTGCCTGATGAAGCGAGGATATTCTGCAGCAGTAATTGCCATCTTACTTCGCGCGTGGAAGTTCTAATCGACCCTAGTGTAAGTGCGGGTCTGGAGAGTATTTGAGGCCTGGTGTGAGGACACAGTGTCCCCCATCGGGCAGTCAAAATCCCACTAATTCTGGAATTTTTGCAGGACGACTTGATTAAAGGTTTGACCCTTAACTCCTTGAAGGTCTAGGTAGGGCTCTCTCCTGTTTCAGGGGCGAGGTGAACAGAACAAGTGTAACGTGATGCACATAAAACAAAAAATAATCTTAACTATAGCTACACAGTGCTGGGTCCCATATTAGGAATGACTATCCAGGAAAAGGATCTGGGACTCATTGTGGACAATGTTGAAATCCTCAGCTCAGTGTGTGAGGGTGGTCAGAAAAACAAATAGAATATTAGGAATTATTGAAAAAGAACATAATTGTCTCTGTACGGATCTATGATGCAAATATACCGTAAGTATTGGATGCATTTCTTTTCGCCCGATCTCAAGATATAGCAGAATTTGAAAAGGTGCAGAGAAGGCAACTAAAATGATAAAAGGAATGGAAGGCTTCCTTACGAAAGAGAAAACTGAGGGCGATATGATAGAGGTTTCTAAAATCATAAGTGGGGGAGAACAGGTAAATAAGGAACAATCGTTTAACCTTTCAAATAGTGTTAGCTGATAGTCGATTTAAACAAATTGGAAAAGTGCTTTTTTGGGGGTTTTTTTGCTCAGTGCACAATTAAGCAATGAAATTTAACAGAGAATGTGATCAAGGTATCTAGCATGGCTGGGTTTAAGAGGGATTTGGACATGTTACTGGGGGATAAGTCCATAAACTATTAATAGCCAGATGAACTCTGTAAATCCCACTGCTTATTCCTGGAAGTGAATAACAAGGAGTTGGATCTACTCTTTGGAATCTGCTGCATACTTCCTAATGATCTGGTTTGGTCTCTGTTGGAAACAGTATGCTGGGCTTGATGGTCTTTTGGTCTGACGCCATATAGCACCTCTAATGATTTTATGATATTACATCATGTGGTAGTTAGTGAGCAGGACATCCCTGTTAACCAGTTCTCCTTATTTGAGAGCTCACCATGCTGAAAAGAACAGCTTGTCACAATATTTGTATATTCATGAGTTGATCTTTTGGGTTGGTGCAATAAAAGGTATTGCACTCTAAAAGATTTCAGTTTTCTCCAGGACCAACATGGCCACTAGTACTGCACTTCCAGGACCAGCGCAGCTACTAGAATTGCACTTCAAACTTTTTTTTTTAATTAACTTTTCAGACCTGAGCTCAAGGCAAGTTACATGTGGGTATCACGGGTATTTCCCTGCCCCAGAGGGCTTACAATCTTAAGTTTGTATCTTAAGGCAGTGGCGGGTGAGGTAACTTGCTCAAGGTCAAATGGAACATCTGAAACAAACAGGATTTGAGCCCTGGCTGTGTTTGCTGCTTTAACCACTACTCTGGTTCTCAACCTAGTACTTGGGACACATCTAGCCAGTCAGGTTTTCAGGATATTCACGATGAATGTGTATTATAAGTTTGCATGCCCTGCCTCCATTGTATGCAAATCTATCTCATGTATATTCATTTTGGATATCCTAAAAACCCAACTAGCTGGTGTGTCCTAAGGGTGGGGTTGAGAACCACAGCACTAGGCTACTTCTAATGCAGATTAGCAATTGTGAGATTACTGCATCCTTTTTCTGGAAACCTGTGGGTGGTGAATTTTACAACTAGACATCCAGTAAAGGTTTGTATATGTATCATTTGATATTTTGATTTGTGGATTATATTGAGATGTTATAGAGCTGAGTAGTTGATGTGGATGGATAGACTACATAGGCCATTGAGTCTTTTTCTGCTGTCATGATTCTGTATCTCTCAATGTACTACTTTCAGTGGGAGGAATGTTTTTTTAATTTACTCTTTGCCTGTGACCATATTAGTAGACCATCGTTCAGCATCAATTTAATATTTTGTTTTTTTTTCTCTGCAGTTATCTATATTGTGAAATCTATACCCATGAAACAACAGGATATCTATAAATACTCATATGAAGACGTGACGGATGCGGTCTGCTTTAAGAGACTATATGAAACACTGTTAAGGTGTTGGACAAATAAAATGTTTGGTATAACGCTTCAGTACTTTAGCCTCTTTCTTTGAATGGTAAAACATTTTTTTCTAGGCCCACTCTCTCCTTTACAATTGTTGGGTGACCAGTCATTTCTTGCTGTCAGGTTCTGGGAAGGAAAATGAACTCTTCATTGCTGCCTTCTGCATGCAGAGTTTGTTCCTGCATTGTGAAACCTTCAGTTGTCTTTCCCTGCTCTCGAGGGTTGCAGACATTATCTTCATAATGTGCATGGACCCAGCTGGAAGACCCTCTGTCAACATAACAGTTCTCACCATTTAGCCTGAAGTTGGGTGTCACATAAAAATAATTGAAGTATGCTATTTGGTGGCTTGTTTTTGCATAGAAGAGGGCAAATCAGAAAAGTAATTGTTTAGGTAAGCCAAGAAATCGAGCTTGGGTTCCAAAGTCAGCCTGAATCAAATTATTTAGCAGAGGGGCAAAATCAGTGTGTCGGACATCGATCAAAGGCGAGGCAGCTGTCATAATACTTGATGACTCGAAAACAAGGGTTATAGATTGCTGGGGAAGGTGATATAGGAAAATTGGTTCTTACCTGCTAATTTTCGTTCCTGTAGTACCTCAGGTCAGTCCAGACTGCTGGGTTTTGCCTCCCTTCCAGCAGTTGGAGACAGAAAGTTTCGAAGGCACTGCCCCCTTAACTTGGTGTGCCACCTGCTGCTCCTCAGTATTTATTCATACTCAAGCAGAATAAATTTTTAGACCAACCTACTTGTGAATTAACCTAACTTTTATCCCCTGAATGAGCAGAGGATGAAAACAGAATCTTCTGGAATGTCAACAAAGAACAAAATAAGCCACTTCAAGGCCTGTAACTGGACAGCTCATGTTGATGATTGATACACATAATCAGTATTACAGATTGTCTAGGACCACTGCACAATCAACCAAACTGTCCAGTGGGTGGTAGAATGTCCAAAAGAACACAGAGGGGCCAAAATAGATGAGCTGCACTGAGACCAAGACACTTATGCACCTGCTCCTTCCCACAGCAGAACTTCTTCAGTATCTCCAGAAAGTGAGTCGAGTGAAGGGGCTGCTCAATCCCTCCTTCGCAACGACCCAATCGGACTCTAAGCTTGTGTCACACAAAAATACAAACGGTCTGTGTCAAAGATGAAGCATGTGTGAAAAGAGTCGATGGCAGTCTTAAGTACTTTGAGTATAGCCCTTGCATTATCAAAGCATATTGCTTCAAAGCCGAAAAAAGCCAATGTGTCGGACTACTGGAAGCATGCTGCTTCAGAAAGCCCACTGCATACTCATCGGTGCATTTGACACACTAAGCATCAGAGAAGTGACGCATATTGGAGCAAGAGAAGCTCGACATGCTAGAAAAAACAACTCGGTGTGTGTCGAAGCATTGTCCAACACGGTGCACTAGAATAGACCAAGCACTATGCTCTAGAGCAATTGAAGCAAAAGGTGTTGAAACTTCTTGCACTCAATGTGTTGAAAGCTCATGCTTCTTTAACATCACTGTTTTTCATTGTATTCCTTGAAATATCAACTGAATGAAGGGAGGTATCTGCTCCAGCATCCTTCCAGAATTCTTGTGGGACTGGAATCATTTATATACTGGGTCAAACAGCCCTTACTCTTCTACCAGAACCTGATATTATGAGAATAGTGTGTAATGTATGTTCATATTACGTTTGATAGTGCTGACTATTAGGAAACCTTTCAACCAACAGGTAGTAGTGTGTGTTCTCTGAATGCAGGGAGTGGAATATGTTATGGGATTATTTCTCACTATTGATTAATTCAGCCAAACACAGGCACAATGTACCTAGGCATATAGAAATGGATTCTGAACCTGGCCAGCTCAGAACCAGTTAAGTTAATTTACCTGGGCAGGCACACAGAACTATTCCTGCTGTCTAATCCCCCCATATAATTACTGCTTGCATATATGCCACTACTTGAATAATTACTGTTTGTACATCCCCAAGCAATTGCTTTAGAGTTTGAGGCCTCTTTGCTACTGTTTACAGCAGCAGGAAGGTGTGACTCACATATGCAGATGCTGTTGATTTGAATTTGCCCAATTACAGTGCCCAAGCATTGAAGATACCCTAATACTGCTTTGATGTGTATGATGTGCTCAACTGTGGCACCAGGACTAATAAGAAAACAAAGAGAGGAAGATAACCCACCCCAACTGATTCAAGCAATTTGCTCATTCTCACCTTAGGGATCGGCCAATGTTAAGTTTCTCCTAATCGATTTCTCACAAATTGTATAATGGTGAGCAAAGCCGTAAGGGATTTAGTCAACAATATGGAAGGATGAACAGACATCTGTTGGATACTTGTTTGCAGTAGTGACTATGTAAGCTCTGGATCTTTATACAGGGTGGCCCATGGAAAAGTAGCCTGCCTACACTACCAGTGCAGTGGAAGGAGGCTACTTTTCCATGAGCCACCCTGATATATATACATATTGCTTTTTTTTTTTTTTTTGGTATTTGCTGTAGTAGTTGCTATTTGCAATTAACCATTCAGTGTTATATGTAGCAATTCCCCTTTTCTAATTATTCCTAAAAGCCAATAATCCATTGTTACTGTTACCTAGCACCAAGGTGTTTTGTGTGAGAGAGTGTTAAAGTAAGCCCTGTCAGTCACAAGCATCCTAGTCTCTCTGTCTGGACCCTGTCCACAACGCTTCCAGTTCCATCTGCAAGACATGGTTTTCCACCAGATGTGTTATCCACTGCCTTTCGAACATATGCATTTCTCATTGCGCAGGGCCTAAGGCTTGAAGTGCTGGAGCCAATTTTCTCCATTCTTCTCCTAACCTCCAATAGGCCACCTACAATCCAGCCAGAAGATGTAGTATTGCCATCACCTACTCAGCAGATCCAGACATCCTTGGAACAACAGACTGCTATTGTAAAAACATTCTTTGTGATATTTTATCTAGGGCAACTTGTGTATCCTATATCTCTCCTGCATTCTAATCAACTGCAGTCTCCTAGAGTTCTCTCCTCCAGTGCCAATCCCCTTGATCTCGCCACAGGATGTGACATCTCCAACAGAAGGAGATGGAAATGGATATCCACCCCCACCACAGGGCCCATCCTATTCCCCATCTGCTCATTTGTCTCCTTGCTCACCCTCTCCTGCTTCTTTGGCTGTCCCATCACCAGGAAAGGCCCTAAGGATTCTGGGAAGCCTATTGGACCCATCTCCCCTCCAGTTCACACCTCCTCTGCAGGATTTCTCATATTCAAAATTCAAAGAAAAGCTGGGCAAATCTCTAAATGTCCATGTCCGTAAAGACCCAAATTCCTGGATAGATGTGATGAATATCCTTCAATATTTTGGACATACCTTCAGAACCAGTAGCTGTGCTCACTCATGCAATTCTAGACAGCCTATAGATGAAAATAATGGGAAACACCTTCATCCATTGTAACAGCAACGAGGAAATTTGATATCAAATTTTGTATGCAAAAGTCACCAGGTTACAGAATGATACAGTTGCCTCATTTGTCAATGATAGTGGAATTAGCTCTTAAGAAGGCCAAAAAGGCACAACTTCACTCAAACTCACCACCAGGAAAAGATTACCATCTCTTGGACTCCTTCAGCAAGAAGGTTTTCCAAGGAACCATGATAGCATCATGGATAGCTCATCACAAATTTTATATGGTACAATGCATACATAAATGCAAATGTGATCTCAAACTAACAAAATCAGCAGCACAGTAAAAAGGGGTGATTTCGGTTACCCCAGTTTTGACTTGGTAAATGTCACAGCAGGATGTGTTAGAGGTAAAGTTCCTAGTTGAAATAAATGACTGCTTTATAGAGCAGCTGGTACAAAAACCAACAAGAGGGGAAACTATTTTAGACCTAGTCCTTAGTGGATCACAGGATGTTGTGTGAGGTAACTGTTGGAGCCACTTACCATTAATGATCACAACATGATCAAATTTGGAAAATTCACTTCACTACATACCTGAAAACGTCATTTCCAGTCACCCTGAGCATGTCGTGGATTAGTGGGGCTGCATAAACGTCCTTCACACACACACACACACACACAGAGGCAGACTGTGCAATGTTGCCTTTTCATAGATAGGGTTGTTCCTGTTTGAGTGCTGGCAGTTAGTACTATTTTAGTATGGGAAGTTAACTATATCATTATAGTCACTTAGTTTACTCAAGATTTTCTGAAACCCACACCCAACATATTACAATAGGCCTAATTCCATGTGGGTGTACTAGGTGGCACCATAGAGCATGCATTTGTATACAACAAAATGATGCCAGCTATGGGGTCAGCCGGCACTGTTTTTACATAAGTTAGTGGATTACTCCTGCCCAGTTTTGACATTGAGGTTCAGGAGGAGTATCAATTTTAAAAGTTTAGATTGCCTGAGGGAGCATGGCTTTTTTTTGGTGGGGAAGGGGTCCTGCGAGTGTGAGATTGACAGTTTCTAATGCGTTTTGGATACTGGGAAAAACAGCACAGTAATTGTTCACAGCGTACAGCAAAAATGCTAGCACTGGCCCTATCAGTGGCTGCCAGGGTTTACCATTCTGCCCAGTGGCAAAGGTGGTGGAGGGTGAGTGATGGAAGGGAGGAGATGAGTGATTGAGAGGGAAGGGGTGGAGAGGTGAGTGACTTAAAGGGAAGGGGTGAGTGATTGAGAGGTAAAGAAGAGGTGTGTGAGTGACTGAGGAAAGGGAAGATGAGTGGGGAGTAAGGTGGTGAGTTACTGGGAGGGAAGGGAGATCAGATGAGTGAGACTGAAGGAAGCTTATGAAGAAAGAGGGTAGAAGGATTGTGTGCATGTGTATGACAAAGAAAGGAGAACGTTTTTGTATTTCCTCCTTCCCTGCTGCCCCACCTTTCCACGATTCCTCAACAATCTCAGGATGACTGAAAATAAAAAGTTCCCAGCTATGGTAATGTATAAGAAAGTGACAGTTTTTGTTATAAATGAAAGGAGAGCCACTGTAGCGCCTGCAAGCTGTCTCCCCCAAGAATAAACAATTTTACTTGCTACACGAGTGCAGACCGATGGGTTTTCTCCTACTAGGAGATGGAGACAAAGGACAAGCCTTTTTCTGTGACATCACTGGTAGTTAGCATGGGGCAGCTCTAGCAAAAAGCCAATACTCTGCCTCCAGCAGATAGAAGGACATACTGGTCTGGTACAGCTGGAATTTGACTTTCAGGCTTTGGCCTTTGCACTGCCTGGTGGAGAATCTTTGGGCAAGTCTGCGTTTGTCAGCCCTTTCTGCTTTATTGACAGCAAACTGCAGACCAGGCTTCTGGTGCTCACCAGTGAAACCAGTCCTGTGAAAAGATCCCATGCCCAGAGGTTGTTTGGTAGAGCTTAGAGAATGGGAACTTTGTTTCTGGCTCAGGAAGAGCTTCTGTTTGAAGTCTTTCACCTTCTCCCTCTGGCTTAGTAAAGCTTTTTTAAAAAAAGAAAAAGTAGAGAAAGAGGAGGAGATCGGCTGCTTCTGCTAAAGCAAGCAACTGGAGAAAGGTAAGTTCCCAGTTGGGGTGGAGGCATCTTTGAGTCAGTGTGCCAGCCGTCAATCTTCTCCTTGTCTTCTGGCTGCAGTAGTTCTGTGCAGCTTCTGATCACATTGGAGTCCGGTTGGTGTTGGAGTTTGTATGAGCCAGCATTTCTGCTGCGCTGCCAAGCTCTTACTGTCCCTTTTGCATCGGCAGCAGTGATTCTTCGAAGGAGCTTGTAAAGGCCCCTAGGACCAGTAGCACAAGTTCAACAGTGCTAGTAGTCAGACCCTTAGGTCATGTGCTGCAGCTGTTGAATCCGGTGTTGGAGTCTGTTTTTATTTTCTCCTCACAGATGGCCATTTTGGTGGAATTAGAGCACCATTTTGTTTGTATCCCATGCAGGGCCAGGGGAAGCACTAGGCAGCCACCTAGAGCGCCTTAGGTTTAGAAGCGGCCTCCTAGTTCTATCAACCCTGATCGGAATCAACCTTATTGCTTCTGTCCTTCAGGCTGTGCTGCCTGGACCTTCACTGCTGTACCTCCAAAGAAGAAGGCCTGGCTGATGCGGCCTGAAGGAGCAGAAGCAGCAATGTCAGGGGATGGCCATGCACCCAAAGAAGTAGCAAAGGTTGAACCAGCGGGGCCAGAAGAAAGGAGGCAGAGCAGCATTCATGCTATGTAACCTGAAGAAGCAGTTGGGCTTGCAGGTCCTAAGAAATCAGTGAGGCAGAGCAGTGTCTGCAGGGCCTGAAGAAGAAGCAGCATTGGTTGGGCCTGTATGTCCTGAAGAAAATAGGACTAAGAAGGTGGAACAGTATTGGCTGAGACACAAAGCTCAAAAGATGAGAAGCATCAACGGTGTTGGCCAGACAGCATGGGGAGTGATCCCAGAGTTTAGGATTATCTACAGTTCCTAGGCTTCATGGCAGCCTCCTTACATTTGTTTCAGTGGACCAGGGCCCATATGTGTCCAGCAGTTTTTTGTTTTGTTTTTTTTATCTGTCTTGCTGATTCCCTTAATCTAAGAACTACAACATTTGTCTTCTCCCAGAGTTGAGGAGGCAAAACCTCTCTTGGGGGTCGACACCACTCTCGAGTGAGAATCTCCTCAATGGGTGCTCCTGAATATAGATACAAGATTATTGGGGTGAGGAGCCCACTGTAAGGATCAAGTTGCTCAGGGGACTAGTAGGCCATCAACAGACTGGAAACCAGGGCCTTCAGATTGGTTTTGCTGCATTTTCTCTTCTGCATCTCCTGTCTGTGGTGAAAAAAATGGCAGTCTAGGTTATCTTTTGACAGTTAGGTAAATTAATAGAAGTTACAATAAGAAACCCCTCTTAAGAGGATAAAATGTAAAAATATATAAGAAAGAGAGTCTCATTGGGAGATGATATAGCCTAGAAAAGGCAAGCTTGATCTTTTCAAAAAGGCATTTATCGAGCTTGGCAAACAAGTAATTCTCCCATAGGTGCTGGAGTACCGTGCGGACGTCAGAACGTTGAGTGGTCAGATCCTTCGAAAAGATGAGGATGTTGTCTAAATACACGACAACCTTAGTATACAGGAGGTCATGGAAGATTTAATTTATCATGCGTTGGAATACCGCAGGGGCAGTACAAAGTTCAAATGGCATTACAAGATATTCGTAGTGTCCATCCCTGGTATTGAATGTTGTTTTCCAGACATCTTCAGGACATATGCGGACCAACTTGGTGAAAATGGGGGCGCCCTGGAGGCAATCAAACAGCTCCATGATTAACGGCCTTGCGGGTAATGCCATTTAAGCCACGGTAATCACTATATGGTCTTAGAGACCCATCCTTCTTTGTGACGAAGAAAAGCCCGCGTCCGCGGGCAAAGTAGAGGGATGGATGAAACTTTTAGCCAGGTTCTCTTGGATATACTCTGACATTGCTCGGGTTTCGGGCACAGACAGAGAGGGTAGGTCCTACCCCTAGGAGGCGTAGTGCCGGGCAGCAACTCGATGGGATAATCAAACTTGTGAAGAGGCGGAAGGATATCTGCCTTCTGCTTAGAAAATACATCCTTGAAGTCAGCATATGGAGGAGGAAGACTAGAAGCAGTCACTGCGAGGGGAATCGAAGGGATGGTGCCACCCTTTTGAGGCACGTCTGACAACAGTCTAGGCTGTATTCGGTGAGCTGTAAGGTTTCCCAATCAAACTAGAGGGAGTGGCGCTGGAGCCATGGTAATCCCAAGATCACTGGATGGATGGATTTCTCTAGAATGAAGAGCTCAACCTCCTCTTTGTGTAGAGCTCCAGTGAGGAGACAGATGGGTTCCGTCACATGGGAGATCCTTCCAGGTAGCGGTTCACCATGAATGGAGGCAATATGTAGTGGTGTCTCCATAGTGTGAGTGGAAATGCCTAGGAGGTGCACCAGGTCCTTGATGATGAGCCAAAAGTGGGAAAGAGCAAGAGTCCCAAGTCATGGTGACTGGCAGTGTCAATTGAGGGGCTGGAGTAGTAGCGCCCAAGTTCAGGACCCCACGGAACGTAGGCCTGGGAGTTTCCTAGACGGACGGGACAGGACAGGAGGTGGTGACCCAAAGCCCCGCAGTACAGGTACAGACCCGAATGCCTCCATCTGAGGCGTTCCTCTGGAGACAGACACCCTCGGCCCAGCTGCATGAGTTCTTCCACTTTAGTAGATGGAAGGTTTCCACTGGGGGTGGACCTTGCTGTTGGTGGAGAACGTGAATGCTCCGCAGTGGGACATCAGGGCATCCAAACTTCTAAGTGACGCTCCTGGAGGTGGTGGTCAATGCGGCCTGCAAGATCAATAAGGTCCTGAAGGGAGGATGGTAGCTTGCGGGCTGTGAGCTCATCCTTAAGTTGGGATGACAAACCATTGAAATAAATAGCTCGGAGGCAATCCTCTTGCCAAGCCAATTCTGTGGCAAGAGTTCGGAACTCGATAGTATATTCATTGAGAGCTCGTTGACCTTGCTGCAAACGTAGGAGACTGGAACTAGCTACAGTCTGCCTCCCCGGGTTGTCCAAATGCTCCCACAAGGGAGATGCCCATGCCAGCGCCTTCCCTTCCAAACGTGAAAGAATGAAGGTAACCTTTGTGAGTTCATCCTGGAAGATGGAAGGCTGCAGAGCAAACTGGTTGATAAACCCTCTGCAGAGCTTGGGATCCCCATTGAAACGGGGTGGAGCAGGTAGGGCCAACAGAACCCTAGAGAGTGAGGGTGAAAGCTGAAGGCTGGCTGGTGCAGACGTCTGTGCTGTTGGACCAGTGTGGGTATCTAGCCAGACATGGAGGCGCTCGACGGAGGAGGTCAGTGCCTCTAGGAACCGCTGCTGTTCCTGGTTCTTCAGAGCCAGGCCCGGAATGGCCTGGAGGGCGGAAGGCACCAAAGAGTCCATGGCCTTGGCAATCCGAGGTAGGGTTGACGCTACCCGTAGGGCAAGCCCCACAGGTCCCCACCATCAGGAGGCGGAGCAGACTAGGAGATGGAGGCCGACTGGAGCTTCGCGAATACCAGCCCACGTTTCCACAGGTTTAGCCCTTGGGTGCCGGGGCCGGCTGGTCTTAGGCGGGCATCTGTCAGACGATTCCCAGTGGATGTTGTAGCAGGTAGCCAGGGACCAACAGAGGTATTGGAGGGACTGAAGCAGGTCCGGACGAGGCAGGGATCCAGAGACCCGGGCGTCAAGGACGGGCCAGGAACAAGAACGAATGACACCCGGGTAGTAGAAGGCCAGAGCCTGAGAAAGCCAAGTCCAGGGAGATACCGAAGGCATAGTTGGGAACAGGCTGGAGTCGGGGCAGGTGGCAGAGCTAGTCAAGGTGCAGAGTTCCAACAAAGCAAGGGTCAAAGCCAGTAATCAGTCCGAGCAAGGCTAGGAAGTAACCAGGAACGGAATCAGAAACAAGGACCAGGAACGAAGACAGTAACAGGAACCAGGAATGGTCAGGAAATAGAACGAGCAATGAGCACATGACAAGCATGGAGACCTGTTGCCAAGGCAAGGAACGAGTGGCGGGCCCTGCCTTAAGTAGCAGGGCCCGATGTCATCAACTGGGGCCACAGGTTAGTTTCCCGCTGTGGCCCCTTTAAATGCTGGCAAGGCAGGCGCGCGCACACATGCCTAGGAGAGGCAGGACGCTGGACGGTGGCGTTTCCCTGCGGCACACATGGGGAGGTCCGCAGAGGAGCCAGGAACGGCCAAGGAGGCAACCGGGAAGCGGGAGCGCAGACGGCTGCCAACTGCCGCCAGTGAGGATGGGCAGAGTCCAGGAGCCGGGTGCCGAAGGTAAGTAGGCCCGGTCGCAGCCCTGCCACGGGCGGGACATGCAACATTACCTCTGACCTCCTTGGGCATTCCTTCATAGGCCCCTAAAGTCACATCACACGGGACTACCCTTTCTGTAAGGAAGTGGAGAGCTTGTTAAACAAGCTCTGAGTGACTAGGGTGACCTCAGAACCAGTATCTAGAAAACCTTCACAACTGAATACATCTTGTATTCAGATAAGGATCATTTAGCGGAGTCCCTGAGGCTTCAATTTCCCTAAGAAATACTTATGTTTCCTGAAAGAGTCCACGTCCAGAAGGGGGGGGGGGCATAACTCTCGTGCAGCTGGATGTCACCTGGTACTGCAGAAGTATTGGCATCAGCGAGTTCAAACAGGGAAGATCCCCAGGCACTTCAAACAGAGAAGATCCCCTGGGGAGAAAAAACATGATTGGTTAGTCAGTGCGTGCTAATGGAGGGCCCTGAGGTACTGAGGCCCTTTTGGGAAGTGCTAGGCCTGGTGCTACTCTTAGATTCCCCAGACTTTTTCTGATTTTTCTGGAGAGTTTTCTCCGGCATAGCAGGTACACTGTTCCTTTGGTCACTGAGGCTCTGGAAGGTGGCTTTCAACTCTGCCAGCTAACTCTCCAAAGACTGTCTCTAGTTATAGTTCTGCCTGCACCTCCAGTTGCATTTCCTTTTGGGAGACTCTGAATCGCTGGAGCCCTTTTCCAGGTTTTCCACTGGAGCAGTGGATTGCTCCAGGGGAGGAGGCGTCCTGGGCCTGTCAGATTTGGGAAAAGAAGTTAGAGAATTAATTTCACGGTTTCCATCTGGACTCTGAATTATGGTAGGCACCTGATTACTTTCTTTCTTCTTATTTGTATTCCACCCCCTAGTGGTGGTTTTACCTTTTTAGTAAATAACATGTAGCCAGGCCCAGCGCCACCAGGTGTGCAAAACCATGCAATTGCACGTGGCGGCACACCTAGTTAGGTAGTGTTGGGAGCAGGGAGAGGCTCTTGATGCCACTGATGGACCTGTTCCCACCAGTGGCGGAAAAAGTGGAGGCCTGTGATGCCACCAGTGGAATCGTGTCCACCAGCAGCAGAAGAAAAAGTCACATCCAGGTGCTCCTCCTCTTTCCTGCCTGCACGGCCCCAGAAGAAAAACATTGCCGGAGCCGTGCAGGCAGAAAGGAGGAGGAGCATCGGCCACGTACTGGTCAGGGCTGCTGCGAGGTGGGATCTCCTCAGGGCCACTTGTCATGTTGTAGATGCCTTGTTGAGCCATTATTTTACTGGCATAAGCCTCAAAAGTGCTCTTTAGGGTGGACTCAAATGTGTCTAAAGAACCCTTAACCTCTAGGAGGATGCTAGCGATATACTGTCAAGCTTCTTCACTAAATCTCCAAGGAAAGAGGGCTACCTGGTCTTTTTCAGAATGAATGCCTAATATGTCAAAAACTTCATACAACCTTGCCAAGTGCTGCAAAATATCTGAACCAGAATTTTTTTTAAAGGTATCAACTTAATTTGTTTTGTTAGGTTTGGAGCTCCCTCTAGTGTCGGCTGGAGGTAAGCCATTCTGGGTGGACGTTTCAGATTCCAGCCCCCTGTTAGTCCCCTTCTGGGATAATGGGAGGGGCTTCTCTTGCTCCTCTTCCCAGGTTGTGAAGGGCGGAGCAGTGGTGTGTGTCCTGACCCTTGGCACTGGGAGGGGCCGTGGCTGTGTCTGGAATCTAACACTTTGGCTTGGTCCCATGCACTAAGTTTTCCATTTTGTTCTCTGGCTTTTTCTTAGTGTCCCATCCCCGTCTTGGATGAAAAACAATCTGAGAAGCTAAGAGTCGGGGAAGGAAAGACTTCTGGGCTGCACTGGGATACTCTGATTCATGCATGCTTTGCTTTAGATCAGGACTTAGCGCAACAGTAGCTGTCTTTTCCTTCCATAAATCAATCATGTTATGGGACACCTTTAACTGATATCGAGATTCATTTAAATTGGCTGTTATAGTTCCTATTTTTTTTATAATTTGAAATTTTATTGAAAAGCTACAAAACAGTAGCAATCATTATAAAATACCAATAACATCTTTCATAATCACCAAATACCAAAATGACATCAGGTAACAAGGAAATTCTCCTCTAACATGTAAGTGCCACTAAATGCTCTAACAGTAGGTTCCCATAGATTTTTTTTTATATAATTCATATTTTATTAGTTTTCATAAAGTAATCATACATCTTACTTCATCGAAAAAGAAAAGATATGTAAAATATCTAATTTCACATTAAACATGCCAATAGGAAATTACCAATTACAACACTTATCAGCAAAGTGTAAATCTCAGACATTAAGAAACAAAAGAGACAGGCCCTAATAATTAAAGGGAGTGTGTAAAAGGAACAATACAAAACAAGATAAACTGGCTTAACGGATTCGATGGATTACAATAAATGATTATCTAAGGGATCTATTACCCAGGATTGATGTTTAAAATTCCTGGCATTTAAGAAGGATTTCAGTTGTTCAGACATAATGAAAACAAAACTTTCAACTTTTCCTCGAATTATGCATCTACAAGGATCTTTTAATACAAATGTATAACCTAAGTTTAATACTTGAGATCTCATATTAAGGAACTCCCTTCTCCTTATTTGGTGGCCCTAGCAAAATCTGGAAATATTTTAACAACTTGACCAAAAAAAAAAAAAGTAGTTATATTTTGAAAATATTTTTTCATAACATCACTTATATCTTTCTTGGTCACAAATGACATGAGTAACACTCCTCGATCTAGTATCTCTACTGATGAACTTTCCAAAAATTGCGTTAAGTTGTTGAGAGCTTCCATCTGGTTATCTCCAATATTTCTTCTGGATTTTGATATAAAATATGCCTTATTTACCAGAGGCAGTTTAGACTCTTCAAATTTTAAATTTTCCACAAAAAACTTCCTTAATATGCTATGGGTATCCTCTCCCAAGACACGAGGAAAATTTAAGAATCTTAGGTTGAGATGTCTCACATGGTTTTCCAAAGATTCCAGTGTTTTTGACTGGCTTCCATAATCTTTTAAATTTAATTTAAATTTAAATTTCATGGACTGAACTTGTGATGTATTTTGTTCCACCACTTCAACTCTGTTGCTAAAATCCTTAATCTGGCCTCCCAAATTAAGGTTAAGAGACTGTATCTCCGATACCACTTTCACATATTTGTTTTCACAGTCCTTCACTAGCCTTCTGAGGCTAGCAACAAGGTCCCATAAAGTGTTCAGGGTCACTATAGCTGGTTTAAGGGGAAATTGAAAAGGCTCACCCCTTTCATGGGCATTCAGCGCTCCTGGAAGATCCAACGCCTGCGCCGCCATAATCCTCCTTTCTTCCTCCACAGGATCAACAGAGGATAAAGATGGGTTCGGATTCTTCTGGGACCCTTATCGACGCTGGTTCCAGCATTCTGGAGGAGAACTGAGGCTGCAGCGTCGTTCCTCCGTCTCGGCTTCCCCCCCCCCCCCCCTCGCCGGGCAGGTGATGTCATCCTTATGCGCTGCTTCCAACAGGTTCACCCTCAGTGCTGGAGGCAGTGGAGGTCGATAATCCAGGGGACTAAGTGTGGTTTCCCAATACAGCGACGGAGCTCCCTCTCCTGTCGCTGAAGCAGGGACAATTCCACCCGTTCTTTCCACCGATGCGGTTGCAAAGGAGGTAATCAGCTTCTGTCCATCAGGTAAAGGGGGCTCCGGAGGGGGGGAAAACCCGAATTTTACCTTTCCTTTTAGGAGGCATTTTCAACCAGGAAATATTTATCAGAGAGCAGCTTCTGTTGCAACCGTTCATGCTGCCATCTTGGGCCCCAGCCTTACCTCAGATTCCCATAGATTTTTAATGAACATAAAATAACCCCCAACTTGTACCCCTCAGTCTCCTCCCCCCCCCCCCCCCCCCCCCCCCCCCACACACACAACCCTTCTGCCCCAAAATTATCCTAATTGAGCTTCAGTTTTCCAACATAGATAGGGCTCCCATATTTTCTGAAATGCATTCAATCTATCAATACGGATAGCTGTAAGATGTCCCATATAATACAACCTCTTAATCCTTGATATAATATCAGACAAAGCTGGAATTTCTTGCCTCTTCCACCATCAAGCAATTTCTTTCTAGCCATTGTCATTATCTGAATAATCAGATCAGTTTCAGATATAGTACCTACACCTTGGGCAATATTCAACAGGCATATTTTGGGATCTTTAAGCACAGAAAAGCCCACCACTTCCCCTGTAAAGGCCAAAACTTCATCCCAGAGCTTTCCCATTTTCGGGCAAGACCACCACATATGATAGAAAGTGCCTTTGTCCCCGAAAACTTCCGAGGAGAGTAGAGACATTTTATATAACCTAACAGGTGTCAGGAACCAACTTTACAAAAGTTTATATCCATTCTCTTTAATTAGGGAGGATATGGCCATATAGCATTGATCCCAGGTTCCTTCTGCTAATGTTTCTCCAAAGTTCGCCTCCCAAGCCAATCGGTAAGACATTTTTGTAACTGGATTATCGTTTAACAAGGCATAGATTCAGGATAAAGGTCTTCTAAGCATGTTAGCTTGTTCACAATATTTTACAAACATGGTTTTCCCTTTTTGCAAATCGCAGGAACAATTTTCTGAGATAAAATAATGGGCCAGTTGCTTATAAGCAAAGATATCTTTCGACAACAGGGGGGTATGAACACTGCAGGTCAGAGAAAGCTAACATCGTTTGACCATCTTATAGTTGCCCCAACATAGTTAGACCTCTCTCTCTCCATCTCTTTATTTCAAGCTTCTCCACTCCTGGCCGAAAGTTATTGGCGAATAAAAAAAGAAGTGTGATAATAAAACCGTCGATCGCCTACAAGCTGACTCCACCATTTCCTCCAAGTCTTCCATCACTAACTTGGTAAAGGGTGTTTCCCCCTTTGCTCGTGAACCATCAGTCCTTCACACCCTCGTTATAAAAGGTGGCTCTCCCACTACTGTTTGAGTGATAGAGATTCCCAACGGTATGCCAACTAATTACTACCACCATTAAGGCTGCTACATAACACCACAATAAATTTGGAATATTAAGCTCTCCATTCAGTTTACTGTGATATAATACTCTGCAGGAAACCCTAAGGGGCTTTCGTTTCCATATAAACCAAAAATGTTTCCTTTGCAAGGTTCTCAAGGACCCCTCAGGAACTGCCACAGGGAGAGTTTGGAAGAGATAGCAAAAGCATGGAAATAAATTCATTTTTATGACCGCCACTCTTCCCAACCATGAGAAATCCAGCCTATCCCACCTATCCGGGTCCTGCTGTATGTTCTTAACCAGGGGCTCCTAATTGATATTGAAGAACTCTCCCAGATCTGGACTAAGTTTGACCCCTAAATACTTTATCAATTTCTTTGCCAATTTGAAGGATAATTTAGCAGCAGTTGTAAGAAACCCCCCCTCTGGCATAGAGATATTCATTAGCTTAGATTTCTCCTCATTGTTCTTAAACCCGGATGGTCTGCCAAAAAGTCACAATTCTGTTAGCAATGTTACCTTTTTGGTAAATAACATGTAGCCAGGCCCAGTGCCACCAGGTGTGCAAAACCATGCAATTGCACGTGGCAGTACACCTAGTTGGGCAGTGTTGGGAGCAGGGAGAGGCTCTTGTTGCCACTGGTGGACCCGTGATAGTGAACAAAAGATCATCTGCGAAAAGGGTAGTTTTATAGTCACCCTTCCCCAGTTGTATACTCTGAATCTGAGGATTACAACAAATCTTTTCTGCTAGAGGTTCAAGGGATAAAGCGAATAATAATGGAGAAAGGGGGAAGCCATGCCGAGTTCCTCTTTTTACTTCAAAGGATTCAGAGTAGGTGCCATTAATTTCAATGCTTGCCCCTTGGGGCTTCATAGAGCCTCTGAATCCACTATATAAAATCATCACCCAAACCCATCTTTGCTAGTACCTGAAATAGAAAGAGCCAGTGGACACAGTCAAAGGCCTTTTCTGTGTCTGCCACTAATAAGGCCGCTGGTATATGATGTTGTGAAATCCAAATCAACTCAGTGACCCATCGAACATTGTCAGAAGCCAATCTGTCTGGGATAAACTCCAATTGATCCGATGCCACAAGCAATGGAGCCACCCTCCCCAGTCGTACCGCCAATATCTTGGCTAGTATTTTTAAATCAATATTTATCAAGGAGATTGGCCTATAATATGAGCCACAAAGCATATGATCTCTGCCTTCTTTAGCCAGAACTGTTATATCTGCTGTGTTAGCAGCTGGTGGAATGTACTCCAAGGGTGATACCAGCACCCCACTAAAGGTCTTATAGAATTTCTCTGTGTAGCCATGAAGGCAAGGTGATTTACCCACCTTCAATTCCTTGATAGTTTATAAAATCTCCCCGGCTTAGATTTCTTCATTCAAATGTGTCCTATACTCCATTGGAACTTCTGGTAAAATTATATTATCCAAATATTGAGCTATCGCCTGTGAGCTGGCTGACTTATCTGAGTCATATAAGCTTGATACAATTAGGTAAAATGGTTACTAATTTCAGCATGCCTATAGACTAATTTCCCACCAGAATCTCTTATTTTAGTAATATGGGTTTGTGAATGCCTCTCTTTCAACCTCCTCATTAACTGGCGACCTGCCTTATTGCCGAATTCAAAGTGTTTTTGCTTTAAGAGATCTAACTGAAACACTACTTTGGCAATGTCCAGTTCATTTAAAGCTCTCCTAGCTTCTTTTAAGTGGTGTGGGGTAGAAAGCTCCATAGTTCTTTTATGGCTTAACTCTAATTTCGCGATTTTCTCCATTAAGCTTAAACATGTAAGCTCTCTTTCTCTTTTCAGGAATGCGGCTCGGGATATTAACTTACCCCTTACTACTGTCTTTAAGCTGTCCCAAAGAATACCGGGTGTCACTTCTCCAGTATCATTGATAGCTAGGAAATCTCGGATGTCTATTATTAAGGAGTTGATAAAAGATTTATCATCCAATAGCAAATCATTTAGCCGCCAGAAGCGAGTACCCTCCTCTCTGCTAGCAGTTTGTAATGTCATCAATACTGGAGCATGGTCTGACCATGTAATATTGCCATTCCAAATATATGGAATACTCTTCCTACGGAGGTGAGGGAAGAAATCAATTTGCTAAAATTTAGTAAAAAACTAAAAACCTGGTTTATTTCTACAAATTCTAAGATGTATTAGTCGATGAGGAGAGAAGTGGCTTTCCAAGTTTATTAGGAAATATTTTCTTGATCAGGAGAGATAATTTTCATTTACTACATTTTATATTATGTATGTTTGTCTGAATTTTTTGTGGCATTTTGGTATTTTACATTATGATTATTATTATTGTATCTTTGTTTATTTTGTACATCACTTAGAGCAAATTTTTTTTTCTGGAAAGCGATTAATAAATGTGGATAAATGAATGCAGATAAATAAATATCTACTGCTTTGACAGAGCTCACTAGAGATTTGTCAATGAGGAAAAAATCCAGCTGGGAGTAAGAACGATGAGAATGGGAGAAGTATGTATATTTATGAGTAGTGGGATTCTGTAGTCGCCAGATATCTATCAAGTTTCTGTCCCCAATTAAGTTCTTCAATGCTAGTCTACTTTTCTTCCTTCTTTCGGTTCCAGAGCTCGTGTTGTCCAAGTAGGGATATCTAGTGACATTAAAATCTCCACCCACAATCAAGTGGCCTTCCACCCATTCCCTCCCTATAGCTGAGATTTTATCTATGAAACAGTCCTGATCTACATTTGGGACATATAAATTAAACAAGGTGTAAATCTTGTCATGTAGCTTTACCTTAAGCAAAACATATCTGCACTCTACATCTCTCAGGACTGCCTTAATATCTGCCACTACTGAGGTAGAGAATAGTATACCCACCCCGCAATACTTTTTCTTTGCGGAGGCTGCAGCATGAAAATATTGAGGGTATTTCGTGGAATATAGCAGCCTTTCCTGTTTAGAGAGGTGAGTCTCCTGGCAAAAGATAATATCAGCCTTAAGCGTGGTCATGTCCTGAAAGAATACCCTTCGCTTCACTGGCGAGTTTAATTCCTTGGTGTTTATAGAAACTATTTTTAAACTCCATCCTCCTCCTCCTATAAGCAAACATCTGAGAATTCTTTATAAGAGAGATGCTGCCCAGATTCCGTCCCCAGAAAATTCCAGAATCATATCTCCCTGCTTGGGACCCTCCATCCCCTAGAAAACCATAAAATAAATGAAGCACAGACATATATCTCCACCACTTTACCATAAAGTCCCTCCCTACCACCCGCCCCTCCCCAAAAGCAATCCACCTTCCACTCTCATGGCTTCCCTCCATGCAGAGGGGTATTGCCATCTTATGAGAGAGCCACTTTTCCTGCCCTGCCCAAACCCCATAGCATCACTGCTAATAACAAAATTCTCCTCCAGAAAGTGAACCCAACTCAAATACTTGGTGTTACCCTCAATACCCTCAGTTCAAAGGTAGACCTGGTTTTATGTGTCATAAAAAGAAAAAAGGCAAAACCAAGAGTTCCACAAGTTCAGCCCAGGTCTTTAGAAGAAGATGACCCACCGGATTGGCATCTCAGTCTTCCACCTCCTTTCTCCACACGCTGCCATCTTGGCAGATCCTCATAAAATCCCTTGCCATCAGACGCCTTTCCAGGCAGTTTCAGCCATGGAGCCATCATTTCCAATGCCCTTAGAATATCTTCAGCCTCCAAAACTGACTTAACTCATGATGTCATACCACTAATCATAAAGCTCAGTCCGAAGGGAAAAAGCCAGTGGTATCTGAGATTCCTGTTTCGCAGGAGGCTCACAATGTCTTGGAATTCATGCCTCTTCCGGATAGTTGTAAAAGCTAGATCTTGAAATATTTCAACTTTTAGGCCCCACCAGGTCAAAGGCCCAGACTTCTGTGCTAATTGCGCAATCTTCTCCTTTAGTGGGAAATTGTGAAAACAGGCTATAATATCTCTAGCCTGATTATTACACGTGGCGCCCAGGGCTTTGTGTGCTCTGTCCAAATTAATGGTGGGATTATCTTCTGACCCTTTTTCCTTCTCCAAAAGGGCTGTGCATATGCTCTGCACTACTTGAAAGCAGTTCCCAAACTCTGCCCCCTCGAGTATTCCATGACAACGTAAACTCACCCGACGAGTCCTGTTCTCTATATCTTCTAAGCGAGTAGCTAGTTCTCCATTCATTTCCTGGAGTTTTCTGCCCGCCATTTGCCTAGGGCAGAGGCCTGGTCATCCAAACTGTTCTCAGCCTCCTCTACTTGGCAGCCCAAGTCCAAGAGATCACCGCGCATTTCAGTTAGATCGCCCACCTCTTTGCGGCATTCAGCCATATCCTTTCGCAGCTCGCGGAACCAAGTCTGGAACTCCGATGGGAAAGGTGTATCTGGAATAGGGGTTGCTCCCTGATCATGGTGCGATTCTGAGGCTTCCGGATGTACTGCCATTTCTTCTTCAGATCTGATGGCACCGACCACTGCTTTCTGCAGGTCCTCTATTTTTTTTTTTTTTAATTTAAATTTTTATTGAAATTGTAAATGTTTAAAACAAGAACTTATACAAGCTTTACATGTTACATGCAGAACAATAATCACCCCCCAGTTCCCCATCCGCCCACCCCTCCCCCAACATGGTAGAGTTTAATATGATAAATTCAGAAAGTCTGACTAATACTGGAGCATTGGAAGGAAAGCAAAATGATGTAAGAACAAATCAGAGCACATGTCCATCTTCTCAACTTCTATAATGTATATTCATATAAATAAAAGTTACTAATCCATATCCATGAGAGCATATGTCTATAATTCACAAAGTACAAGTAAGGTGAGTCGGATAAGCGGCAGCAGTTAGGTATCCAATTACAATTTGATTTATATGTGATTGTTTGTTGCTTGGGAGATAGGCCTGGCATCTCAGTATCCTGCAAATAGTCCACTATTTCAGGCTGCAGGATAGCCTCCTTGGGACTGTAAAGCTTCTGATAAAAGCTAGAAAAGACTTCACGAATCTCCAAGGAGGCTGTCAATATGCTGCCACTAGCGTCCTTAATTTTAGAGATACTGTTCTGGGATATTCTGGCCCATAACTGCCACACCAATAGGCGCCCTGCCTTGTCTCCACCCTCATAATACATCTGCCTGGTTACGTCTAGCGCGTGGAGTAATTGTTTATTATCTAACTGATAAAGTTCTGATTTCAGGGCTAATAGCTTCTGATAGCATTGTTTCGATTGATTCCTCATATGGTCTTTAGATAGGCAGTCTATTCTAGCCAATAAATCTGTTCTGGCCTGGAGCCGAAGGCGCTTGCATGCGGTCGCTCTGGATATGAGAAGCCCTCTTGCAACTGCCTTCGAACATTCCCATAGCGTGCTGGAAGTGATAGAGGGGCTTCTATTTAATGTGAAGTATTCATGTAATTGTGTCTCCAGCTCCTTAACAAAAAGTACATCTTGCATTAAAGATTCATTCAATTTCCAGAAATGGTCACCTAAGTCCCCATCGCCCATATTAACATCTAGGCTTATGGGAGCATGGTCAGACCAGGTGATAGCATCAACGTCCACTCTGTGTACTTGATTGCTTAAAATTTTATCTACTAAAAAATAATCAATGCGTGAGTAACTATCGTGGAGCACTGAATAAAAATTTTATGAGTGGTGTAGGGATGTGTTTTGGAATTATCCAATTCCTGGCACAGGGTAACATTAAAATCTCCTCCGATAATAATTGAACCCTCTGCATGATTAACAAAAGGCCCTGTACCTCCTGCAGAAAGGTGCTTTGTTCCTGGTTGGGAGCATAAAGTGATACCAATGTGTAAGTCTGAGTGCCTATCCGGATTTTCAATAATAAAAACCTCCCTGCTGGGTGCTGTGTGAGATATTAATTCAAATACTAATTGAGCTAAGAGCAAAATCCCCATACCAGTGTACTTGTTCTTGGTCCCGCTGGCAGCTAAGAAAACATGGGGGTATTCTCTATAGCAGTGGTTCTCAACCTTTCTAATGCCGTGACCCCGTAATACAGTTCCTCATGTTGCGGTGACCCCTCGCCCCGCCCTCGCCCTGCGAGGGCGGGGTGAGGGCGGGGCTTTGGTCATATGGGGCGGGGTTATGGATGGGGTTGGATTTTAGTGCATACTTATTTATTATGACATTTATAAACAGAAACACCATTCCTCATAAAACAATAAAATTAAGAAACATAAAGCATCAGTTATAATAGTAAAACCATACTAATAAAAGAATATTTTAAAATTACTGATAAATAGAATTTCTATTAATTAAAATCATATACATTTTTATAATTTCCCAAACACCAATAAAATATTTCAAAACAGCACATATATCAAATAACACACAATAATTAAAACTAATAAGGATTTTAAAAAAGCCCCTGCTGTCCATACATGGGAGCTCTTGATTTCCAGTCACCCTGATATTGTCGAGGATTAGGAGGTTATCCTCTCTCTCTCACACATACTCTCACATGTCCATTCTCTCTCACACATACACTGTCACATACATACACATTCATGCTCTTATACCCACCATAACCTCTCGCTCTCACAGACACTGATACACTCTCAGGGTGTAAGACACTCTCTCCCCCCCCCCCCCCCCCCCCCCCCCACTCACACACACTCTTACTCCCCTGGATTTTCTCATACACACTCATGCTCTCACTCTTACTGGCTCCCTCACAACCTCAGAGCCTCTCAGATAAAACTCTATGCAGCAGAAATAATGCTGAATGTTGAGAATTGTGTTATGCAGACTAATCTGGAAAATGCACTAATTTCTACATGAGTCATAATGAATCAGTCCTCAGCTGCAGGTTTCAATTGATTATCCTGGCTCCCTTTAATTTAATGTTTGCCAAATACAGTTCATGTGTAACCGCAATCCTAATTCTCCACCAGATCAAGGTGATTTCACATCCCACTTCATACTTTGTCACCTCCAGCTGAGTCAAACAATTAATCTAATTACTGCCACTGCTGCCACGTGGCTATCGGGGAGGCGCTGATTGCTGCTATTGGCACTGAAGCCCATTCTGCTGCCTCCTTTGTGCAGGCCCCCTGGGTTTCCACTTCCTCCATGTTGATCTCGTACATTGTGAGATCCACCATAGAGAAAGTGCTACTCTTGCACATTCCCAAAGATTACATGTACCAATCAGTAAAAAGTAATTTATTTTTTTTTACATCTGCTTCCCTTTATTTTTTTGCCATTTCCTTTTATATTGCCTTTTTTTCTGTTTCTTTTCTCTCCACCTGTCTTCTTCCCTCAAACACACAGTCAGGTTCTCATTCTCACATGCATTTCTCTCTCAAACACACATACACACACAGGATCTCACTGTCACATGCTCTTTCTGTCATGCAATCATTCATACACACAGTCTCTCACTGGCACAGGCTGAGTCTCACACACAGGCTCTCTCACACCCCCACATGCTGCCTTGCTCAAGCACAGGCTCTCACTGTCACATGCTGTCTCTTTCACACACACACAGAGGCTCTCACATGCTGTCTCTGCAAACACACACAGTCTCTCAATTCACTCTCACACACAATCTCTCAACTAATCTCATACACGCACACATACACACTCAGCCTCTCTCTCACCTCTGGGCCTCTTCTTTAAGGGTTACCACAGGATGGGCTCTGCAGCGGCCCTAGTCTTCCCGGCCCCGCTGCTCCTCTTCTGCACGCGGCTGACGCGCCTCCTCCTTCCTGCCCGTGCGGCTCCGGCAACATTTGTCTTCCGGGGCAGGGCGGGCAGGAAGTAAGTAGGAGGAGCACCGCGATGCGCTCCCTTTTGGGGTTGGAGGAGGCAGGTCTCCAGCTTCGCCCCGCCTCCCCGCAGCAGTCGCGGCGCCACGGACCGGCAAAAAACCCCAACGGCCCGGTACTGGTCTGCGGACCGGGCCGTTGGGGTCGGTCCGCAGATCAGTTTTGGTCGAACGACCTGTGTTTTGGTCGAACGACCAAAACACAGGTCGTTCGACCAAAACACAGGCGACCCCTGTGTTTTGGTCATTCGACCCCCGCCGGGGTTGCGACCCACAGGTTGAGAACCGCTGCTCTATAGGCTAAAAGGTGTTCATGCCTCTGCTTTAAGTGGGTCTCTTGGATATAGGTTATGTCAGACTTTTGATGCAGTAGCTCTCTCTTGAGGAGGAAATGCTTCCTATAGGTATTAAGACCTTTAACATTCAGTGAGATTTTTTAACCATGATGTCCGCAAAAGTAGGAGTATCCCACTATATGGATACCGCTGAGACGCCCTGTACCTAGGAAAACAGTTAAACTAGGAGACTGGCTCAGTCATGGATAGGAAATCAAGTGTACTTCAGAATATACAGTAAACTGCATAACAAACAAAAAATAACTCCACCATTCCCCGAAACCCTTCACTTAAAGATTCGCTAACCACCCATCGCGAATCGTGGTCCTGGGGGTGCATAATGTGCAACACGATGGGCCTTCATCTGCCCGCTTCCTCCCTCCTCCTCGACAATAGTAAAACAAAAACAGATAAGAGGCATTAAGCTTCATGCTTCGCCACAGCCCAAACAAAAAAAGATAACTGCCACACAGTTTGAAAGTCAAATATGAGCAGTGTCATATGTGTTGTCCATCGGGTCAGTATTAAGACAAACCTTAGTGAACACAGTCTGGTAACTTCAACTCTTGTCAGCTGTTGATGCCCCGATCCGGTTTTGCTGTCTGTGTAGACAGCCTCATCCAGGCCTGGTCGCCGCTATCTTGGTGTTGTGTCTGCGGGCATGGCCGATGCAGGCTTGGGGTCAACACTGAAATTAATGGCAATACCTGCCTTTTGGAAACAGTCAGCCGCGTCTGCTAGCGATTTTATCCGGTAAGTAACTCCCTTGCGTTGGAAAATCAGGGCAAACGGGAAGGCCCACCTATAACGAATTTCTTCATTCCTCAAAGCAGTGGTCACCTCCTGAAGCTGGAAGCGTTTCTGCAACATGGGTGGTGCCAAATCATTGTATATGGAAATGTCGAGGTCCTGCCATTTCCACTGAGGATTGGATCGAGCTAGTTGAATGATCTCCTCCTTTATTTTGAAGTGATGAAATATGAGAATTATATCCCACGGTTGGTTGTCCCACCTGGGGCCCGGTGCTCAATGTGTGCGCTCCAAGTCAATCTTATGCTCTCCTTCACCTGCATCAATAGTCGTTCCGCTGCTGGATAGCAGGTCCTTGCAAATAGCTGTCGCCGTCAGCATACAGTCCTTGTATTGCTCAATTTCAGGTATCCCCCTAATGTGGAGATTTGATCGGCGCGATCGATTCTCGAGATCCTCGACCTTATCCGCCATGGTCTCGAGCTTGGATTTTAGCCACTTAGTCTGGGAAGCAAGAGTGTCCATCATAGCTCCTTGATTGTCTGCTCAAACATCTAAATCGTCCACTCGATGTCCCATTGTGTTTAAGTCCTCTTTCATTTCTGATATGGACGCTTGTAATTCAGCCTTGGGATTTTTAAGGTCAGCTCGCAGCTCAAGGAACCAGCTTCTAATTTCAGCACGGGTCGAGAAGTCCGGGTGGGGGGCACCTGAAAGTTGTTCGTCGACGAGCTCAGGTAAAAGACTCGTTTTGGCGGTTGCATCTGCTTCCCCCGGAGGCATTGTGGCCTGTTTATCGCCATTGGGCAGTAACTCCTCCGCAATTTTACTGAAGGAAAATTGTTTTAAATCCGTGCTTCTTTTGCGGGTAGTCATCCTGAGTGCTTCCCACGTTGATAGACAGCGATTTTATAATAAAGGGCTTAATTTGCTTCTGTAAAATGCCACAGTAAAAGAGATCGGGAGCGGAGCAGTTGAATGAAGCGGCCATCTTGCAGCGCTGCTAGATAGCAACTATACTAAACCTTGCAGCTCCTCTCTTTTATGCTTACTTTGGCATACGTTTCCCTGTAGCTGGCTGATCATGGTTTCCTATTTGCTTATCAAGCTTCTGATTTCTGGCTCTGAACGATTTCATTTCAATGTATCGAACCTCTTGAGAAGAAAATACCTCTTGCTTTAACTTTTCTATCTGGCCATCACGCTCTGAATCCTGAAACTCTAACTGGGTTAATCTCTTGTGATAGTTTCTGATTCTGGTAGTTTATCTGCATTTGTACTAGGGTCTGAATTCCTCGGGTGCCCTGCAGAGATCTGCCTTTCCATTTCTTCGATTTGCTTTTGAAGATCTAACGGCTATCCTTCTAGGGTATTCATTTTCATTATCAGATTCTGGTTCTCCTCTGCAAACTGCTTTCAATCTCTCTCCTGGTGTACACAAATATTTACAACCCCTTCTACTTCCACCCTTAGCTGGAAGTAGTGCATCCAATATGATTCAGTGATGCTAGGTGTGAATTATCATTTTGTAATAATTCTCTTAAATGCAAAGTTGTGCTATACTCAGCTATCATCTTAATAGTTAATTTAGATTCACTAACCAAGAATTTCCGGGTAAATACATAAGTTAGTGACTGGCCCTAATTGTAGGTATGTGTCTTTAATTTAATATTCTCACATATCTTAGAGATTTGATGCTGGACATCCTCTTTATTAGTATAAATCTGTGTAATTCTCACTAACACTTCCTCTTCTAATTCTTGTAAATCTGACTGTGCATACAAAGTCATCTCTGCAGATCGGCATAGCCTTAATCTGTTGTGCTGGAACCTCCATTTATGTAAGCAATATAAGGGTGTTCCTATCTGTCTTAGTACACCTCCTTCCCCCTCCCTGACTTCTGTCGGGATGGGCGGTGTTATAGACAATTACCTTTATCACCTCCTATACCTACATAATCCAAATAGCTCAGAAAAGACCCCATGGTTTTTCCACAGAATCAGACTTTTATTTATCAGACTTTTCAGGTTTAGCCATTAAAATAAAATAGACAATACATATCTCTACAGTCCTTGTTGCTCAGCACTGGTTTATCAGTACAACTCTGCATCATTAGTAGACTTAACATCAGAGACCTTGACTTTCAAAGGGTATATTAATAAATGTAACTAACTAGCTACCCCCATAATTTTAGGAGATTACCTTCCTTTTCATCCTGAAACAATCTCTGAGGATGTAGCAACTGCCGAAGGGAGCAGGCACAATTGTCCCTAGTTGCTTGCTGGGCTAAGGCTGGTCTAAGCTCTGGAGAAGAAAAAGACAGGTTTGAGATGAACTGCCAGGTAAGAAACCAGGGCTTCTTACATACGCAGGACACCAGAGCTCATCTACTTTATCACAGGGAAGGGTGGGTTTGTGCTGGCTCAGGCATTATCCTCAGGTGTTAATGGTTCTTCTTTTGCCAGTCCCCCTGAACCTTCTCCCCAGCTGCTTTTAACATACAAAACATGAATATGTAAGAAGCTCGTGCATAGGCAAGCAGCAGAACATTTCTTCATTTCAGCCTGCTGGTCCCTCTCTCCCATCGGGAGGGGAGTCACTGCTTCTGCTGCGTGGTGACTCTAGACAAGGACCTGATTTCGGTCCTGCAACCTCTTGACCGTGAGCTGTCTTGTGGGGTCGGTGCTTTTCTGTGGGCTGGCCTGTCTGATAAACTGCCCTTTGGATAGACTGTTTTACGTCTTAGGGTAGATTTGGGTTATTTTCACCTCTTAGTTTTTACAGTCTTAGCTCATTGTTTATGGAAAGAAGCTATAGCCCTAAGTTAAACAGGCAGAACAGATAACCTGGGCACATATTGTCATTTTGGTCAAAAGTTCTTCATCTTGTTTTTCTGTTGAAACATGCATGTTGGCATCCATCTTATGAAGTCAGCGTCCCTCTTGTAGGGTCAGTAGTCATATTTGGTTGCGTACAGTGGTGTAAAAACATCTGCTATCTCTTACAGTTTGGTCGGAGAGGCAACCCTAGCCAACCCCTCCACAATTAGTGGTGTCTTTCTGCTTCACCATTGGAGAAACCCTGATCTATATAGAGGCCTTCCTGGACTCCGGGGCAGCAGGTAATTTTATTGAGGAGTCACTGGTCCAGCAACACAACTTGCCCACCACTATATATTGGCTAATGTCCTCACCATCTCCTCCGTTTATGGCGAGCCTCTATCTGGTCACCTGTCCATGATCATTGCCCCTCTTAGCATGCAGATAGGGCTCCTTCACAATGAACACACAGACTCCTATATCTTACTCAAGGCAGTCAATCCTGTCATTCTCGGTCTGTCCTGGCTCCGATTTAGTCAACCGGCCAATTGCCTCAGACACTCTCCATCCCTGCTTTGTAGCTAGGGCACCGCCATTGTTTCCTCTCTTGGCTTCCCTAGACATGCGCTAACAGATAAAGGCCTCGTGACAGGAAAGTGACCCAGGTACCGGGAGATGACACAGCCACTGGCTGGGGATTTAAACCCCAGCCATGCTCCCAGCCAACCCTTCAGCAACAGGTCCTCCTGCTTCTGAGCAGTGCATGTTGATTCTCCAGCATTCCTGATCCTGCCTTGCTCCAATCTTGTTCCTGTTCCAGTCTGTCTCATCCCAGTCCTTTCTTTGTCTGCCTGGTACTGATCCTTGCTTCAGACTTGGACTACTCTTCTGCCTGCTACCTGCTACTGACCTCTGCATGGACCTCGACTACACTCTGCTCACTGCCTGCTCTGTCCATTGTTCTGACTCTGGTAACTGCCTGACCACGTCCTGCCCTTGGCCCGGCCCTGGACTCACTCTTCCAGCCTTCCCTGTGGGATTTAGGAAAAAGTGTTGCTGGCCCCTGGACTCCAAAGGCCAGGGCATGTTTATCAGCTGTCGGTGTGGGCCTAGTAGATTCGCCTACTAGGTTGCATCGACTACACCATAGCACAAAGGTCTACTATCATTACAAGTGTATGCAGTGAAGAGCTACAGTTGGGTTCCCCATTCACAGGCTGGATATTTCTCATTTTATTTTTTTTGTTATTCAGGTGTTAACCAAGAGATGGGTAGCTCTGGTGCCTCACTCCTTCCTGGAGTTTCATTAGTGGCTGTAAAAAATCAACTGAGGCTACTGCTATGTCTCTTTACCACTATGAATTGCTCCAAGCAACTTTGGACAGATCAATCAGAGAGGTCCATAGAACATGGCTTCTATAACACTGCCTCCATAACATGCAAATTTTCTCTCATGCATATTCATTGTAGATATCCTGAAAACCCGACTGCCTGGGGGATCCCCAGGACAGGGTTGAGAACCACTAGACTATATAATAAATGTACCATTGGTTGGTCTCTTCTGTGACTATATCCCACCCATGGTTCCTGGTAGTTAGATTAGAAACACAGAAATGATGGCAGAAAAGGACCAAATGGTCCATCTAGTCTGCCCAGCAAGCTTATGGTAGCATTTTCTGTACCATACAGGTCACCTCCATATTTATGTTTCCCAGACCATCAAAGTCAGAGCCCTTGTTGGTTGCTGTCTGAGTCCAATTGCAAGTTACCTCTTACTGTTGAAGCAGAGAGCAATGTTGGAGTTGCATCAAAAGTATCAGGCTTATTGGTTAAGGGTAGTAACAGCCGCATCAGCAAGTAACCACCTCATGCTTGTTTTTCCAGACTGTAAAATTCAATGTCCTTGTTGGTTGCTGCCTGAATCTAATTCCTATTTTGCTCCTGCCGTTGAAACAGAGAGCAGTAATGGAGTTGCATCAACAGTATGAAGGCTTATTGGCTAACCATCTCCCAGCAAGTTAGCCCCATGCACTCTTTTCTTCATTTTAATCCTCTAGCTTTTAGGGATCCACAGCATTTATCCCATGCCCCTTTGAAATCTTTCACTGTTTTTGTCTTCACCACCTCCTCCGGAAGAGCATTCCAGGCATCCACTACCCTCTCCATGAAAAAATATTTCCTGACGGTTCTGAGTTGTCCTCCCTGGAGTTTCATTAATGGCTGTAAAAAATCAGCTGAGGCTACTGCTATGTCTCTCTACCACTATGAATTGCTCCAAGCAACTTTGGACAGATCAATCAGAGAGGTCCATAGAACTTGGCTTCTATAATACTCAAGGAGAATAAAATGGATATAGAGCTATTACGTGTCCTAAGATTTTTGAGAGGTATGTGGGGGTTTTTTTCCATTTTTAAATGGTTCTCAGGAATACAGTGCAGCCAGGTGGAAAGCATGGAGTCGGGAATTGGCAGTAGAGGAGAATAACATAGATAGGCATGACTTGTCTGATGAGTAGAGAGCATGAGGAAGGGTAGAGGGAGAGATAAGAGAGGAGAGGTAATGAAGAACTGCAGAATGAAGGTTCTTGTAGGTAAGAGGAACTGGATGTGGAAATGGATAGGGAGCCAATGTAGGGAGTTGCAAGACAGAATTTCTGCCAGTGGGGAACTCTGTGGTGCATCTGTTTGTATTGCCTTTGAACAGAAAGGCTCGGCTCCTTTGTTCCATATAAAGGGTGCAGGGCAAACTAGCCTTGGACGCCTTTGCCCTACATTGGGGAAGAAGGCTTCTGTACATGTAACCTCTGTTACCACTAGTGCTGAAGACGCTGTTGAAGCTGAAAAAACACCAGGGGAACTATGATCTTCATAGCCTCCTTTTGGCTGAGAGATTTGGTTCCTTCTGCTCAGGGAGATGTCCAACAGGGAACTGATCAGACTGGGGACTTCCCCAGACCTCATCACGCAGGATCAAGCAATGTGAAAAGGGAAAACCTTAGACAGCACCCCCACAAAATCATTTCATTACTGAAGATAAGTACTGTTTTAAAAGGCCAATTTATCCTAAGTATTTGTGTAGAAAGGAAAAGATGAAAAAATTATAAACAAACGAAGAATAACATGCACAATTAGTAAATGCATTGATCTAATTTTGCAATGTGAACTTTTTTTTTTTCTGTGAAACCTGCCTGCCTCCCCTTGGAGTTGGTTTCAACTTTAATTGCTAAGGTTAAAAGACTGAAAGGGCTCCTGTGAGGTGTGATGGCATGCATGGGCATGCTCAGTGAAGCACAGTCAAATTTCGATGTCATATTCCATCAGATGTCGTCACCTATGTGTGAGGACTGATATCCTGCTGTCCTCAGAGAGTACCTGTTACAAATAAGCAGCTCCACTTTCAGCACACGGACATGATTTTAATGCAGACTGCATAGTTTATACACCTATTTTATAAAAGTACATGCATATATCTGACGTGTTAAATAATTGTAATATGTACATTATAACTCTCGGTTTATGGAGCGGCAGATATTTATGAAATTAGCTGATATATGCACAGATCTTGCTTCTGAAAATACTTGAATGCATACTTTCAAGCACCAGCTTACCGACACGTACACCAGTTCACTCACACCCCTCCTCCACTTGCTCCAGAGCCACCCCCCACTCACAAACTGCAGAGAAAAGAGAAGTCAGATTTAATAGCCATGACTTGTTTAGCAGGCACTAAAGCATGCATGTGTGATTGATGAGGAATGTGTGTATTCTGTTTATAAAATACGTAAATGTGCACATACTTAGCACTCCCACCCCAGAACATCTGCTTTGTATGTGCATACTATTCAGCATGGCAGTGGCAGTCCGCACATACTCCTGCCCTTCTGTAAATTTGCACAGACACTACTTACATGTGTGTAAGCCAATTTTATGCCCAAAACTCCCTGTATACATTTTGAAAATTACACCCTCACAGTGCAATTAATTTTTTTCAGTTCTTACCAAAAACAACTTCATCCAGCATGATCAAACACTCTTTACAATCTGAAATAAACACCGCACTGACTTTGATAATGTCTGCACAAGCTTCCACATGGACTATTAAAGTAATTTATTTGGAATAAATTAAATAGTTAAATTATCCACTTTTCAGTCATGACAAATATATTTCAAAGAAGCTACCTTGAAGTCTAAAGGAGAGCTTCTAATCCTAATACAAGCTACACTAGCAGTTTGGCAGCTGAATGACTAACTGGCTGGTTGCTGGTCTTATATATAAATAATTTACCTAGTGCCTATCCTCAAAGTCGTGCTCCAGCTTGCTCATCCATTTTGTGAGATCACATCAGGTGCAAAATGGAAACCCTGACTTTAAATAGTACGACAGTATAGGTCCATGTCAGAAGGCAGAGGATGAGCCACTCCTGGGTTTTCCCACACTGCCTGCAAGGATTTCTATTTCCAGTTTCTGGTGGGGTTTGCATTATGTAGAAATACAAATCTTTAACATAACAAGAAAAGATGATACGGCATTAAACAATAACTTTCAGAGACACATCAAGACATCAAAGTGCAAAGCGATATGTAAACTTCAGGAGCTGAGTGCAGAGTTTGTGTTGTGAAACTATTTAAGGCTGGTATCTAATATGATGGATTTATTTATCTTTTATAAAATTACATATGAACAGTTTTCCATATTAAGATTTCCTGTTTCCAAAAATTAAAAAGGAGAATCCTTATCAATGCCTAAAAGCAACATGATGCCCCCCGAGCTCAGTTCAGCAGTGATATTTCCCATTCCGTGCGTACTGGAAAAGGGATTCAGGATCAGGCCTTCCATTGCTTTAGTTACTTCAACTGACATGGCTGAAACTAGGGCTTAGGTAACAAAGTACAAAAATAACAGCTTCCCCCCTCCCCAAAGATTGTTTAGATTATGAAAGGAGTTAGGAAAATGATCTTTTAGCTGGCATATTAAAGGAGCTCTCTACTGAGACATCCCTTCAGCCCTCTGCTGGCACTGGGATCCAGGATCAGCTAAGCAAGCATCCTGTTGGAGAGGAGAGGGCAAGGGGTCCTTCTCCAGTGCAAAAATTCAGTTTGTAAATATTAAATCTTTAAATGACCTACTTGCACCTTTTGGTTACTTTCTGGTAACTTCATCTCACATTACTAATTAAAAGCCACTTTTTTCACACTGGAATTCCTTCCTGGTAAAGAGAGGTTTCTCTGCCAACCTTAAACCAGCACTATACCAGTGTGTGATCACAGCCAACTTAGACACCATCCTGGCTGTTCAGCAGCTCAGTGGGGTGAGTCACAGGTCTCATTCTTAAGGAGGGATAGTTTATCCCATAATAATCTCTAAAATAGGCATGTGATGTTTAGCAGAAGGCAAATAATATCACCAAAAAACTACTGTCACATGCACTCACTTTGTATCCAATAGTGATGTCCTCTTGTAAAATTATTTTATGAATAGAAAGAGTTTCTCATCAAGTGGAACAGAGCTAGTGGGAGTATCTCCTGATAAAAATCATGCTGTTATCCAGTCTCTATACGTGAATGTAAACATGTCAGCCATCTAGCCGAATAAAGAGTTGGATGATGTATTGCAATAGATGACTGGTGTAACATCTGTGGTTCTATTCAGCAACAACAGGAGATGTGCCAAAAATTATGCACAGATGTTTGCAAGACAACTCAGTGTTTTTTGTAGTATGAGAAAAATACTTCATTTATTCAGCTATTTACTCTCAAGACCACTATGACCACAAATTCTCTTTGTGAGTTTATACAACCTTTCTAAGCATGTCCTCAAACATTAAAGTTTGAGGAAGTGCAACTGATGGATCTGCTTGGTTGTATATTTAGTGCCGTTGTACTAAATGTGCATTACAATTAATGCATGTGCTAACTTTAGTTAACATGCTATGTACAAAGGACTTCAACATTGGGGGAAAAAATGCACTGTTTAGTTAATATGCCAGCACAATGTAAGTTAACACCCATGTGACTGAAAATCTTAATTTACTGCTGAGATAGACAGGACACTACCCCTTGAAAGTTTAGGATACAATGTTATAGTCACTCATGTATGAGCTGATTAGGGAGGTAAGTGGGAGGAAAGGGGATCAAGTTGAAGGGAACAGTCATGAATGGGTGAGGAGAAAGAGGAAAGTAGCAGAAGAGTGTGAGATGAGAATGAGATGAGCAAAGAAAATAAGCCGTGGAGAGAGCCTGCTCCAGTAATATGCACATTGAGAACAGAAAATAGAAATGCTAAAGAAATGTGAAGAAGAAAGGAAAAGATATTTTAAAAGAGAAAAAAAGAGACAGAGGAAATTAAAAGAAGACCAAGAGCAAGCAAAGCAGAGAAGAGAAATCAAATTATAGACAAAAAGGCTGGAAAACACTTTCATGAAGATTTCCATGCTTAGCTGGTCTGCATCTAGTACATAGGGCAGCCAGTATCTACATTTCTCCTCCAGCCCTGTGGTCACTGGGATAAATAAGTTTTGGGGGTTTTTTTTGGATAGACAGAATGGGGGAAGAGCCTGCAATATCCTAGGCCAGTGGTTCTCAAACCTGTCCTGGGGAAACCTCAGCCAGTCAGGTTTTCAGGATATATACACAATGAATATGCAAGAGATAGATTTACATACACTGCCTCCATAGCATGCAAATTTGATCTCATGAATATTCACTGTAGATATCCTGAAAACCTGAATGGCTGGGGTCCCCCGGGGCAGGTTTGGGAACCTCTGCCCTAGGATATAAATTGCTTCTTTTTGGCAGCTTTGTATTGTAAAGGGGGCAAGGGCCCTTTTATAATTAATACACTTGTGAAAGAATATTTTACAGCAGTGAAGGGTCAGAGAGATGAATTTTAAAAGGCATTCCACAGTATAAGTCATTATTCTTAAGCTTTTCATTATTCATAAGTATTATATTGCAAGACAAAAGTGGCATGAAAAGAATTCTAGAAAACAACTAGTGCATCATGGAAAGTTACTGCAATTTGTGAAAGCATACCAAAGACCAATGCCAACATTCCAGCTTATCTGTATGTTCCTCTTATACGCTGATAGCATTTGCATACTGAAAAGATAAGGAATTTACATTTAGCCAATTAGAGAAATTGTTTCCATATAGTAACCAGTTAAAAGACATGTTTTGCTAACTAATAAATGTTATTGGTGTTTAGGTTAGAGGTGGCGACCTATTTAGACACTGGTATCAGTAAGTGATCTTTGAGAGAGCCTTTCCTGTTCCATTGCATGGGTAATCTGTTGTTCTCTCTCACAAGATATATCTTATTATTTTATTATTTGCTGTGCTGAATAAAAGGATTTTTCTCCTCATGCTGTTGGTTCTAAGCATTTATTTCCACCCACAACAGCAAGTGTGACCAGAAATGATTAGACTCAACCAAAATAGTGCATTATTTTGGTTTTAAGATGTTAGAAAAGTACTTACATTATTTATTACTGTTACTATAGCCTGTCAGCCATTCTGAAAACTGTTTACAAAAGATTTATAAACTTATATGTCATATGAAAACTTTTGGAGGGGAAACTGTATTAGTCTGTAGCAGGAAAATCAACAAAGGAATATGTTGAAAAATCATATCCTAACCATTATTCTGGTATTTAGCCCGATGCCAAGGCTGAGGCAGCTGCACTCCAAACTTGTAAATAATGTGGGAAAATCATGGTTAAATTCATTAAAAAAAACATCAAATATAAGCCTGATTGCTACCACAACCTTGGAAAAAAACACAAACAAATGGGCAGGGTTTATTATTGGAATCTAGAATTGCATTTTTTAATTTATTTACTGTATATCTAATAAAGAACCTGATAAAGAGGACTTGCCGACTTCTATGAAGCTGGCAGGTATTATGGTAATCCCTAAGGAGGGTAAAGACTATAGACCAGCATCATTACTTATTATTGACATTAGGCTCTTAGCAAAAATACTAGCAAATAGACTAGCATGACTTTCATCTAGTTTGGTATATGAAGATCAATTGGGATTTTGCATGCTATCGATGCTGAGAAGCACTACTTCTAACACACACTCCAGGCATGCTGTAAATCTATGCAAATACAAATACAAAACCAACACCAAAGCCTTATATCAATAAATATAGTGAGACACAATTCCTCAAATCTTGCACCTCAACAGCCGAAACCGCTGTGGGGAAACACTTTCATCACTGAAATTGTATCATTAAAGTCCCATCAGTTTTATATTATTTTTTTTATTGCAAGTAAAACATTTTTATTTTCAAGTCTTCTTTTATATAATAAAAATTCCTTAGCTTATATAAGCGAAGAATACAGTCAACACCCAACTGCTCTCTGCTTCAGGGGAGCTCGCCATCTTGTCCAATTAAATCCTTATTTCTACAATAGACGAGTATTGTAGCACATTTATTCACTGCTTCAGGGTTTCAAAACAACCAGAGTCACTATGGCCACAAGATGTCAATCAATCATATTGAACATCCAATCACACAATCCCCCATCACAAAGTGTCACACCAATCGATGCAGGGTTTTTGATTTAATTTAAAAATTAAATTGTTTTTTCACGGGGAAAGAATCTAAGGGATGCTTTGGTACATTCCATGTTAACTTCAAATGGTCAATGTGAAGAAATAGTGGGGCATTCAGTATGTGGCATGTGAGATTTTGCAGTACATACAGCGTTGACTGGTATTCAGTTATATATTGAAAAAGTTAACATCACAAATGAAAGACGTTTCAATAGTAATTGTCATACTGCATTTGCCATTTATATGATTAAATGCCCATGCGATCTTTTGTATATTGGTCACACCACTTGACCTGTGAAAAAATGTTTAATGGAACATAAGAGCCACATTAATACTGAAAAAATGACTGTTCCTTTAGTGGCTCATTTTTTAAATTTTAAACATACATTTCAGCAAATTACTTGGACTATTATTGATCATGTTCCAAAGTCTGTAGGGTGATCGGGAAAAAAGATTAGCCCTAAAAGAACAGATGTGGATTTTTAAATTAAATTCAAAACCCCCCCATGATTTAAATTAAGACCGATTGATGTGACACTTTGTGATGTGGGATTGGATGTTCAGTATGGTTGATTGACATCTTGTGGCCATGGTGACTCTGATTAGTTGTTTTGAAACCCTGAAGCAGTGAATAAATGTGCTACAATATTCATCTATTGCAGAAACAAGGATTTAATTGGACAAGATGGCGAGTTCCCCTGAAGCAGAGAGCAGTTGGGTGTCGACTGTATTCTTTGCTTATATAAGCTAAGTAACGTTTATTATATAAAAGAAGAACTGAGGAATTGAAAATCATTTTTTACTTGTAACAAAAAAATAATATAAAAATGATGGGACTTTAATGATGCAATTCCAGTGATGATAGTGTTTCCCTGCAGTGGTTTCTTTCTTTCTTTTTTTTTTGTTTAATCTTTTTATTGGAATTTTTTCAACTGTGATACATATGAACCGAACCATATACGTATACATATATTGTCCACAGTATAACCATTAGCCAAGACAACTTTTTGATAAAGCATATTGTATATAATGGGTAAACAGCTCATGTAACCTTTGATAAGAGGAATCACAATAAACACCATAAAACAAGAACCGACCCAGAGTCATTTCTACCCGCAGCGGTTTTGGCTGTTGAGGTGCAAGGTTTGAGGAATTGTCTCACTATATTTATTGATATAAGACTTTGGTGCTGGTTTTGTATTTGCATCGATGCTGGGAAGGCATTAGATAAGTAATTTCGATGTTGGCTTATGGATTGGTCTTGTAAGAAGACAGTACGTGGCTGCTAGTGGAGGTAGAGGAGCCATCATTGTAACAGATTTTGGGTATGCTTAGGACAGATGTGGAGGGCAGTGGTAGGAAAAGGACTGCAAGCTCAGGCAAAAGAAAAAAGGATGAGTTGGTGTTGGATTGTATATGGGAATTTATAAGTACATCTACCCAAGGTGGACAAATCGTAACGGGACAGACTAGATGGACCATTTTGGTCTTTATCTGATGTCATTTACTATGTAAGAACAGAACTCAAGTTTTGTATTCTTCTTTTACTGGGAAGTAACTTCAGTGACTTAGGAACTGATTTGTCAAAATCTTTTCCCATAAACACAGAACTGGGAGAAAACTCTTAGTGAATCTGGACCTTATTGTGCAAAGAAAGTGATTTTAAAATGGGCTGGAAATCACAGTAATGATACATAGGGTATCCATAGATGCCATTTTTGTGCCATAACTTTTATCACCCCTGAGGGATATTTTAATACCTCGGGTACCTTTTCCTGTAATCTCTCCTAGGTTTGGCTGAATATCAGACACAAGGTTATGGTAAAAGGTAGATGTGCAGTGTTAGGAAAGAGAGAGGTCTCATATTCAATCAGAGCAGAGTCAAAAAAAAAATATATTCTCTTCCTTTCTCTTTAAAATTAACAAACCTCACATAGGTAATTAGTTTTGTCATACTGAAAACCAAAATATTTCTTTAAAAAAAAAAACAAAACAACAACAACAAACGAAACTTGCTTTTGTACATTTCAACGCTGCCTGTAGAAACACATTGCCAGCAAGCAAATAGCAGCATTAATCAGAAAGCCTGAAGACACCCAGGGAGAACTTGCTTCTCAGGCCGTTTGCTGAAGTCAGAGCAGTTCATTTACAGGTCTCTGTACGTCTTGGAGAAAATTGTTTGCTGACAAAACCAAACTGATGTCCAAGTGTCTCCCACTCCTCTGTCACACTTCACTACATTCCTCTCTTGCTTGATCTGTGCATGCACGAGAAAAAGAGAGGCACCTTAAATGTGTCCCTTGTACACTGCTAACTGGAGTGAATCCCCACATCGGGGCAGTGCATGTGGTCAGCTACCCGTGGACTTGGGACATGTGTGGAAGGAGACGCAGGTGGGTCGGGAATATTTCTCCCGAGGAAGTTTTTTCCGTGTTCTTTTGCGTCTGTGGATGATGAGGACCACCAGGAGCAGGCTGAGTGTGAACAGGAGGCAGAAGCCAGAGAAGATCAGAGGTTTCTTCTGCACCAGGAATAAGCAGATGGTGCACTGCACCTTTTCTTCCAGCAAGCGGCAGGAGGAAGCAGCATTGTCTGCTGGGAAGCCGTTCCTGGCAATCAGCGCGTTGTAAGCCTCTACAGAGGACTTGGCAGTAGAGCTGTACAACGGAGAATTGAAGAAGCCATACTGGGGTTTGTAGTGGTCACTTAGTTTAAAGGCATAGTAACCTTTAATGTTGATTTTATCAAGCTGAAATGCTGGAAGGAAAAAATTAACATCAATTAGCAAAGAGCAAGGCACTTCTTTTACAGTGCAGCAGACAGTCTGAAAGCAGGATTATTTTACAAAATATGCATGAGTCTACTTTTTTTTTTTAATTCCACTTTTTTTGCACTTTTTTTTCAGTACTTCAAAGTGGATTATTTTGTCTATTTCAGTCAGGGCCTGATTTAGGATTTGGTCGCTCATAGGCAGGGTTGGAGAATTGGGGGGGTTAGGAAATGCTGGAGATCAAATAGTGGGTGAAGTCTGTCTACCTCCTTTCCCCTCCAGAGTGCTACAGCAGTGCCCATTTGAAGTGGATTGCTAGAGCAGGCTCCTCCTTGGCACAGTTGCATTCCTCTTTAGCCTGAGTATTGGGTGCCTTCAAAATGTGGCACCCTAGGCAATTGCCTATGCTACTTATGCCTAAATCTTGGCATGATTTCAACATATCTAACTCTGAGCAGATTACAAAAACAAACTGTATAAAAAGAACTTCTGCTTTTCTTGTGTGTTGAGATATTACTGTTTCAAAAACAGCCTCCTATGTTAAGGGCAGCAGATCCAGTACTTTGGGTGCTTCTGATGTAAAACTACATTTATTTTGGGTGGCCAGAAATAACTGCATTTGGCAAAGATGTAATTTCTGTTACGTTGTTCCTATTCTGTCCATGTCTGCCATGAGATGTTGATGCCAACATGCAGCAGCTCCCAGCAGAAGCTAACTTGCAGCTCCAAGCTAGATAGGACCCTCCCACCACCCAGAGGGAAGGATGTGAAACATGCCCCTCTTCACTTTAGGCAAGAACATCACTTTCAACACGTCAGTCCCCTGACAGTCAAACAGCAGGTACCAGGCCTAGACATGCTCCTCCGAAATCTGAAAATATATATAAGCCACATACCAAAAACTTGGCTTTTGTCCAGCTAACTCCAAAAAGTTAAACCACCAAAGCATTTGAATATTAGCTTCTTAGATTTTATAATCTGTTTCTTTGTATTTAGCATGCAGTCTATATTTTAATATTATTTTGACCTATACTGTTTTATATTTTATCCTATCACTATTGTTGTCCACATTGAGGAAGTTTACTTGAAAAGGCACAATATAAACTTAATAAAATAATATTTTATTTTGAATTCTGTTACTGTTTTTGCCTCCACAGGGAGGTTGTTCCATGTATTTTCCACCCTTTGTATGAAAATAAGGAAGATCGGAGTAAGATACAAATAAGAAACACCAGGTATATCACTAGGCTGAGTTTTTTTATATGGTTTGTCTGATGTTTGTTCTGTTTTTGAGTATTTATTTTTAATCTTATATTTTATTTGACCTATTGTACTTTTACTGCTTTTAATAACTAACTTATTTCATACTTTTAACAGAGTTAGTTATTACTATTTATAAATGTATTGTATTTATTATATGTTTTATTCTCTGTAAACCGTTGTGAAGGCATGTCTGATGCGACGGTATAGAAATACAATAAACTAAACTAAACTAAACTATTATATTACTTCCAGCTGTGGGTTTATCTGGGATGCTTCACTTCTCAGTGAGCTTTTTGGAAACTACAAAACTTTTATCACTGATTAATTTACTATTTTTCGTTTTATTTACAAAAACATCTTCTTTTGGCCATTTTGCACAGTGTTTGTGCTATGTGCCGAGCAGTTTCCCTGCATCAGAGCACAAACATCTTCTCATCATTATTTCTGGTCACAGCAAAAGTAAATTACTCACCCTTGTAAACTTCATGGGTATATTTTTCCAAATAATATTTGCGAAGCTCATCATTGCTGGAAGATTTGTCCTCTACCCCATTTGCTGTGATATAAATTGCTACGTCCCCATAGTTGCTCTGAATCCAGTTGAGAACCTGGCGTATGCCCCGGGGAACCACTGCCAGTCCTGAGGGTGAACTCAGGCAAGTAATGTCTGACAGCAAGTGGCTGTCTCGGTCTGAATCATACCCGCTCCTGTTTTTGGCTTCATGGACCACAAGCCTGGTAGAAAAATGATTCAGGGCAAAAAAATCTGCCGCTCCTTTCACCAGGATCCTCTCTTCTGGAGTGAAGTGAGGCAAAAAGGAGTTGGAGAGGCCTTTTTGTTTTTTAGAGGCAATGTATTCTCTTAACGTTGCTGGATAGTCCCCATTCCCATAGATTGGGTCTGCCAACCAGGCAATTTCAAACTGGAGAAACCTTTCGGCGGCTTTCAGGTGAGAAGGAGAGTAGGGGTTGGCAGCCTCAGCCCAGTCTGCATGCAGAGATAAGCTTACGAGGCCACCCTGCCAGGACCGATAACGCTCATCATAAGCTCTCCAGGCCAACGCGTGCGCGATCAGCAGATTGTGTGCCGCCCGGTAGGTGGCATTGCTACTCTTGTCGTAAGAATGACTCAGTCTATTCGGCTCATTTATGGTGATCCACAGTTTAACAAAGTCGCCGAGTTGTTGAAAACATAACTTTGCATAGTCTCGGAAGGCCCCAGCAGTGGACTGATTTAGCCACCCTCCGGCGTCTATCAGTGGCTTGGGCAGACCTATGCAGGCATGAGTTGGATAATACAGAGTGACCATGGAGTGAATGCCGAACTTTAGTGCCTCGCTGATCATGCATCGGTAATATCGGAGCACTTCCCTGTTGATGACTGACAGATCCCCATTAGGGAGAATTAAAGACCAGTTGAGGGCAAATTTGTAGTGTGTCACTTTCATTTTTTGCAGTAGTACCAGTTGTTTTTTAATGCTGACAAAGTCTGTGCATTGAGCTGGTCGGGTTTTTAGCTTCACTCCTGGGACGGGATACAATGTGCCATCTCCAGTGATGTTCCATATATATAGATGAGGGTCAATAAACTGAGGAGAGGATGGTACCACTTCTGCCTTGGTGGGAAAAAACAAAACAAAAAGATATTAGGAAATTAATTACAATTCACTTCCCTTTAGATACCCATCTAGTGACATGGAGGAGGAGGGTTCCCGGGGACTCTCGGGCATCCTCTCTCAAATTATTTTATACAAATTCTAAAGTCTTACTGAGCCGGCAAGACCCTTGATAAGACCCTTGATAAGAAATGTACAGTATATTCCTGTTATTTACCTGCTCTGTGTGCGAAGGAATATATATTTTCTTTCTTCCAGCAGCTATCTCAGATCAAATTCCCACTTCCTATATTTGCATGCAAGATCCACTCTTAAGGCCTCATTTTTAAAAAGCATTTACACACTTAAAATTAGATTTTACATATGCAAATGCACTTTACTCAAGTAAATGTCTTTTGAAAATTGCTACAATAGTATGTTACATTTACATGTGTAACTCCTTTTGAAATTATCTCCTTACTCTACACTAATCATAGGGCTGAAGAGCATTCCTGGGAAAGGTCACACAGACTGAGAGAGACTCGGGTTTGTTCAATGCCTCAATCTGGAGGCAAAAGTCAAATCAGCCACAAGTTAGAGGACAGCATGTCAGGGTGCAGAACCCTGCTGAGCAGTCTCTTTATTTCCATCTGAAATGTAACTGCATTATTAGAATCGGTTCCTACGATTCCTGTGCCCTGCCCTGTCCTCCAGCTTATGGCAGATTTTAATTTTGCCACAAGCAGAAAGAAACGCTGCCTTTAATTTCCTTTACTTGGGTATGCTTTCATTTTCATAAAATAAAGTGATTCCTTTCCCATGCAGAGCATTTTCCATTTAAAGGTACAATGACTATCAGTCTGGGCTTCAGAACTTGTGTCAGGCAAGCCTATCACAGGACTCTATCTGAAGACACCAAGTACATCTGGGTAGTAATTGGTGGGTCTGTGTCTGCACAAAATCAGATGAGCTCCCTGGTGCCTGGTTGATACAGACAGATGCCTGGTTTTGCCTATTCCTGTGTGGATGGAAAAAATGCACAGTCACCTGAGACAGGTGGATAAAGGTATTTCCCTGGAAGAAAGAATGAATCAGTAGACTTCCAGAGAATGTAATTGTACACATCGGTCACTTAAGTGTCACCATTTGGAGCAGTAAGAGTTGAGAAGGGTCAGGGTGCAGGATGGGGTTTGGTTAGAAGGGAAGAGTTTATTCAGACTTATCTGACATTGCTGCCACCATAAACTGAATCTAGCCAAGACAGAACTCCTTATGTTACACAAATTCACTTCCCCTCTTCTCCCTTTCCTTATTTCTGTGAATAACAAATTTATCCTCCCAGTTCCCTTAGCCTGAGTCCCCTTAGCCTGTAATCTTCAACTCCTGTCTTTTCTTCTCCACACACATCTAAAACACTGCTAAAATGTGTTTTTTTTTGTATAACACTACCAAAATCTGCCCCTTCCTTTCTGAACTCACTACCAAACCTTTTGTCCACTATCTCATCACATAGTGCTTAGACTACTGCAACCTGCTCCTCACAGGTTGTTAGGGTACTTTGAAAGGATTTGTCCCTATGAAGCTATTACTGTACTCTGAATATACATTAATGACATGCTGAAATGCTAACATGTAGGTCAAAGATCAAAACGTTATGAGCTTAGTTTTAAGTTTCATTTCTCTTGTTGCATTTCTAGCTCTGGGCTCAATTTACAAGAAATCACATGATTTAAAACAACCCTAGCTTCATTAAAATATAAGTGAGATAGAATTATAAAGCTCATAATGCTATCCTATCAAGGGGATGTTGTGTTAATGTTAACCAATTAGGAAAGTGTTATGAAAACAAACAAAAAGATTCATTGGCTTAAGAAATTAGAGGTGTGAAGCCTTTTGAATGTCTGGTAACAGTAATTCATTTCTGAGAGAACTGATCCTATTCTACTGTATGGCAACTTGTTGTTCTCTCCATAACATATACAGTATCTTATTATATTATAGGTTTGTGTTCAATAAAAGTTTCTCTCAGCTGCTGGCTCTAAGAATTTATTTAAACCACAACTTTCTCTTCTATAATCTATCCAAAATTCAACCACACAACTTATCTTTTGCCAGTGTTGCTACAACTATATAATCTCTCTTATAATCAATGGGACAGTGCAATACCAGGGTATAAAAGGGTATAAATTATATTGCAATGATAGGGAATATCAGCTTGGTGGTGGTGGTGGTGGTGGGGAGGGTGCTTTAACAGGATAAAGATCCTTCCAAAGACTAAATGCATAGTAGAATTTTTAAGGGTAGAAATCCCATGGGCCAGATTTTATAACATGCGCGCGGGCGTAGATTTGTTCGCGCAACCCGGCGCCTGATTTTATAATATGCGCGCGCAGCCACACGCATGTTATAAAATCCAGGGTCGGCACATGCAAGAGGGTGCACAATTGTGCAACTTGCACGTGCCGAGCTGAGCAGCCTTCCTCCGTTCCCTCCGAGGCCGCTCCGAATGGAACTTTCCTTCCGCCCCCCCCCACCTTCCCCTCCCTTCCCCTATCTAACCCGCCCCCCAGCCATAACTAACCCCCCCCTGACTTTTATCGAAGAAGTTACGCCTGCCTCTGGACAGGCGTAACTTGCGTGTGCCGGCTCTCCATCCCCCGGCCTGGTGGCTGTTCCGGAGGCCTCGGTCCTGCCCCCGGAACGCCCCCGGGCCAGTGCCCCGCCCACGGCCCCGCCCCCAGAATGCCCATTTTTTCAAGCCCCCGGGACTTACGCGCATCCTGGGGCTTGCGCGCGCCGCCGAGCCTATGCAAGATAGGCTCGGCGCGTGCCAGGGGAGGCAGGGGTAGGTTTTCGGGGGTTACTCGCGTAACCCTTTGAAAATCTACCCCCATGTGTCTTGGAGAAGAGTGTAACAATTGGAATATATTACTATCCACCTGCCAAAATGATAAGATGGATGATGAAATGCTAAGAAAAATTAGGGAAGCTAATTTGGCAGTGCAGTAATAATGGGAGATTTCAATTATCCCAATATTGACTGTGTAAATGTATCATCAAGACATGCTAGAGAAATAAAGTTCCTGGATGGAATAAATGACTGCTTCATGGAACAATTGTTTTAGGAAATAAACAACGAGAGAAGGTGCTATTTTAGATCTACTTCTTAATGAAACCCAGGATCTGGTGAGAGACGCAACAGTGGTTTGATCACTGGGCAATAGTGATTATAACATGAACAAATTTGATTTCATGACTGGAAGGTGGAAATAAGTAAATCTACAGCTCTAGCACTAAACTTTCAAAAGAGAAACTTTGATAAAATGAGGAAAATAGAAAAAAACCTGAAAGGTACTATTACAAAGGTTAAAGAGTACAACAGGTATGGACAATGCTTAAAAATACCAATCTTCAAAGCACAGACCAGATGTATTCCACACATTAAGGAAGGCCAAACAATTGGTGGCATGGTTAAAAGACAAGGTGAAAAACTATATTTTAGCCAATAGAACCTTCTTCTAAAACTGGAAGAAGGATCCATCTGAAATAAATAGGAAAAAGCATAAGCATTGGCAAGTAAAATGTAAAACAGTGATATGACAGGAGAAGAGAGAATTTGAAAAGAAGTTGGCTGTACAGGCAAAAACTAAAAAAAAAACATTTTAAAAATATATCTGGAGCAGGAAGCCCTCAGGTTAGTCAATTGGATCGTTAGATGATTGAGGGGTTAAAGGGGCATTTAGGGAAGATAAGCCAGCATGGAAAAACTAAATGAATTCTTTGCTTCAGTGTTTACTAATGAGGATGTTGGGAAGATACCTGTTTCAGAGATGGTTTGGATGAACTGAACCAAATCACGGTGAACCTAGAAGATGTAGTAGGCCAGACTGACAAACTGAAGCGTAGCAAATCACCTGGACCGAATGGTATACATGCCAGGGTTCTGAAAGAACTAAAAAATGAAATTTCAGACCTGTTACTAGTAATTTGTAACTATTGTACCTGAGGACTGGAGGGTGGCCAATGTAACTTTGATATTTAAAAAGGGCTCCAGGGGTGATCCGGGAAACTATAAACTGGCGAGCCTAACTTCAGTTCTGGGAAATATTGGAAACTAATCTAAAGATCAAAATCACAGAGCATATATATATATAGACATGGTTTAATGGGTCATAGCCAGCATGGATTTACCCAAGGGAAGTCTAACCTCACAATTCTGCTAGTTTTTTGAAGGGGTTAATAAACATACGGATAAAGGTGAACCAGTAGATGTAGTGTATTTGGAATTTCAGAAGACTTTGGCAAAGTCCCTCATGAGAGGCATCTAAGAAAACTAAAAAGTCATGGGATAGGAGGCAATATCCTTCTGTGGATTGTAAACTGGTTAAAAGACAGAAACATAGATATGATGGAAGAAAAGGACCAAATAGTCCATCCAGTCTTCCCAGCAAGCTTATGGTAGTAACTGCTGGCCATAATAGCCACCTTTATAATTATCAATTTCCCAGACTGTCAGTGTCAGGGCCTTGTTGGTCGCTGTTTGAGTCCAATTCCTAAATACTTCTTGCCACTGAAACAGAGAGCAATGAGGGAGATGCATCAATAGCATTAAGGCTTATTGATTAACCTTTTAGGTACCAATGTTCCACAAGTGGAACATTTTTTCATATACTTTTAATTTCTTGCAAATTATTTTATACCATATTTATTCCATATTTGGGTCTAGTTAACTAAGATATGTAAAAAGGGGCATCAGGAAATAATTCCTTCAATGAGCAGCATCTAAAAGGTTAAGCATATCAGCAATATACTCCCATGCTTGTTTTCCCAGACTGTGCAATTCAATGTCCTTGTTAGTTGCTGTCTGAATCTAATTCCCCTTTTCCCCCTGCCGTTGGCGCAGAGAGCAATTATGGTGTTGCATCAATAGCATAAAGGCTTATTGGTTCAGGGTAGTAACCACCACACCAGCAAGTTACTCCCATGCACTCTTTTCTTCATTTCCATCCTCTAGTTTTTAGGGATCCACAGTGTTTATCCCATGCCCCTTTGAAATCTTTTACTGTTTTTGTCTTCACCACTTCCTATGGAAAGGCATTCCAGGCATCAATCACCCTTTCTGGAAAGAAATATTTCCTGATATTGGTTCTGAGTCGTCCTCCCTGTGGTTTCATTTCGTGACCCCTGGTTCTACTGACTTTCCAACAGAAAAGGTTTGTTGATGATTGTGCATCATTCAAACCTTTCAGGTATCTGAAGTTTGTATCATATCTCCCCTGCACCTCCTCTTCTCCAGGGTATACATATTTAGTAGGGATGTGAATCGTTTTTGAACGATTAAAATTATCGTCAGATAATTTTAAAATCGTCCAAAATCGTTAGATACGCGATACAATACAAATGCCCCCAATTTATCGTCAGGGGCATTTGTATTGTATCGTTAAATAGGGCGCGGGAAAACCGGCACACCAAAAAAACCCTAAAACCCACCCGAACCTTTAAAACAAATCCCCCACCCTCCCGAACCCCCCCCCAAAATGTTTTAAATTACCTGGGGTCCAGTGGGGGGGTCCCGACGCGATCTCCTCCAGCTCTCTGGCCACCGCTGCGTTGAGAAATGGCGCCGGTGGCCCTTTGTCCTTATCATGTGACAGGGCAAAGGTAGCGCCGGTGCCATTTTGTTTCCTGGCTCCCGACGTCACGCGTGCGGGAGATCGCCCCCGGACCCCCGCTGGACCCCCAGGGACTTTTGGCCAGCTTGGGGGGGCCTCCTGACCCCCACAAGACTTGCCAAAAGTCCAGCGGGGGTCCGGGAGCGACCTCCTGCACGCGGGCCGTATTGCCAATCTTCAAAATGGCACCGGCGCTACCTTTGCCCTCACTATGTCATACGGGCAACCGTCGCCCGTATGACATAGTGAGGGCAAAGGTAGCGCCAGTGCCATTTTGAAGATTGGCAATACGCCGGCGCTACCTTTGCCCTCACTATGTCATACGGGCGACTGGTGCCTAGTAAGCCCCTCCCCCTCAAACCACAAAAGGACAATGTGGTGCCACCAGCCCTCTACTTCCTCAAAGTATCATTGCTGACTCAGCACTGATCCAGTTGATGTTATCTTTCAAAATGGCACCTACTGACCTTTTCCCCATAGGGCCAAAAAGCCGGTTGGCACCAGTTTGAAAGTTGGAGTCGAGGGGTGCTGGTGAGCACCAAGGAAGATGGCTACCTAGTTCCTTAGCTCCTCAGCTTTCCTCATTGAAATTCAGCCTATCATTGCTGTTCGGCTCCACTGCACTCCTACAAATACTTTGACAGTAAGGCAGAATGGCTGCGGCAAAACCCGGGAAGCTTGAGGTGGCTTTTGCTCTTGCAACGGGGACCAAACAAAGCAAGCACGATCTCCTTCACTGGAAAAATCCCCCATGGTAAAAAGGGCCATCAGCCTTGGATCTGATTCTTGCCGAATTACAACAGCTCAAGGACATGCTGCACCACAACACAGAAACAACCTGCACCATTAAATTGGAATTATCAGACCTGCCTGCCAGTGTGGCTGCTCTTCCACCTCATTTGGATTCCCTAGAAAATAAGATGTTGCGGGCTTGAGCTTAGCTACTGAAACAGCAGTAGCTAAGCTCAAGCCCGCAACATCGAAAGTCGGCGTGATCTTCCAGCATAACTTCGAAGATATGTCTAACCGCAATGGCACAATAACATCAGCATTGTCGGAGTACCCTAAGGTAGGGAGGGCTCTGATATCTTACCATTTCTCAGGCGACTGATTTCAGCGAGCCTGAACTTGCAATTTGAGCAACCTTTGGAGACTGAATGCACCCATTGCGTGCCGTCTAGGCCAACGCCCCAAGCCAGCACCCACGACCAATAATTCTAAAAATCCTACGTCACCATAAGGTCTTAACAATTTGGCGACAGCCAAAGCAGAATCATCGGTCTCTTATAATGCCATGTGACTTACATTTGGTTCCTGATTTGGCAAAGGCTACTGCTGCCTGAAGGAAAATATTTCTGGGCCTTCAATCGCAACTCAGAAAAGCCAGAGCGCAATAAGATCTGCTGTGTCTGCAAGGATGCGAGTAACATATAACTCTTCTCCCTCCTATGAAGCCCTGGAGGAGCTGACCACAAGACCATAGACCTCATTTCTTATAATTACTGGAGTAGAGGAATAGCTTAGTGGTTAGAGCAGCAGGCTATGAACCAGAGAAACCAGGGTTCAAATCCCACTGCCCCTCTTTATGATCTTGGGCAAGTGACTTTACCCTCTGTTGCCTCAGGTACAAACTTACAGGCTGATACAACCCGCGATTGGACGTGGGTTTTGGACGCATGTTCACAACCCCTTATACACCCCCCTCCCCCCATGAAACTAATAGTGCTCATCACATGCAAATGCACAATGATGAGACTATTAGCTATTCTCCCCAGATACAAAAAAAAAAAGTGCACCTGACCCACACATTTTTACGCTCAGAAATTAACGCCTGCTGCCCAGAGCAGGCAGCCCAAAAAAGTGTGTAGAAAAGCAGAAAATACTGCTTTTCTGTACATCCTACGACTTAATATCGTGGTGATATTAAATTGGAGGAACCAAAAGGTTAGGAAAAAAGGACGCTCAATTTTACAGGCGTCCGTTTTCTTAACCTGTGCATGGCCATGGATGCTCATTAATGACCGCTGGCACACTTTTTTTTTCCTAACCCGCTGACAGCCACTTCTCCTGGGCACCTGCTGCCAAGGAGGCACTAGGGGGCGCCATTTGTCCCCTCATTTAAATATTCTATCATGTGCTCAGGAGAGGTGGCTGGGCGCATGTTAGGAAAACTTAATGTGACCTGAAATATATGACATGAACACAATTTTCCTCTCATTCCCTCAACGGATCACGCTCTCTTCCCTTTCTCCGGTCATTAATTCTGAATTTAGGTTTGGAAATAAGAATCTGTCCTCAGATACCCATATCAGTTTCATTCATTTGGTAGGGACAGGGAAGGGAAAGCTTTATCCTTCCTTATGGCTCCTATGACTACGCCTGCTTCAAAGGACAATGCAATGCACTGCAATTGCAGTACTGCAGATGATCTAAGCATGCTTTTAAAATTCATTATTGCCAGTGTCTGAATGATTTTTTTTCTGTTGGGGTGCAGAGTTTAGTGCTTGGGCAGTCATTAGAGGGAGAGTAACTGGCCAGGAAGAGACATTTCCCACTGGGAGATTATTTTTCCCCTAGTCACAACCCAGTACCGTGCTCCACTAGTAACCAATGTGGCAGACTACCATTTTTTTCACTCTGGAGAGATGAACTGTGATCCTCCAGGCAGGGCCATCAGAAGAGGTGGACAAGACGGGTGTCAGCACACCTGCGGAGGTAAGCTCTGTGCCGCCATTGTCATTGCCCAGGGTGTGTCTTCAGAGGTGGACACTTCTCCCTCTCCCAGTGCCATTTTGCTTGGCAATGGTCCTGCTCCAGGGGATACATTTGAGTCTGGTTCTCTGGATAGTCACAATGAAGTTCATATTTAAAACCCACTGAGTGGGTAAGACAGTCAAATTACTTTATCCAGATATTTCATGATACTTATCTGGCTAAAAAGCTGCTGAATATATCCAGATAAGGTTATCCGGCTAAATTTAAGCTTGCTATTGGATTAGCCACAGTTACTCGAGTTGCTTTACTGAATATTAATGCTGAATGGCATTCCCGAGAATGTCCCCAGCGTCTCCTGTAATGATTTACCAGGACAAAAAACTGTGGTGGTCAGTGAGGAGAGAGAGGGTTTTGAAATGGCAAGATTTGTCCAGCTAACTCACAAAGTCAGCTGGACAACCCTTTTGAATATTGACCTCAATGAAAACAAACAAAAAAATGGTACTATTAAATAAACCAACTATGGCATCATTAAAGTACAAGGGTCTCTCGCAGAACTGTAAGAATATAACTGCATATAATCAATACCCACAGAATTAATCACAGGTCCCTGGTTAAATAACTGCATTTTTTTATTATCCAAAAGGATTTCTATGCATAAGTATAAAGCATGTTACAAAAATTCCGCATTCTAGTGTCAATTTCATGTAAGGGAATACAAAATGGAGAGTAAAGATGACCATTTTCGCAGCAGCTGACAACAGAGTGAACTATTCTCATCATCAGTTTATTTTCTAATCCCACCTTTTTGTTGCCTGGTCCATGTGCAATATTAACTGGTCTCTATAATCTGTGATACTGCTATTGCCACCATGAGAAACCATAAGATTCATTCCCACACAATAGCTCTAGCTTATGGATGATTTGCACATTTTGATTCTCCTTCCAGGACCATCCCTGGCCTAAGTACTAAACCGTAAGAATATAGAAAGTGCTCCTTGCCTGCCACTTACCTTCAGAACAGAGTCTGTGATGCCCCAGGTGAAGTCACAGGGGAAATGGCCATGCACTGCAGAGGTAGGATCCTTCTGAGGAAAGCCGTTCTCCTTTATGATTTGTTGGTAGAACAGAGCTGATGACTTGGGGACCCTTTCTTTCTCCGGGCTGTTGAAATCCACATAAAATAAGCCCCGCCTGGTGTTGTAGGCATCCTGCCATTCAAAGCCGTCCACCAGCGACCAAGCTGTGTAGCCAAACACGTCTAGCTCATCATATTTAATAGCTGCACAGGAGAAGGAAAGTACAATTTAGCTTTATGAATTAATGGGAAAAAAAAAAAAAAGAACATTCCAAATGGGAATGGCAAAGCGTATTCCATAGGCAGCATATGGAACCAGGCATTTCTCTTCTCATGAATTTTCAAAAATGTTGTGGCTGAGCCAAGTCATGTTTTGGGTGGGATTAGGAGGCCTGCTTGCCACCACTGATAATTCCTCAACACCAGAAACATTTTACAAATAGGAATGAATGAATGAATACTGCAACATGATGGATTGGCTGCTTTTGTGATGTTCAGGAAAATAAGAGCACATTTATGACATCACAGACAGTCACAATCAAGATCGATAAAAAAAAAAAAATCACAAACAAATGCTCTGTTCTGTAACACTATTGAGACACTCAAGGATGCTTCTCTTGGGAAGTAAATAATTTTAATGCAGAACATACAGTTTATCTACACAGAGAGAAGAACAAGACTGCCGATCGGCAACATATTAAACTATACCGAAATATTACAGCACCCCCAGTTTGCCAGAATCAGTGATGCACATCAAGGCACTTGATGGGCAGGCATCATACCCCTCAATCTCACTGAAGAAGGATGAACCTCAAGTGGGCAGACTGGGTGGGCCATTTTGGTCTTTATCTGCCATCATTTTCTGTGTTACTATGGTACTATTCTTTTCTTCAGCAGAGTCTCTTATCAATTTTCCTACCACTGAGGGAAGGCTAACCAGTTTGAAGTTTCCGTTCTCCACCTTGTTACCACTTCTGTGAAGAGGGACCACATCTGCCCTTCTCCAGTCCCATGCAACCATACCTATCTCCAAAATGTCTCTTGAACAGGGCCCACTGGAACCTCGTTGAGCTCACTTAGTATCCTGGGATGCATCCCATCCAGCCCCATTGGCTTTATCTACTCTTAGTTTTGCCATTTGTACACAAACGCTCTCTTCCTTAAATGGTGCTGTAGCTACCCCACTCCCATAATGTACCCTTGGCAACCATCAGTGGTCTTTCTCCAATCCCTTTCTTCAGTGAAAACTGAAGTATTTATTCAACTTATCAATACATCAGGGTTATGAGCACAGGCTACCATGCCTAGAGCAGTCTCCTGACAAAACAGTGCTCCCTTTGCTTTTTGTGCTCACAGACTCAGAGGCTGTCTCAAAAGGACAGCAAAGCAACCTTCCCTTCCCCATCCGCCCACCTTGCATCTGACTTGGCACTCTTGAGCAGTCACCCTTCTTGCAACAGCTCTGACCACATCCTAATAGTGTAGCAGTGTCTTGTGATCTGTTTGTATTTCTACCCTACTAACACAGATGTACTTGTACAATTGTTTTACTTCTAATATGATGATAATATTTTAGGATTAATTTGTGCACAATTTCTCTCAGTAGATGACAAGGTCTGTGAAAAACAGGCAACTGGTGACCTGATTCCATATGGTATTTTGTGGCTTAGAGGGGAACAGCACCTCTATACAGTGAAGTTTAACCCATGGGAATCAGCAGCTTCTTCTCATCATAGCTCACCAGTACTGTGTCAGAGGATAGTAGCTTCTTGGTAATGTAAAAGACATCTTCAAGAAGGCTCATGTGCATTCCATGAGGAGACTGCGAGACTTGGCAATTGTGACTTTGTACTTCAAGAAGCTACAATACATGTGGAGAAGTCCAAGGAAGGTTTGCCTGCCCTGTTTGGAACAAGACTGCTTATCAGACTGCGTCAGCATTAGATTTGAGTTGATATTGACATGCGAAGAGACAAGAATAAATATGGTACTAGTGATGTACAGGCCACCATGGACCACACACTATATAGTACTGCATAATCTTCCATCATTCATAAATAAAATCCACCCCTTGGGATAACTCTCCAGCCTCATAAGTTAAAATCATATACATGCATTTAAAAGAAGTCTCCTTCCCTCTCCTATGAGTTTAATTGGAAGCAAACTCAGTGTATGGTATCTTCCTTTCCTATGGGCATTCTTAATATTGTAGCACCACAAATTAGACATAAACAGGGGATTAAGTGATAGATAAATATAATTTAAAAAGAAACTTGTAAAATGTTTTGTTTAGAGGGTAACAATTTGTCAAATATTAACCCTTTGAACCCTAGGTTCCTATGGCAATAAACCCGTCAACCCTAATTTCCTCGGGAAAACCAATAATTTTTGTCAATGTGCTATTTTTAATATTAGTATTGGTTATTCAGTATGTGATTATACCGGTTTACCGGGATAATGGGTGTTGATATTGATATTAGGCCGTCCCTGAATTCAGAGACTATGGGTTCAAAGGGTTAAGAAAAGCAAACATTTTATCTTAAAAGAATTTTCCACTACTCCATACCGAAGATGGCGTCCTGATCAGATGTGCAAATTCTGAGCTCCAGAGTCTTTCCCCTTACATTTCTTGTTTAACTCGTTTTTTTCTCTTTTGGTGCTATGGGGAAGAAGAAAGGAGTAATAAGATCTTACCCCTCCGATGGAACCACGCGACACACCATCCTTGCCTGAATTCGCTGCCTCTTCTTCACCCTCGTTGGCAACCATCGACTTGGCCGGTGGGGCAGCCAGCCCATGGTTTGTGGAGGTTTCGCTCAGCCCAGTCACTCGATCATCGCCGGGTCCTTCTGATTTCGCCACTCGTGCAGGAGTGGAGGCGCAGGCGCATTTGCTTTTTTACGGCACTCCTCCCATTTTTTTCTGGCGGCATTCGTGCTCTTGCCGCAGCTGAGAGGTCGCAGCTGTCTGTTTTAAAAGCAGGTTCCACCATCTCAGGAGGCAGCTGGTTTGTTTGATGGAGCAGTTTCAGGTGCTTTGCCAGCGGGTCAAGCCTCTCAGCTCGACAAGATTTCCAGCTCACAGGAGATTCAAGATGCCTTCAACAATCTTCAGGTTAGAACTGCTCTAATTAAACCTCTTCAAGTGACTCTGGATAGTTTTTGGGGTGTTTTGGCTTCAGTTGAGAAGTCTGTGTCACCTTTGGTCACCATAAACATTAGACATTCATTCAAAATGTCTGCATCAAGAGCAACGGATGGCTACATGTGAAGGATCTATTTCCATTTTAGAAACATCTTTTTCTGAGATCAAAGAACTTCAAGCTACACAAATAGTGGAATTTACACTGGTATCACGTAAATTAGAAAGTTTGGAGAATGCTTCAAAAAATTTAAATTTAGTATTTTGAATTTTCCTCAAAGTACCATTACTGTTTCCAATTGGAATGTTTAAGCTTTACTTGAAAGAAGTTTTGCAAATTCCAGATTCAGCTTATCCACCTATTCAAAAAGTCTTTTACCTACAAACTACCAAGAAAACTCTGGATAAAACACCACAAGAGACTTCTTTAAATCTGGCTGAATTTCTTGAAAACTCAGGTTTTTCCTTCTCATAATACAACTACTTTATTAGTTTCTTTTGTGTTTTTGCATAACAGGGATAACATTCTCCATTTATTTTTTCGTAAACGTTACGTATTATTTAAAGGGGAGAAGATCTGGATTAATCCTGATCTAGCTAGGTCTACTCAGGAGCGTAGAAAAAAATTTCTTGTTATGCGACTTGGTGTATTAGCTTTGGGGGCTTCTTGTATTCTCAGATATCCATGTAAATGTATCATGGTAATGAATTCCAATAGATTTTGGGTTTTTGACCCTATACAACTGAGGGACTTTATCCAGGCTATAAGTACCGCTCCTCCTCATTCTACTTAAGATGAAATTTTATGACTGGATGAAGTTCATTTAGCATGCTGTCTTTTTTTCCTTTTCTTTTAGTTGTAATTGGTCTATTTGCCCATAGACCTTTTTCTTCCCACCCCTATATATATATATTTACCAGGAGGGGACTGTTGCGACCGTCGCTCCCGACAGCTTCACTCCGCCTACCTTTCTTTTTCTGCGACTCCTCTTGCTCCCTGTGGACGTCTGGCTGCCGCGGCATCTGCCCGCCGTCCTCTCCGGTGTCCCCGGACCGGCTTGGGCGCTGCCTCCCGCCATGCTCCTCAAGTATCTTAGGGTGCAGGCGCCGCGCGGCCCTCATTTTTATTTCCTCTATGGGGCGAACCTCAGGGGCATCCCCCTTTGATGACGTCACGCTGCCCAGATATTTAAGCCTACAACGTTTGCTAGCTGTTGAGTTAGCAAGGGTAATCCTACGAATGGGATTCGCTCTCCGTACCCAGCTACTCTGCCTCCAACTGCTATTGGACTCTTTTCTGCTAACGGGGTACCCGCTCCTTGGGGGCCTCTCAGCTTCTTTCAGGTCGCTATCAGGAACCGGTACTCGCTCCTCGAGGGCCCATGTTCCCTGACTCGTTGCCTATGTCCATCTCCTCGTCTAGACTTGGAAGAATTCTCTACAGATACCATCTGTGAGTGCTTCTACCATCTACTCCTCAGAGCTGTTTCCCTGGAACCAGGTACTTGCTCCTCGAGGGCCTGCCTCCATTCCAGCGCCAGTGCCATCTCCTACTGGGAACTGCTGCGTGAGTACTTGCCAACAAGTCTCTGCTCCCAGGGATCTGGTACTCGCTCCTCAAGGGCCAGCTCTCCCTATCTCGGGGCTTCTCCATACTGGGGACTCTGTGACTGATTTTTGTACTCATTCTCTCAGTTATTTACACTACAGCACTGCTACCGGAGGAGCTGCTGTTCTAGCACCCTGAGGAATACTAGCCCAGCCGGACTCCATCTTCTACTCACTACCGCCACCTCTGGTGGCTTCACAAACTGTCTAAATAAAGATAAAATCTGTGTTTGTGTGTCCAAAGCTGAGCCTGACTTGTGGCCCCTCACGGGACTTCCCCCCGTGGGTGTGGTCAGCTGCCACAGTGTCCAAGGGTCCACCCAAACCTTATAAAACATAACAGGGACTGTTGGAACTTTGTTTTCTTATTATTTCTATTTCAATGTATAATTTTATTCCAGCAATATAACTTCTGTTTTTCCTTTCAAATATGATTATGTTTGGATAAAGATAAATTTCAATTAAAAAAAAAAAAGCAACATACCAATATCAAAAGAATATGCATTTGCTTATACAGACCTTGCAAAATCTCATTAATGAATTTCTTCATCAGATAAATGATTGTGGTGTCCTCTGTTTTCACGTTACTGTTCGTGAACCAGCCGTTCTCTGAAATCAGAATTCTGGGACTGTCGTACTCCACTTTAATCCAATTCAATATTTCCCTCAAATGAAGGGACACTTGTTGTCCCATTTTGGGCATGCTGTTTGGGGGTTTAAAATTATTGGGACCAAAGGAAAGTGCAAAAAAGTCTGCTGTCCCTTTAATGTAATTCTTTTCTGCATCTGAAAATTTGGGTAAAAGTGAGTGGAACTTTTCCTTCAGGGATTGAGGGTAATCCCCATCCCCGTGTATGGGTTTAGCAAACCATCCTAGAACTGCATCCATGGACTGCTGACACTTCTCAAGATTCTCAGGTGTAATCTTTCCCTTCTCTGGTTCAATCCAGTGAGATCCCAAGGTCACAGACAGCAAACCCTTCTGAGCCGGGCGAAAGTGGGTATTGTAAGTGTGCCAAACTGTAGCATGGGCCTGATTTAACACAAAAGAAAAAGGAAATCGTTAGTCAATGTTTCTTTACGATGAGAAAAATTACAATTATTTTGTGGATGTATACCTTCTGAATCTGATTTTACATGAAAGGCTGCATGATAGGATGGGAGGTGAGAGATACCTGACCAGATTTGGTCAAAAGGAAAATAAGCTTTGCTGGTCATCTAAACCAACTCATTTATTACTGGAGGGCATGGCAGAAGGCAAAAGAGACAGGAAAACAGAGCAGTCTGGGGTGATGATATATATAAAAAAAAAGAATGGTCAAGATCTAGAAAAAAGGAGCAAAACAAGGAGGAAAGCTGAATGGAGAGAACTGGCACATTTCACCTGCCAACTTTTAGATTAAAGATGATGAACCAGGGAAATAATGCCAGTTCACACTTTGCCTATGTTGTGGATACCTTAACATGTAAATGTGCACATTGAATATGAGACGGCATTAACAAATGATATAGCAATATGAATGTTTTATAGAATTTTATTTCTGATTTTCTGTTTCAATTTTGAATGGATTTAATGCTCTTGGAGAGTGACAGATTGGCAGAAATAGTGCTATGACTGTTGGATTTAGGGTGACTGACCTCTAGAAATATTCCAGCCCCAGGTAGGAGTAAACACAAGTTGCTAATTGTCCTCTCTCTTTACCTTTCTTTTCTCCTACGTTGTTCTGAGTCCCCACTCCCAGCACTCTGAGATCTGCTCAATCCAACCTTCCCCCCATGAAAACTGCTTCAAAATGCTGCTCAGAAGGTTAGGAAACAAAAAAGGAGCACAAGGTTGTCATTTTTGTGGTTTTTATCCAAATCCAAACCACGCTTGTGATTAATTTACTGAATTTCTACCTTTAATGCAGCATGTAAATCTGATCCTTCTTGGTTTGAAAGAATTCAGATTTGAAAGAAAAAAAATATCATACCACGCTCTGCTTCAACCTGTTCAACTGAGTCTGCTGATACAAGCCCAGTTATCCCCTATCCATAATGATGGTTTTAGTGACGAGGTCAACTGGATTTATGTCACATATAGCCCTTTCCTCAAATGCTTTCAGACAGTAATACCTTTTGCTTACTATTAACTTGTGCTATCAAGCTTCTTCTCAGGCTCGGCTTGTTACCACACATATGATGGCATTCTCCTATGCTGGACCTAATCTGTGCAACACGTTTCCTTTAATTATTCAACAAGAAGGGGAGTTTCTTAAATTTATAAACTCCTCAAGGTTTGGTTATTTGAAAATGCTTTTGGAATGAAGTGATCTGGCTTAGGTTTTTTTGTTTTCAGATGAGTATTATAAAGTCAGGTTAGCCTGAAGGAAGATGCTATATAGTGAGTTATGTTAACAGAGATTTTGAGTTATTTCTCTTTGAGATTAGAATAGTATTTTAGGTATTAGACATGATGATGCTATGGGGGTTTGTATTTGGGTGAGGAATGATTATGATTTTATATCGTATACCACTCAGAGATGTAATTATGATAGGCAGTATATCAAACGTATTAACAATAATAATGAGCTCATCAACATTTTATTTCTAAATGGATGACAGTTTTTACAATATCTGCATTATTGTTTTATATTTAATATGTTGACTTTGTCTTAAACATTGTTTAAAAGGTGTTATAGATGTCCCTGAAGAAAAATGTTTTTGTTCAGTACTCTTGGCAATCAGCAATTCTCAACGTATTCCATTAGAATTTGAATTTTGAGTTGCAACAAAATCACAACACCCGCCACAAGATAAAATGTGGTGTTCTTCACAGCTTCAGTGTTATAAATGTGACACTGTGTGTTTAAAATTCTAGACATGCTGTTGTTTTGCCATTCTACTTTTCAGTTATTGATCTCCAGACTGAAGGACGACAATGGAGACTTTACCTTGGGACCTACTCAAAATTTTCCAGGACCTCCCAGTGCAGAGGTGGCAAACTCCAGTCTTTGAGCACAAAGAGTTCTGGCTTTCAGGATTTTCCACATGAACATTCTTGAAATATATTTGCATAGTTGGCTTTTCTAAAAGTCACACCTGTTCATCATTACTTCCGTAATGGGTCCAGAGTCACAGTTTAAGAATCGCTACTGTAAATCATTTTACACTACTGAAATTGGAAATGCTTAATTATTCTGTACCCTGCAATAGTGGAATAACTGAATTGGAAGCTAGATTTGTTAATTTAATGTGGCCATGGCAAACTGGACCGGAACTGCCCATCAGTGCCCTAGATGTCCTTCGTTGACAATAATGGGGATTCTTTGGCAGCCTATAGTGGAGGGGGGGAGGAGGGAGCTGGAGGTTTTGCTTAGGTGGAATGGGTGTGGATGGAGTTGGTGGATGTAGAAGGGAAGTAGATCATAAAGATCAGAGGAGTCATTCCTTGGGTTCCAACTCTAGTTTCAATTATTTTCCCATGGAAAATCCCAGAATTCTGTGGACCAACAGTTGAAAAACCAGGTCTGACTCAGTCTTCCTTTGTGACATGGAGTCAGGTGGTCACTTGGCTGGATGGGAGCAGGCCAACAAATTCAATGAAAAACATCGTTAGAGTAAAACTGTTTCTTCTGAAAAGGATATTACAAATTACTAACATAGATACCTACAAAACATTTGTAGTTAAAGTAATATCTTTTATTACAACAATACTGCAAATATAGAATAACCAGAAAGTCTTTCTCCAAAGACTTAAATAGAATCAGAACTTCAGGGGAGAATTCAGGTTGGAAGGGGAGGGAGGATCAAGATTGGCGGAGGGAGCGGGAAGTAGGGAGGAGGTGCGCTTCTCTCAGTTCCAGTACTGCTCCCCCTTATATCTTCACCCCTTCTCCCCTACTTGATGCCAGTTCTCTTTCTCTCCCTTCATCCTTTCCCTGGTATCCTCTCTCACCATCCATCTCTGGTATGCTCTGAAATACACACTCCCCTTGATGACTTACACATCCCTGATACCAAGCCCATCTCTTTTTTTCTCTCTCTCTCTTACAACCACACACACACACACACACACACACACTCTCTCTGTCAATATCCCCTCACCAAGTGGATCCCCTCTAACCCTCCACTCTCTCATCCCTAGACAATCCCCCCAGCCAACCTTCTCACTTGCATTTCCTCAAACACACAAATCTTTTCTTGCCCCTTCCAATGCCTCCTCCTACTGCCCAGCACCCATACCTTGTGCAGTTCTCAAGGCACCTGCCACTACCCCCCGTGGCACATTGGCCATGGCTCTATACAGCCCCTGAAGCAGAATGTAGCCTTCACCACCACCGCTACTGCCCAAGTACCAAATCCATCACTGCCACCACTCACTGCAAGGCACACCTGATGTGTCCTTCCAATGCTGCTGCCACTGGGAGGCCTGCCTCCTCGGTGACACAGCCAACCTGGGTATCTGTGACACGCTACTGACACACCTGCTTCTGATGTGGCCCACTCTGGTGCCCTGACCCTACAGCCTGAGTCAGTGCAAAGCCACAGCCAGATTCTCTGTGCATCCTGCAGTCCAACCCTACATGAACACATGCATGTTCAAGACAGACAAAAACTGCTGATTACTGTAATAGAAGATACTGACACCTTGTGGCCAAAGCAGATACTGCAGCCTCTCACAAGTCTAGGGCAGAGAAAAAGTGAGTATTATAATATATAGGCTGCACATCACCAAAACCAAAATGTGCACCAGGGTTTCAAGCTCAGTTTTAGCCACAAGACAGTCAGGTTGAGCAATTTGTGACTGTAATCTCCTTCCAGTTACTGTGCCTTTGATTGCACAGGAATAAAGGGCAATAAACAAAAAGGTTAAGTAAGGCGATATCTTTACATTGGACTAAATTCATTTCTTGACTAGCTGTCAGGGCCTAATATTCCCTTCCTCAGGTCCAGACAGAATGAATAGGTAAGAACAAAACATGATTACATTTAATTTGTTTTCGGATCAAGGTTGCATGTGACAAACACAAGGTTGAAGGAGAATTTAGATCGATGCTATACATTGTCTTCTAGTTTTCTCTGACATCAATTTCACATTTTCTTAATGTTAGCAAAGCAAACACCTCAAATAACAGAAGTGTAATATTTTACTAAAGGTAGTTAATATCAACCAAAAGAGAATGCCAGATTGTACTAGGGGGAAAATTACACAGTAAGGCGAGTAAGGCGGTGCCATGCTCACTTATCTTACATAGCAACGGAGAAAATGACAGCAGAAAAGAACTGCAAGGTCGCCTCACCCTTCGTGATTTTAGCTACACTGCTGCCTCCCTGCCTGAAGGTCTTCATCGGCCACGATCAGCTGTTCTGGGGCTCTCTCGTGCCTGAGTCTCCCTGAACTGCAGAGACTGCATGGAAGAGTCACAAAAATTAAAGGTTTCACAGCAAATACTATATTTACCTTTCAGTGCAATATGTGGGAATATTTTTCAATTGGTATTTAACTGCCAAATGCACACACACACACGCACACACACACACGCACACACACACGCACACGCACACACACACACACACGCACACACACGCGCGCACACCAGACCCTGATGCTGTTGAATTCAAATTGAGTCTAGCAGGAAGTGGCCTTAGTGTGGCAGAGCCAGCAGTAATGAAATAGCTGGAGGCATATTTTTTGTGGTGTAATCTTCTCCCTTCCTAACAAACTGGTGCCAGTATAAAGCTCAGGCATGGAATAGAGGGAGCTGTGAGAGGGGAAGGAAGTGCAAGACAACCCAGGTTTACAATGTTCACTTCATGGGGATGAGGGAAGGAATATTACAAGTGGGCTACCTTACCCATTTCACTTCTCCCTACATCAAAAATACGGTATTTGACAAAAAATAATATATGATGTATTTTAGGCACATACACTGCATTACATTACAGAAAATTGAGCCAATAAAAGTACAGCAGCAATATTTGTAAATTCTTACAGAATTTACAAAGATACAAATAAATTGCACTTGGACTATAAAATAATCAATTACTTAAAAAGATCCTACTCTAATATCAAAACTGGGTATAAAATGTGTTTTTCTTGCTACCTTGGTTGTTTTAAGTGGTTTTTTTCTTTTCAATCTCTTCTCTGCTTTCATTTTGTCTACCTTCAGACTTTGTTTCCTGGCTCTCCTTTCCATTTTCTCCTTTCCTCATCCATCTCTCCCTCACCTGTCTCCCAGATAGCTTTCTTTAATCTCATCTAATCTTTCTTCAATTTTTTCTTCTCCCTCACCCCATCTCTCTAATTTCAATCCTTCCACTTCCCTACCTCTTCCCTCATTGACCCTCCTGAGTCTTCTGTCTTTTCATTGCTGGCTCTCAGCCATCCTTCTTCCCAGCTCATTTTCCCTGACTCTTTCCCCTCCCAGACTTCCAGCTTTCTCTCTCTTCTCTCTCTGACTCTCCCTAACTCCCAGGCCTCCAGCTCCCTTTCTTTAGTGCCCCAACCACCTTTCCACATACACCCCCCCCCCCCCCCCCCCGTTATCCCATCTAACTGGCCCCCACTTCTCAGCCTTCCATTCCTGGTCTCTGTCTTTCCTCATCTCCCCCATCTCACTGCTTGCTCTCTCTCCTCCACTTGTCAGATCCCTATCACTCCTGCTTGCTCTCACCAACTGCCAGCCCGGTCTCTCTCCTTATTTTTTGCCCACCTTTCACCTCTCCATCCTATGCCAACTAAGGGGCACAATAAAGTGCACCCAGCTAAACACACAGGTTTATTATGTGCACTTGGATGCGCTAGACCAGTACCCAATGCAATAAGGAAATCAGCGCGGCCATAACGTGCTTCCAAACAAATGCATAGCCGATAGCGCTCATCACATGTAAATTCCATGTAGAAGAGGCTATTGGCTATTACCCCCCCCCCCCCCCCCCCGATGCAAAAAAAAAAAAATTCCCTGGTGCCCAATGCTCACTTTTTAACACATTAAATCTAACTCCAGCCCCGGAGGTGGCGTTAAGTCAATCCGCGAGGCAAGGACTCATGAGAAATTTAAAAAATACGGTCTTCTGTGGTATCTCCTAGTTAATATCGTTCTGACACTTAGATTTACGGCTTAGTGTGTTTAAAAATAAAGATATGTGGGCTTGATTTAAAAATAAATAAAATTCCGATGCGCAATGTACACGAGCAATTTACATGCACAATAGCAAAGGGCGCTTAGCAAAGGGTGTCCAGCGGCCTCAGCAAGATCATCCAGAAGCGGGATAAAAAGGGACGCTCATGCTGAACGCCCGTTGCAAGCGTGGGCGCCCAATGCATTCGAACGCTAGGGGACGCACAATTCTTCCCTAGCACGTTCTTTTTTTTTTTTTTTTTTAACGCAGCCCCCTCATTTCCATACTGCGTCGGGCACCCAGGGGATGCGGCTGTGCACGCACTAGGAAAACGGACGCTCAATATGAGTGCCCCTTTTTAACGCGCCTCTTATTGCATCGGTCCGTAAGGATGTACAGAGTGGGAAAACAGAAAGAGGAAAGAAGGGTGAGAAGAGAGGGAAGAAGGAAAAAAGTAATGCAGAGAGGGAGAGAAAAAGAGAGAATGAGCCAAACCAAAGGACCTGGAGAAAAAAAAAGAAACAGCTGATGACTGTTTTTGTCTGTATACTAAAGATGATAGGATTAATCTAACCTAACTTTAGTAATCAGCAGATGCTTACAAAGATGTAGAAAGATGCGGAATGCTTTGCTAGAGGCCTTAGGAGATGAAACACTTAAAAAAAACAAAAACAAAAAACTAAAACTAAAGGTGGTTCATTTTTGGAAGTATTTGCCACATTTCAAGACTTGATGTTAAGAACTTAATAGCTGATACTGATTTGTAACAATTAAAGCTAAGATCCTCTAAAATAATAAAAATTTAGAAGAGACTGACAGCAGGAAGTAATGGTTATTTGTTTGAATTAGATAATTTGTATGTCAGATTTCATGTATGTATACTGGGACTTCCCTGGGATTTTAGATAGCATGAGTAAGAAAAATAGTTAAAATAAATAAAGATACAAACAGGCTTTTTCTTAGGATTTCTGTATAGGGGGCATACTTATTTTCACAACTAGAATGTGAGAGATTGCAGGGAGAGGCAACCCCAACAGGCCAGATACAAACAGAAAAATTGTCTCTTTCCTTCCCATTTCACATGCTGAAACAGAAAATATAGTCACATACCCCATTAAAATGACTGCATGTGAATCAAGGCATTGTGTCAGTCTCAGGAAGGAGTGACAGAACTTTTATTAGCCATTACCAGATCTGATTCTAGGATTTTTTTTATTGGGAGGAAGGGAGCAAGAAAGCATAGGTGCAGCTATGGGGTTGGCAAGAGGTGACAAGTGCCACCTAAAAAAATGGCTTTGAATCAGATAGGGATAAACCAAATCCCCCATCCTAGGCAACAGGAGTCTCGTTTAAGCCTACATCATCTCCTGCTGCCATGGGGCCAATCTCTCAGCTCTTACTGCTAGACCGGCCCTGCACCAGCACGAGATGACGTCCTTTAAATGTGACTCCTGCTGTCACACAGGCTACAACCCTGCGGCCACCAGCAGACCCTATCCCACTGGTAGATGAAGATGGAGACGGTCCTGGCAGGTCACCGCAGAGCCCACCCTGCAGCAGCTGAAATAAAAATAGGACATCTGACCTAGCAGTCGCCAGCACACCCTGTGGCGGCTGAAGATGAAGGGAGGCCTGTCAGGCTGCTGTGGAGCTCATCCCGTGGCATCTGAAGAGAGAGAGAGAGAGAGGCGCAACAAGCCACCAGTAGACCACCACCATATCTACTGGTGACTGAAGAGGAAACCCAGAAAAGGTGTGTGTGTGTGTGTGAGAGAGAGAGAGGATGGGAGTGTGAGAGTGTTTCTGTGTGTGTGTGGGGGGGGGGGGGGGAGAGTGTGTGCGCCTTACATAACATAAGTAAAGTATAGAAAGAGGGAGAAAATATACTTCACAATTTTATTATAAATTCAATTTTGGACACTTCATTTTTATACATATTTTCATAACTTACCAAAACTTACAAAAGCTCTGGGTCACCACCCTTGCTTATTTTTAATTTAAAACCTATTACACTCACCTAATAATTCACCCAACAGAACTGTGATCATTTAGTAATTTTGTGTGTTTGGTTTGTTTGGGAATGTAGTTGGAGTGTAATGTGTGTATGCTTGTTGGGTGAATTATTAGGTGCGTGCAATAGGTTTTAAATTAAAAATAAGCAAGGGTGGTGACCTGGAGCTATTGGGAGTTTTGGTAAAATGTCTTTATAATGAAAATATGTATAAAAAAAGAAGTGTCCAAAATTATATTTATAATAAAATTTGAAGTATATTTTCTCCCTCTTTTAATACTTTATTTTTGTTCATCTCCTGCATATACCTTCTTTCCTTTACATGACATAAAAACATAAAGCTTGCCATACTGGGTCAGACCAAGGGTCCATCAAGCCCAGTATACTGTTTCCAACAGTAGCCAAGCCAGGTCACAAGTACCTGGCAGGATCCCAAGGGGGTAGAGAGTTTCTAAGCTGCTTATCCCAAGAATAAAGCAGTGGATTTCTGCAAATCTACCTTAATAATGGTTAATGGACTTTTCCTCCAGGAACTTGTCCAAACCTTTTTTTAAATGCAGCTATACTAATAGATTTTATCACATCCTCTGGCAACAAATTCCAGAGCTTAATTATTCATTGAGTAAAAACAATATTTTCTCTTATTAGTTTTAAATGTATTAACCCAGTAACTTCATTGTGTGTCCCCTGGTCTTTGTAATTTTTGAAAGAATAAACAACTGATTAACATTTACTTGTTCCATTCCACTCATTATTTTATAGACCTCTATCATATCTCCCCTCAGTCGTCTCTTCTCCAAGTTGAAGAGACCTTACCTCTTTAGCCTTTTTACTTAGGGGAATGATTCAATCCCCTTTATCATCTTGGTCATCCTTCTCTGTACCTTTTCTAATTCTGCTATATCTTTCTTGAGATGTGGTGACCAGAACTGAACACAATACTCATGATGAGGTCACACCATGGAGTGATACAGAGGCATTATGATATTCTCTGTTTTATTCTCCATTCCTTTCCTAATAATCCCTAGCATTCTATTGCTTTCTTTTCTGTTGCTTAACACTGAGCAGAAGATTTCAATGTATTTTCATTGATAACACCTAGATCCTTTTCCTGAGTGGTAACTCAGAAATCCTAATGTGGAACCTTGCATTTTGTAGCTATAATTTGGGTTACTCTTCCCTACGTGCATCACTTTGCACTCGTCTACATTAATTTCATTTGCATGCCCAGTCTCCCAGTTTTACAATGTCCTTTTGCAATTTCTCACAATCCTCTTGTGATTTGACAACTTTGAATAATTTGGTCATTGGAAAATGTGATCACCTCACTTGTTGTTCCCATTTCCAGGTCATTTATAAATATATTAAAAAGCATCAGTCCCAAAACAGATCTGTGGGGCATTCCACTATTCACCTTTTTCCATTGGGAAAATTTACCATTTAGCCCTACTCTCTGTTTCCTATCTTTTAACCAGTTGGAAATCCACAATGGAACACTACTACCTATCCCATGACTTTCTAATTTCCTAAGAAATCTTTTGCGAGGGACTTTGTCAAATGCTGTCTGAAAATCCAGATACACTATGGGCCGGATTTTAAAAGCCCTGTGCGCTGGCGCACATATTTTGCATAGGCCGCCGGCGCACGCACAGCCCCGGGACGCGCGTAAGTCCCGGGGCTTCGTAAAAGGGGTGGGGAGGGGCGTGTCCGGGGTCAGGGGGCGGTTCTGGGCAGGACTGGGGGCGTGGCGCCGGCCCGGGGGCGTGGTCGAGGCCTCCGGACCAGCCCCCAGGTCGGGTGATGGTGCGCGCAGATTTACACCTGCTTTCGGCAGGCGTAAATCTGCCAACAAAGGTAGGGGGGGTTTAGATAGGGCCGGGGGGGGGGGGGGGGGGGGGGGGTGGGTTAGGTAGGGGAAGGGAGGGGAAGGTGCTGGAGGGTGGAAAGAAAGTTCCCTCTGAGACCGTTCCGATTTCAGAGCGGCCTCGGAGGGAACAGGCAGCGCGTGCCGGGCTCGGCGCGCGCAAGTTGCACAAATGTGCACCCCCTTGTGTGCGCCGACCCCGGATTTTATAAGATACGCGCGGCTACGCGCATATCTTATAAAATCCAGCGTACTTTTGTTCGCGCCTGGTGCGCAAACAAAAGTACGTGCTTGCGTAAATTTATAAAATCTACCCCTATATCAACTGGCTCACCTTTATCCACATGTTTATTTATGCCTTCAAAAAATGTAGCAGATTTGTGAGGCAAGACTTCACTTGGCTAAATCCATGTTGTTTTGTCCTATTAAACCATACTTATCTATATGCTCTGCAATTTTGTTCTTTATGATAGTTTCTACCATTTTGCTTGGGACAGACATCAGACTCACTAGTCTGTAATTTCCTGGATCACCCCTTGATCCCTTTTTTAAAATTGGTGTTACATGCGCAACCTTCCAGTCTTCAGGTACCATAGATTATAGTTTACAAGTTTCCAATAGCAGGTCTGCAATTTCATTTCTCAGTTCTTTCAACACTCTGGGATGCATACCATCTGGTTCAGGTGATTTGCTACTCTTTAATTTGTCAATTTGCCCTAGTACATCTTCCAGGTTCACTGAGATTTGTTTCAATTCCTCTGAATCATCACATTTGAATATCATTTCTGGCATGGGTATATCTCTTATATTTATTTATTTATTTATTTATTTATTTATTTATTTAGAGTTTTTCTATACCGGCATTCGTGATTAAAAATCACATCATGCCGGTTTACATATAACAGGGGGTGTGAACACAGAAATGGAATATTAACAACATATATAATAACATATATCTTCCTCATAGTGTCTCTGCTATGGTTTTGTCATGCCTAAGTGCTCCTTTTACCCCTTGATCATCTAATGGTCCAACTGACTCCCTTGCAGGCTTTTTAACTCGAATGTACCTGAAAATGTTTTTGCCTTCACTCTTCTCCCCCACTAATCCACGACAATATCAGAGCATATGGAAATCAAAATTTCCCGGGTATAGAAAAGGATGTTTTAAAAATCCTTATTTATTTTAATTATTGCTTAGTGTTTAATGTGTCTGTTTTGAAATATTTTATTGGCATTTGGGAAATTTGTGATATTCTAGTCATCAACTGTTTTGAAATACTTATTTTTTAGTATGGTTTTACATTTCTTGATTTCGTTTGATGTTTTATGAGGAATGATGATATTTATATTTTTCCATTATTGCACTGCATACAGAGTCTGGCTTATTGTGGATTCCAGTTTAGGTTGTCTGTATGTTTCTGTTCATATTTTATGGTCACTTTATTTTGAATTAGTCTCTATTCTGCATGTGTGACCAAAGTGAGGGATTCTTTAGTGTGTAGCCTCTGTAAGGATCTGTTGTAGTACAGCTTATTTTGTTTTCCACATAAGAGATGTATTGTTTTACCAGACCCAGTGTAATATTGCAGTGTTGTCTTTTCCTAGGTAGGGTTTTTGCTTTTTGAATTCTCGGAATTAGTGCTGTTCTAGAATGGCAGGGTTGCTAAACAGGTTCTGAGAATATTTTTCACATAGATTTGTGTTATTTCACAAAAAGGCAGATTTTTAAAAAGTACGCGCATGCGTACTTTTGTTCACGCACCCGGCGCAAACAAGAGTACGCTGGATTTTAATAGATACGCGCTTGGCTGCATGTATCTTTTAAAATCCAGGGTCGGCGCATGCAAGGCTGCGTGAAATCGGCAGCCTGTGTGCGCCGAGCTGCGCAGCCGGCCTCTGTTCCCTCCAAGGACACTCCGAAATCGGAGCGGCCTCAGAGGGAACTTTCTTTCCGGTGCCCCTCCACCTTCCCTTTCCTTCCCCTAACTAACCTGCCCCCCGGTCCTAACTAATTCCCCCCCCACCTTTATTTCAAAAGTTACGCCTGCCCAAGGCAGGCGTAACTTGCACGCGCAGGCCGGCTGCCGGTATGCCATGTTCCGGTCCGGGGGCTGGTCTGGAGGCCACGACCATGCCCCCCGATGACGCGCCAGCCGCGTCATGCCCCCGACACGCCCCCCCCCCCCCCCGGAAAGCCCCGGGGCTTGTGCGTGCCGCCGAGCTTATGCAACATAGGCTCAGCGCGCGCAGGGGGTGGAAGGGGCAGCTTTTCGGGGGTTACGTGTGTATCTTACACGCGTACCCCTTTGAAAATCTGCCCCAAAGTATCTTGCAGTGGAGGTTGTTTGTGTTGCTGTTACTGAGGTGACACCAGAATTTTAATTTTGTAGTTTCAACGGTGAGTTGTAAAGGGAAATATCAGAAGTCTGTTTGGAAATTTTTCTATGGATGTGAAGTGTGTTACAGAACTGGAGGTGCAGGATTTCATATTGAGATCCTGTCCCTTCATGTATAGACTCCAGACTTCACTCTTGTATTTATATTGAGGAACTGGTTGAATGAAGATATAAAATAATTGTAATCTTATTTTTATTAGGAAGATGAAACTGGACAGGCTTTTTAGAATTGCTCTTTTTCTTATTGTCTTTTATACCCACTTTAAAGGCAGGGGACTGTTCTGTGGGGATGGGCATGATTTGTGGAAATGTCACTTTGGCTTGCCACCCTGCATACTTAATTTGCCCCCCATTATTATCCCTCCCAAGTAATCCAATCTAGAGATGCTATTGCAAGAGAGGATCTTCTAAAATTAGCAATAAAATCACTTTGAAGAACAGTTTTTCATAGACATTCCTAACTATTAACTTTTAAATATTGATAAATAAGGAAGGTTTATCATTACTGCAGTTGAGCAAAGAAATATTAAAAATAAAAGTACAGGATTCGTTCAGTAAGTGAGTAGTTTTTAGGCAGTTCAAGGAGTCTCCCCCAGGAATTAGAAAGCCTCCCCTTGATAAATCCTGTTTGGTCTGTTCTGGCCCAATGAGTGAACTCATTGGGCCAGAACAGCTGGCAACCATTTAATGTCTTGGTTAAAGAGAAAGATGGGCTTATAGACTGAGGTAGGGTGGGGTCCTTCCCGGCTTGGGCAGCAAAATTATAGTAGCAAGATTATATCCACTATCAAACTCACCCCACTCCCAGGCAACATGAAACATTCTTTAAAGGGATGAGTGTATAATCGCACAATATTTTGTAGAATTCTAGCCCGAGCCCATCAGGCTCAGGCACTTTCAGTAACTTCAGCTGCCTAATAGCCCTATGTAATTCTGCCTCTTGAATGGGCATGTTTAACAATTCTCAGGCTCACATACTTAGCTCCAGTAATTCCAAGCCCCAAAAAAAAGTATGATAGGCCTGTTCGTTAATGGGCCCAGCTGTATACAATTACTTGTAATACAAGACAAAGGCTCTAGATATCAAAGGAGTAGTAGTGAGATTCAACAAATTTTCCTGAATATGGGTAATGAGCCCTTTGGGTCGACCAGTAGAGTTTACCAATCTAGCCAACAATTTGCCAGACTTACTTCCCCATTGATAAAGTCTATACTTGAGATATGTTATTCTGTTGTGCTTTAAGATCTAACAGGTTATTTAGGTCTCTACGGGCCACCTCCAGGTGTTCTGTAGTGGCCTGGCCAAGGTCTTTCACATGGACTCGATGCAACGACATGATCTTTTTTGCTAGTTCCAAAATGGCAGTATTCCTATCGCGCTTTGTGAGAGATTGATAAGATAGAATATGGCCTTGCATGACAGTCTCAGCTGTACTCCAAAAAAGGACAGGGTCAATTCCAGGTGTTAGACTGAATTCGACATAGTCCAGAAGAAAAACATAGTCCAGAAGAAAAACAGCAAAATGCTTGTCAGTATACAGATAAAGTAGCATGGACCAGCAAAATTGACCTAAAGGCATAGGGACCATGTCAAGTGTGGTGAACACCATGGCATGATCAGAAAAAGGGATATTGTGAATCTCACTATCTACTAGCTTACTTATTAAAAAGGAACTCAGAGATAAGAATGTAATCCAGTCATGAGTACACATTATGCACATGAGAATTAAAGGTGAATTCTCAATCCTCCAAATGTAAAGTATGCCAGGCATCTATTAATTGCAACTCTTGGGACAGGAAACCCACGCCCAGGTTGCCTTGATGTTTCTTAGGAATCTTGACCGGTTTACAGTACACCAAGGGACTTACATCCACGTTGAAATCACCTCCCATAATTACCGCATATCCTTCCCAAGCCGAGACTTTAGCTACGAAAGTAGAGAAAAAGTTGTGAGAATAAACATTAGGTGCATATAAGTTGACTAGAAGCACCTTGATCCCTTGTAATTCCCCCACGACTATAACATAATGGCCATTAGGGTCAAAATACCATTTTTCCTTCATAAAGCTGACCTTTTTACTAATCAAAATGGTCACTCCCTTCTGCCTGGAGGTGAAGGTGGAAAAGAAACAGTGACCAACCCATTCTCACTGCAGTTTCCGATGTTCCCCATTTTCCAAATGGGTCTCTTAGATAAAGGCTACATGAACCCCACATTTTTTCCATTTAATCGGGGAGTGCAAACCATCAATGTTAACGGAAGAGAAAACAAAGTTAGACATAAAAACAGACATTAGCATATATCCAAAACATGATGCAACCTACCATAGAAGGAGGGATCCCCCAGCATAGATCCACTCCTCCCCCAAAGTGTCGCAGGTACCCAAAAACAAAGAAGATGCTAATCTCAAGTGCACAAACAATCATACACAATCATTCACACCCATACCAACCACACACATTTCCCACCCCCCATCAAGATATTCAACCCAATCTCTCAGACCCTCGATCTGGAGAGACACCCCTGAAACACCAGCAAAGAAGTGGACTCTTCCTCCCTCACTGGCAAGAGGCACCCACTATCAATCAAGGTCTCCTGGAGCCAGCAAGGTCCCCAACCAAGCAGCCCAGCTGCAAGCCATGCACCAGACAAAAAAGTCACGGAAACACAAAGTCACATGTGCGGCGAGATCCAGATCAAAAAGAACGACACTACTGGCTGAGAGCATGCAGGAAAAGCTGAGCGGGGGCCAAAAAGCTTGTAGGCAAGAAGTAGTCTTGTTGCAGGAGACAAACCTAAAGCCAGGGCCATCGTGAAAAATAAAACAACACAATCCAAACAGCCAGCTTCCAAAATAGCCGGTCCAAAAAGCGCCCATTGTCCCATATCGATTGACATTAGAATAATGATGGAACCAAATGTCGCAGGACCATTACGTGAAAACAAATTGGCAAGTATAGTCCCAAAAACCGCTAGCACAATGGAGAAGTAAGAAAATGATAATGAAAATAAAAAAAAGAGCTAGGCAGTTCCACACTGGTATTAGCCAAGGATAAAAACAGAGGCCATCATAGGCTGCCGATGAAAACAAGTGTGAGATGAAAGATCCGATAAAAAACTGCACCATCACTCTGGAAGCTGGTCCATAAACACCTTAGTCAGCTTAGTCACCCCACTGAGGAAAACCCTCAACTTCGCAGGGTACTGAAGGGAGAATTTAATCCCGCGCTGATACAATTGTATGCGGTACGGGGTAAGCTCCCTGTGCATCGCCTGCACTTTGCTGGAAAAGTCCGGGAAAAGCAACAGTTTAGCATCTTGAATCATAAGTTCCTTTTTGCTTTGATAAGCTTGTAGGATTCTTGCTTTATCCATACAATTCAGGTAGTGAACAATGACCTGGCGAGGCTGCTTCTGGTCCGGGCGTCCGGCCCCCTGGCTCCCAATCAGTGTGCATGCTCAACCAAAATTGGCCTGTCCACCATGGCAAGCTGCAGCTGCTCCAGAATCCATTTGTCACATAGCTGCATTAATTTTTTACCCATGCACTGCCTCGGGGAGACCTACGATATGCAAATTATTTCTGTGGCTGCGGTTTTCCAGATCCTCGAGTTTGTCCTCGAGGAACCTGTGTCTTCTCCCAAGCTTGGTTGTGATGGATTCCATGATCACCATATGCACCTGGTGTTCAGCTAGCTTGCTGTGCACCCCATTCATAGCAGACGCATAGCCCCCACTTTGTCGCAAATCTCATCCATGGAGGACTGAATACGTTGCAGTTGATCCGCAAGGGCAGCAGAGACAGCCCAAGTGAGATCTTTTATCATTGCCTCAGAAAAGCCCTCCATAATTGGGCCTTCTGCCACGGTTTTGTCTTCCCCTTCGACAATTTTCTCCAGACCAGTGCATTTAGGATGGCCCGCCATCGCCTCCCAATAGGCTCTATAAACTTCTAGATCATTTCACCTCTCCCTTAGAACTTAAACTTTGTCGATTGTGGAAATCAAATTGTAGTTTAGGTGAAGGAACCTTGCTGGGTCCTAGGGAGCAAGAGAGAGAAGCGTGCGCTCAGGCAGATGGCATGGACACACCCCCGTCCCTGTTTTTAGTGCATGCTTTCTGCAATTGCATTTAGTGCACACATAGTAACGACGACACTAACCAAATGGTCTATCCAGTCTGCCCAGAAATTTGCTTATAGTATTAACTGCTGCTCTGTGCAGGTTACCCCCATGCATTCCATTAAGGGTAGTAACTGCCCCTCTGTGCAGGTTACCCCCATGCATTCCATTAAGGGTAGTAACTGCCCCTCTGTGCAGGTTACCCCCATGCATTCCGTTAAGGGTAGTAACTGCCCCTCTGTGCAGGTTACCCCATAAGGGTAGTAACTGCCATTCTGTGCAAGATACCCCCATGCTTTCCGTTAAGGGTAGTAACTGCCATTCTGTGCAAGATACCCCCATGCTTTCCGTTAAGGGTAGTAACTGCCATTCTGTGCAAGATACCCCCATGCTTTCCGTTAAGGGTAGTATCTGCCATTCTGTGCAAGATACCCCCATGCTTTCTGTTAAGGGTAGTAACTGCCATTCCGTAGAGATTACCCTTGATGAAGAAATGTTACACCATCCCTTTTTTCAAGCCTTTAGGGATTCACAGTGTTTGTCTCGTGCCCTTTTGAATTCATTAACTGTTCTTGTCTTCACCACCCCTTTTGGGAGGGCATGCCAGGCATCACTCCAAAGGGGAAATAAAGTTTAAACTTCCAGTTACTTTAATGGAAGCATAAGTAAATAAAAATGTAAAAAAAAAAAAAAATTAGCCTCATCCCATGTTTTATCCCATCTAACATCCACCCCTCACCCAGAGGAGGAGGTAGCTCTGTTTCCTTCCATGTCCAAGAAAGCATTTCTACAAGTGCCAGGGACCAACCTTCATTCAGAATCAGATTCTGAAAAGGGTTTGCTCCCTTCTTTGAAAGTGCACTGAATACATTAATAATAAGTAGGGGAGGTCAGCTGTAAAAATGTCCCACCCTCCAGAGTTGGGAGGAGATAGGGATACCTACTCCTGCCGGAGGGGTGATATTTAAATGGGCTGGAAGGTAGGAGGCTGGGAGACAGTCCCAATGACCCAGGCATTTAGAAAGAATAAAGGAAGGTCTACGCTAATCTACTTCAGCCCCAATCCCAACTAATCCACCTCATACTCCAGCCCAACCATCCATTCACTAACTCATCACCTTTTCTAACTACCTCCCCATTAACCCTCCACTATGAATCATACACCAACTCACCCACCCTCTAGTGTCCTACCCTGTAAACCCCCAGTCTTCCACTATATCTCCCCAACCCCCAAAACCTCCCTCCTATTAATCCATGCTTACTCTAACCCTGTCAAATTCCAGCCTCCCACTAACCCACACCTACTCTAGCTCCTGCCCACCCACTAACTCAATCCCTTGCCATCCTCTACCCCAATTATGATCCAACACCCCTAAGCCGACCCATTAATCCATCCTCCACTCAGCTGACTCCATCCCAATACCCCACCCACAAACCACTAATGCACATCTAATGCTCCTCAGATGACCAATTCACTCCTAATGCTCCAACCCACCAACACACCTTACTGTGCCCACTGATGCACCCTATTGTGCTCCCCGAAATCTTAATACTTTTCTATGCCCCAACCCACTACGCATTATCTGCCATCTTTTAAAAATATCTTCTCTACCAACTGGTTTATGTTTAGCGAAATGGTTAATTAATTACCTCAGCTGGGATTTGTGTTTGATCTAGACAAGCCACACTTGCTATTTGGGGAATGCATCAATTAGTTCAATTAATGAAGGGGTTGCTGTGTTTACTTTAATAGAGCAGGGTTAAATAAGCAAAGCTAATTTTCAATATTCCTAAACTAAAAGATGCATTTCCTAGGCAACAGTTGTTTTTTGTTTATTTTATTTCCCCATTTATTGTCCTCCTTTTCCAAAGAAGCCCAGGGTGGAGAACAACAGAACAATAATATAACTAATAAATTACACAAATAATAAATAAAATAAATAGGTAATAACATATCATAATTAATAATACAATTAAGAAAATATATATATTAAGAAACAAATGAACAAAATATAAAACAAAATGAATATATGTACTTTATATTAAAACAAAGAATCTCTTTAAAGCAGTATAGAACTATAAAATAAATCTCATGGAGATATAAGATAAAATAGGAACTGGCTACTTAGACCCTCCAAAAACAGCTACAAAAAGAGAGGACTTCAAAGCCTTTCAAAAACAAGGCAGATCATCAATAAAATGCACATCAAGGGGAGGGTATTCCATAATTAATGACCTACTAGTTGAAAACTTGCTTGCAAGTATTCTGTATTTCTATATCTCTGGGTGCTGACATTTTCAATAGATTACTCTGAGAGGAGCATAGAAATTGCAAATTAAGAGGGTCACTCAGTTTATATTTCAAGTAATCTGATATGTAAAAAACTTTAAAAGCTAATGTCAGTAATTTAAACTGGTACCTAAATCTTATTGGAAACCAGTGTAAGTTCTCAAGAACAGGAGTTATATGATCTCTGTGCCATTCACTTAATATTTTGAAAGATCTGAAGCCCCTGAAGCTGGATTTGAATAAGTCCTATCAAAACTGAATTACAATAGTCAAGTCATGACAGCATCACAGCAAGAATCAATACAGACATATATAATTTTGACAGAAAGGTCTTAACTGCCTAATAAGTCTCAACTGAAGGAATCATCCTTTCACTACTGAAGAGATATGTGCTTTCAGCGATAGTCCAGGGTCACTGATAACATCCAAGCTATTTACTACAGCACTACAAACTAAAATTTTGCCTTCCAGCTCTGGACCGAGCTAAATAAGAACTTTCAGAGAATTAGCCAAATATACAAAACCTCTGTTTTAAGAGAGTACAGTTTGAACTTACTTGCCATCCATTCATTGACTATAGACAATCGGTGATTTAACTTTAAGAATGTTTCCTGATGGAAGGGAATTAATTGGAGATAAATCTGGACATCTTCAACATAGATAAACTAATGTACCCATTTCACACAGAACAGTTTCAAATACATTTTATAAAAAGAAAAGGAATAATGAGGAGCCCTAACAGGTGAACTGTAGATAAGCTTTCACCCATCCTAACCTGAAAAGACCTCTGCATTAGGCTAGACTGACCACAAATCCCAGCTGAGGGAACTGATCACCATCTGTGTTTTTATTGTCTGTGGCTAGACTAAATACAGCTGGTATAGAAAACAAAGGTTTTGAGAAAGGCTGTCATAAAATGAATAGAAAGGATGGACACTTTAATGGATTGTTGGACCCAATGGGATGCGTTGACGGGTTGGGGGAGGGGGGCACAGTAGGGCTTGTTAGTGGATAAGGGAACATTGTGGTACCTTAGGATTTTGGAGGAGCACAGTGTGGTGTATTGGCGATTTGGTGGATGGAGTGGGATGTGCTGATGGGTTGGAGGACAGATCAAGTTCTGTTAGGATTTTGGGGGGCACAGAGAGGTATACTGGTGGGTTGGGAGCACGTGAGGATCATTAGAGGGTTGGGGGCACATTTATTTATTTACTTTATTTATGCATTTTGTCTTGATAGCCCAGATTTCCCAGAAAGTCACATGGCAGGTCACATTATTATTATTTTAAACACACACAATACAAGCTATACAGAATACAATAATAACAAAAGCATAACAATCTCTCACCCACTCTTCCTAAACTCAATTCCAGGGTAAGGGGCACAGTGAGGATCATTAGTGGGTTGAAGGCATTTTGGGGGAGGGTAAAATGGTTGCACTGATGGGAGGGGGACACAATAGGGATCATTAGTGAGTTGGGGTGCTTTGAGATGTGATACTGTTTTGAGGGTCACAGTGGGGTGTGTTGGTGCATTCAGGAGCACAATAGACTGTGCTACTGGGTTTGGGGGAGCAATTAGGATTGTTATTGAGAATGGGTGATCAGTGAGCTATGTTACAAGGTTTAGGGATTGAAGGGCATATTACAAGCTTTGAGGTCAATGGATTATATTACTGGTGGGTTTGGTATAATACAATATAATATATAATATAATATAATATAATATATAATTTTGCCTCCCCCCCAGCAGATGGAGACAGAAAAAGACTTCACGGACTCTGTCCTATACCCCTGAGGTGCCACCTAGTGTCTGCCAGTAGTATATTGTACCCAAGCAGAAATTATATAAAAACCAGAACTGCCAACTAGAAAAACTACCTCCCCCCGAAGAGCAGAGGATATGAAAACACCAAAAAACCTCATGAATGAACAAAACATGCCCAAAACCTTTCCCTAAAAGGGAGGCAGTCAGTAAAACTTGCAGAAACGTTGACCAGCCACCAGCCGAGCGGACTCTCCATCTTCTCCCCGGGCGGGTGTCTGGACTGATCCATGGTACTACAGGAACAAAAATTAGCAGGTAAGAACCAATTTTCCTTTCCCTGTACGTACCCGGATCAGTCCAGGACAGCTGAGATGTACCAAAGCTTTCTTAACCAGGGTGGGACTGAGAGAGTCCCACTCGGAGCACACTGGCCCCAAAAGAACCGGGCTCTGGAGCCCTGACATCAAGCTGATATAATATATAATATAAGCCTATCCCGCCAAGAATTAACCCTCGCCACTGAGAACCAACCCCAAACAACCAGCTCTATAACCCCACACATAACCCACTAGAGATCTCAATACATCTCCAACCAAAGGCCCATACTTTTCACAATAACGTTAGCCGTCATAATGTTAAGAATTAAGTTGTGTTTGTTATTCAATGTAATAATAATATTATAATTGTTAGAGCAATACATAGATGCAGTTTTTTACTATGATACAATGTAAAGATATGACCGGTTGTCACACTATCACTTAAGTTATTATGTAAACCGATGTGATACTTATGTTTGAATATCGGTATATAAAAACAAATAAATAAATAATAAATAATACAATGTTTGAAGGAGTCAATGGAATACATTACTAGGTTTATGGGGTTAATGGGTCATGTTAGTGGGGATGGACAGTCAATAGTGTACATTATTGGATTTAGGGATGAATGTGGTATGTAACTGGGTTTGGGAAGTTAGTGTTGTAGCTTTTTACATTTAAGAGATCAATGGTATGTTACTGGATTAAGAGAATCAGTGGGGTATGCTAGGTTTATGGGGGACATTCGTTGGTTTAGAGGGCCAGTGGGGTATGTTACTAGGTTTAGGGGGAAGTGGAGAATATTAAAAGGTTTGAAGAGTTAGTGGGGAATTTTATTTCTTATTTATAAAGAAGTCTATATTTAAAGGAATTTGGATAACTTTTAAACACCCCAAAACTCCCCCCTTCCAAAAAGAAAGTCCTATAGCCATTAGGAGCATGGTACATTCCTACCACTGCCAGTGGCATCAAGCATTACTACCAGCCTTATCATTAGAGTATTATGTTTGTATTTGATTGTTTTGTACACCACTTCATAGCCTTTTTTTGGGGGGGGTTGAAAAATATGAAAATAAATAAATAAACTGAGTAATATCTCATGACCCCCAAACACAGTATATATCCCACTGACCTCTAAACCTCGTCACACACCCAACTGATCCCCTAATTCCACTAACAGACCCCAATGACCTTCTAATCCTAACAACATACTCTATTGATGGTGACCCCCTAACTGTAGAACCATATCCCACTGACCCTATATAACCCTTTAATATACCTAATTGATCCCATAAACCTAACAGTGGACATCATTGAGCAATAAACGCTGTAGCATATTCACTGTTCCCCTAAACCCAGTAATAAAATTGTACCCCACTGACTCCATAAATCTAGTAAAGGACACCAAATACCCCCCAAGCCTACTAACATACTCCATTGAACCTCCAAACTTAGTAACATACACCACTGATTCTCCAAACACAGTAACATACCCCATTTACCCGAAACCCAGCAATATACCCTATTAACCCCCTAAAACTTGAAATGTACCTAACTCACCCCCTAATTTTGGTAACATACCCCATTGATTCCCTGAACCCATTACCATACCTCACTGAATCACCAAGCCAAGTAATGAAATTCACAGTGCCTCCAATACTCTACTGTAGCCCCCAAACCATAACACATTCAATATGCCTCTTTACTCACTAATGATAATCATTGTGCCTTAAATCACGTCATAATCCATGTTTCCCCTGCCCCCAAAACCCTACCACACCTCAAAATGCCCAACCCACTAATTATTATTATTTTGTATTTGATATACTGCTTGTACCCAGAAAGAAATCAAGTGGCTCATAACCTAGATCCCCTTTGTGTTCCCCAACCCACCAGCACATCCCACTGTATCCCTAACTCACTAGCACGCACCATTCTGCCTACCAAGCCACCAACATACCCCACTCTGCCTCTCAAAACCCTAAACATCACAATATATTTCCAACCCACTAACAATCCCCACTGTGCCTCCAACCTATCAACACACCCTACTGTACCTACCAACCCAATAAGCTCTCTAGCCCCCACTATTCATTCTCTGACAAAAAAAAACCACTTCTATACCAGCTGTGTTTAATTTTTTATTCATTTCATTTATTTATATTAGTCTAGCCAGAAGCAAGAATAAACATAGATGGTGACTTAATTGATAGTTCCCTTAGCTGAAATTTGTGATCAATTTAGACAAACAAGTGCTACCTGGGGAATAAATCAATCGGTTCAAAAATTGAAAATTAGCTTTGTTTTCTTAACCCTTTGCTGTTAAAGTAAACATAGCTATTCTTTAATTAGTCGAACTAATTGATGTATTCCCCAAATAACAATGGTGATTTGTCTAAGGGGTATTTCTACAGCTAAGGGGTTAGCCTACCATATTTATTATTCATTTATTCATTTCACTTTCAAAGAAGGGACCATACCTCCTTTAGAATCAGATCGGTGAAGAGGGATTGGTCCACTAATTTTGAACAGGGATTTGTCCCTTCTTTAAAAATGCAGTGAACACATTCATAATGTGGGTAGGCTAGCCCCACTATGGGCACTTGTAAAAATGTCCCCCTCCCCTGAATCTGGGAGGAGGAACTCTTCTTGCCTCTGGGGAGAGATGTTTAGATGGAATGGTGGGTGGGAGCAGACTGAGTTTTTGTGCTTCCATTTGCTTAAATTCCTATTAAATTAAATGGAAGTTAAAACTTTTCTTCACCTTTACTGTGCTGTAGTGCTCATTATTTGCATTTTGTGCACACAATTTGCATTCAGCATGCACTAAAAGCAGGTAATGAAACAAAATTAAAGGAAATATATTTTAAAATGACAAATGAACCCCCTTTCTCCCCTCAGTAATAAGTGAGGATCATTGTTTTAAGGATTTCTTTTATTTTGCAAGGCTTGAAATCTGACAGCATCCACTTCCTCCGGCTGCCAGTAGCTGCAGCAGCACACTGATTTCCAGTTTATCACAGTGCTGTGACAGCTACTGTTAGCAAAAGGAAGCTAGAACTGCTGGCAGCTTGAAAACCCTGTTGAGCCTTGCAAAATAAAAAAAAATCCTATAAAATATAAATCCTAGTAATAACATGCAGATTTACTATCATAAGGTACATTAGCCATAAAAGACATTTTAGGAAGACTAGATACTAGTGCATCAAAAGATAGCAAATTCCACAGCAAGGGTCAGACTCCCTATAAGTTTCTGTAGGAAACAAATGATTTTCCCCCATTATCACCACCACCAACGCATGCACACATATCATCTCTTTACTGTTAACCTGCATTTCGACATACGTTTGACGCGCTAGCTTTACCCCTTATTCAGTAAGGGGTAAAGCGCGTCCAACCCCCCCCCCCCCCCCCCCCCCCCACGAGACTAATAGCGCCCACAACATGCAAATGCATGTTGATGGCCCTATTAGTCATTCCCGCGCGATACAGTAAGTAAAATGTGCAGCCAAGCCACACATTTTACTTTAAGAAATTAGCGCCTACCCAAAGGTAGGCTTTAATTTCTGATGGTGCCGGGGAAGTGCACAGAAAAGCAGTAAAAACTGATTTTCTGTGCACCCTCCGACTTAATATCATGGAGATATTAAGTCGGAGGTCCCAAAAGTTAAAAAAGTTAAAAAAAAAATTTTGAAATCAGCCCGCGGCTCGTGGGTTGAAAACCGGACGCTCAATTTTGCCAGCGTCCGATTTCCGAACCCGTGGCTGTCAGCGGGCTCGAGAATCAACGCCGACAAAATTGAGCGTTGGTTGTCAAACCCGCTGACAGCCGCCGCTCCTGTCCAAAAAGAGGCGCTAGGGACGCGCTAGTGTCCCTAGCGCCTCTTTTTACCGTGGGCCCTAATTTAAATATTTTGTTTTACTGTATCGCGCGCACAGGACACTGGCCTGTGCGCTCGCCCACTCTCCCGCAAACTTTACTGTATTGGCCTGTGTGTGAGGTGATGTTTAACATTTTTTTTCTGTTGGTTCATAGAGTGTGGAACTTGTCAGTGCTATTTTTATGCTTTTCAACATAGGGAATGTTGGGAAAAATTATGTAAATATAAGGGATCAAAGCCTGTCTGCCTGTTGGCACGATAACTGTCCAAACTAGGGATCTCCAAATCTGACATGCAGGGAAAAATCTGAAAATCTTGGAGGAGTTTGAAAGCTCAAAATATTAGTATTTTATCGGACCCAAACCCCCATAAAAATTCTCCATTGATTTCTATGTGGAGACAGATACAGGCTGCGGAATGTTGATGAAGACTGCACTTCAAACAATCCCATATCTCACCCTTCCAGCAGTTTCACCTGAAGCAACACAGGCAGACACATAATCAGGGAGAAATAACTGAAACAGCTGGTGAAAGATGGTACCAAAAGGCAAGGCCACCTCCCTCCACACTTCCAAACTCACATACGCACACCTAGGGTCAGTGTTGGGGTGAACAACCTGTGCAGCTGCAGAAGGTGCCATCACTTCAGGGGCACTTCAGCGGCTTCAAAGGGGTGCTGCTGCTTCATATGTGCTCTGGTGGCTCTCAAGCATCTCCAATTGTAGTGTTCCTGATGTGATGACTTTAAAGAGACACCTTCAGTTTCAGTGATCCTGAGGGCCTCCTGTCCAACCACAAAAGGCACTATTTCTGCTGTTTGCACAGAGCACATACACTCCGGCATACATTATACACACCACACACATCTCCATACCCCCTCCCCCCACACACACACATCCCATCCACACATACAATTCTACACATTCCCATACCCTCACAATGCACATTTACACTCCCCAAACATACAACCCTCTAAATACCACCCTACACACCCTACACTGTACATACACCTCATACCCCACACCCACTCACCCTAGATATTGCACTCACATCCATCATACCCATGCACCCACACACCCATGCTCACATATCCTATGCCCCCATACCCATTCTACCAAATACACTCACATCCCTCACACACCTCCAACTCACTCCATCCACATATACACTCCATGCTCACCTCTCACACACCGACTACCCCATAACTTCCCCAAATCCACCTATATATCCACATCACCCCATATTCAGGGCTTAATTTGTGGGGAGATCAGCCTGGAACCCTGATCTGGCATTTCTTTTCAGACTCAAATGGCAGAGCAGCAGGGGTGCTCTGCTCCCGCCCCCTTCCCTTCTGACAGCCTGCAGGGAAGAGGAGAGAAGGGGGTGAGCTGGAGTGGACAAAGCAGAAAACAACCACGCTGCTCCCTAATTCAGCCCGTCTCTTCATGTTCTGCAGGGAACAGAAGGGAAAGGGGTATTATCAAAGCAGAACCTGTAGAGCAAAGAAGACACACAAAAAAGGTTTGAATAGTTTGAAACCTATGAGCTATACTGCCCGTCATCAAACTTCAACCCTGCCCTTGATGATTGAAACTTGAGAGCTCTAGTGCCAAATTTGTATTAATTAATCCCCTTTTGGTGTCTGTTACCTAGGGTTTAATTTCTGGAGGAACAACCAAGAATGGCGTTCTGTAACCTATTTTTCCGGGACCTAAGGAAGGAGAGGAGAACCGGTGGTATAAATCAATTCTAGTTCCACCTCAGGAACGGAGCAGAGCTGTTTCGGCTCCCCTGCAGAAAGCGAGCAGAGCTGGTGGTGACATATCATTTCTGGCCCCTCAGGACCCTAGAGGAAACAAAGCTGAGTGTGTTTGTATGGTTTACCCTGAGATGGGCAGCTACATGGCCTTGATTTTTGTGCAATTTGCAATTTCCTGGTACAATTGGCTAAGGTCAAAGAGACATGAGGTGAATGCCTGTAAGTCCAAATGCTTCTGTCACTACTGGGTATATCATCTTTCTGACCAGGTTGTTGCTTACCATGCTGGCTTCTCAGGCCCCTCTGCCACTGGTGACCACACTAGTGGAAGGGAAGGGGCAAGAGAGTGAGTGAGGTAATGCTGGGGAAGATGATGGGAGAGTGCAAGAAGGGATCAGAAGAAAATGGAGCGAGGGTGTGTGGGGGGGAGGGGGAAGGGCAAGAGTTAGTGAGAAGATGAAGGGGGCAAGAGTGAGTGAGGAGTTTGGAAGGAAGGCAGAGCAAGTGAGTGAGGGGGATACAGGGCAAAAGAGAGAGTGAATGAGTGAGCGGACTGGTGGGGCTGTCAGTTGTGTGGGGGCAGAGTGAGCGAGGGGATCAAAGATGTGGGGTTTGAGTGAGGGAATCGGCGGGACTGTGAGCTTTGAGTCAGATAAGAGTGGGGTAGTCTGTGAGTAAGGCAATTGGAGGGGGAAGGGAAAGGGATAGGAGTGTGTGTGGAGTGGGGAGGGAGAGAGTGAGTGAGGAATGCACATGGTGCTGCTCCCTTACTTCCTGCCCCGAGGAGGCAAAGAGCAGGATTCACTTTTGATTTCCAGACCTTCCCCCACTCTGAGGAGGCTGAGGAGAGTGGGTGGTGCATGCCAGTCTACCTCCATCCCCAAGGCAGAGGATGCCCGGCCATCAAAGAGGAGGCCTGTGCCCTACTGGGAGAGGAGGAGAGTTTCTGGAGAGGATAATTTTCCAGGAAGGGGAAATTAGGGATCATTGTGAGCTCAAGACCACCACGGATAGGGGGTCAGACTCGGAGGGCTTTAGGATCACTGGAGGAGGAGATGAGGACCACCGTAGAAATCATTTGGGGGGGGTGGGGCTTGGGATAGAGAACCAGGATCACCAGAGCAGAGAGGATAAGAGTAGAGAGAAAGGGTGACATTTTCTCTGCCCTCCTCATCCTTGCTTTAGCGATCCTCCATCCACAGCTCCCACCAGTGCTTACTGAGAACTGGTGGGTGAAGAATTACTGGGGGTTGAGCACTGTTGGAGGATCACTGTGATAAGGAGGAGGAAAAGTGCGAAGAGTATGTTCACATGAAAATGCATGTTTAAGAAGTGAGAGAGAGAGTTCACATTGCCCTGGCCCTGCTTCCCCCTCCATCCCCGTTCCACAGTTCTAGTTCCTTTTTGTCTGCAAATTAAGCACTGCCCATACTACAATCATATCACTAAAATCATTTTAAATAATAGAGGCATCTCTCTAATATGGTCATAAATTTCATGATATCATTGATACACAAGACTTCCCCCCTTCCCAGTGCAATCTCCTAGCTGCATTCAAATGTTTATTTTGAGGAAAGGCCCCCTTAGAATCAGCTTGGAAACCAGTGGGTAGAACGCGCACAGACCTAACGTTATGAATGTTTGCAGGTTAAGCCGTGCCTCAATGCAGTAGTAATATCTGTGAGAGGAGAGGGACTGTAGGATAATCCAAGCAGCGGCTGGGGGTTAGAGAACTTGGAAAGAGTTGCATATTCCTCTCTCCCCCCCGTAATAGGATAGCAAACTGTAAGATATCGGGGAGGGAGAGTTAGCACTGATATCAGGCTCTTCTACAGATCTATGTTGGAAAGCATTCCCAAAGCCGTGCCTCTGCATGCGTCCCCTACTTAATGAAATTAATACCATTACAGGGCAGCTCTGCGAGTCCCATGAGGCATTTGAATATATGGCATAAAATATAAATGTTCTAAAAGAAAAACTATGAGGGCAGTTTTTAAGGGATTTACATTCACAAAACCCGTATAAGCAGCTCTGTGACAATAGCCCCATTGGGCATGCATGTAAAACAGGTATACCTTTACTTGCTTACTAAATAGGCATTCTGGGGGGTGGAGATGGGCCGGGATCAGGATTTTATTTTTGCATTAAAATCCACATGCACAAAGCTACACCTGCGCTCCAGCAGGTGTACCTGTGTACTGTACACTGCAGGGGTTCCTTCGCCCTGCAGTCTATTTGAAAAAGACTCTCTATAAATTAAATTACAATCACACTTTGATTTGGTGCCATCCCTAGTTAAAGACTCAAATGCTGGGGAGCTGGGTGGTATGACACTGCCATGCACAACCTGTTCTATGATATTGCTTATGTGCTGTAATCCTCAGCAGTAAAATCCTAGCTATGTATTATTGCAACTTCACATTGCACCTGTCAGTGATTTACTGAACATGGACAATATTTTAGATCAGTTATTTGTGCTTAACTTCCCAGTCATCTCACTCCTGTGCCATATCAGACCCATCTAAGCCAGCTGACTCCAGCTGTTTGTGTTTGCTATAGCATTAGAGCTGATTGTGGTAACCTGCAGGATCAACAAAAACGATTGGGCAGTACCCGAGCTTCCGAGCTCATGCAGGTCCTTTCTACAGTTGTGACCTCAGAAACCCATGTACTGCAACATCTTTTTGTTTTATTGCTCTTACAAAAGGATATCAGAACCAGCTAAAACTCTTGGTTTCTCTAGGACCAATTCAGCTACTGAAAACGCATTATTTTCTATAGAATTTACCTTATTCTGCTGACCACAATAGATGAGATGTAATCAACCCGCTGACTAAAGCCTACATTTATGATGAAAATCACATCGTAATTAGTTTAGCTGTTGCTTTTTCATAATATGAAATTACCTCGGTGCTAGACTTTGGTTAATAAGTATCAGACAGCAAACTCGCTTTTATCTTCATTAAGAAAGCATTAGATAAAGCAGCCAGTGTTACACCGTGCGGGGCTGCCGAAGAGGTGGCTCCTCTGTCCCCATATCCCGGCACTTCTCAGGCTCAGTATTTCTGTCAGGCTTAGTATTTCTGTCAGTGTCTAGTGTAGGAAAGTTATCTACCCCATAAGGGGATCCTGCACGACACCGATCTTATAGTCTGCCTGCTGTTTGGGAGCGGGGACTTGAGTGCGGAGGGGGCGCCAGAAATCGGGGTGACAGAGCGCATCTGTCACCCCGATTACTAAAGCTCTGCTACCACCACCCTCCGAAACTACGGTCCCCGGGGTTAACCGGGCAACATCCGTTTAACCTGCTACCTCTGGGCATGAGAACCACCAGCCTCTCCCCCCCCCCCATATCTGAGAAGGAGGTGGGGGGGGGAACATGCATTTTAAGACCTCAACTGTATTAAAGTTGCTCCAATAATAATAATAAAAAGGGACACCTCACCTCGCCTCGCGCGGCGGTCGACTTCGGGCTCGCGCCTTACCTACCTTGAGGAGATTGTGCGCCACGCGGAGGGCGGCGGCCGCGCCCCCCCGCTCGCCGGGCGCGTGCAGCCCCGTGCCGTAGCCGTGCCAGGCCGCCAGGTACGGGTTGTGCATGCTGAGCCAGTACTTCACCCGGTCGCCGAACTCGCGGAAGCAGAAGCCGGCGTAGTCGCCGAAGAGCCGGACCACGGCGTCGCTCCTCCAGCCCCCGAAGCGCTCCTGCAGGGCCCGGGGCAGGTCCCAGTGGTAGAGGGTGACCACCGGCTGCAGCCGCCGGGCGAGCAGGGCGTCCAGCAGGGCGTTGTAGTAGCGCAGCCCGCGCGGGTCGGGGGCGCCCACCACCCCGTCGGGGAAGAGCCTGGGCCAGGAGATGGAGAGGTGGTAGAAGGCCACCCCCAGCCTCTGCAGGGCGGCCAGGTCCTTGGCCGGGGTGGGCGTAGCTGTCGCCGGCCGCCGCGCTGCTGCCGTTCCCCGGGCGCTGCCAGACGGAGGCGCCCTGCTCGCCGCCCTCCACCTGCAGGGCCGCGCTCCCCACCCCCCACAGGAAGCCCGGGGGGAAAGGGCCACCGGCGAAGAGGCGCCTCTCGTCCAGGGGGCTGAGAGCGGCCCGGGGCGCCTCCCAGACCCGCCTCCCCTGGCCGGGGGCCCCGGCGGTGGCCCCCAAGTAGGCGAGGGCCAGGGCGGCCAGCAGCAGCGCCCCGGGGCCCCGGGCGGGAGGAGAGTGCCCCGCCGCCGGCGGCCAGCCTGTCGCCTTCATGGCAGGGGGAGCCAGGACTGAAGCGTGCGGGGGGGATCGGCTGGCGATGGGCGCCCTCCTGTCAATGATTAGCCTGAACTGTGCGCCCCGGGAGGGGCGAGGGGGGTGGAGGCGCGGTGAGTGCAGGAGCCAGGACCTCACCCGGGGGGGGGGGAGAGCGAGTCCCAGGCGGAGCTCCTCGCACAACTGATCCGCAGCGAGAGGGCTGTGTGGGCGCCGATCGCCACTTTTTTTCCAACCCCCCCCCGGTTAAAGAGTTCGGAGATTTAGTAATGTTTGTTAGCGTAGGCAAAAAAATAGTTTTATATCTTTATAGGGGGAGGTTCCAAGCGTTTCCATCAAAATCCTGCAGTGATGCAGTCCCTGTAAAGGGCCACAGGTCTTCGGCTCTTCTCTGGAAAGGTGCCCTCAGGAAAGGGGCTTTGGGGAAACGAGACCTATGGTATTATTGACCGTCAAAGTCGGAGGAGAACTTGAGAGAATTGCTTTTTGCCCATCAGGTCCCGTCTTATAAAGGCTTTTGAATAATGAAAGATAAATCGGCAAGCGGTTCTCTCGCTATTGAATGATTCACTTTGCCTTTGCCCTCCTCCTCGGTGGAGGTGCGTGGTCTCCCTATGGGATCCGAGTTTGCTTTCACGGATAATCGCAATAGCGAACGGGTCTCCGAGGGTGAGGGGCTGGTCCAGCTCCTAATATAAATATGGACGAAAGTTGACATCAAGGAAACCTAACCAGCGGCTCATACAAGACCTGTATTTAACACAAATCTTTCCAGCGGTTCACTTCAAGCCAGGTTTCTTTCACTGGAGACACGAATGAAGTTCAATATCTGTCATGAAAATCACTCAAGCAGATTCAGAAATAATACTATGGTTAAGGATGTGGCTTGAACTATCTTGTAAGCATAAAGGTATAGATTTTACTAAAACTTCAGAACACAAGGTTCAACTACATTTAGAAGAAAAAGTTCTCAATTAGTGTTGGAAAATGGGAAAATGAAGTAGAGAAAAGGAATATTTGGGCTTCATGTTTACTGATGGTTGATAAAGAAGGATTTAAGAATGACAGGCAAACTCTTTTTGACAACAATCTGATAAACAGAGAAAGGTAAAAGACCCTATTGGAAAATTTAATTTCTGATGTCGATTCCATCTTTTGTGCTTGATCAACCACTTCAATGCAGATTACATTCAGGTACTGTACTTCCCTGTCCCCAAAGAGCTTGCTATTTATTTATTTTTAAAGAACTTGTTAATCGCCTGCTTGACCAAACATAAGCTGTCCAAAGTGATGTACAATAAAAAACAAAAAAAAACATTAAAACCAAACAGCAGAAACAATTAGCCAATATGACCATAAGCAATAAATACCTCTTCACCTGACCTATTAGTTATCCAAAGGAAACAACCATGCTTTTAGCTGCTTTCTAAAGGTCAGGTAATTGAGTTCCAATCTGATATGAAGGGGCAGCTTATTCCACAGCTGAGGCACTCCCCTGGAAAACATTCTGTATACAACTTGCTTTTATTTGCAGATTTACCTGTAGGGATTTCTAACAGCCAACTGAGAGGACTGAAGCTCTCTAGCAAGACTATACCAATTTTGCCTCTCTCTAACAGGCCGATACAGTAGCTGATACAGTTAGCCAAGGTTTGGACACGCGTTTTCGACGTGCTAGCTTTACCCCTTATACTCAGGTCAATACAGTAAAGTGTGGCCGCGGTTACCCCGCTCCTAACCCGCTCTCTACTCAATTTCCGGCCGTGTTAGCCCTTCCTGCAATACACAATCCCCTTTAACCAATTCTTACCGCCTCTTTAAATCACCGGGTAACCCCTTCCACCCGCGGCATGTATATTAGATGTAAACGATCGAATTAGCTATTCCCTCCCATACAGTAACGCGCGCCCGACTATCGCTTTTTTACCCTGTTGTTTTGCCGCGCATTTAACCTGCTAACTTACCGCCTACCCTTACCCCTGCATTAGAGGCAGGGGTAAGGGTAGGCAGCAGCAAACTTACCACCAACCCCTGCTTCACCTGCACTGGCCACGTCAATGGGTGCTGGTTTTCCGGGGCAGCCCCAGTCCTCTCCCCCCTCCTCCCGAAGCAACGAAAGCAGTAAAAATGGAAAAAATCGAAAAAAGCCAAAAAAAAAAAAAAAAAGTAGCAACGAAGTGGACGGTTCTCCTATGCTCGGGATTGCCAGTCCTCTCTCCCCTCCTCCCAAAGCAAGGCTACTTTTCACGCCTTGCTTCGGGAGGAGGGGAAGAGAGGACTGGCAATCCCGAGCATAGGAGAACCGTCCACTTCCTGGTATCTGTCATTTCAAATGACATTTGAAATGACAGATAGCAGCGTGTCCGTGAAGCGTTAGGCCAGCGCACCCAGGATACTGTATAGCGCTCTATACAGTAAAATGGGTTGCGCGGGCCTAACGCTTCACGGACGCTTCTTGGACGCGGCTTGCATTTGCAAGCTATTTACATACAGTATTGAGCGGTAGGTGAGCCAGACTATGCGTGCGGCAACCGCGGGTGCGCCCGGCACTAACACAGCTCTTCCTACCGCTCCTTACTGTATCGGCCTGACAGTAAGGGGTAATAGCCTGTCAAAAACGCACATCCAACCCCCCCGAAACTAATAGTGACCACAACATGCAAATGCATGTTGATGGCCCTATTAGTTATTCCCGCACGATACAGAAAGTAAAATGTGCAGCCAAGCCGCACATTTTACTTTCAGAAATTAACGCCTGCCGGCGCCAGGGAAGTGTACAGAAAAGCAGAAAATACTGCTTTTCTGTACACCTTCTGACTTAATATCATAGCAATATTAAGTTGGAGGCCCCAAAAGTAAAAAATAAAAATAAAAATCTGCCCGTGGCCCGCGGGTTGGAAGACGGATGCTCAATTATGCCGGCGTCCATTTTCCGAGCCCATGGCTGTCAGCGGGTTTGAGAACAGACGCCGGCAAAATTGAGCGTCGGCTGTCAAACCCGCTGACAGCCGCTGCTCCTGTCAAAAAGGAGGCGCTAGAGATGCGCTAGTGTCCCTAGCGCCTCCTTTTACCGCAGGCCCTAATTTGCATAGGCCACCCTCCTGAATCGCTCGCCCAGGAGAGTGGCCTGTGCTCACGCTGGGAAAGCGGGCGCTCGCCTGGTCTCCCATGCGTTTTTCTATATCGGCCTGTAAGACAGGAAGAGCCATTCTCTCTCTAAACTCTAAATGTAAGGGTCAAGACCTTAAATTGGGCTCTAGCTACCACTGGAAGCCAGTGCAACTTACAGAGCAAAGTTCTTGCTGATGTCTTGAGAGAGCAGTCCTAGATGACTGGCAAGCACTCCTCTTCCCCGAGATACAGGGGGGGGGGGAGGGTCAATTCTCAGCCACTTATCTAAAGTGGCATTGTCCTGATCCTGCAGTCCTGACAGTAGCAGCAGCAAGCTTAACAAAATTTAGCACCGGACCTGCAGCCCAAGGCTTACACAATCAACATGGAAGCCGATCCAATGTAGCAAAGTAGCAACCAAAAGACGATGATAGGTAAAAAAAACAAGGATTCTTTATTATTACAATGTGTGGTAACCTGTAAAGCCTGATTCTAGCCGAGTTTCACTCATGTGATCGAGCTGCTTCAGGGGCTACAGCAATCATAAAGCTAAATATTAAGTATATTTCAGCATGCGAAAGCTCTTTCAGCAAAAATGTTTTATGTACTATTAAATATTGGTGAGCTAGGGTGATGCAGCCTTAGTTCTATTCAATAATTCACTTTAATGTTGTAGTTCATTAATGGCAAAAGCGGCTTGAACTGAAAAACTTACATGAGCAACCATCTTTTTGATTCTGAGCAGCAATTTGACATATTTTTTATGGATTAAACATGTTTCACTTGAGTTAATGGCACATTAAAGAACTAGTGATTCAAAGGAGGTATATGTATTATCCACCAGGGGATAAAAATAAAAAAATTGAATATTCAGCTGTCTTTTTCCACACAAGAATACATTTGATATCATTGTTTAAACACAATTTAGTTGTCAGTGCACTTCTATGTGATTGTATATTTATTTTTGTTTTTGTAAATTGTTTTCTATCGTTTCAAATTTTTCATTTATGATTTTATAATGTGCAAGTATTTATGTTTTTATATGTTTCAATATATATGCTTTATGAGTGTTGTAGCCCCTGAAGCAGCTTGGTCACATGAGCAAAACTCGGGCCAGTGTCGGGCTTTACTGGTTACCACACATTGTAATAATAAAGAATCCTTGTTTTTTTTTTACCGATCATCATCTTTTGGTTCCTCCTCCAACATGGACTTTCTGACACTATGGAAACCCATGCGAGAGGCAGGGCCTTGAGCATACGGCAATGGGATACAGGTCTCATGCTGAATTACTTTTAGGTTTCTACTGTTGCCATTGTGTAGGATCAGGACAACACTGCTTTAGGTAAGGTTTTGGGAGGCAAGCCCCAACAGAGCATAGAGGCAGCAGCAACGCTCTGTAACCTCTTACATTGCCCTTTTTCTTGATCTTTTCACAGCATTCAACACCATTAATCATCAAATTTTATTAACCCGCCTCTCTCACATATAGGCATCTCAGGAACTGTTCATAATTGGTTCAAATCATATCTGCCTAACCGATTTCAACAAATATTCATCAACCGCAATCTTTCCATTCCTTTTTCATTAGAAACTGGAGTTCCACAAGGATCTGCCCTCTCCGCAGCATTATTCAACATTTATCTAACCCAGTGGTTCTCAACCGGTGTGTCGCGACACACCAGTGTGTCGCCAAGAACACGCAGGTGTGTCGCCACACTTCCTGGTCCCCCGCTAACCCAGCTGCTCCCCTGGTCCTCCTCTGGGGGAGCAGCTGTCAGCCCGGGCAGAACGTGGCAAGACAGCTGGAGTCAGTGGCATCGGCACCGGCATCGGCATGGTCTCTTCTTCCCGCCGCCCCCCCGCGGCCCAGAAGAGGAATTGGTGAGCAGCGGGTGCGTGCGCGGGAAGAAGAGACCATGCTAGTGTGGTCAGAATCGGCCTGAAGAACAGAAGAGAGGCGCGGTCCGAAGAATGTGCAGCACGGCTCGGAGGAAATGAAGAAGAGCGTCAAGCCCCACGGCCGATGGGACTCCTCCTCCGCGAGGGCTGAACCTGAAGGACGTTAGGGTTGGGAGGAGGCTGCTGCTGCTGCTAGTTCCGGGAGGGAGGGAGAGTGAACGAGCAAGCAAGCATGTGTGTATGTGTGTAAGTGAGAGCCTGTATATGTGAAAGAGAGTGTGTGATTGAGAGAGAGAGCATGAATGTAAGTTTACAATTGGGAACCTGTATGTGTAAGTTTGTAATTGAAAACTGTTTGTGTGAAAGAGTATGTGTGTATGATTGAGATCCTTTGTGTGTGAGAGAGATCATGTGTATGTATTAGAGATGTGAATCGTGTCCTCGATCGTCTTAACGATCGATTTCGGCTGGGAGGGGGAGGGAATCGTATTGTTGCCGTTTGGGTGTGTAAACTATCGTGAAAAATCGTTAAAATCGTGAGCCGGCACACTAAACCCCCCTAAAACCCACCCCGACCCTTTAAATTAAATCCCCCACCCTCCCGAACCCCCCCCCCAATGCTTTAAATTACCTGGGGATCCGGCGGTGGTCCAGAACGGCGGCGGTCCGGAACGGTCCCCTCAATAGAATCATGTTGTCTTCAGCCGGCGCCATTTTTCAAAATGGCCGCCGCAAAATGGCGGCGGCCATAGACAAAAACGATTCGACGGAGGAGGTTGTTCCGGACCCCCGCTGGACTTTTGGCAAGTCTTGTGGGGGTCAGGAGGCCCCCCCCAAGCTGGCCAAAAGTTTCCTGGGAGTCCAGCGGGGTTCCGGGAGCGATTTCTTGCCGCGAATCGTTTTCGTATGGAAAATGGCGCCGGCAGGAGATCGACTGCAGGAGGTCGTTCAGCGGGGGTTCCAGACCGCCGCTGAACGACCTCCTGCACTCGATCTCCTGCCGGCGCCATTTTCTGTACGAAAACGATTCGCGGCAAGAAATCGCTCCCGGAACCCCGCTGGACTCCCAGGAAACTTTTGGCCAGCTTGGGGGGGCCTCCTGACCCCCACAAGACTTGCCAAAAGTCCAGCGGGGGTCCGGAACGACCTCCTCCGTCGAATCGTTTTTGTCTATGGCCGCCGCCATTTTGCGGCGGCCATTTTCAAAAATGGTGCCGGCTGAAGACAACACGATTCTATTGAGGGGGCCGTTCCGGACCGCCGCCGTTCTGGACCACCGCCGGATCCCCAGGTAATTTAAAGCATTGGGGGGGGGGGGGTTCGGGAGGGTGGGGGATTTAATTTAAAGGGTCGGGGGTGGGTTTTAGAGGGTTTTAGTATGCCGGTTTTCCTGCCCTCCCCCTTCCCCCGATTTACGATTTTTTAACGATAAATCGGGGGAATTGGTATTGTATCATGGCCCTAACGATTTTTTGACGATTTAAAATATATCGGACGATATTTTAAATCGTCAAAAAACGATTCACATCCCTAGTATGTATGGGAGAGAGCATGTGTGTCTGTGTGTGATTGAGAGCTGGTTTAGGTGAGGGAGCACGTGAGTATGTGATTGAGAGCCTGTGTATAAATGAGAGAAAACATGTTTGTAAGCACGTGAATGAGAGTCTGTGTGTGAGAGAAAAAGACAGCATATATGTGTGTGATTGAAAGCCTGTGTATGTAAGCATGAAAAGCTAGCATGTGTGTAAATGTGTAATTAAGAGCCTATATAAGTGAGAGAAAAAGCATGTGTATATGTGAGTGACTGAGAGCATGTGTGTATAGGTGCGTAATTGAGAGCCAGTGTGAGAGAGAGCGCTGGTATGTGACTGAGAGGAGAAAGTTCCAAGCAAACCACCCCTCCTCCTGCTAATTCAAAACAATCTCAGGACACCTGGATATCAAACGTTTCCAGGTATGCAGAGCAAAAACATTTTTGCATCCTTATTTTTCATTACTTGGGTCTTTGTGTCTGCTATTTTGAAATATTTTATTGGTATCTAGAATTTTTTATGAGTTTTTAATTATTGGATATTCCACTCATCAGCTGTTTTGAAATAATCTGTTCTTTTTGTTAGTATGGTTTTACTGCTACTGATTTTATATTTCTTGATTTATTTTATAAGGATGGGTGATGTTTCTTTTTTCCTTTATTACACTGCATACAGAGACTCTGGCTTGTTGCAGTTTCCAATTCAGTTTTTTCTGCATGCTTCTAGTTATGCGTTTTGGTCTCTTTATTCTTTGTTAGGTGAGGGTCAGCACATGTGACTCAGGTGAGGTTTTCTGCTGGCGTGTAGTTTCTGTGTAGGGCTCTATAGCAGCCTGACTTGGTCAGTTTTCCTAATAGGAGATGTATTGGTGTCTTAAGGCCTGGTGTAATATTTCAGTATTGCCTTTTCTTAGGTAAGGTGATTACTGTTTAAGTGCTGGAAATTGGTGCTGTTTTGGTGTGGGATGTTTACTATTTATTCAATTTCTGTTCACACAGAATATGTATCTTTTCCTTGTGTCATTTTAAACAATAAAAATAATTACCGGACCTTTACTTTTTTATTTTCGCCGTGAATTGTAATGAGCAGCAGTGTGTCACACATGTGAGCGTGGCCTGCCATGTGGAGGGACCTGGATTCAATATCCAGCTCAAGTCCTCTGCTTCCACAGAGGCATCACTCACTGCCCTTGGGAGAGGGAGCCATCACTATCACACAATGGATGCATCTGGTGGCCAGATTTAGGGCCCATGATAATTGCAGGGATCTAAAAGGAGCAATGGTGCATGGGGCCCTGACCAAGGACTGTTAGTGCAGTGTCTGGACTAGGTGAGCTGGAAGGGGAGATACAATAGCAGAAAAAAAAAATCCTCTTAGGTAATTGCAAATTAAAACTCATGGCTCCAGATTCCACCCCTGATTTCACTGAAAATGTAAGGCCAAAAGAGCAAGAAGAAACTGCCAGGTGGAAAAAAATGTCCTTTGTTCTATTTATTTTAAGTGAGAAACAACTAAAAACAAATGCAAAAGTAAATGTGAGAGCATAGACTATACATACTTTATTTTTAATAAATTAACTTTGAAACTTATTGCCTACAGTAAAACGTTAGCAACCTAGCAGTGAGCACAACTGACAGATTATTACAGAAATCAGCCAGTAGCAATATTCTAAAGCATGCCATGTAATCTGCTTATAATTAATCAGTGCTCATGGAAAAAAAATCTAAATGTAATAACACATCAGCATTCTAAGTCTATGCCATGTATTTAGGCTACATAATTCAGAATTAATAGAAAGTGGTGGCTAAACTAATCCTCTTTCTGTTGGAAATAATGCCTAGGGTTTATCAAAACAGATGCTCATGACTTTCTAGCAAAAGTGACCTCTTATTACCTTCATGTTTTCAAAACACAAGGTACTATATCACAATCTGAGTAACCTTAGGGAAAGGTAATAATTCGATGTTGTTTATTAATGCCCTCAAAGCAGGTACTAAGAACTTAGTTTAAATTGGTTATCTGCCTATTTAGCAGCCTTTTCTTTAAAAGAACAAAAAAATACAAACCCAAAACTGATTAATCTGTTTGGCATATTTTGACTTTTTACCTAATAAAGTTCAACATCTGATCACATATTACAAATATATCAATAGATTCTATAAGGATCTTACAGGTGATCTTTCCGCTGAAGCAGCTACAAAAAGAACACCAAACAGGTAGATTTTAAAAGTGTTGCCTGCTCAAGTGTGGGGCTTACAGGATGAGGAATCAGAGGGGTCCTGAACAAGGGGTCGGGGGTAAGAGGGAGAGAGAGAGAGAGAGTGCCTCTGTTACAGAGACAGTATGACATTCTATATATCTCTCCCACTGTAAGAGGGGCACTTACAACTCAGGGTGGGTTTGGGGGGGACGGTGTTACATTGTTCTGCCTAGGCTGCAAGGGTCTGTAAACCCTTGTAACACCGCCCCCCCCCAAAAAAAAACCCCCACCCTGAGTTGAAAGTGCCCCTCTTACAGTGGGAGAGATATAAAGTGACAGATTCTCTCCCTAACAGAGCTCTCTCCCCCTCATGTTCACTTATATAAATATGTGTATAAAGGCTACACAAATACGCACAGCAGGGATATTTTAAATGGTGTGCATGTACTTGCACACAGGATATAAAATTAAGCATATCTCTACATGTGTTTATGGGCACACACATGCTTCCTTTTAAAATGTACCTGAAAGGATTATCCTCTACCATTAAGGGATAATAGACCATCTTCAAAGGAAGGGATTCTTTTATTGTTGGAGGAGCTGAACTACAAATAGAGGTAATTGTTCTGGCTTGAATTCAACTATTGAGACCTTATTTTGAAAAAGGATATATATACAGTATATTCAGTATTTTTTTTATTGCTTTTGTTTATTTTTTAAAAAGGGATATTTTGCATTGCTTTTAAGTGCTGAAAAGTGGAATATTAATCATATAACGAAATAAATATTACTACTTAGCTTTGTTGAGAAATAGTAGAAGGGAAAGGATTGCCTTGCTGTAGATATTTTTTTCATCTGCCTTTAGATTTAGTAGTTCAAAGGGAAAGTTTTCGTTGGAAGATTTGGGAGTTGGAAGAAGCTCATTACCTGTGTTAATTGTGTAACCCCCACTCTGGTGTGCCTATCCCGCATGGGGAGGGCCATAAAAGAATTTGTTACTCTTCAGGGCCGGAACCTCTCACCGACTAGCTCTTCCACATTCCCTCTTACTCCCAGGGCCACATCCTTTGCAGGTGGGGGAGAAGATATACTTCCAGGGCCCAATGTGATGGGGTGACCTTTTTACACATTCCTTTATTGACCTTTGAGTTCCCTTGGGGAGGATATTTGTCCCTAAGGTGGGTGCAGTGAGTGTGAAATAAATACTCTGGAGTCACTGGGTTAGTGGGCAAAATTAAATTCTTTACTGTTTAATACTGGTGATGATAGCACAAAACTCAAACTGTTCTTCTCAATTTCTCACAGTCTCTTCCCTCTATCTGTGCAGGACTAACTTATATGATAGACAGGAAAAACATCCATTCTCTTGGATTAAGACAAATGGAACTCCCAGATAGGCAGGGTCTTTTAGGATGGTCAAAACCCCTTCCAAAACTGATACAAATGTTAGAGTCTATGACAGAGAAAGTAAATACTCTCTCTCTCTCCCAGGGGCGATGCAATAAATTTGCGTAGAAAGCAGGTGCTGAACAGTCAGTGCCCGCTTTTTAACACGCCATGCAATATTTAAATTAGGGGGTCGTGTTAGTAAGGAGGCGCTAGGGTCACTTGCGCGCCCCTAGTGCCTCCTTGCTAATGCGACCCCAATCAGTGATCCTAACTCGGCCATTTGCCGGCTAGGAAAACCGATGCCGGGGGTTCAGGAAACTGACGCTTGTCAGCTGAGCGTCCGTTTCCTGCACCCGACTTTCAAGTGTTTTTTTTTTTAAACTTGTTTCTTTTTAATAAAATTTCTTTTTAAGCATTTAAAACAAGTACAGAAAAACTTTTTTTTCTGCTTTTCTGTACTTGTTTTAAATGTGCTCAGCTATTAATGCCTGCTCCAGGCAGGTGTTAATAGATGATCGCTAAATGTGAGATGCACATTTTTTTTTTTTGGATCAGAGTGAATGCCTAATAGCCTCATTCACATGCATTTGCATGTGATGAGCGCTATTACATTCACTCCGCATGGATGAGCGTTGAATAGGTGGTAATCCCCTTATTGCACAAGGGGATGGATTAGCGCTTATTCAACCTGCATCTGACTGTGGGTTATACAGTGCACTGGGCTGAGCGCACTGTATTGCATCGGCCCCCCCCAGGGTGGTGAAACATTGGTTAGTGTCCCCAGTGATGTTTGCTTTTCTTTACTGATGGTTAGCAGATCTTCAGGATTTCTACAGATCTTACACAGTCCCTTTTTGTTTCTTCTTGGATCCTTGTTGGGAAGGATACCCTTGGAACAAGCAGCTCTCTTGCTTCAGACAGGAAGGAAGGGCAGCCAAAATTTCCTGCTGGACCTTCTAACAAAATACTTTTTCCCCCCCAAAAAAACTGATATTAACACAGGAGTTGTTCCTTGCAGCGGGTCAATATCACTTCAGGGGCAGGTCTTTCCTATCTCTGGGCGTCCCAAATACAGGGTTCCCCAATCCCTGTGTCCATGAAGGCCCAGATGTCTCACAAGGCTCCTACCATGAAAAATCTCAAATGCCTCAAAAATAACCCAGAAGGATATTCCAACCAACTAGTGAGAAGACTGGAAGGGAAACCCTCCCGACCCTGGTCAGTATCCCCAGGCTGGGTTAGCCTGCTTTCACTGACTGAGCCTGAAAAAATAACAAAAGCAAAAACTCCTGTATACTTCTGAACTCTTTGCAAACCTAAAGGGACTGCCTCTCAAGCTCTCTCTCTGCAAAGCTGCTAAATAGACTTTCAGGGGTCCAGGCAGCCATCCCAAACTCCTCAAAGGGAGGGGTTGAATTTGAATGGTAACCACCCCCCCCCCCCCCCACACACACACACAATTTAGGTCAGCCAGGCTGAGAAAGATCTGCCATTCTTGGAGGAGCTGAACCTCAAAGAGGTAATTTTTCTGGCTTTAATGCAACTACTGAGACCTTATTGTGAAGAGATATAAATATATTTTTTTTTCTTATTGCTTTTGTTAAGCTTATTTTTTAAAAAGGGATATTATGCATTGCTGTAGTGTTTGTTGTTGGGTATTATTACTATTTAATTTTAGAAAGAAATAGTAGAAGGAAAAGGGCTCTCTCTGTTGCGGTCCCGGGCCGTGCCCCGGTCCCTCCACCTACCTTGGGGACGGTCCGGGCTGCTACGGCATCTGTTCGGCCTACAAAGGTCTGCCTGGCTTCGATCCGCGGTGCTCCCTCCTCGAGCAAGACGCCGTCGATACTTAGGAGCTAGCCCCGGCCCCTAGGCGCGCGCGCAGGGGCTCAATATTTAAAAGGGCCAGCGCGGGAAAGCACTGCACCGCCCAGGGCTGACGTCAGATGCTCTCAGGGTATTTAAACCCTGCACCAACTCCACTCCTGGCCTTGCAATGAGGTTCACTCTTCCTAGTTGCTGCTTCTGGCTTCTGACTTTGGCTTTTGTCCACTGGCTTCTGACTTTGGCTTTCGTCCACTGACTTCAGCTTCCGTCCACTGGTTCCTGACTTCAGCTTTCGTCCAGGAGGTCTCGCCTAAGTCCAAGCGGCTAAGGTCCTCATGAGCTCGTCTCGGGGGGACCGCGGGCTTCCAGTGGTGAAGTTCTGGTTGGCCTCTTGGCTCCAGCTCTCCTCTCCTCTGGAGAACTCCTCCTCCGACATCTGTCCACAGGAGACCGCTCGTAAGTCCAAGCGGCCCGGGTCCTAGTGGGCTCCTCCTGGGGGGACCTCGGGTCTCCAGTGGTGAAGATCCTCCTGGTCTCCTGCCTGTGCCGCCTCCTGGCTTCGACATCCACTGTGGGCCTTCCTACAGTGCATCATCATCTGTCCTAGTCGGCTCAAGGGTCCACGAATCCAACACTCTTTCCCCCACCCCAACTCCCACCCACTTGTATTTTTCATTCTAAATTTATAGACTAACCCACTAATTAGGGGATTTGACTACACAAAATAACTTGATATTGGTTGGGAGAAAAATACAAGGAAGTAATTTAGTTAAATTCAGTCATTTGTAAAATCAGAACAGTTAAATAAAGTTAAGTAAAGTTCAGGGGGAGTATAATTAGTAATACCATAGTAAACCCTTCAGTTAATTATTTTTAGTTGCTCTGATTTTTAGTAGCTAAGGCAGCTGGATTCTTTATAGAATACACACTTATTAGATAGAAAAATAAATTTTATAAACTAAAAAAAATTGTGTATAACTGTATCTATTAATAACCTTAGACAAGTACAAAATTAACCCTAACCAAAATTATAAGTAATAGTACATCTATTAGAGATAAACAGAGGTAAACAGAGTAAGATCATAGATTAGGCTAAATTACCATTTCTCAGTTGGAGAGAGCACTATTTGTACTAAGAGGGATAGCAAGTGATTTAGGTCATTTTGTGTCATCTGCAAACAGAACAAATTATGTACATTTTTGTAGGCTTGATTGGTAGCATCATATTTGATCTTTGTAGTAATAATTTCTAGTTGCTCTGGTATACTTTTTTACCCTCAGCTACAAGAGTCTACAACGAGAGCATCACGAAGCTACATACTTCATGGATTTTTAATTATATTTTGTAGTCTGAAAGAATAAGATAAGACACATCATACATCTAAGCATCAAGTAAGCAAGTAAACAGGACTACAAGCAGGGAGTGTGGAAGTGGAAGTTAGCTTCCACAGGCTAGCTAATTTTATGTGCAGGATAGTTGAGGAAAAGGCTGGAGACTTTGGTAGGTCTTTCTCATTTCTTTCAATGGGTACCAGAAGTTCCCAACAAGTGAAGGATGGCAGGAAAACATTATATTGCCAAAGCTGTTGCCACTGTTACCACTTCTACTGCTGTCCAGACAGATGTCCTGATCCACAGTGAAGAACCGGTTCAGTGTGAAAGATATCTGCAGATTGACTCCCTCAGAAAACAGGGGGCAGAACCCAGAGAGGATGTGGCAAGACTGAGAAGCATCCAGGAGAATGAGAACTACATCAGTGAAATACTTATCAAAGTGTCAAAGATGGAGAACTCAAGCAGAGGGGAAGGTGAAATTCTACTATGAGCTGGACTCGGATTACTACAGCTACAAGACCTACACCATGACTCCAATTCCCCTTGAGTTGAAGAACCAGTGTGCAGCCCTAGAAGCAGAGGACAAACCATCCCAGGATGAGGAAAAACGAAACATGCAAAGTCCAAATCTGCAGGCTCAACAACAACTGCACCTAGAAAGTGGAGGGTAGTGATGGTCGGTGACTCACTTCTGAGGGGCATGAAGGCATCCATCTGCCAATCAGATATTTTGTCCCAGGAGGTGTGCTGTCTGCCGGATGCCAAAATCCAAGATATTACCGAGAGATTGCCAAAAATCCTTAAGCCTACTGACATGTTGGCACAAATGAGACTGTTAGGTACCACACAGATCATATCAAAAGTGATTTAATGGCTCTGGAAGAGAGGGTAAAGCAGATAGATGCACAGGTGGTATATTTCTCCATCCTTCCAGACGAGGATAAAGGCTCAGGTAGGGAAGCTTGTATTCTGGAGATGGCTGCATAGATGGTGTTGACAAGAGCGTTTTGGCTTCCTGGACCACAGGATGATGGTCCAGGAAGCCAGAGATGGGGTTCACCTGTTGAAGAAGAGTCCCAGTGTCTTCCAACACAGACTGGCAAACTTGTTGAGGAGGCTAGCTTCTTTCAATGGAAAGGAGGCTCTAGAACAAGGGATGAGGATGAAAGGGGGTAGACTCAGGAGTAATGATAGGAAATATTTATTTAGAGAGTAGTGGATGCATGGAATGGCCTCCCAGTGGAGGTGGTGGAGACAAAAAACAGTTTCTGAATTTAAGAAAGCAAGGGATAAATATAGGGGATCTCTGAGGGAGTGATAGGAATTGTAATGGCTACATAAATTGGATGGATGGGCAGACTAGATGGGCCATATGGTATTTTTCAGCTGTCTTGTTTCTATATTTCTATGTTTAAACTAGTATCATCAAGGATGACTGAACAAAACCCTAAAGTAAGTAAAACAAATACATTTCTAAAAATGGGAAAAAGGGCAACATCTGGAAAATTATGTACACAATGCTCATAGTATGGGAAATAAATTCCTGAATCTAGAGACAGTCATGGAAGAAACTGACTTGGATGTAGTGGCTCACGTGGAGATGTGCTACACAGAAAACCATAATGGGGATATAATTATACCAGGTTACAGTCTATTTGTGAAGGACAGGCCAGGAAGGAATGGAGGAGGTGTGGCACTATATATTAAAAAAACAAAAAACTATATTAAAGCAACAGAATTGCAGAGTTTACAAGGTAAGGAGGAGGCACTATGGGTTAATCTGGAAAGAAGGAATGGAACATCTATTTATATTTGTGTAATATACAGACCTACATCACAGGTAGAAGAAATGCATAGAGATTTAATGGAGGATATTCATTATTCACCAAATTGCTATGAAAGGGAAGATGCTATTGCTAGGGGATTTCAATATGCCAGATGTTGATTGGGAAATCCCGGCTGTGGTGTTCTCTTGAAGCAGGAAGATCCAGGATTCTCTGCAGGAAGAACTGCTCTGTCTCTTTGTAACATAATCCACATGGGAAGGATCAATACTGGACCTGGTGCTTATCAATGGAGACAGTATCTTTAATGCTGTAGTAGAGGATCATCTAGGATCCAGTGATCACCAGATGGTATGGTTCAGTATTAGAGCACAGGAGATGTAGATTCATTTTAAGGCAAGAGTCCTAGACTTCAGGAAAACTAACTTTGTTAAAATGAGGGAGTATCTCAAGGAGGTCTTAGTTAGTTGAGGAATCCAGGGGAAGTAAAAAAGCAGTGGGCAAAATTAAAAGAAGATATTATAAAAACTAACATTTTGGTTAAGAATGTAAATAAAGATAAAAACAAAAGTGCTATAGTTTTCTAAAGAAGTAACTGAAAAGATACAAAATGTAAGGTTAGTGTTCATAAACTACATGAGATCACAGAGAGGAAAACAGGCAACAATATAAAGAAAAATGGCTAGGAAAAAACTGAAAGGAGCAGTTGCAAAGGTTAAGAGTTTACATCAGGCATGGAGGTTGTTTAGAAATACTATAGGAGAAAGGTCCACACTCTGTGTGCAATAATGAAGAGAAGGAGAGCAGAGACTCTGATTGTCTTTTACAGAAGTTAATATTGTGCTTGCAAATCAGATATAATTTTCATTTTTAATAAATGAAGGAACTCCTGAATCTTTAGAACATTCATATAACACAGATCAAAGTGACCCCCGACACAAACAACTTGTTTCGCCCAAGAGGCTGTGTCGGGAGGGACAATAAAGGCTGTAGCTCATCCACTATAAAAGAACAAGATAAATCACTATTACAATATATAAAGGACAAAGCAAAAAGGGTTAAACAGCAAATGACATAGACAACATACCTTCTGCAAGTACATTCAATGAGTGCCAGGAGCCATTACAGACAGTAAACAAGAGCGGCATACTTAAAGATGCCGATCTTGGCGCCAAAACAAGCTGTCTAATCACACAGAGTCATGTGGTAAAAAGGTTAACCAATCAGAATAGAGAAGGTTTACAGAGCCTGGAAGGGGGGTTGAAAAAGAGAGAGAAACCACATATCCAATCATGTTTAGAGAGCAATGCTGTATAACACATACAACAATAATATACTAGTTGCAACCATGTAATAATTACAGTAATAGATTTGATTTCAGTGCTGTACCCACGTCACTCATCTACGTACAGAGTGATTTTTAAACAAAGTGTACTCACTCAATATCCAAATTGAGACCTTTGGGGGACAATGATTGTAAAATAAAAATCCATTTCTGTTACGAAAAATTGCTACCCCCTAGAGGGGTGGTGTCAGAACATCGATAACAAAAAATCTCAAATCGGATAGAGAGTGTGAGGCAAATGACCAGTGTGATACCAGAGGGACTTCATCCCGCAATGTTTGAATACATGATCAATGTTCTATATTATAGCTAAACAATGCAGGTTCAACATTAGGAGTCACCATTCAGGAAAAAGATCCAGCTATTATCATTGTTAATATGTTGAAATCTTCTGCTCAGTGTGCAGCAGCAGCCAAGAAAGCAAATAGAATGCTAGGAATTATTAGGAAAGGAATAGAGAATAAAAGAGAATATCATAATGTCCCTGTGTCGCTCCATGGTGCTACCTCATCTTGAATATTGTGTGCAGTTCTAGTCACCATATCTCAAGAAATATATAGAAGAATTAGAAAACGTACAGAGAAGGGCAACCAAAATGATAAAGGGAATGGAATGAGTCCCATATGAGGAAAGGCTAAAGAGGTTAGAACTCTTCAGTTTGGAGAAGAGATGAATAAAGGGAGATATGATAGAGATCTATAAAATAATGAGTGGAGTGGAACAAGTAAACGTTAATCAGTTGTTTACTCTTTCAAAAGTACAAAGATTAGGGTACACGCAATGAAATTACTAAGTAATACATTTAAAACTAATAAGAGAAAATAATTTTTTACTCAATGCATAATTAGGCTCTGGAATTTGTTGTCAGAGGATTTGGTGAAAGCTATTAGTATAGCTGTATTTAAAAAAAAAAAAAAAAAAGTTTGAAAAGTTCCTGGAAGAAAAGTCCATAAACCATTATTAAGGTGAAGTTGCAGAAATCCACTTCTTATCCCTGGATAAGTAGCATTGTATCTATCTATCCCTTGGCATCCTGCCAGGTACTTGTGATCTGGATTGACCACTGTGGCCTTGACAGATCTTTGGTCTGACCCAGTATGGCAATACTTATATTCTTATTCAATGTTGGTTTTGGCCATGAGGGCATTACTACCACAGCTTCTTACTAAAGCGACCATGGAGTCAAGAGAGGTGTATTGGAATGAAGAGATATGCCCCATTTTAAGGAGGACAAATTCTGGATGTGTTAGAACTTGCCCAGTTCCTTCTTGGGAATCACTGCCAAAGAAAGTGTAATCAATTTGGGAAAGGGGGCTGAGGACATGGTGCTGCCCAATGCCCTAATTTGTGCTCAGCCTTGCAAATGTGCAGTCTTTTTGCTCTGACCTTACCCAGGACATCTCGATACAAACTACAAAAGCAAGGCTTGAGTGAGGCAATGGCTGATGTATCAACTGAATCAAGTCATGATACTGGCAATTGAGACTGGTGAGCGAGATTTATAGAAATATAGAAATGACGGCAGAAGAAGACCAATCGGCCCATCCAGTCTGCCCAGCAAGCTTCACACTTTTTTTCTCATACTTATCTTAATCTCTTAGCTCTTAGTAACCTTAGGTTCTATTTCCCTTTCACCCCCACCATTAATGTAGAGAGCAGTGTATGGAGCTGCATCCAAGTGAAATATCAAGCTTGATTAGTTGGGTAAGCGGCAGCATAGCTCTCTGCCGTTGAAGCAGAGAGCTATGCTGGATATGCGTGAAGTATTAGTTTTTCTTCTCCCCTGCCGTTGAAGCAGAGAGCTATGCTGGATATGCATTGAAAGTGAATTATGCCTTGAAAGTCACATTAACTATCAACAAATATTGAATAAGCCTAATAATTGGTAATTGAATAAGCCTAATAATTGGTAATACCTATAGCCCATGAAACCACCCCTGTTTTTTTTTTTAATTTGGAGATGGCAACCTCCATCCTTCTTCTCCGTGAAGGTGGAACACCAACCACTGGCCACTGGCATCCCACTCTGTGAATGCCTCTCTGGCTACTGCCGCTCCGTGCAGTGTTTTGCTGCCTCCTCTTTATACGCGTCCTCTAAACCTGATGGATCCACAGTGTTTATCCCATGCCACTTTGAAGTCCTTCACAGTTTTGGACTTCACCACTTCCTCTGGAAGGGCATTCCAAGCATCCACCACTCTCTCTGTGAAGAAGTACTTCCTGACATTGGTTCTTAGTCTTCCTCCTTGCAGCCTCAGCTCGTGACCTCTGGTTCTGCTGATTTTTTTCTGATGGAAAAGGTTTGTCATTGTCTTTGGATCGTTAAAGTTTTTCAAGTATCTGAAAGTCTGAATCATATCACCCCTGCTCCTCCTTTCCTCCAGGGTGTACATATTTAGATTCTTCAATCTCTCCTCGTATGACATCTGATGAAGACCCTCCACCTTTCTGGTCGCCCTTCTCTGTACCGCTTCAATCTTGTCTCTGTCTCTTTGTAGATACGGTCTCCAGAACTGAACACAGTACTCCAGGTGAGGCCTCACCAAGGACCTGTACAAGGGGATAATCACTTCTCTTTTCCTACTCGATGTTCCTCTCTCTATGCAGCCCAGCATTCTTCTGGCTTTTGCTATCGCCTTGTCGCATTGTTTCACAGACTTCATATCATTAGATACTATAACCCCAAGGTCTCTCTCCTGCTCCGTGCACATCAGCCTTTCCCCCCCCCCATTGAATACAGTTCATTCGGATTTCCACTCCCCATATGCATGACTTTGCACTTCTTGGCATTGAATCTCAGCTGCCATATCTTCGACCACTCTTCCAATTTCCTTAAATCCCGTCTCCAGAACTGGGGTCATTTTCTGGGGTGCATTGTGGGCTTGTTGGAGGACATTTTGGGACAGCTGGAGGCTGAGTCGTTGGTTGAATACACAGAACACAACTAGTGAAAATGATAGTTGTTGAATGAGTATGCATCCCTATTAAATTGCCAGCATAGTATGTATTACACTGATGTTCAGCATGCTGGCTAGTACACAGAGGCATTGTTAGTCATGAGCATATATCATTCATGTCCTGAATCTATTGGTCAATACCCCAAATCTCAAACCACTGTTCTATTTACTTCTTTGTAGGGAACAAAATGGGAGGAGCTGGAAAAAAGAAACAGAGCAACTGTTTTCTTCTCTGCAGTGTCTGCTCCAAATTCACCCTTTCCTCTGCTGCCCAACAGGAGGGTAATAAGACAAGACTGAGCAGACATTGCAGGCAGCATGTGGGGAGAAATGGGAACAGAGGGGTTTAACAAGGGAGTAGAGGAATTCTTCTGTTCTGCTGTGTCCTGTGCAGGACTGGTGCAAGGATATTAGGCGCCCTAGGCAAACCTTCTGCCTTGCTTCCTGCCCCCCGCCCCGGCTCTGACCTCATTCACTCAGTTAGGCCCCCTCTCTTTCACACACTTAGGTTCCTTGTCTCATTCACACAGGCATCCCTACACAGGCTCCCTCCCTCTCTCTCACTATCACCATTGCTATCCCATACACACACAATCCCTCTCGCTCACACACACACACAAACAGAGGCCCCGATTGTGGCTCGCCATACTCTGCTTCTCTTGGCCACGAGCTGCATGAGTGCTGCTCGTGGCCCACCAAGTTTCTGCTTGGCCGTGAGTGGGACAGGCTCTGCTCGCAGACCCACATGGCTGCTCTTTGCCACTCCCCCACTGGCTGGCATCCTAGGCGACTGCCTAGTTTGCCTATTGGGACGCGCCAGCCCTGGTCCTGCGCTGTTGTATCGTTCCCTCCCACCCTGTCCCCTTGTGTCAATAGGAGAGGAGGGGCTGGATAAGATACAGATACAGCCACAGGACTCAGGATTCAGCTGAAGGCAGAGTTGGTGAGGAGGGAGGAGGCATCCTAGAGTACAGTCAGAGAGCTGTAAGTGATTGTGGGTTAGTGGGAGAACACTAGAAGGGGAGGTGAATGCAGCATGCTTCCCTATTGTAGGATAAACATGTTCTTGTTAAACAGGTTGTGCAACTCAGCTTTCTGGCTCCCTGTCAGGAATACGGCGGTCTGATCAACCGCCTACATGCCAGGGACAGGATGAGTCCGACTGGGTAGTAGTAACTGTTGATACATAACATGGGGGGATAGTGATCAATCATTTCTCTCTTGCACGCACACTTGTTTACCGCACGGTATAAAAGGGCAGGACTTTCCAGTGTCTGGCGGGAGTAGGAGATATTGCCTCTATAGACATATGGAGTGCTGGACACTGAAAACCCCCTTCTCGCTTTTGCTGACCTGACGACTCCTCGATACAAGGCTGATGACACGAAGAGTACTGGATGGCATATGCAATCATGTGGTATGTAAATAACTTTCTGTAAATAACGTATATTACCATGATGTCACATTAATAAATGATGTCATAGATATTGTGTCAGAGTACCTTACTCTCTCATTCCCAACACCTATATTCCTGAAATCAATAAAGCAAACTCGTTCTGTCTGAGGCAATGAGAGACCCAGTGTATACGTATGCAAGAGAATCATGTGGGAGAATTGGCTATGTGTGGGGGAATGCAGGGACATAGGGAGCGGATGTAAAAGAGCTGGCGGTAAAGGGATGTAAGAGAGCCGGAGGAGGGTCTGTGTGAAAGAAAGCCAGAGATGAGGATTGTGGTGAAGCCAGATGTGAGGTGTGTGTGAAACAGAGCCAGAGGTGTAATGGGGTGGGGGTGAGGGAGATCCAGAGATAGGATGGAGGTATAGGGGTTGAGAGACAGATGTAGATATTTTTTTAATTTTATTTATAAACAGTTGATATTCTGCCTTTACCAAGCTGGTTTCATGGCAAATTACAATCAACTTTATAGTTAAATTCATGTTACATTAGTGTCTCAGTTCACAATAAGCATAGGGAAACACAAAAGAGCCATATTGAGTAAAGGTATTTCAGATATGATATAATAGTGGAGATGCATTGGAAGAAGGCAGGCACTTAACACAGAGGAAGTAGAGTCAATAAGAAGGAAGTTAGGCTGTGGTTGATGATATGGTTTAATGATCAAGTTTCAAGAGTCAAGTGATAGCAGGGAAACTCAGTTGCTGTTTTTGTCAGAGTTGTTGAAGTGGAATTTAGGGAAAGGCCTAGCTGAATAGACAAGCCTTAACTTTTCCTGAAGGTAAGATAATATGTCTCAAGGCATAGGGAGGAGGAAGGGTTTAAGAGAAGCAGAGGTATGATGGGGAGGGGAGTGATGGTGTGTGAATGCCAAAAGGGGTGATGGGAGAATATATATGATAGAGAACCAGAGAGGATATTTGGGGGGAACAGCATGCAAAGGGATGACTCAGGGTAAGAGTGAATCAGAGAGAGGATGATGGGGAAAAGTATGAAAAGGAATAATTGGGGGTAAGGGAGTCAGAGTGAAGATGTTGAGGTGAGGGAGACAAACTGGAAGGGATGAGAAAATGTGAAAGTAGGTGAGTAAAAGGAAATGGTTGAGAGAGTCAATGTGAAGATGATGGGGTGATGTGAGGGGTATGGCTGATGGAGGAGAAGGGAATCAGATGGCAGAAGCAATCCAGTGAGGGGGAGATGAAGAGTGAGAGGAAGAACAGAGGGGAAAGTTGAAGAAGTGTTGGGACAGGGAGAACATAGAACCTAAGAAATTGCCATGCTGGGTTAGACCAAGGGTCCATCAAGCCCAGCATCCTGTTTCCAACAGAGGTCAAACTAGGCCACAAGAACCTGGCAATTACCCAAACACTAAGAAGATCCCATGCTACTGATGCAATTAATAGCAGTGGCTATTCCCCATGTAAACTTGATTAATAGCTGTTAATGGACTTCTCCTCCAAGAACTTATCCAAACCTTTTTTGAACCCAGCTACATTAACTGCACTAACCACATCCTCTGGCAACAAATTCCAGAGCTTTATTGTGCGTTGAGTGAAAAATAATTTTCTCCGATTAGTCTTAAATGTGTTACTTGCTAACTTCATGGAATGCCCCCTAGTCCTTCTATTATTCGAAAGTGTAAATAACCGATTCACATCTACTCGTTCAAGACATCTCATGATTTTAAAGACTTCTGTTATATCCCCCCTCAGCCGTCTCTTCTCCAAGCTGAACAGCCCTAACCTCTTCAGCCTTTCCTCATAGGGGAGCTGTTCCATTCCCTTTATCATTTTGGTTGCCCTTCTCTGTACCTTCTCCATCGCAACTATATCTTTTTTGAGATGCAGCGACCAGAATTGTACACAGAATTCAAGGTGCGGTCTCACCATGGAGCAATACAGAGGCATTATGACACTTTCCGTTTTATTAACCATTCCCTTCCTAATAATTCCTAACATTCTGTTTGCTTTTTTGACTGCTGCAGCACACTGAGCCGACGATTTCAAAGTATTATCCACTATTATGAGACGATGGTGCAAGAAAGAGGGATTCAGTTTTGTAAGGAACTGGGGAACCTTTTGGGGAAGTGGGAGACTTTTCCTAAGGGATGGGCTCCACCTTAGCCAGGATGGAACCAGGCATTGGCACTAACTGTTAAGAGGGAGATAGAGCAGCTCTTAAACTAGAACAAAGAGGAAAGCCGACAGTGATAAGGGGAATGGAACAGCTCCCCTATGAGGAAAGACTAAAGAGGTTAGGACTTTTCAGCTTGGAGAAGAGACGGCTGAGGGGGGATATGATAGAGATGTTAAAAATTACGAGAGGTCTAGAACAGGTAGATATGATTCGGTTATTTACTGTTTCAGATAATAGAAAGACTAGGGGGCACTCCATGAAGTTAGCATGGGGTACATTTAAAACTAATCTGAGAAAGTTCTTTTTTACTCAACGCACAATTAAACTCTGGAATTTGTTGCCAGAGGATGTGGTTAGTGCAGTTAGTATAGCTGTGTTTAAAAAAGGATTGGATAAGTTCTTGGAGAAGTCCATTACCTGCTATTAAGTTCACTTAGAGAATAGCCACTGCTATTACTAGCAACGGTAACATGGAATAGACTTAGTTTTTGGGTACTTGCAGGTTCTTATGGCCTGGATTGGCCACTGTTGGAAACAGGATGCTGGGCTTGATGGACCCTTGGTCTGACACAGTATGGCATGTTCTTTCTTATGTTCTTATGATACCTAGATCTTTTTCCTGGGTGGTATTTCCTAATATGGAACCTAACATCTTGTAACTACAGCAAGGGTTATTTTTCCCTATATGCAACACCTTGCACTTGTCCACATTAAATTTCATCTGCCATTTGGATGCCCAAACTTCCAGTCTTGCAAGGTCCTCCTGTAATGTATCACAATCCACTTGTGATTTAACTACTCTGAATAATTTTGTATCATCCGCAAATTTGATAACCTCACTCGTCGTATTCCTTTCCAGATCATTTATATATATATTGAAAAGCACCGGTCCAAGTACAAATCCCTGAGGCACTCCACTGTTTACACTTTTCCACTGAGAAAATTGACCATTTAATCCTACTCTCTGTTTCCTGTCTTTTAACCAGTTTGTAATCCATGAAAGGACATCACCTCCTATCCAATGACTTTTTAGTTTTCTTAGAAGCCTCTCATGAAGGACTTTGTCAAACGCCTTCTGAAAATCCAAACAGCAGAGTAAAAAATGAATAGGAGTGAAAGAGAAGGAGGGATAAGATCCAGGTATGAGAAGATAGAGAGAGTGAAATTATGCTGATTTAAATGAGAGATTTAGAGCCAAGAAATGAAGGAAAAATAGATGTCAGGGATGTGAGAAAGTGATGAAGACGAGAGAAAAAACTAAAATGGAAAGGAGAGCCTGGAAAAGGATTTAGGAGAAGACAGATAAGGTCAGCAGGAAAAAGAGACAGAGACCAATGCAAAAGAAACCTCACACAGATTTTAAAATTAGACAAAAGCATTTTACTTTCAGTTTAGTGATTGGAATATGTAATGTAGTGGATCTAGTAATTTACTCCTGGGGGAATTCTGCGCAAAAAAATTTAAAATTCTGCGCACAAAAACTGAAAATTCTGCAAACTTTATATTGGTCGAAATAACACAATTTACATGACAGTCTTTAAGTAATTACATTTTAAATTATTACAGAAAAAAGTTACTTAAAGTTGCAGAATTTTAAATATTTTGAGCAGAATTTCCCTAGAAATTCACTGTAAGAGTGCCCCTTCCACATACACACACCCTCATACAGGCTCCCTCATTCTCTCCTAAACACACACATCCCCTCATACAGGGCCCTCTCTCTTGTATACACACCCACACAATCTCCCTTTCTCTTTCACACATAATTCCTCACACAGGGTACCTATGTCTCTCTCTCACGCAGCTTTTCACATAGGCTCTGTCTCACACATACACAATCCCTTCACACAGGCTAGCACCTTCACATACACACAATCTCTTTTTCATACACACGAGCTCCCAATCTCTCACACACACCCTCCTTCACAATCTCCTCATATAGGCTCCCTCTCTGAAACCCACTCAAGCATCCCCCCAGCCCCCTCGCTTACCTCCCATGCTCTCTCACACCCCCCTGCTGTCACCCTCCCTTCCTCTACACCCCTCCCCTCATATAGGCTCCCTCTCTGAAACCCACACTCAAGCATCCCCCCACTCCTCATATAGGCTCTCTCTCTGAAACCCACACTCAAGCATCCCCCCACTCCTCATATAGGCTCTCTCTCTGAAACCCACACTCAACCATCCCCCCTTGCCAACCAATCTGTCTCTCACCCTCCCCCACACCCCCTCCCCTCTCTCTCACACACACACATTCTTTCTCACCGGCATCCCCCTCCCCTCATATAGGCTCCCTCTCTCTGAAACCCTCACTCAAGCATCCCCCCACCCATCCTCTCTTACCTCCCATGCTCTTTCACCCTCTCCACCCCCCTCTTACCAACCATGCTGTCACCCCCCTCTCTCACACACACATTCTCTTTCACTGGCATCCCCCCCATGCTCTCTCTCACACCCTCCTGCTCTCTCTCACCTTACCCTCCCCTCTCTGACACACATTCTCTCTTACTCGCATGCCGCGGGACGTGCTCCGTTCGTGGCGAAGATGAAGGCCCGGCGTGCCATTCGCAGTGAAAAGGGAAGGCGCCTGTGTGCCGCGCTCCGTTCGTGGCAAAGATGAAGGCCTGGTGCGCCGTTCGCAGTGAAAATGGAAGGCCCCCATGTGCCGCGGGATACGCTCTGTTCGCAGCGAAGATGAAGGCCCGGGTGTGCCATTCGCGGCACACGGGGGCCTTCCATTTTCACCTTGAGCAGAGCACAGTCTGTTCACGGCACATGGGGGCCTTCCCTTTTCACCGTGGCGCACCGGGCCTTCATCTTCACTGCAGAGCGCGTCCTGTGTGCCGCGCTCCGTTCACAACATGCCAGGGTCTCCTCTGCTATTTTCTGCGCAGAATTTGGCAATTCTACGCAGGGGGGAATTCTGCACAAATTCTGCGCTCTGCAGTAGCGCAGAATTCCCCCAGGAGTAGTAATTGTATGGCTACTAGACCATGGCTTCCTAAACCTGTCATGGGGACCCCACAACCACCCATACCTGCACTCAGTTCCAGTGTAACAGTTCACACTTACCTGTATTCACATCCATGCATACCCACATACTGTTCTAGTGGTTCCTGAAGTTTACCCTTACCACCACGCGCCCAGCTCCAGAGGGCCTTCTCAGCCAGCACCCAGCCCCAGGGATTCTTATCCTGCACTCAGCTCCGGAGACTTTACCCAGCCTCACCAGATCACCTGCAATTGCTCCCGTCCTCCTGTCCTGTGTCACTCCTGCAGGTGGTGTTCACCATACCAGGCTACAGCCCAAAACCGGAACATAACCATAACATAGTGCGTAACATACGCTGGAAATTTTAGTCATGTGCACACTTGCACACGTATGTTATAAAATGCGCCAAATGCTCGTAACTATGCTCCTAATTTTAAGAGGTTATTTGAGCACAACAAGCATGCCAGGTCTTCCGTAGGACCTTGTCGGCTTTTACGTGCGTATGTCAGTGAATTTTTAAAGAAGCTCATGCGAGGCACATTCCCAGTCTTCCAGTTAGTCCACCAGTTTGTCCAGTTAATAGTGAGGTCTTTCAGACCCCTCTGGTTCTTCATCTTGCATGCCATCCAATTGACCTGGACCTCTCACCCTGTCCTCTAAGCCATACAACTTGAGACCTACAGACTTTCTCCTCATCAGGAGTAGCAGTAAAGTTACATGGATATCTAATGTATGTGCGCTTCGGGTTTCGCTTTTAAAATTCAGAGTTACATGCCCATGCCCCACCTCTTTTCCAACCCCTTATTCCTCACGCGCGCTTGGCTACATATGTGCGTATTTTGTGGCTTTTTAAAATCCTGTGTTGCTCGCACATGGCCCATATACAAGCGTTATGTGGGCATTTTTGCCGAGCAATACTTTTAAAATTGACTTGTATGAGTTTTTCTTCTTTACTATCATGTCTGGTTTTCTTGTTCTCAAACTTTTTATCACTTGAAATGATGATATTGCAGGTGATCACAATGCCCTCATTCTCTACAATTCTGTCATGGTCGAGATCCCAGTGTTATGGCGTTTACACAGTTTCCAGAGCTGTACTACCTTATTGTGCCTCTCTTTATACAGGCCTTCTGACATCAGAATGTTACACTCAGCAATGAGATGTGTAACCATTTCTGGTACTGTTTTACAGAATCTGAATTTGTCTGTTTGATCCAGATTACTTTGTGTATTGAGTGTTTTTGTTTGGTCCTAGTTTGCATTGTGTATCCAGTCCTTTTGCAGTGGTCCTACACTGCTTCTGTGGGTTCCTTTATGTCTCCAAGTTTGGTTTCTACATTGCCTTAGGGTGTGCCCTGTTTTCCTGTTCGAGTCCTAATGCCCATCAGCACCTGAGGGCTCAATCCAAGGGGAAGGTGGCTGATGCAGGCAAAAGATTCCTATCCTCACTCCAGTTAGAAGTTGGCAGTTTTGCCTTGTTTGTGCACAAGCCTCTCCTGGCTTCAGGATCACATATCTGGCTGATTGTGCTGTCATACAAGGACCTGAACAGGCAGCCAATGATGAGAAGCATGGTCCTTGGAAAATGAGACCTGCAACAGAGCTGTGCAATCGTGAGAGAGGATGCAGAGAAGACTGGTTGAAGAAGCCAGGGACTGTGTATGGTAACTGCATTTTTAAATTTAAAATAGCAATAAACACAATGAATCCCTGAAATATGGATTATACTCTAGTATAACAGAGAGCAGAAGAAATACTAAAATATGGGTTATAATTTAGTATAGAAACATGATGGCAGAAAAAGATTATATGAATTATCTAGTTTGCCCATCTGCACCAACTACTCAGCTTTACAATCCCTACCACTCCCTCAGAGATCCTGTGTGTTTATACCATGCTTTCTTGAATTCAGATACTGTTCTTGTCTTCACCACCTCCATGAGGAGGCTGTTCCATGCATCCACTATCCTTTCTGTAAAGAAATATTTCCTTAGAATACTCTTATCCCCTTTCACTCTCTTTCCATGAATCCTTGTTCTAGAGCCTCCTGGGCGTTTAAACCTTTGAGATATTTAAATATCTCTACCATATCTCCCCTATCCCATCTTTCTTCTCGGGTATACATGTTTAGATCTTTAAATCTGTCCCTATAATCTTTAGAACAAAGATCACCCTCTGGACCAACTCTAATCAGTTTATATCATTTTGAAGATGTGGTCTCCAAAAAACTGTGCACAGTATTCCAAATGAGGTCTCAACTAGGACTTATGCAGCCAAGCACCTTTCTGTCTTTTGCTGTCGCCTTATCCACATGTTTGGCCACATTAAGATTATCAGATACGATCACCCCAGATCCTGCTCTTTAGTGCTTAAAAGAATTTCACCCCCATACTATATTGCTCCCTTGAGTTTTTCCATCCTAAATGCATATCTTTGCATTTTTAAGCATTAAATCTTAGCCGCCAGACCCTAGACCATTCCTTGAGCTTTGCTAGCTCCTTCATGTTTTTTACACCTTCCTTCTACCCTATTACAAAAAGACATACCTTTGCCAATAATCCTTCCATAATGTTACTTGTGAAAATGTTGAAAAGAACTAGTCTGAGGGCCGATCCCTGCAGCATACCACTAGAAGTTCACTCGAGGAGAGGGACATTACATTTACCACTACCCTTCAACCAATTTCTAACCCAGTCAGTTACTTTAAGACCCATACACAGCAGCACAACTGTGAGTAGAGAGAGAGAGAGAGAGTACCCTGTCTCAAGGTAAAGTCAGTCTACTACTGGGTATATGATTGAAGCTGTGAATAAAGTTCATGTTTAAAGAGAGATTGGGGTCAGACTGAATTTCTTCTTCCACAAGGGGTGAGTGCTGTCATATCTAGCACCACTAAAACTGAGCACATATCAGGGCCCATCTTTAGAGTGTAGCTTGCTACAGCTGAGTTGTATAAATGCATGTTCAATACAAAATTAGATTGTAAGCCCTGTGGGGATAGGGAAATATCCTATAATACCTGAATGGAATCCGCTTTGATGTAGACTTTGAAGTGCTGAAAAGCAGAATATAAACATCTAAATAAATAATGAAAAATAAATTTACAAGTGACCGATGTGGAACTGTGTCAAAGGACCTACTGAAATCTAAGAACATTAAATCTAACACTCTCTCCTGATCCAATTCTATGATCACCCAATCAAAGAAACTGATCAGGTTCACCTGACAAGACCTACTGCCTCAGATCATGTAATGCATTAGTTTCCAGATATTGCACTATCTCTATTTTAGCAGTGATTCCATTAATTTGCTCATCACAGAGGTCAGACTAAACGGCCTATAGTTCCCAGCTTCCTTATTACTTCCACTTTTGTGAATAGGAAAAATATCTGCTTGTCTCTAGTCCCCTGGAACTACTCCCATTGAAAAGGTAGAGCTGCCAAAACTTTTCTAAGTTCCCTTACTACCCTTGGATGTTTCTCATCCGGCCCTATCACTTTATCTACTTTAACTTTAGTTAGCTCCTCATGAACACACTTTTCTGAAAATTGATTTACTTCACTTCCAATCCTATTTGTGTTTGTTTTTTGTGGTCCTGCTCCTGGTTCTTCCACCAGGAACACTGACCTAAAATATGTTAAGCAATTTCTCTTTTTCCTCATCAGCATCTATATACCCCTTCCCTTCACATCCAAGTCCCACAATGCCACTTTTGCACTTCCTCCTATCACTAAAATATATAAAAAAGGGGTAAAATATATTAAAAAAAGGTCATCTCCCCATTTAACAAATTTGCTATTTTTTCTTCCATTTCCATCTTTGCATTCCTGACTACTTTCCCAGCTCCTCTTAGCTTTTACAGATATTGTTGCTCCTCTTTCTGCAATCTCTTGTAGTTTATGAACTCTAACCTTTTTTTTTCCCCTTTTTTCAGCTACTTCTTTAGAAAACCATAGCAGGCTCTTGCAAGGGTGAACTACATAATTAGCTTGTTGCTGCATATTTGACAATCTACCATAGAATCAACATTCGAAAATCTTTCACACCTCTTAATTCAATCTTTTTAATAAAGCTGCAGGGTGCCTGCCCTGGTGGGTTCCTGGGGAGAGAATGAGTGTGCATGTCTGTGAAAGTGATTGTGTATTTATGTGTGGGAGGGAGCTGGAATGTGTGTGTAGAAGAGGGAGAGGAGTGAGTGTGGATCTGGGAGAATGAGAGGAGTAAAGGTGGGATAGATGAATTTTAAAAGCCTGCTGCGTGCCAAAATTGGGAGATAAGTGCAGAAGTTGGGCCAGCACATGCTGAGTGGATTTTAAAAGCTGCCCGAGTACATGTGTACTTGCCGCTATGTGCCCAAATGAAAAATTCCAAAAAAGACATGGGGCATGGTCTGGTCTGGGTGAGGCATGGCTGTTCCTGGATTTCACATTGAAATCTGCACGTAAATACCTATGTGCACAGGCGCGCATCGGCGTCCCCTGCCACTTAACTTTACTTCTGCTCTTGATGACATGCAAGTTATAAAATAAAGACAAATGGACAGATTGGCAGGGTTTTAAGGGTCGGGGCTAACAGAGGAGAAGGGATGCTATTAAACTAAGGGGATCTGGAAGTCCTATTCCTTACCTGCGAAGTCCAGGAATGAATTGGTAAAACTGGTAATGGCGTTGGTACGCGTATCTTTTAAAATCTCGCTTATGCAGCAGAAGTGGCATTTCCATTTAAATTGCATGCACATCTGCGTGCATATATGAGCGTATGTTATAAAATGCTGCACCGATGAATGCGCACATGTGCGCCCACACACCTGTTTAAAAGTTACCATCTTAGCATGTGAAAGAATGAGGGGTGAGAGCTATTAGCAGGTCTATCCAGTACCGAGCGGTAGGAAGAGCTGCGTTAGTGCCCGGCGCACCCGCGGTTGCCGCACGCACAGTGCAGCTCACCTACCGCTCGATCCTGAACAATAATTTTATGTAAATGTAAACCGCGTCCGTGAAGCGTTAGGCCCGCGCAACCCATTTTATTGGATAGAGCGCCTATACAGTATCCTCGGTGCGCGGGCCTAACGCTTCACGCCACGCTGGTATCTGTCATTTCAAATGTCATTTGAAATGACAGATACCAGGAAGTCGGGACTGCCAGTCCCCCCTCCCCTCCTCCCGAAGCACGGCGCGAAAAGCAGCCTTGCTCCGGGAGGAGGGGAGAAGGGACTGGCAGTACGAAGCAGCGAAGCAACTTACTTTTTGCACCCCCCTCCGGACATCGGACGACCTCTCCTGCCTCCAGCTGCTCGCGAAGATGGACGCCTGCAAAAAGTAAGTTGCTTCGCCGCTTCACAGTCAATGTCTCTTCTTCCCTCCTCCCGGAGCAAGGCTGCTTTTCGCGCCCTGCTTCGGGAGGAGGGAAGAAGAGACACTGACAGTGTGAAGCGGCGAAGCAACTTACTTTTTGCAGCCCCGATCGGACCTCTCCTGCCTCCCGCTGCGCGACTTACTTTTTTTGCAGCCGTCCGGCCATCAGGAAGAACGGATCGTGGCTCCCCTGCCTCCCGGGGAAGATGGATGCCAGCACGGGGGAAAGCGGCCCCTGTGCATGCAATTGGCCGCTCAAGATGTGATGTCACGACACGGCATGTGACGTCACGTCTTGAGCGGCCAATTGCATGCACAGGGGCCGCTTTCCCCCGTGCTGGCATCCATCTTCCCCGGGAGGCAGGGGAGCCACGATCCGTTCTTCCTGATGGCCGGACGGCTGCAAAAAAAGTAAGTCGCGCAGCGGGAGGCAGGAGAGGTCCGATCGGGGCTGCAAAAAGTAAGTTGCTTCGCCGCTTCACACTGTCTGTGTCTCTTCTTCCCTCCTCCCGAAGCAGGGCGCGAAAAGCAGCCTTGCTCCGGGAGGAGGGAAGAAGAGATACTGACAGTGTGAAGCGGCGAAGCGACTTACTTTTTGTTTTTACGTTTTTTTCGCTTTTTTTTTTTGCTTCGGGAGGAGGGGAGAGGACTGGGGCTGCCCCGGAGACTGGCACCCATTATCGCGGCCGGGGCAGGTGAGCGGGGGCTGGGGGAAAGCTTGCCGCCTACCCTTACCCCTGCCTCTACCGCAGGGGTAAGGGTAGGCGGTAAGTTAGCAGGTTAAACGCGCGACAAAACGGCAGGGAAAGATAGCGATAGTCGGGGCACGGGTTACGGGATGCTAGGGAATAGCTAATTCGCTCGTTTGCATGCAATATACATGCCGCGTGCGGAAGGGGTTGCCTGGATATTTTAGGACACGGTAGGAGTAGGTTAAAGGGGATTCGGGATCGCAGGAAGGGCTAACGCGGGTTAGGAGCGGGGTAAACGCGGCCACACTTTGCTGGATAGACCTGAGAATGAGCATGTATGTGTATGAAAATGAGCATGAATATATGTTAGTGACGGTAACAAATGTATGAGAATACATTAGTGCGCATCCGGTTCCGCCGGGCTCTGCCTAATCCACGGTCATCTGAGGATGATGGGACGTTTTACCTATGCTGATTGTTATAAAAGCATTATAAACGAGCCCCTTATATTATGAAAATAAGTGTGTGTTTATCACGTCATAGATTTTCCCGTTCGGGACTAGCGCTCTTCCTGCCCCACATTACTGGCTGCCCGGTTAATAACACCGGTCACCCGTGCCCTGAGGGCTGTTCGTTTGTGTCTGTGTCGGCGACTGCAGGGGAGGTGTGGGGAATGTAGACAGCCAGTCACTAATTCGCCTACCCCCACCGCGACGTCATCTCCGCGCGTCCGCCCAGCCGTTGGCGCGAAGCATTACCGGTGGCAAATGTCTCCCGGGGACTGGAGTCTTCTGCAAAATATCATCGCCTCTAAATAATAATAATAATGGTAAGAAGGCCTAGCGATCCGGAGTTTGCTGATCCCATCCTCCACTCCTGGGCAGATGTTTTATGAGAATCCTGTGGTCTTTGGGTGGAGGGGGGGAGGTGGATTGTATTTTTCACTATGGTAAGGATCAGTGAGCACTCCGAGTCATTGTGATCGGCGGGCCTGTCTCTTGTGCGGTGTGCAGCGGGGTAGCGTAGGTGGGCCTGGCCATTTGGTCTGCACTGGCAGCTTTGCTAGTGAAGGAAGGGAAGCAATTACTTGTCGCCCTATTCGGCGGGGACTGTGGTCGGTGGCGGTTGCGCTGTCGCGAGGCTCCGGCTAACGCCGTCCGGTTCTAATATGAGCTCGGATCTCGTCTCTAATTTGTTTCCCGGGTTATGGGCTGCCCGCTTTTTTTCCGCGATTGTTACGTCAGAAAAGAATCCCCGCCCTCCTCCGCAGATTCTGAGCCCAGGTCAACCATATCATCACACCCTATAATACTTCTCAGCTTTATTGTCAAAGGTAATGCCCTTGAGAGCAATCATTATCTTTTTCCCATTCGTTATCTCTCTAGAATTTGATGGCATCGCTTATAGCTCTGTTTAATTCCATTTGTCAAATTGTTTTGTTATAAGATTTGCGAAAATCTGCATCCTTTAAACTGAGTGATCAAGCCTAGGGCGTGGAGGAGGTGAGGGGAGGCAAAAACTGAGTGTTGGATTAGGTATGGGATCTTGGATACTCATCTCTCCAGGATAGTAATAAAGTACTGGGGTAACCTTCACGGGGTGGTGGTGATAACCTAAAACAGCAGACTGGCATAATAAATTTTGTTTCTAAGAAGATATTGGGGTAACCAGTTCAAATCAGTAGTAGCGTCAGCCTTCCAAGACGGCATTAGGGTAACATTGCAGCCCTCAAATCTGGATTCCTTCAGAAGGAGGTCTGACAGTGGCCAAAGGTTTGTGTTTGTACTCCTCTATGTTTATGACGCCTTTGATATCCTCAACCACCAAATTGTTCTGTTGTGTTTTTATTGTGCTATATTTTAATTTGTGATCTGCTTAGCACAAAGTCTCAATTTAGGTGGGATAAAAACATTTTAAATAAATAAAAATCCGCCTTATCTTTTGAAGGAATGTGGTGTCTTGGTTGTATGGCGAGAACTCATTGGATTGACTGTGCTGCTAACAGTTCTGCATGGCATTCCTTGAAACAGGTGTCCCATAGGGTTCGGCCCTGTTTGCTTCTTTGTTTAATATATATGTCACCTATTTTGCAGATTTTTGAATGGGCTCTGAATGGGCTATAGGAGGTACATGGATGATATTCAGTTTTAAGTTTTGTGCTCTCATGATGGTCTGCCATCTTTGAGTCACTCTCAATCTGTCTTTCTGCTGTCAGACAGTGGACAAGTCATTATAAACTGGCTCTGAACCTTAAGAAAACCGAAGTAATTGTTCTTCAAATGCTAAATAATATCTTGGTTTCATCCTTATTTCACTTCGAGAATCTCAGGATCCCAGTGTTAGCACAGGCAAAAAGCCTTGGGTTATTTTAGACAAGAATCTACATGTGTGTGATTATGTCAAAGCTATTGTGAAAACTGGCTATTTCTAACTGTGCCTTTTGCGGCCTTTGAAAACTCTTTTGGGCTATTTGGATTTAGATCTGTAGTGCAAGCTTTAATTTCACCTGGCCTAGATTATTGTAATTCACTTATTGGAATGCCCGCTACCATGCTAAGGGAGCTCCAGATTCTTCAAAATTCTGTGCTTGTCTAATATCAGGGAGAAACATAAGGCATCATATTACCCCTGTTCTGAAGGACCTACATTGGTTACTAATAGAATGGCAGGATAAATTTAAGACTGCAATGCTTGTGCATAAACAGGCCGATTCAATAAATCTATGTGGAAAATGGGTGCTTGATTGAATATTTAAATGAGGGGTTGCACTAAAAAGGAGGCATTAGGGACAAATGTGCGCCTGTAGTACTTCCTTGTCAGTGGGTGCCCAGGAGACATGGCTGTCTGCGGGTTAGGAAAACAAATGCTCAATCTTACGAGCATCTGTTTTCACAGGTTAGGAAAATAGTAGCTTGTTAATTGAGCGTCCCTTTTCCTAACCTGACCTCTGGCACACTTAAAAAAAATTTTTTTTAAACATTCTCATCCTTTTAGATTTAGATTTTTTTTTTTAATATTCCACTTTTTGGCACGATATTAAGTCTTTGGAAGTACAGATGAGCAATGTTTTCTGCTTTTTTGGGTTGCTCAGAAATTAATTTTCTGAGGGTAAAAATGTGCACGTTGAGAGCTTTTTTTTTTTTAATTGGGGAAGATTAGCTAATATCCTCATCAACATGCATTTGCATGTGATGAGCGCTGTTAGCGTTGTGGGGGGTTGGACGTGCGTTTTAGATGCGCTAGTATCCTTATAGAATAAGGGGTTGTGGACATGCGTCCAAAACCCGTGTCTAACCAAGGGTTAAACAGTGCACTCGACTGAATGCACTGTATTGCATCGGCCTGAAAATGTTGAGTGAGGCCCTTTTCCCTTGAATTAATTCCTTGCTCTCTGTCTACAATCCTACAGTTGTGCTAAGATCTTCACAGAAGGGTTTGTTAGATGTTTTTTTTTTTTGTTATGCTCTTTCAGGTGAGACTCATAAGAAGGTATTTTGTGTTGCTGCATTGATTCCCTGGAATTTTTTACCAGAACTGTTGCATCTTATATAACTTGCACAAAGACCGTTAGGAAATAGTTTAAGACTTCTTTTTAAGCAGCGTGAAAGCAGATTAGATTTTGTACATTTGTTTTCAAGGCTGAAATTTTTGTTCTCATTGTGCTGATGAATATGAGTCCACATGTTCTATTTGTATAGGTTATATTTTCATTATGACTGATATTTTGTGAGCTGCCTAGAGCTGTGGTGTAGGTGGCATATAAATAATCAAAATAAATAAGTACACCTGCATTGAGCTGCCATTACAATCTTAAACAGCAGTGGCATAACTGCATCGGGCTTCCAAGAACGTATTTGGGTAGCCTGCATGGAGTAGTGGTTACAACCTTAACAGGAGCGATACAGTTGTATCGGGCTTCCGAGAAAGTTGGGATATCCTAGATGGAGGGACCACAGTTAAAGCTGCCCAAACTTCAGTGAACATGGGGGGAGGTCAGATGATTTGGCGAACAGCCATGCTAACCTTCGGGCCGATACAGTAAGGACGAGTAAGAAACAGTGTGGCAGTGCCGGGTGCCTGCTTGTTTGCCGTGCGCATATTTTGGTTCACATACCGCTCGATTCAGTATTCAAATTAGACGCAAATCCAAGCGGCGTCCAAAGCGCATCCATGAAGCGGTAGGCGTTCGCAATCCATTTTACTGTATAGAGTGGTATGCAGCGCCTATACAGTATCCAGGGTGTGCTGGTACCTGTCATTTCAAATGCCATTACACCAGGTAAGTGGATGGTTCTTTTCTACAGACCTCGCTGCCTTGAGCGCCCGGCCGGACGTCCAAGCCGCGACCTTGGACTTCCGGCCGGGCGCTCAAGGCAGCGGTGCCTCTGATCATGGACGCCCGGATACAGGCAGGAAGGTCCATGAACGGACGCCGCGACCTTGGAAGTCCGAGGTCGCGGCTTCCGTTCATGGACCTTCCCGCCTGTAGGCCCCGCTGCCATGAGCGCCCGGCTGGACGTCCAAGCCGCGACCCGTCTGGCCGGGCGCTCAAGGCAGCAGGGCGTCCGATCATGGACGCCCGGATACAGACGGGAAGGCCTTACGTGTCCAAAACGTACGTCCAAAGCGGGTTAAAAACCGGGTAACCTCGGCCGCACTTTACTGTATCGGCCCGAAGTGGCATGTCTGACAAAGCAAAGTCTTTGGCTTTGTCCTGTGCTTTTTGGTGCTTGCTGAATGCTGTTTGAAATGACCTGCAATGTGATATATGCATTTTGATGATTTTTAGTCCTTAACCAAACTGTATTTGAGATTATACTGACAAATCTGAGAATTTGTGTAAATAATTATCAGGTTATTTTGGTTTTGGCAGAAATAATTGTTATGTTTGATAGGTGACGATATAGTAAATATAAAGCTACAGTTAAGGATGTTTTAAATTGCCTGTGAAATTATTTTATTGCCGATTTATACTTTGAAAGGGAAGTGAAACTTAAAATATGCTCTTTCCTTCAACATCAGGGTCCTGATACTTCTAAAATAAGTGTGCAGTACCATTTGCGTGGTTAATGAGAACCTTCCTGTACAGCCTCTGGAGACTACTGTGTTGGCAGCATTTAAGCAGAACAAAATGATTCTAAAATAATGCTAATGGTACACAGAGGGAAAGTGCAAATGAAATGAGTGAGTTTTTCTGATTTGCTAGTGAGTGAAATTCTTGGTACTCTTGTAGAGACAGTTGAATTTCTGTGTTGACAAGCGGAGCTGAATTAACAATGACATATGAGTGATGTCATTCTATAGAGCCAAATGGACCCTTCTCTCCTAGTTCATGGTGCTTTTACTCTAATGAGCTTGTGTGGGAGTTCCTGCACGGGTGCTGCCTTGAGAGCCTCATTCTTTTTTATTCAAGCTACTGCACTGATGTATACCCTTTCTTTCAGTATCTTAGTATTTTTCATTTTCTCTATCTCACTTTTTTCTTACTCCAGTGTTATTGCTGGTTTGCTTTGCTGCCGGCAGCCTCTCAGTAGCACTTTTCATTGCTGCCAAAAAAATAAATAAATAAAAAGAAGATTATAGATCATGTCTGGCTCCAAGAAGGCCTCTTTCAGTGGCTTTATGGACTGCATCTGTGGCAGGAAAATATCTATCACAGATGGCCACGACATTTGCTATCAATTTCTAGGGCCAGACCATGACATACCAAATTGTTACCAGTATGGCTGATAATGCCAAGTTCTTGGAGATCCAGAGCCTAGAAAAAGGAAGAATTATGCGGTCAGTGAAGAGCTGCAGTCAGTCTTCCTCCTGTAGCAGAGCTTCCTCTATCTCCCCTGGTGCTGAGTTGAGCAGGAGCTCCTTGAATAGGTTCCTCCTCCTGCAGTACAGGCCCTTGAGCCTTCTACTTCTTCAGGCATGAAAGTGTTGACAAGAGTCTGTAAGCCCTTCACGGGCCTCATGGGGCTTCAGGGCAATCGACAAGAAAAAGTGCCACGTGTTGGAGTGGTGGCACTGTCGAAGCAGAGATCAGGCTCTGCTCCAGCATTCCTGACACTATCTACTCATCAAGACCTGCACTATTGAAGTATTATTGCTTGATGCTGATTACACTTTTGGCACCAACGAAGCATCTGGCACTGTCAGTGCATTGGGCCACAGAATCCTCGATGCACTGAGATTCGGAGCTTCAGGCCTTGGCACATGAATCCCTTGATACTGTCAAAGAGACACCACTAACAGTGCAACTGATGCAGCTTTTCGTCACTTTGGTGTTTTGCTCCCCTGCTCCCTTGAGGCAGTCAAAAAGTATGGGAGACCGTGAAGGGGATTCACTTCACTTATTTCCTCCCATCTTCAGGGTGGTGTCTCAGTCAAAGCTTCTGGAACAAGGTTTTTGTCTAGAGATCATATTCAGTTTGTTCCATGGTGTCACTGGTTTCCATGCGCTCTCCAGCTCAGGTGCTCCAGAAAAGGCTGCCATCTGGAGTCTAGAGGGAGCCTTTCTGCAGAATGAGCCTATATTGATTTGGAAGAAGATGCTGCTTCATCTCCCAGTCAAAGGACACCACAGCTCATAGACTATGTGGTAGAGTTGCCCTCCTTGTCCCTGGCAACTAGGGACAAGGAGGGCATTCTTTAGCCTCTCCTGTCCAGGGTATTAGATTTGTTTCCTCAAGAGGGAGTCCCTCTCACCTCCACATCGAGGAATGTCCCATCAGAGATCCCAAGAGCGGAATCTAGTACTTGCCAGTCTCTTGCGGTGGAATCCAGCCAGTCTGAGGACATTCCTAAGGAATATTCTCCTCTGAGATGACCAGGATGCTTGCCCTGATTGCTTATGTCATCGTTGGGGTCCTAGGTCAGTGTTCCTTCACCTCTTGAAAAAAGGGATCCCCTTTGATACCATACCAGAGCATTCTTCACTGCTGTAAGATCACTTCTGTTCCAAATTTCTGGATAAGTTGGGAAAGACCTTGCAAATCGACATTCGTAAGGACAAAGATCCCTGGGCTGACATTTTCAATCTTCTACAGATCCTGGTGACTTCAGCTGAACCTGCAGTAATTCCTGTGTATTTGATCCTGCAGGATTTACTAATGTGGGAAATCCAGTGTCCTGTCCCCTGGTAGCCAGTGTCACAGCATCATGTAGCTGGAGGGGAGCCTAGATCTGCAGTGCAGATCCAGGTCACAAGATGATCCCCAACAGAGTTAGATAGGCCCTCACAAGTAATAGCTGATGGGTAGGACCTGAGGCACTGTGTTGTAGCAGGAAGTGGAGACGTGATTAGGCAGGCTGAGGTCAGGACATGGTTGACGTTCAGGTACAGGGGATAGTCAATCCAGGGTCAAGGCAGGCAGCGTTCAGGTATAAGCGAGACTCAATCCAGGGTCAAGGCAGGCTGCATTCAGGTACAAGCAAGACCCAACCCAGGGTCAAGGCAGGCAGCATTCAGTACAAAGTCAGGGACAAGGCTGGGTCGCAAGGAGTAGTCAGAGCAAGAACAGCAAAGAGATTCAAGAGCAGGAAGCAAAACCTGTTCTTAAGGCACCCAATGAGTGGAATAGGCTTCTGTATTTATATAGGAGTAGTGCTGACATCATCAGCCAGCATCACAGGAAGTTCAGAAAGTCATGTCTATAAAAATCCAGAAGTAGTAGTGCACCCCAGATAGGGTGGGATGTAGAGCAGAAGCCAGATGCTTGGAGCCATGCTGGAGGATCTCAGCAGGCTGTATGTTTCAGCAGAGGGCCTGGATTGAAAGGCAGGAGCACATAGTTGACGGGCTCCTCCTGGGGGGACCTCGGGCTTCCAGTGGTGAAGCCATCTTCGAAGTCTCTCCTCAGTGCTGCCTCCCGGCTGCGACGCCCACTGTGGGTATCCACAGCACGACACCTGCAGTCTCAGCCTAAGGGTCCACGAACATAACAGTTTCCTTGTCTTCCCTGAACACCTGTTTTGCCCTTTGGTCATCTAGTGGCTCATTTGACTCCCTCACGGGATTTTTGTTTCAACTTTACTTGAAAAAGCTTTTATTATTATTTTTTTTGACATTGGCAAACTTCTTCTCAAATTCTCTCTTGGCCTGTTTTACATCTAACTTGCAAGTGCTTATGCTCTTGCCTGTTTTTATCATTTGAGTTTGCTTTCTGTTTTTTGAATGATGCCTTTTTAGTTTTAACTGCCTTCTTTACCTCACCATTAAACCATGCTGAAAATTGTTTTGGTGCTAACCTTTAAAAAAGAGAGAGCAGCTTTTAAACTAGAACAAAGGGGAAAGCCGACAGTCGCTCAGCAGCGCATGGTTCGGAGAGAGGTATCTTCAAGGGATACTAATGATGCATTAGAATTAGGGCATCCTGACGGTGAGGTTCCAATAATTAGAAAAATAGTCCAAGTGCCTGTAACTAAAAACTCGCCTGAGCTAAAAAATTCTAACTTATCCCTATCAATTAAAAAGCAGAATGAAAATACAAACAAAAAATAAACTTTGAAATGTTTGTATGCTAATGCCAGAAGTCTAAGAAGTAAGATGGGAGAATTAGAATGTATAGCAGTGAATGATGGCATAGACTTAATTGGCATCTCAGAGACATGGTGGAAAGAGGATAACCAATGGGACAGTGCTATACTGGGGGTACAAATTACATCGCAATGACAGAGAGGAGCACCCGGGAGGAGGTGTGGCGCTTTTTGTCCGGGATGGCATAGAGTCCAACAGGATAAACATCCTGCATGAGACTAAATACAAAATTGAATCTTTATGGGTAGAAATCCCTTGTATGTCGGGGAAGACTATAGTGATAGGAGTATACTACCGTCCACCTGGTCAAGATGGTGAGACGGATAGTGAAATGCTAAGAGAAATTAGGGAAGCTAGCCAAATTAGTAGTGCAGTAATAATGGGAGACTTCAATTACCCCAATATTGACTGGGTAAATGTATCATTGGGACACGCTAGAGAGATAACGTTCCTGGATGAAATAAATGATAGCTTTATGGAGCAATTGGTTCAGGAACAGACGAGAGAGGGAGCAATTTTAGATCTAATTCTCAGTGGAGCACAGGACTTGGTGAGAGAGGTAACGGTGGTGGGGCCGCTTGGCATTAGTGATCATAATATGATCAAATTTGATTTAATGACTGGAAAAGGAACAGTGTGCAAATCCATGGCTCTCGTGCTAAACTTTCAAAAGGGAAAATTTGATAAAATGAGAAAAATTGTTAGAAAAAAACTGAAAGGAGCAGCTACAAAAGTAAAAATGTCCAAGAGGCGTGGTCATTGTTAAAAAAAAACAAAAAACAAACATTCTAGAAGCACAGTCCAGATGTATTCCACATATTAAGAAAGGTGGAAAGAAGGCAAAACGATTACCGGCATGGTTAAAAGGGGAGGTGAAAGAAGCTATTTTAGCCAAAAGATCTTCATTCAAAAATTGGAAGAAGGATCCAACAGAAGAAAATAGGATAAAGCATAAACGTTGGCAAGTTAAATGTAAGACATTGATAAGACAGGCTAAGAGAATTTGAAAAGAAGTTGTCTGTAGAGGCAAAAACTCACAGTAAAAGCTTTTTAAAATATATCTGAAGCAGAAAGCCTGTGAGGGACCACTAGATGATCGAGGGGTTAAAGGGGCACTTAGAGAAGATAAGGCCATCGCAGAAAGATTAAATGATTTCTTTGCTTCGGTGTTTACTGAAGAGGATGTTGGGGAGGTACCCGTAATGGAGAAGGTTTTCATGGGTAGTGATTCAGATGGACTGAATCAAATCACGGTGAACCTAGAAGATGTGGTAGACCTGACTGACAAACTGAAGAGTAGTAAATCACCTGGACCGGATGGTGTTCACCCCAGAGTTCTGAAGGAACTAAAAAATGAAATTTCAGACCTATTAGTAAAAATTTGTAACCTATCATTAAAATCATCCATTGTACCTGAAGACTGGAGGATAGCAAATGTAACCCCAATATTTAAAAAGGGCTCCAGGGGCGATCCAGGAAACTACAGACCGGTTAGCCTGACTTCAGTGCCAGGAAAAATAGTGGAAATTGTTCTAAACATCAAAATCACAGAACATATAGAAAGACATGGTTTAATGGAACAAAGTCAGCATGGCTTTACCCAAGGCAAGTCTTGCCTCTCAAATCTGCTTCACTTTTTTGAAGGAGTTAATAAACATGTGGATAAAGGTGAACCGATAGATGTAGTATACTTGGATTTTCAGAAGGCATTTGACAAAGTTCCTCATGAGAGGCTTCTAGGAAAAGTAAAAAGTCATGGGATAGGTGGCGATTTCCTTTCGTGGATTGCAAACTGGCTAAAAGACAGGAAACAGAGAGTAGGATTAAATGGACAATTTTCTCAATGGAAGGGAGTGGATAGTGGAGTGCCTCAGGGATCTGTATTGGGACCCTTACTTTTCAATATATTTATAAATGATCTGGAAAGAAATACGAAGAGTGAGATAATCAAATTTGCAGATGACACAAAATTGTTCAGAGTAGTTAAATCACAAGCAGATTGTGATAAATTGCAGGAAGACCTTGTGAGACTGGAAAATTAGGCATCCAAATGGCAGATGAAATTTAATGTGGATAAGTGCAAGGTGATGCATATAGGGAAAAATAACCCATGCTATAATTACACAATGTTGGGTTCCATATTAGGTGCTACAACCCAAGAAAGATCTAGGCGTCATAGTGGATAACACATTGAAATCGTCGGTTCAGTGTGCTGCGGCAGTCAAAAAAGCAAACAGAATGTTGGGAATTATTAGAAAGGGAATGGTGAATAAAACGGAAAATATCATAATGCCACTATATCGCTCCATGGTGAGACCGCACCTTGAATACTGTGTACAATTCTGGTCACCACATCTCAAAAAAGATATAATTGCGATGGAGAAGGTACAGAGAAGGGCTACCAAAATGATAAGCTCCCCTATGAGGAAAGACTAAAGAGGTTAGGACTTTTCAGCTTGGAGAAGAGATGGCTAAGGGGGGATATGATAGAGATGTTTAAAATCATAAGAAGTCTAGAACGGGTAGATGTGAATCGGTTATTTACTCTTTCGGATAATAGAAAGACTAGGGTGCACTCCATGAAGTTAGCATGGGGCACATTTAAAACTAATCGGAGAAAGTTCTTTTTTACTCAACGCACAATTAAACTCTGGAATTTGTTGCCAGAGGATGTGGTTAGTGCAGTTAGTATAGCTGTGTTTAAAAAAGGATTGGACTAGTTCTTGGAGGAGAAGTCCATTACTTGCTATTAAGTTCACTTAGAGAATAGCCACTGCCATTAGCAATGGTAACATGGAATAGACTTAGTTTTTGGGTACTTGCCAGGTTCTTATGGCCTGGATTGGCCACTGTTGGAAACAGGATGCTGGGCTTGATGGACCCTTGGTCTGACCCAGTATGGCATTTTCTTATGTTCTTTTGACCTTTTTTAATGCATGGAATACATTTTATCTGGGCTTCCAAAATTATTTAAAAATACCAGGTCCATGCCACATGCAAACTTTTAATCTTTGCAAGTGCTCTTTTTACTTTTTTTCTAATTTCCTCATTTTATCATAGTCTCCCTTTTTAAAGTTCTATGCTATTACAGTTCCTTTCATTAGTAAAGGGAAGGCTATATTTCATTAGTATATATTTCATTAGTATATATTATATAATTATATTATATAATTATATTATATATTATATATAATTATATAATATATATAGTATATATTTCATTAGTATATATTTCATTAGTAAAGGGAATGCTATTACAGTTCCTTTCATTAGTAAAGGGAAGGCAATTTGGATTTTGTTGGACAATGCCACAGTAGTCACATATGTTAAAAAGCAAGAGGGCATTTGGAAACAAATCTGTTATTCCAATTGGCGGAGCAGAATTTGGCTTATCTTTTCATGGTTCATATCTCAGGAGTCAAATATCTGGGCAGACTTTCTCAGGAGAAACACTCTGGATCTTGGAAAGTGGGAACTGAACCAATAGGGTTTCCAGTGAATAAGTGACCAGTGGAGCATTTTGTGGAGTGGATGGCAGAAATTTAAAGGTTGACTGGTTCTTAAGTGTTTGGAAGGAAAGGAACTTCAGCAGAATTGATATTTGATTTTGCTTCGGCCAAAGGACAGGCTTCTTTGTCTTCCTGCCTTGGCCCCTCATAAGCAGGACCGTGAAAAGGATAGATGATCATTCATCCACAGTAATACTAGTAGCTCTGGATTGGCCAAGAAAAGCTTGGTATGTGAACCTGGTAAGACAGCTGGCTGGGACCCTTCTTTGGCTACTCAACAGAAGCAGCCTGATATTGCAGGCCCCAAGTCTCATGGAAGACCCAGCTCCATTTTGTCTGACAGCTTGGCCCTTGAGAGGGCTTGCTTGCATAGGAAGAGGTGCTCCCGTTTAGTTATCGCAACACTGCTAAAAGTTTGTAAGAACTCAGTCTCCTTGGTATATGTTTCAGTTTGACAGTTGAGGGGAGCAATGTTGGAGGTCTACAAAATCATAAGAGGACTAGAACTGGCAAATGTAAATCAGTTGTTTACTCTTTCAGATAATAGGAGTACTAGGGGGCATTCCATGAAGTTAGCAAGTAGCACATTTAAAAAAAAAATTGGAGAATTATTTTTCATTCAATGCACAATTAAGCTCTGGAATTCATTTTGCCAGAGGATGCGGTTAAGGCAGTTATTAGCTTAGCCAAAAAAGGTTTGGGCAAATTCCTGGAAGAGAAGTTCATAAATTGCTTTTAGTCAAGTTGACTTAGGGAATAGCTGCTGGTTATTATCGGCTATAGTAGCATGGGATCTCTTTAATGTTTGGGCACTTACATCCTGTATTGGCCACTGTTGGAAACAGGATGCTGGGCGGATGGACCTTTGGTCTGATCCAATATGGTAAGTCCTGGAAGTTCCAATGGCTGATCTTTTCAATTATTCTTTAGAGTTTGGAGTAGTTCCAGAGGATTGGAGAGGGGCAGATGTGATTTTCATACAAGTGGAAGTAAGGAGGAGGCTGGGAACTCTGACCTTTGCAGGGAGCAAATTATTGAAATCGCTGCTAAAACAGAGCATTGGGCAGTTTCTGGAATCCAAAGGATTGCATGATCTGAGGCAGCATGGCTTTACTAGAGGTAAATCTTGTCAGACAAATCTAATCAGTTTCTTTGATAGGGTGAAGAGAGAATTGGATCAAGGGAGAGCACTAGATGGCCTTTGACCCAGTTCCACACAGGAGACTTATAAATAAACTGAATGCCCTTGGTGTGGATCCTAGAGAGACTGACTGGGTTAGAAACTGACCAAGTGGAAGGTGACAAAGGGTAGTTGTAAATGGAGTTTACTCTGAGGAGAACGGTGTTACCAGTGGTTCTTTTCAACATTTTTGTGAGCAATATAGGATTGTCAGGAAAGGTTTGTCTTTTTGCCGAAGGTACTAAAATCTGCAACAAGGTAGACAGCCAGGAAAGTATGGAAAACATGAGGAAGAAGCTAGTGAAGCTCGAGGTATGGTCTAGAGATTGGCAGCTAAAATTCAATGCTAAAAAATGCAGAGTTTTGCATTTAGGCTGCAAAAACCCAAGGGAGAGGTACAGTATTGGAGGTGAAATTCTTCTAAGCACAAAGGAAGAGCGGGATTTAGGGGTAATTGTATCTGATGATCTTAAGGTGGTCAGACAGGTGGATAAAGTGACAGTAAAAGTGAGAAAGATGCTGGACTGCATAGGGAGAGGAATGTTCAGCAGGAAAACGGAGGTGATCTTACTCCTGTATAGGTCCCTAGTGAGACCTCACATGGAATACTGTGTACAATTCTGGAGACCGTACCTTCAAAAGGATATAAACCAGTTAGATTCAGACCAGAGGGTGGCTAGTAACATTATCAGTGGTCTTCATTCTAATGCGTTTGGGGATAAACTTGAAAGATCTAAACATGTACACCCTAAATGAAAGGAGAGAGAGAGAGATATGATAGAGACATTTAAATATCTCAAAGGTTTCCATGCTCAGGAGGTGAGTCTTTTTCAGTAAGCTCTAGAATGAGGGATCATGGGATGAGGGTGAAAGGAGGCAGACTCATGAGTAATCTTAGGAAATATTTTACAGAGAGCGCAGTGGATGCATGGAATGGCCTTCCAGTGGAGGTGGTGGAGGCAAAAACAGTATCTGAATTCAAGAAAGCATGGGATAAATACAGGGCTCTCTGAGGGAGTGATGGAATTGTAAGGGCTAGTTAAATTAGATGGGTTATATGGTCTTTTTCTGGTGTCATATTTCTAAGCTTCATGTTGTTATTTCCCTCAGTGTTGGCAGAGTCAGCATACACATTCCTTGGGGGAGGGAAGGAAGAATCTCAGTCACTGTACAACAGCATTTACCTGACTGAATTAGTAAACGATCAGAGCTGCAGAAGTCTAGGGGCTATCCTGAAAAACAGCAGTCTTTACTAGTCTGCTCAAAAGAATAACTTATTTTTTTCTCTTACTAATGTGTTATGCTGCCGTTGTATTTCTTGTGTTACACTTCTGAACTGAGTTGTTGTTGTAATATTAATTACTTTTGCTGGCAAAATGTTCTAGAATTTCACACGCTGAATAAAGTACTTTTTTAAAATGCTGTTTTGACTTAGGATATTCGGAAGTTTTTTGGGGTTGTGTCGGCTGAGAAGAAATCTGGAAGTGGAACAGTAGAAAAGAAGGAGAAAACCAAAAGTGCTGAAGACACTTCGGACAGAAGAAAGATAAACAAGGACATTAAGGTCAGTTTTGCTCAGTTATTAAAAAATTCTTTATAAAACTTTGGCACAAACATAATTACAGTCATACAGGTAGGAAAGCACAATAGCAACATTTTATAAGTTGTATGCATAATCTCTCAGGCATCAAGCTAGTCCATAACATAATTCGAAAAACCCCATATGCGTTCATATTTTGCTTTTCCACCCTTTACCAAAAACTGAAGCATTTATTTATTTCAATATCAGCAATCCTGACATTGGTTTTGCCAGTGGTCTACACAGGGTGGTAACAGCAGTTGAAAATAATTTGGAGCTGTAGGTAGGTGCATATGTTCTATGTAGCAGTTTAATCATTAATTCAGTTTGTTTGCTATAAAAGGAAATATGATGAGCCATCAACCAAATATTTTTCCAAATGGCCGTGCTTAAAGGGCGCCCTAAGACTTCATTCCATTTATCAATTAACAGGCTAATTTTCAAAGAAGCGCGCATGTGCCCATACATGTGCATATGGGTGTGTGAGCGGAGATACGCTGGAATTTTAAATCATGCATGCACTTGCGAGCCTATGATTTAAAATAAGCCTACCACAGGTAAGTATGTTCCTAATCTTAAGCAATTACTCGAGCAACCGTATTTCGCTTATCTTCCTTAGGATTTTGCTGGCTTTAATGCGCATATGTAAGCGGATTTTAAGATATACTCATGTGAGGGACATTCCCAGTTTTTCCAATTAGGCCACCCGTTTGCCCAGTCAATCTCAAGGTCATCCAGACCCCTCTGGTTCTCCGTCCTGCACTCCTCCCAGTTGACCCAGACCCCCTCACCCTGTCGTGTTAGGCCTAAAACGTGATTTCTGCAGACTTGCTCCTCCTCAGGAGCAGCAGCAAATATATAAATTCAGACAGTGTAATACAGAGTATAAGAGTTTGGGCCTGAAGAGGAATTTCATAATGGCCAGTTTTTATTTAGAATTTCTTCTCAGCCTCCCCAAAAAGGAGAAGCAGCCTCCAAAGCCACTCTGTCCAGATGGATTAAGGAAGCAATTTCATTAGCTTACTTACTCAATGCCTCTCTAGCGCCCACAATGCTATCTGCACATTCCATAAAAGTGCAGGTGACCTCATTGGCAGAGGCATCCTCTGTGCTTCCAGACAAAATCTGTAAAGCAGCCATTTACATTCCTGTAAAGCAGTTGTCCTTACATTCCTTTACTAGATTTACAGGATGGATGTGAAAGTCAAGACTGACTCAGCCTTTGGCACAGGCGTCCTTAAGGCAGCCCTCTCTTCTCCTGCCTAGCCTTGAAGCTGCTTGGGTATCTCCCACTAGTGTGGCGTGGTCTAGCAGGAAGAAAAGGAATGTGAAATTTTGGTTTTTACCTGACAATTTCCTTTCCTTGAGTCCTGATAAGACCAGGTCAGGAGCTGCCCAGGAATACAGTGGGCATCAAGCTACAGCTTTGCTAAGGTAGGCGATATCATTTTTCTTTTCCTTTTTCTTTGTTCTATTCATGTTGGGAGATTTAGTGTTTCATGTGCCCCCTGGCACCTTAAAAAAAATAGGGTGGGACACATGAGCAGGTAGGCACTCAGCGGAAAGCAAATAGGGAAGACTACCTTTTTATTTTGTGTAAATTGTATTTTTTGATTGCAGTTGTTTTACTGCTCTGACAAAAGAGTACTGGTGACTGCCTTGAGCCACACCTCCCTTATAACCTTAAGTAGAGTCATAGAGAGAGAAGAAGGTGTGTCTGTCTCCAGAAGCTGTGGAACAAGTAATTCCACTAGCGTGGACTGGTGTATCAGGACTCAAGGAAAGGAAGTTATCAGGTAAAACCAAATTCATAATATAGAGTCATGTGGGCCTGTGCAGTGCTTGGCAGGTCCCTTCGAGTGCCCACTGGGTTAAGCCTGATTGGGTGTTAGGGGTAGTTCTAAGAACTTATGACACTAGCAAAGTCGTTTTTTCAAAAATATTTTCCTTAGTATTTTCTAATTCTTGTGCCAAATTTCTCTCTACTCCAAGGACTTTGCTGTTCTGTAGTGAAAGACATTATTCATTTTATCCTTAGAGGACAAATAATTTATATTCAGAAAAGGAGGCAAGGCTTTCTTGGTACTTTAAATAGTTCTTGCATATAATGTTTAAACATAGATGGCGATACATATTTAAGCTGAGGAAAATTAATACATCCCACATTTTTCAGTTGAGTACAGTTTTGTAGGTTTTCATCTTTTCTTTGCAGAATGTGCTTCTCTCCCCCCCCCCCCTTGACTTTCAGTTGCCTTCCAAATTAAGATTCTTTCTGTGTTCTTTAAAGTCATGTCCTTTAAAACACCAGCATATCTTAAAAAGGGTTTGGAAAGTTATTCCCCAGTGCTGGTTTTTTTAATCTTCTCTGGGGGGCTTTTTTCTGCACCACCCTCTCTGAGAGGTAAAACTTGGGAGAAACTAGAAAGAAGGCCTCCTTGAGAATAGGCCCGAATCTGTGAAATAAAATTCTGTGAGAACAGAGAATAATCAGGATTATTTAGGCTTCTGAAAACTTTGCAAAGCTTGGTTTTTGAACTTTCCTTTTAGTCTATTTATTTTAACATTTTTATATACCGACAGTCATTGTGAACATCCTATCGGTTTACATAAGAACATAAAATAGCAACAGGCTGTACAGGGAACAATAACTTGAGAAATGGAGCTTAAGGCAAGGGGGTGGGGGAAGAGGTTCAACCAGCAACAGAGACATCAAAGGTATTTACAATCAAACAGGTGGCTTTTTGCTTGGCACAGACTTCAGACTCACTGATTTGTAGACTTGGGTGCCTAAATCTGAAGCAAGAGATTGATTCATCTATGTTCACTATTTAAGGCACCCTAAATCCAGCATTGAGCTCTCTTCAAATATCAGGATATTTTTTAATATATAAAATCTACATTTCTAATAAATACTATAAGAAGCAACAAGAGCCTCGAAAATTAACAGCTATAGAATCTAGCACCCTAAAAACAATTATCTCAATTTTGAGCTGGTAAAGAAACTGTCTGCAGTGCCTTTAAATCAGGATGCTTAGAGCTAATTCATAGGGCATTTTTTTTTCAGCAGTAAGAGAAACAATACAGATTTATGCAGACAGCACAGTGATGCGAATAGATAGACCTTTCCTTGTTGTGGTCGGGTCTTTCCAGCTGGTACTTTCTACACATGCAAGGGTTGATAATGTAACTTGTTTCATGTTTTAGGCTGCTTGCAATGGAATACACGAAATAGCAGACAGCACCCTTAGACAGCTCCTAGATCCTGATACAGCCTACAGAGAATCTTTATTTATTTATTTAGAACTTTTCCATGCCCTCGTTCATGAATAGACATATCACATTGGTTTACATCGAACCAAGGTTAGAAAATATATGATACATCGAATAAGGGTGACATCTAACAGGGATAGGCAAGAACATTGGTGAACAAGGTTAATATTCTTCACCAATTGCACAACTGTAGAAAGAACAACAGTGTATAGCAAGTCTAAAATGTATGCGGGTTGGTTATTTACTGGGACAGATAATATATACATTGGTGGCACCTAATGGCAAGATGCTGAAGATGATTAAAACGGGAAGTATTAAAAGGAGGTGCAATGCTAAGTTACTGATTATTAATTATTATTAATTCATTATTAGTTACTGATTATTAATGGTGCTATAGTATTCCTGTGCCCTTTAAAATGACTTTGCTATATTTATGTATCTATTTTGTTATTGTACATTATGTGCTTATAGATGACCCTTATATTGTAACTAGCCGTTAAGCCCGTAACAACGGGCTACATTTAAAACATTTTTTTTCGGTCCATTTCCTTCCCACTCCCTCCCCCTCATTCTCCCTCCTCCCTCTAGTCTCCCTCCCTCCCTCTCCCCCTCTCCCCCTTCCCCCTCTATTCTCCCTCCCCTCACTCTCTCCCCCCTCACTCTCCTCCCCCCTCACTCTCTCCTCCCTCCCTCCCCTTACCCTCACTCTCTCCTCCCTCACTCTCTCCTCCCTCTCCTCAGTCACTCCCCCTCTCTCAATCCCCTCCCCTTTCAGATCATCCACAACCGGCAGACGGAAGATCTCCGGGGGGGGTCCCTCCCACGCGCGCCGCTACTGCTCGTCGTCGCTGCCGCCGCTACTGCTCCTCCCACTCCTGCTTTTCGCCGCCGCCGCTCCTGCTTCTCACCGCCGCCGCTCCTGCGGCCCCAGTGCCATTTTTATTTTTCGCGCACGCTAGGCTCTGACCGACGTGCTCGCCCGCGCATGAGCGGTAGAGCTGCTCTCTACTGCGCATTTGCGGGCCGTCGGTCAGAGCCCATTTATAAGGTAGATTTAATTTATTTATTAAATTTATTATTTTTGCTATACCGGCTTTCATGACAAGAATCACATCAAACCGGTTTACATTTAACAATGTGTGTAAGGTAGAGAGAACTCAAACTACAGTAACAAGAGCATGGTTAGGAGAGTGACACAGTTACAATAAAAACAGGGAAGTAAATAACTGGGATCTGGAAAAGAGAAGGGGGGGGAGATAACTGACAGCAAAATATTAGACCTTTCCTTGTTGTGGTCGAGTCTTTCCAGCTGGTACTTACTTTCTACACATGCAAGGTTTGATAACGTAACTTGTTTCATGTTTTAGGCTGCTTGCAATGGAATACACGAAATAGCAGACAGCACCCTTAGACAGCTCCTAGATCCTGATACAGCCTACAGAGAATCTTTATTTATTTAGAACTTTTCCATGCCCTCGTTCATGAATAGACATATCACATCGGTTTACATCAAACCAAGGTTAGAAAATATATATTACATCGAACAAAGGATACATCGAATAAGGGTGACATCTAACAGGGATAGGCAAGAACATTGGTGAACGAGGTTAATATCCTTCACCAATTGCATAACTGTAGAACGAACAACAGTGTATAGCAAGTCTAAAATGTATGCGGGTTGGTTATTTACTGGGACAGATAGTATATACATTGGTGGCACCTAATGGCAAGATGCTGAAGATGATTAAAACGGGAAGTGTTAAAAGGAGGTGCAATGCTAAGTTACTGATTATTAATTAATTATTAGTTACTGATTATTAATGGTGCTATAGTACTCCTGTGCCCTTTAAAATGACTTTGGTATATTTATGTATCTATTTTGTTATTGTACATTATGTGCTTATAGATGACCCTTATATTGTAATTTAATGGTGCATATATTCGCCTTGAGCCCTGTTGGATAGGCAAATGCCAAATTAATATTTTTGTTTATGAGAGAACCATTCCCTGCATGTGATGCTGACGGTCAATCAATTTTTCAGAATTCTTTTAGAAATTAAGGGTCAGCCAACAAATTGTAAGTGCTACCTTTTTATTGGACTAACTCGATACTTTTGTGACTAGCTTTCAGAGGCTTGTTGACTTTCCAGAGGACTAAAATGGCAGCCACAAAACTGTGCTAAATTGTTTTAGATTACTCACTCATTTTTATATCTTGATCAGAAGCTCTTGGAGTCAATTTTCAAACACTTATTCATGACTTGAACCAAAATCTGGAGTTATGCACATAAGTTGATTGTGTGTGCTGAATTGGATTTTCAGTTGCTTACACATACGCAGGGAAGTTCACTGCTTCATTTTGGCTGTGTAAAAACAGGTGTTTTGGGGTGTCTTAGGGAATTTCAAAAGCTCTGCTCATAAAGAGCTTGCCATTTACACACCCAGTTTTATGCCCCATTCTGCCATGGGCAAAGTTACGCACATACGTTTAGCTGCATAACAACCTGATATTCAGGCTAATTTTATGAGGGCATTTAAGCCCAAGTTTTCAAAGCCCGGTGTGTGCAAAAACCGGGGGATACGTGCGTGGCTGGGCCATGTGTGCACTGAGTGCATTTTAAAAATGGCCCGGACACGCACGTATCTCCCAATGCGAACCGAAATGCCGGGCTCCTTAAAAGGAGTGGGCTGGGCGGGTGGGTGGGGGCCGACGAGGACAGCGGCCATTAGGCTCTGGCCCAGGAAAGCACGTACCGGCAGCCGGCTGGTGCTTGCAACTTACTTCTGCTCAAAGGAGTAGGTAAGTTTTAAAATTAAAAAAAAAAAGAGTAGTTAGGTGGGGTTTAGGGGTAGGGGTGGAGAGGGGAAAAGGGCTCGATCGTGTCGCAATGCGTAGTTAAAAAAAAAAATTCCCCCCTTCCCCCGTGCGCGAGTCACGACCTGCCCGCACATGCGCACGCCGATATTAAAATTGGGCGCGCATGTGCTTGTGGGTATTGTATTTTATAATATGCATGCAGCTACGCATGTTTTAAAGTCTTCCCCTTAGTATTTAGAGACAATTGGATTTTGTGCGTAAGTAAAATTACAAGCATAACTACAGTTAGGTGCACTGCTGAAAATTTACCCCTTCAATTGCAAAGTCTTCGCATTGAGAGAGACATCTTTAACTTTGGAAGTAACTGCTTATAGGAGAATGAGATGGGAGCCCCTGTATGACAACTGAACTCTACCACATGAACACATTTCACAAGGGTTTTATTTAAAGCCAAGTCACCATCCTGTCTCTGCTTCTCCAATAGTGTTTGGTCAACAGACAAAGACCCTTGACAAAATGAGGCCAATATTCAAAGGCAAGTAGCTGGATAACTTATTTGTCTAAATGCTGACTTTTCAAAATTGCTAGCACTTATCCGGCTAACTTATTACCCAAATAAGTTATGGGGTATTCTGGGTTAGGAATGATTTAGCTGGGAAACTTACCTGGCTAATTCTGATATTAGGAATTAGCTAAATTAACCAGCTATGTCCAAAAGAATACAGCTGGTTAAGTGGCAATAGTGTTTGAAAAAAAAAATGTCATGCTGGCCTGGTGGCCTGATTCTCAGACCCCTACCTAATGTGTAAAAAAAAAAATATTCAGACACTGACTACCCCTCAAAGCCCTCCAAGTACAACTTAAAGCTAAAGCTGCCACAAGTCCACTTACTGGCCTTCCCCTCCCTGATTTAGTCCTGGGAGAATTCTGCACAACTGCAGAATTCTGCAGTTGTGCAGAATTCTCTCCTGCGAAGAACTGCCCTCCTGCGAAGAATTGCCAAATTCTGCGCAGAAAATGGCAAAGATGGAGGAGACCCTGGCGTGCCACGAGCGGAGCGTGTCCCGCTCATGGCGAAGATGTAGGCCCTGGCTGTGCAGCGAGAGGAATGCGTCCCACTCGTAACAAAGATGATGGCCCCAGCGTGCCGTGAGCGGAATGCGTCCACTCGCAGCAAAGATGAAGGCCCTTGTGAGAGACAGAGTGTGTGTGTGTGTGTGTGTGTGAGAGAGAGAGAGTGTGCATGGGGGGGGGGGGGTGGTGGCTGTGAGTGTAGGTGCCAGAGAGAGAGAGTCTATGTGCGGAGATTGTGAAGGAGTGTGTATGTGTGTGAGAGATTGGGAGCTGGTGTGTGTGTGTTTGTGTGTGAAAAAAGGATTGTTGTAAGTGAAGATGCTTATTTGTGAGAGAAGAGATTTTGTATGTGTGAGAGAGAGCCTATGTGAAGGGGTGTGTAGAGAGTGTCATAGGTAGCCTGTGTGAAGGTCTATGCGTAAGAGAGAAAGGGAGCCTGTGTGGATATGTATGCAAGAGAGAGACGGACTCTGTATTAGGGGATGTGTGTGAGAGAGAGAGAGAGAAGGGACCCTGTATGAAAGGATGTGTGTGTGTGCAAGAGAGAGGGATTCTGTCTGAAGAGATGTGTGCGTGCAAGAGAGAAAGGACCCTGTATGAGGGTATGTGTGTGTGTGCGAGAGAGAGAGGGAGCCTGAAAAGGGGGGGGGGTATGTGCACTAGAGAGAGAACCTGTGTGTGAGAGAGAGGAACAGAGGGAGCCCATGTGAGGGGCAGTACTGAGAGCAGGGTCAAACTCTGGGAGTGGGGATAGAGTGGAAGGGGTTGAGCCTCGAGAAGGAGGAGAGAGATACTGGCAGGAGAGGAGTTTGGGCCTGAGAGAAGGCAAAGTGGCCAGGGGAGTAGGGAGAGAGAGCGGCAGGTATACTCTTAGTGTGAATTTCTAGGGAAATACTGCTCAAAATATTTAAAATTCTGCATCTTAAGTAATAACTAATTTCTGTATTAATTTAAAATGTAATTACTTAAAAACTGTCATGTATATTGTGTTATTTTGGCCAATAGAAAGTGTGCAGAATTTTGCAGAAATTTAAGTTTTTGTGCACAGAATTCTCCCAGGAGTACCTGTTTAGCCAAAATTTGAATGCAATGCCCTCTTCTCTCCTTCCCTCCCACCTGATAACTTTACAAACCGCTTTCTGGCACTGGACCATGGTACATTTGTGCCGTGATCCTAGTGGCTTCCAGCTTTACTCTGACAAGATTGCTCTGTACTTCCTGCTCTTTTTCTGTTTTCATTTTGCTCACTCCTATCTGTTTCTCAATAGTAGTTTAGTTTTTGTGCAGCAATAACTTCAGGTCATAATAACATAAGAAGTGCCATGCTGGGTCAGACCAAAGGTCCTCTGAGCCCAGCATTCTGGCTCCAAATGTGGCCAATCCCTAAAAGTAGATTCAGTTTATTGCTGCTCACGCCCTATGACAGGTGGTGCCACTTAGTTAATAACGATGGACTTTCCTTAGTTTAAAGGAGAATCCCCTAGTCCTAGGTCTCCAGCTTAATTATTCCCATCAGGTTTTATTTCAGTTCTTTGTCTCCGATGCTGATGGTGGGCTGGATTCTAGGTCACCCTTGAGCTTGTTCAGAGTTGCTTTGTTGCTTTTATGCTGTTCAATTTGCATGTTTTTGTATGTGGGGGAAAATGCCTTGTTACTCATTATTTAATGTGCTTGTTTTACTCTGCGCTAATAGTATATCAGTCATGCTTTGTTTTGACACTTGACCAGGGCAGTCCTTGTTGGGTTGGGGGATGATAAATAAGGGCAATCACCCTGGGTCCTACAGTTTGGGGGGGGGGCATGTACTGCTCCATTAATTTTGTCCTCTGCACTATAATTTCCTATTGGCATGAGGGCTGAGCCACATGTCAGCATTCCAGAGTCCCCAGGTTTTTCCTCTCTAAGGTCAGTCCTGCGCATAGCTATACCTTTTTTATATTTCTTGTAACACTCCTCTTCCTCCCCCCCTTTTTTTCTTTTAGCTGTTTCATTTCTATAGCCAACTAAATATAATTTCAATAGAACTAACTAAATATAGTTTTCCTAGTGTGTAGCTAGATGGACTCAGGACCAATGGGTGATGCTCCCCTGCCACCAGATGGAGACAGTGTCAGATTTCAAAGCTGACGTCACCATAGATACACTCCTGCAGTGACCTTAGCCCTTGAGCATTTCTCCGTTTCCCAGCAGATGTGGACTTGCTTTCCCTTTGGGGATCGCTGTAACTTTTGGAAGAAGAAATTCAACTTCTACTTTTAAATTTAGAGAAAAAATTGATCCCCATTCTCCTGTGGTGATGCCTAAAGGTCCCTCCCCAAGTTGAGAATTCCTGAGGCGATTTCTGAGATCCCTCAGAGGTGTGCCTTGGTCTGGTAGCTGGTTCCTGGCGTGGACTTTGCTGCTTAAGCAGCTGAAAGGCAGCTGGTGCAGGAAGCTGAGTGCGGTGGTGATGGCCAAAGCCCTCTCCCCCTGAAGCTGGAGTCAGTCTCTGTACTCAGCCGGTAAGCGCTGAGCCTTGGTAAGTTAAAAACAAACAAACAAAGCAAAACCAGAAAAGAAGGATTTCCTCCCGATTTAGACATTTTGCAGGTATTTCGGTAAGACTTCCTCCAGTGTCCTTGCTCGGCGCGCTGTACCGACATCATTCCTGATCTCGTTGGGGTAAGGGGAAGTGGGCTTCCGAGTAGGTTGAGTGGCCTCCCGGTTGGCTAGGCCCTGCTTTAGGCTTGGTCAGCACACTATGTGGTAGGCCACAGTGGTGCTATCTTGCGTGCATCTTTGTGCGTGCTGTATTGCCTTCCATAGAGTGTTGGTAAGTGCAGTGCATGTCGGCTCTGCGCATGCGCTGTGCGAATAACGCTGCATGCATGCGCCGTGCACATAATGTCGCACAGATACATATGCGCACAACTTATTGGGCGCAGAATTCAAGTAAAACCAGGCACATGGGTTGTGTGTACATCTCGCTGCGGCTCACGTAGATGTGCGAAATTTGTGTGCATAAAATTTTAAGCGCAAGCCGTCTGAACATGCAGTACCGTCGCCAATGGCTGTGGCAGCAAAGAAACATAAGCGCTTTTCTCTCTGCGCTACTAGTCATATTAGGGCTGCACAGTCTGACCTGGATTCTTGCTTATGTCAGCACTGTGAGGAAGCCTAGGGAGAGTTGGCCTCCCTGGACTTTGCTAAGCCCGGCTCCTCCCATTCAGAGGATAGGTCAGCCACAGCCTTAACTTGAACTACCCCGGATCTGAGTACCCCTGGGACAGGATCATCCATGGGAGAGGGAAATTCAGTGGTACCTAACCCAGTACCTCCTGGGCTAGGCATGGATCTGTTGCTTTCTCTTGTCTGGAATTTTTTTCAAGGCCTTCAAGTCTTCGTACAGACACAGTCTGCTACCTCACTTGCCCCTCTCTAGGCGGAATCCCAGTCCTATTGGCTGATCTCGAGGCATGCCTCGCCTCACCAAGGGTGTCCATGGCAGGGACCTGGATGGCACGGATGAAGAGGAGGATACAGATTCCTTGGAAGATGGGGAAATTCCCCCTGCTTTAGAACCATATCGGACCATATTACGGTTTTTACATAGAGACGAATTGCTGGCCCTGGTTTCCCAGACTCTGAAGATGCTGGGAGTTCCTAGGGCGGACTCTATGAAGGAACCAGAGAAGGATCCCATTCTTATTTCCCTACGGAAAACTCTTGCTACTTTCCAGTATTGGAAGCCATCCAGGAGTTGATTGACCTGGAACGGGACGCCCCAGAAGCAAGTTTTAAAGGTGGACGAGTGTTAGACGCTCTATACCCTCTGGATCCGGCAGCGAGAGAACGTTTGCGTTTCCCTAAAGTGGATGTGCTGGTCTGTGCTGTCTCTAGGCGAACAACTATCCCAGTGGAGGGAGGAGCGGCCTTAAAGAATGCCCATGATAGATGGTTGGAGTCCATCCTTAAACAGGCCTTTGACGCAATTGCTTTACAGACTTTACAGACTTTACAGACTTTACAGACTTTACAGACAATTGCAATGACTTTACAGACTTTACCTGCATCGCCGCGAAGGGAGGCCTGCGCGATTGGCGCCCAGACCCGCCGGGGTAAGGCCCTTGATATCCCTTACCCACGGCGAGCCCAGACGCTGACCACGAGGCAAGTCACTGCCGCTGCTCGCACCAACGCGCCGCCCCTCCGATCGGCCCTCCGGCCCTCCCCCGGCAACAGACCCAGCCAATTAAAGCTCGGAGAGGGAGCTTTAAATCTGCTGCTCCACAGGCGCCGCCGTCTCTTACCTGCATCGCCGCGAAGGGAGGCCTGCGCGATCGGCGCCCAGACCCGCCGGGGTAAGGCCCTTGATATCCCTTACCCACGGCGAGCCCAGACGCTGACCACGAGGCAAGTCACTGCCGCTGCTCGCACCAACGAGCCGCCCCTCCGATCGGCCCTCCGGCCCTCCCCCGGCAACAGACCCAGCCAATTAAAGCTCGGAGAGGGAGCTTTAAATCTGCTGCTCCACAGGCGCCGCCGTCTCTTACCTGCATCGCCGCGAAGGGAGGCCTGCGCGATCGGCGCCCAGACCCGCCGGGGTAAGGCCCTTGATATCCCTTACCCACGGCGAGCCCAGACGCTGACCACGAGGCAAGTCACTGCCGCTGCTCGCACCAACGCGCCGCCCCTCCGATCGGCCCTCCGGCCCTCCCCCGGCAACAGACCCAGCCAATTAAAGCTCGGAGAGGGAGCTTTAAATCTGCTGCTACACAGGCGTCGCGTGCCGAAGGAGCGCGACAAAGGGGCTGGCCCCTTTGTCGCGCTCCTTCGTGCAGCCACTGAGTGCCTATCCACACCAGCATACATCCAGACACTCACTCAGCCACGTCTGCATTCACCAGCCACACCAGCGGGACTCCAAGCGCTCCAGCATTCACCAGCCACACCAGCGGGACTCCAAGCGCTCCAGCATTCACCAGCCACACCAGCGGGACTCCAAGCGCTCCAGCATTCACCAGCCACACCAGCGGGACTCCAAGCGCTCCAGCATTCACCAGCCACACCAGCGGGACTCCAAGCGCTCCAGCATTCACCAGCCACACCAGCGGGACTCCAAGCGCTCCAGCATTCACCAGCCACACCAGCGGGACTCCAAGCGCTCCAGCATTTACCAGCCACACCAGCGGGACTCCAAGCGCTCCAGCATTCACCAGCCACACCAGCGGGACTCCAAGCGCTCCAGCATTCACCAGCCACACCAGAGCATTAACACGATTTTTACAAGTCCCATTATGCCAACGCCATCGTCTGGTCGGAACCCTAATTCCCCTTCACCGCAAATCCTACTCCTACAACAAATCCTGCCACCTCATCTACGGGAAGAAAGACTAATTAACCAAATACCAATCAGACATCTCCGTCGCCAAAACCAGCATCTATCCTACCCCAGAACTACCATCAAGAAGTCGCAGCTCCCTCATACCAATCATGATCACCCCTCTTACCCAGTTCTTAGGACTCACACTACTCTCGGTTACTCTATTTAATGCACAATCACTGACTAAAAAGACGCACATCCTCAACGATTATCTACTGGACTCAGAACCCGATATCTGTGCCATCACAGAAACATGGCTAAAAAACTCCGACATCGCGCTCATCAACCAATTACCTATACACAAGTATGAAATACTATCAACCCACAGACACAAAAAACGAGGGGGAGGCTTACTACTAGCAACCAAAAAAGAACTCAAACTTATCCCACATACAATCAAGTCCGAGTCCAAACTGGAACTGGGCTTAGTCAAATCACAACATCTGCAACTACTACTAGTCTATGCTCCTCCAGGATTACTTGAAGCGGACACCTCTCCCCTCATCGAATCCATAGTAAAGCACATCGACTTTGATCTCCCTACCATGATCATGGGAGACTTTAACTTACATACCGACGCTTCACCCCTCTCCCCCAACTGCGAAACCCTCCTCAATTCCCTCAGTGCAATGGGATTCACGCAAATCGTCAACAACCCCACTCACAAAGGAGGACACACGTGTTGGATCTCATCTTCATCAACTCAAAATTCAGTTGCTCATCGACACCCACCTGCACTCCAGTACCCTGGTCAGATCACTTTCTGATAACCACCAAGATCGCCGCTAAACAACAAACTTACAGCCCGCAACGTCAGTCCACCATTCACTACAGGAAAACATGTTCATCCGAGACTCTCAGCGACCATCTTACGAAAGAACTCTCAAACCTGGACTTATCCAACTCTGAATCGGCAGTTCTTTCATGGCACAACATCACGGAAGCAGTAGCTAACAAGATATGCCCTGCAGTCTCCAAAACAATAAACCTTGAAAAGAAAGGAAAACAACCATGGTTCTCCACGGAGCTAATACGGATGAAACAAATCCTTCGCCACAAAGAAAATAGATGGCGCAAAGCCCCCAACTCTGTCACACTCTCATCTTACAAAGGAACCCTACACCATTATAGGACCTCAATCCTAAATGTCACACTCTCATCTTACAAAGGAACCCTACACCATTATAGGACCTCAATCCTAAAGTCAAAAAGAGAATACTATGCAAGTAAAATCCACAACCTCCAATATGACGCCAAGGCACTTTTCTCTTATGTGTCACAAATCACAAAGTCATCCCCACCAACGATACCTGATGATATAGCACAATCCAAGGCCAATGAACTTGCTTCTTTCTTTCAACAGAAGATCACAAATACCCTGGCTCTCCTACCAACCAACACCACCACATACTCTACATTCTCCACCACTCACTCCCATACTGGAATCAAGCTCGACAACTTCGATCTGACATCTCCCAGGGAGTTTGAATCTCTCCTTAAGAAACAGAAACCATCTAGCCATCCAGCAGACAATATACCATCCAAACTCCTGCTACTGATTCCAAACATGATTGCAGGACCTCTAGCTAATATTATAAACTGCTCATTAGCTCAAGGGAGATACCCAGATAGCTTAAAATCCGCTTCTCTTAAACCCCTCCTCAAGAAGCATAACTTAGACCCCAAAGAACCTGCTAACTTCCGCCCCATCTCAAATCTACCGTTCTTAGCCAAACTTACAGAGAAACTGGTTAACACTCAGCTATCAGAATATCTAGAGGATCACAACATCCTATTCCCCTCCCAATATGGATTCCGCAAATCTCGCAATACAGAAACACTCCTCATTTCCTTAACAGACCATATCATTCTGGGATTAGACAAGGGCCATTCCTTCCTCCTAGTTCTATTGGACATCTCGGCAGCCTTCGACACCGTCAACCACACCATCCTTCTGACTCTCCTAGCAGAAATAGGTATATCAGGTTCAGCCCTCAGTTGGTTCACGTCTTTCCTTAGTAACAGAAGTTACAAAGTTAAAATAAATAATAAAGAATCTCCTTCAACAAGGTCCTCACTCGGAGTACCCCAAGGATCATCGTTATCACCCACTCTCTTTAATATATACCTCCTCCCACTCTGTCAGCTTCTAACAGACCTTAACCTTATTCATTTTCTGTATGCAGATGACGTGCAGATTTTGATTCCGATAACAGAATCCATCGCAAAATCACTCTCACTCTGGAACAACTGCCTAAATCGGATCACCACCCTTCTTAACAGCCTCAACTTGGTCCTTAACGCATCCAAGACCGAACTCCTCCTCATCTCCTCTAACCAAGACAACCCACTCCCACAGACCATCCTTAACACCCAGCTCATGCATACCCACGTACGAGATCTCGGGGTGTTACTAGACAACCGCTTAAACCTCAAGAAAATGATCAACACCACAACCAAAGATTGTTTCTACAGGCTTCAAGTCCTAAAAAGACTCAAACCCCTACTTTTTTTCCACGACTTCAGAACAGTCCTGCAAGCCTTGATATTTGCTAAAATCGACTACTGCAGTGCACTCCTCTTGGGACTCCCCAGCTCTACCACCAAGCCGCTACAGTTGATACAGAACGCTGCCGCAAGAATCTTGACTAACACCAACCGGGGAGAACACATATCTCCCATCCTACGTAACCTACACTGGCTCCCAGTGAAGTACAGAATCCTCCACAAATCACTCACTTTAATCCACAAAGTCATCTACAATCACTTGCATCTGGACCTCGAATTCCCCCTCAATCTCCACCTCACCAACAGACCGACTAGAGAAATATATAAAGGAACCCTACAGACCCCACCTACAAAAGCCACACGCCTCATCTCAACTAAAGACCGATCCTTTTCAACAGCAGGCCCAACTATCTGGAACGACATCCCAGCTGACCTCAGAATGGAGCCCTGCCTACCAACATTCAAGAAAAAACTTAAGACCTGGCTTTTCCGCCAAGCCTTCTCAGATACCCATGACACACAATAATCGACAGAACTTCCTTTAGGAGCAATGGATTTCCATTTTACCCCTAAGCCCAGAATAAGAGCCTCCTGACTGCTCTGTTTATTCTAATAATTTCTCCGCTATCTCTAGCCTTTCCTTCCTTCCAGCAGTCTATGCCTCCAAGTTTAATTTCCCTGTTAAATGTAACTTTGCTTTTTCATGTTCAACCTTTTGTTTTTGGTTACTGTTCTTGGTTCAGTTCCCCTATTCGATGTGAACCGACCTGATATGGTCTCCACCATGAAGGTCGGTATAGAAAAGTGTTAAATAAATTAAATAAGATTGCTTCTTGTGCCCTGGTAGCTTGCTGGTGCTTGCTCCTCTCTCGGGAGGTAGATGACTTGGGGGTAAATTCCAGAGCAGTTATGGAACCCGCCGCTGCCTTTTTAGCTGATGTGGGCTTGGACCTAGTCCATACTTTGGCCAGAGGAGTGGCCTCAGTGGTGGCGGCCAGAAGACAGCTATGGCTGAGGAATTGGTCAGCAGATGCAACCTCCAAGGCAAATCACACAAAGATGCCCTTTAAAGGATCACTTCTCTTTGGAAACTAATTGGAAAAGCTGGCCTGTAAATGGGGGAATCCCCAGTTCCCCGGCTACCAGAAGATAAGAGAAAGCAGTTACAGTGCCCCTCGCCTATGAGGGGTCGTTTTCAAGGGCTCCCAATGCTTTCGCCCCTCCAGAAACCCAACATTTCAGAGGTCTCGGTCCTTTGGGAGGTCTCAGTCCTTTTGGAGCAGACAGCCCAAGAGAGGAGCAGACTTGGGTTCAAGTTCATCCCGAACCCCTCAATGAAATTTTGCAGAACGAGGAGATGAGGAGTTGACTGTTCCTCTTCTACCAATGGTGGGTGGAGATCACTTTGGACAAATGGGTACTGGAGGTCATACGAGAAGGATATGAACTGGAATTTCACTTGGGACATATTCATGATATCTCCTTGCCACTCCCAGCACAAGAAGCAGGTAGTGGAGACTACCCTGTTATGGCTCCTCAGATTAAGGACTATAACCTCAGTACTTGCGCCTCAGGAAAGTATGGGATGTTGTCCATCTATTTCATTGTACCCAAGAAGGAAGGTTCGCCCCATCCTGGTCCTCAAGAGGTTCAACCAACATCTACAAGTGATTCATTTCTGCTTGGAAACCCTATGCTCTATTATAATGGCCATACAATCGGGAGATTTCCTAACCTCCCTGGACCTATCCGAGGCCTACCTACATATTCCAATCTGTCAAGAAAATCAAGGTTTCCTACGCTTTGCAGTACTGGGTTGCCATTACCAGTTTCAGGCGCTGCTCTTTGGCCTGGCCACTGCCCCAAGAACATTTTCCAAGATTATGGTGGTCGTAGTGGCAGCGTTGAGAAAAGAGGAATCCTGGTTCAACTCGTACTTAGACGACTGGTTGATTGGACAAAGTCCATAGAGGAGAGTCTCTTGGTGACCAACAGGATGATCTCCTTGCTTCAGGAACTCAGTTGGGCCATAAACCTGGACAAAAGCAGTCTCAAACCCTCCCAGTCCTTGCAATATCTGGGAGTCTGATTCGATACAAAGCAGGACAAGGTCTTCCTTCCGACTACGTGGATAAGGAAGTTGATGTCCTATGTGCATCAGTTGCTGAGCACGATATGCCCGACGGTGCGGAACTATCTTCAAGTTCTTGGTTTGATAGAAGCAACCCTGGAAGTGGTGCCATGGGCGAGGGCACACATGCGTCCTCTTCCTCGCTCCCTGCTGTCACATTGGAACCCGCAGTTTCAAGACTATTCAATTCGCCTCCACTTATCGATGGAAGTATGCTCTCGGCACCAGTGGTGGCTGAAGGAAGCTCATCTGGGCAGGGATGTTTCCCTGTCCTCTCTGAGCTGGCTGGTCCTCACGAAAGACATGAGCCTTCGGGGCTGGGGAGCTCACTGTCAGGATCTGTCAGCCCAGGGATGTTGGACTAAGAAAGAGGCCCTCTGGAACATAAACCACCTGGAAGCCTGGGCAGTCAGATTGGCGTGTCTACAATTCAGGCGCATACTCCAGGGTCAAGCTGTCTGCCTAATGTTGGACAACGCAACGACAGTAGCCTACATCAACTGCCAGGGCAGAACCAAAAGCCAGCAAATGTCACAGGAGATAGTCCTCCTTATGGAATGGGCAGAAATACATTTACAGATGATCTCAGCCTCCCACATCATAGGAAAAGACATCAGAGCAGACATTCTAAGCAGGGAGAGTTGGGATCCAGGAGAGTGGGCGTTGTCAGCCAAAGCCTTTCAGCTGTTAGTAGATCTCTGGGGTCTCCCATCCATCGACCTGCTGGCCACATCTCACAGCGCGAAGGTTCCTCAATTCTTCAGTTGCAGAATAAATTTGTGGTCCCTGGGGATCAACGCACTCGTTCAGACCTGGCAAGAAGAGGAGTTGCTATATGCCTTCCCTCTGTGGCCCCTACTGTGCAGGGTCATTTGCAGAATTGAGCACCACAGGGGATTAGTCCTAATAGTAGCTCCAGATTGGCCCAGGCATCCGTGGTATACAGACATGCAGAAACTCCTGGTGGAGGCTCCTCTGTGCCTCCCACCACACAGGGCAAAGCTACAGCAGGGACCAATCCTTCACGAGGATCCAACTCAATTCTGTCTTATGGTCTGGCCCTTGAGAGGGCTTGCCTGAGGAAGCAAGGATATTCGGCGGCAGTAATTGCCAGCCTACTCCATGTGCGAGAGTTCTCTACGTCCCTAGCATATGTGCGGGTCTGGAGAGTATTTAAGGCCTGGTGTGAGGAACGTGGGGTTTCTCCTCGGACAGTTAAAATCCCACTAATTCTAGAATTTTTGCAGGATGGCTTGAATAAAGGTTTGGACCCAGAAAACAGCAAGGAAGACAATCTATGAATGCCGTGAGCGTAACAAAGTGGAATAGATGCCAAACGTCCAGTCAAAATACTTTATTCAATGGAGACGAAGTACTATAAATGAGCCCGACTCTGGCTGAATTTTGCCCCTTACATTTGGGGCTGCCTCAGGGGCTAAAATACATAAACAAACATATATAACTAAATTAAAAAATAATAAACATAAAATATGAGACAACATATAAAATGGTAACATGTAAACTTGAATATGCGTCTAACGAAGCAGTAAGGAGTGATTATAGTGTCCTCATATAGTGATCTTTTGGCAGAAAGTAAATTTCAAATTGATAGTATTCTAAAGGAACCTAATTCATGTGACATGTTTCAACCAACAATTAAAGATATGTGACACAGGTGAAAAAAATTATTACTAAGGGGATAATACATGTTTTACCTGTATGCAATGGAAGTACATGAAATCTGATGGCACTGTCGTGCAGAATGAATAATCTAAAAAAGTATGCATATAAATAAAATGTGAACAATTAGAAAAATACATTTGGAACTGAAAATCAAAATTAAAAATAAGGCGTTTTATATTAAAATAATAAACCAAAACAAAAATAAAAACAATATGGAATATGTTGTAGCTAATTAACCTACATAATAATATCACTGGGGAACAATTTTTAACATAATTCCTGTTTCAGTTCGATTTTTCAGCTGTTTTAGACTTAAATAGGCATACTGTTTTCAGAACTGCAGTTAGTTTTCTTCTATCATGTCAAGTTTTTTCTTCACAGCCTATCTTAGGCCTGGATTTATCAAAATGCACTAAATATTGCATGCGATAAGAAAAGGGGCGAGTTTTATAGTAATAGGCTGTTTATCGCAAAGTGCGCTATCTTAGCGCTTTGCATAGGTATTACCGCAAACTACGATAACTTTTTCACACTTTGCGGTAAGTGCCAGAATTGTATGCTTGGTTGTCATTCAAAAACTTTGTCAAGGACTTTCTTGGAAATACACGAACACAGAATTACACCAAAATTGTCCAGAAACTCTTGGAGAGCTTCAAAACGCTTCGTTGCAACATGAGCAACAAGGTGCATTTTCTGCATAGCCATCTTGCTGACTTCCTGAAAAACCTTGGTGTAGTCAGTGATGAGCAAGGTGAACGATTCTACCAAGATTTGAAGGTCCTGGAGGCACGGTATCAGGGTAGATGGGATGTACATATGATGGCTGACTATTGTTGGAGGATCAGGCGAGATTGTCCACAGATTGCACACTGCTGGAAAAGCTATAAGCGTAATTTTTTACCTTAATATGTATGTTTGGTAGCAGAACCTTACTACTTGTACACAATTTGACTTACAGTAACAATATATAGCCTTTAAATGAATAAAATAATTCTAAATAAACAGTATATTCAGGTAATTTTTTCTTTTATTTCCTTTGTATGTACATTTTGTTTGATTTTTGGGACAAAGGGAGGGTATCCTGTACCTTAAAAAGTTGATGTGATAGAGAAAAGCTGGGGTCATTTTTGGATTCAGATGTCAAAAGTTAGTCAAAATGAGTATCAGATCTAACTCAATGAAAATTATGTTCCCCAGTGTATTCAATTAAATGTGTAGAGAAACAAAAAAATGGGAAATGTAACTAGTTATTTATTCATTTGGTTAACTCCATTGAATAAAGTATTCTGATCGGACATCTGGCATCTATTCCACTTTGAATAAAGGTTTGACCCTAAACTCCTTGAAGGTCTAGGTAGCGGCTCTCTTCTGTTTCAGGGGCGAGGTGCACGGAACCCGCCTGTCGGCTCATCCAGATGTGACTCGTTTACTGAAAGCGGTGAAGCACCTCTGGCTACCCCTACGGAGGCCGGGTCCATTGTGGAATCTTAATCTAGTACTGGAGTTTTTGGCAGGGCCCTCCTTTTCGAATGCTGCGCAGTCTTTCCTTGTGTTTATTAACCTTGAAAAAAGTGTTCCTGGTGGCTGGTTGCTTGGCACATCGCATCTCTGAACTACAGGCCTTGCCATGTCGAGAATCATTCCTCCGGATGACTTCAGGAGTGCTACAGCTTCGTACCGTTCCATCCTTCTTGCCCAAGGTAGTCTCGTACTTTCATTTGAATCAGTCCGTTTCGTTACCATCCCTAGAAAAGCACAAGGACACAGGAGAATACCGCCTCCGTCATTTGAATGTCAGTAGGCTTTTGCTGCAGTATCTGGAAGTTTCAGAACCAGTCCGAAAGATGGACTGCTTGTTTGTCCTTCACGGGAGCCTATGTGGAGACAGGAAAGCCATTACCTTTCAGGCGGTCTCATGTGTGGAAGCTAGAGCGGCAACGTGGTCCTCCTTGCACATCTTCACCTGGCCCGAGAAGATGCAGCCTTTGCAAGGGAGGTTTTAATTGGACTGCGGGCAGCCTCCTGCCCCGATCAGGAGTAGCTTTTGTACATCCCATTGGTCCTGAGTCCATTTGGCTACACGATAGGAAATGGAGAAATTAATTACCCAATTAATTTCATTTTTCTTAGTGTAGACAGATGGACTCAGCATCCTGTCCATGGCTGCCCAAGAACGGTACCAAGGATTCGCCCATGGAGTGAATATCAATTCCAAGAGATTACCAGTAAGCTGCCATCAGGTCCTTAGATCAGGACTTCTATAATCTCACTGGGGTTGAGTACAGTTACCTGTTTTTAATCAAGTTTTTTTTGTTGTAATATTTTTATTAGGCAATAGAGCAAGCTCATGATACAGCAACTCCAAATGTAAAGTTTCAAAGAGGAAAATACCAACTTGAAGAATCAAATTACACAGTTAACACTATGAATTCAAACACATCTGTGATTTCAGAAAGTTAGTGATAAAAGAATCACCCTGTTCCTATACCCAGTTTTTATCTGTATTACAACTATCCCCCATCCATTCCCTCCGTCCCCTACTCATTATCCCTTAAAGTGTACATAACCTTTAATAATCCGAGAGCACTGTAGGAGATAAATTCTTGCTGGATTTGTCATTGTCTATGGGATGATGTCTTGATACTTGATTTATGATTGCCCTGTGGAATGAAGGTATTCCATAAAAGGGCACCAAATAGCTTTGTATCTAGCATACGATTGTGCAGATTCTCCTCTGAAATGCGTTGTCTATCTATTAGAAACATCTGTTAATGCGGTTATCCAACTTTCTACAGAGGGTCCAGTCGGTTGTAGCTTTAATCATGTTTTTTCCATAGTATGTCTACTGTAGCTTTTGAAGTGAATACTGAAGGGCTGAGGTCACTGTAGGGGGTGTATGTAGGGTGACATCAGCTTTGAAATCTGACTCTGTCTCCATCTGCTGGCAGGAGAGCATAACCCATTGGTCCTGAGTCCATCTGTCTACACTAAGGAAAACAAAATTATCAGGTAAGTAATTTCTCCATTATTTATTTTAAAATATATAAATTCTGCCTATATTAAAACTCCAGGTTGAGCTATTTGATTTCCTAATAAGAGAAAAATAAGTTTTAATGTATAGGAGGCTAAAAAGATGCAAACTGTATTTCTTGAAGAGTCATATTAGCTAAATCAGAGCACTTAAAATTGAAAAAGGTGGATTAGCATTTTATAATGCATAAAGGTAGGTTAGCGTCCTACTTCATGAATCACATCTCTTACAGGCGATACAGTAAAAGTCGCACGATTCAGTAAAAAAAAATATTCATATTAGAGCCCGTGGTAAAAAGAGGCGCTAGGGACACTAGCACGTCCGTAGCGCTTCTTTTTTGACAGGCGCAGCAGCTGTCAGCGAGTTTGACAGCCGCCGCTCAATTTTGCCGGCGTCAGTTCTCAAATCCGCTGACAGCCACGGGTTCGGAAACCGGACGCCGGCAAAATTGAGCGTCCGGTTTTCAACCCGCGAGCCATGGGCCGATTTTAAAATTTTTTTTTTTTTTTTTTAAATTTTTAATTATTTTTAACTTTTGGGACCTCTGACTTAATATCGCCATGATATTAAGTCGGAAGGTGTACAGAAAAGCAGTTTTACTGCTTTTCTGAGCACTTTCCCGGTGCCGGCAGAAATTAACGCCTACCTTTGGGTAGGCGCTAATTTCTTAAAGTAAAATGTGCGGCTTGGCTGCACATTTTACTTACTGAATCGCGCGGGAATAACTAATAGGGCCATCTACATGCATTTGCATGTTGCGGGCGCTATTAGTTTCGGGGGGGTTGGACGCGCGTTTTTGATGCGCTATTACCCCTTACTGAATAAAGGGGTAAAGCTAGCGCATCAAAAACGCGCCTCCAAACGCGGGTTAACTGTGCGCTCCGCTGGAGCGCATTGTACTGTATCGGCCTGTTAGTTTCTCCAAACGCTATGCTGATTCAGAGGATCAGTTTATCATTCTTGAATGGTTTGCACTCATATAAACTCACTTTATATTGCCCTTAACACAGGCCAATGGTCTCTTTTTTTTTTTTTTTAAAGCAAACTTTCCCAGAGACTCTTCAATGTCTCTACCTCTCTTCTGATACTCGTGAATGGACTAGAATAACTGTTTGAACCCTGATTAGGATAGATTGTCAAGTGCCTTCTCTTGGATTCATCTTAGCTGGTTTTCAAGCTTTGAAAAGGTGTTTTGGATTGTGTGATCTTTTGAGAGAGAGAGATACCCAATGGGCAGGGATGTCTCCTCAGATATGGTTGCTAACAGTAGAATTATTTTCTTTGCTCCTAGCTGATTATGATTTGTTTCTGTGATTATATATATTAAAATATATATATATATTTTATATACTTTAATGCCTTGGTCTGCAGATAAACCCAAGGATTAGGACAAATCTCAGTCCCTCTGCTTGAGTCATCATAAGGGCTTAAAACAATTGGCTTGAGAGTTGAAGCCGGTGAGCATAGAGGCTTTGTGTCTGAGCTTTTTGTTAAGGGCTCAGATATGCTTGGGATTGACTATACTTTAAAGCGACTATGCCTGGGGGAATTCTTTAGCCTCATTCTGAAGCTGAGCCCTGCCAGTCTCTCAAGAGCTATTCATTGGGTTTTGAGCAATTCCTCCAAGTGGCCTTTGAAGACTTTAGTCTCTATGAGGCCTACCCCTGTCCTCTTTCTGACGTTTAAAGTGAGATAGATAAAAATAATCTTGGAAGCATTTGATCAATCCCTCAGAAGTATCAAGTCACATATGTTGGGCACTTTACCCATGGGTTTGTTGAGTGATCTGCTTCCAGTGATATCTCTTTGGTTGCTGAGTGCATCTGGATTCAGTCATTGCCCCAGTGTTGAGAGTGGACTTGGCCTTTTCAGCATGAATAGTCATACCAGTGACCATTATCACCTAGACTCTAGGTAGGCTTACCATTAAACCTATTGCATTAGCACTTGCTGTGCCAGGCCAGGCTGTCCTCATAGTCCTCCTCAGCTCATATAGATGTATGAGTCTGAAGTCTCTGATCTTGATTATTTGGAGGTAATACTGAAGTGTACCACTCTTCAGCTCTCCCTTCAGAGTCCTTTATGCAGCCTGCAGCAAATCATTTCCCTTCCTGGAACATTTCCTACTTGCTTTGTTTGGAGGATGACAGAGGCAATCCTATTTGCTATGGAAGTCTCATGAGAGCCCCGGGCACCTTTATTTGGCCTCTTGACCTGGACATTTCTAAGGCATTCCTGTCCACCCTCTTCTACAGGACACCAAAAGGTGATGTGGAAACACCCATACTTGATGCTTCCTGTGAATAAGAAGGTGGATGTAAAATTCCTTGTCCCAGGCATGCATTTATTTTATTTAAAAGCATTTATTTACCGTTTTTAAAAATAAAATTTTATCAAAACGGTTTACAAAGAAATATAAAATCAACGAAATAAAATGGATTAGAAAATAAAATACATAGAATGGTATATAGCTATCTAGATAGCTAATTTTAACATAAAAAGTACAACAAAATGAATTATTATGCCTTGAAGAAAAGGGGAGGGGAGAAGGAAAAGAAAAGCGGGTCTGGGAAAATAAGGAGAGGAAGAATTCTCTGGAGAGGCAGAATTAGAATGAGTCAGAGTAGAAAAATATTATGAGGAGGCAGATGGGGTGGATGAGAGTTGAGTAGTGAAGGTTGGGTGAGTTGGTGGAATGTTGAATGCAAGTTGAAAAAGATATGTTTTGAGGGATTTTTTAAAGTGGAGTGGATTTGATATTAAACGGAGAGGATTTGGTAGGGAATTCCAGAGTGAGGGTCCAGCTACAGAGAACGCTCTCTTTCTGGTGATTTCTAGTCTTGCTTGTCGAGGTGATGGAATATCCAGTAGGTTTTGTGATAATGATCTTAAATGTCGCGTGGGTTTGTAAATACGGAGTAGGGAGCAAAGCCAGGTGGAAGATGAATTATGCATTAGACCATGAATTATAGTAAGTACTTTGTATTTTATTCTGAATTTTATGTGTAACCAGTGGAGGGATTGTAAAGTGGGGGTAATATGATTTCAAAGTGAGATACCGGATAAAATACGGGCTGCACTATTTTGAACTAACTGTAAAGGGTATAATGAATAATCGGGTAAACCTAAATAAAGAGCGTTACAGTAGTCTAGACCGGAGAAAATTAAAGACTGAAGAACAGTTCTGAAATCACGATGAAAGAGGAGAGGACGAAGACGTTTTAAAAGTTGTAGTTTATAGAATGATTTTTTTATCAGAGAGGAAATGTGTTGTTTCATTGAAAGATCTGTATTTATAATGAGTTTGTAGCGTAATGTGTTATTGGGATTGATATGCCATTTGTTATCAGATGTGAAGGTGGACCAATTGAAGAATCTGAAATGGATGTTAAATGTACAATTTCGGTTTTAGGCGGTTATGAGAGAGCCAAGAGTTGATAGTGGATAAGTAAAGGCATCTCTTGGATTCAACAAGATCCAACTGTGGTAGTCCAATCTACTTTCAAAAATCTCAGGAAATGTAAGATATGTGCATTTGTCTCTTGATGCCATGAATCTAAGACACTGGATCTTATTGGGAAGCAGCATTTTCAGAATGCTGTGCTCTCTTTGGCATAGGAGACTACCCCAAACCCCAACCCGTTGCTGTCAACCAGTCACACTGGACTTTGGTCTTTGACTAGGTCTAAGGAAACTAGCCAACTGCCTTCATTAAACTTAAAGCAATGTGAGGGTTAAAACTGTTTCTTTCATCTAATGATTTTAGCACAATCATACATTCTTTAGTCATTTCTAAACTTGACTATTGCAATGCTTTGTACATTGGAGTACCAGCATATATGTTATGATGCTTGCAGGCTGTTCTAAATGCAGCACTAGATTACTGACTGGCAGTAAATTATATGATCACATTACATGTGCCCTGCATAACTGCACTGGCTGCCCATGAAAGGGAGAATCCAATTTAAAATTGTAGCAATAATTTATCGTGCCCTTAACCGTGATATGCCAATTTGTGTCAGCTCAACCATAATGCTATATAAACCGACACATTGTCTGAGATCAGCTGGCAAGACCATACTGAAAGTTCTAACAATATTCTAAGTCCGTCTTGAAGAAACAAGGGAGAGAAATTTTTGTCACTGGCTTTCAGTTATGAAATAGTCTACTGGATGAAGTTCGGAACATTAAGTGCTATATGACTTAAAAAAAAAAAAAAAAGTTAAAGCTTTTTATTTTTCACAAGCATTTAGCGAGTTTGTGTAATCGAATTATACAATCTTTTTCGATATTTTGTAACCGGAAACAGAGGATGTTTGTCATTTTGGTCTTGTGTTTGTGAAATTATTCTCATCTGTGATTGCCATTTTGATTATAAATGTATTTTTGTTATCTGCCGAGAATTGTAGATTGTGCGGGACATAAATGGTGAAAATAAATAAATGTGCTGGAAGGTCTCCCTATAGGAGTATTTATAAACCATTAGCTCTTCGTAATCTCAAACAGCTGGGTCCTTTGGATTATCAAGGATGGTTACAGATTACGCTTTCTGGAAGTCCCACCAAAGTTGTCCACCTTAAAGGATATTCAGGCTCTCTGCATCAGGACTTGTTCAGGTCTAAAATTTCTTCCCTCTTGCAGGATCATACAGTTGAACCTGTCCCACCGTAGGAGAGAGTCTGGGAATTTTACTTCAGGTAATTTCTGGTTTCAGAGTAAATTTTGGGGCATAGTTCAAGATGAGTTCCTTAGGTACTATTCTCCCTTGTCTAGGAAATTGGCTATCTTTACTGGACCTCAGAGACCCTCACCCAATTAGGGACCAAGATGCAGATTTGTGGTCAGAGCACCACACTTCCAGTATCATGTTCTACTTTTGGCCTAGCTTCTGCTTGATCTGGTTTCATCAAAAGTCTTGCTGTTCTCTCAGGATATTTACACAAGCTGGGAAGTGCTTGTGTTTCCATACCTGGGCAATTGTATCAAGGGCAGGACAAATGAATCAGCACGGATCAGTGTCCATTTGTTGAAGTCTCTGGGGTTCATCATTAACTTTTCTAAATCTCATCTGAGCCCATCACCTCAATTAAAGTTTGTAGGGGTTTTGTTAGACAAATTATGCTAAGGCCTATTTTCTCAATGACAGAACAGGCAGGATGCACATAAGAAAAAATTGAAATCTTTTCAAGCAAGCTTTTTCCTGACCTTAAGGTGTATCTCTCTGTTTTATTTTTTATGAGATGAAATTTTACAATATTCTATATTGGTTGTTATGATTAGATATATCATGTTATGTGAATTTTAATGTCAGCTGTTTTTATTTATGTACTTATTATTGTAAACCACCTGGCATAGCTGTCTTTGTGGTGGTATATAAGAAATTTTAATAAATAAATAGTTTACAGCAGTGGTTCTCAACCTTTTTTTTCTTTTGGGACACACCTGGCAGATAATGCTTACAGGCCTGACACTGAACACTTGAGCATCACGGGGCTAAATGTAAACACATACTCTGCATGCACAGGAACCCATCCCCAAACAATGGATGCAGAGCAGAACTAGGATATTTCAAATACAACTTGCTATATATAAAAGATATTCTGATTCTGCTGCTATCTCAGTAACAGAAACATAAACTCCTTTACTACCAGGCACATTGTAAAATACAAAACTTGAAAAATTAAAACACTTAGCACTTGTGTAGCAAACCTTCCATATCATTGCAACACTAATTCCAAGAACTCAAACAGCAATAGCCCTTCCTATGAAAAGGCAGCAGTGCAGCACCAATGCATGTTCTATTGAGAATGAGAAAACGCAACAAAGAAGCTTGAACAAATCCCTACCTACTATTTATTTTATTTATTTATTTATTTAGAATTCTTATATACCGACATTCCTGTATGAAATACAGATCACACCGGTTTACAGTACAACAGAACGGTCGTGGGTGGGCGATTCATTAAACATTAAGTTGAACATTAAGTTAAGTTACATTAAACCAATCCGCTCAGGTGGGAGAGAAAAAAAGGGGAAAAAAATGGATAAAGTGCGTAGCTTGCTGGGCAGACTGGATGGGCCGTTTGGTCTTCTTCTGCCGTCATTTCTATGTTTCTATGTAAACAAACATGAGAACATTCAAAAGGAAACAATTGGGAGAGACATTAAACATTCGAGCATTAAACATTGGGGTATTAAACATTGGAACATTGTTCCAATGTTTAATACCTACTAGTAAAATACCTCACCTCAGTCACACATACAGATCCGACCTTCACCAAACACAGAACAAGAGACCACAAATTACAAATGTAGAGACAAAAACTGGAATGGAAACCTCAGAAAGCCACTCTGCATGCAATGCAAAACTGGAGAGCTAGAAACAGAAATACATCTATCTCCTCCTACACTAAGCAAAGTACAAAGATAGAAGAAATGTACATTCCCTAAACTGGCGCACTATGGCTCTTGCACCCCGTCACTCCCCTTCCATGCCTCCATCATCCTTCACTTTTCCCAATTACTCCCTTTCAATCATCCGCTCACACTCATATCCCTGCCCAGCATTCCTGACCCCCCACATCCTCTTCCCTCTGCTCCCACTCTCTCCTGCTTGACTCTCCCTAACCCCTTCATCCCATTTCCCTTCTTGCCCAGCTACCCTGACCCCCTGTTTCCCACCCCTTCCTGCTCAGCAGCCCCCACACTCCCTCTCCGTTCCACCTTCATCTTCCCAGGATCCCCAACCTCCTTTCCCCCATCCTCCACAGGGTGAAGAGATCAGCAGCACTTTCAGACTCAGCAGGGGAAGATAAAGTTTGCATCCCATGAAGCCCTGAACAGCAGGAGCTGGCAATGTCTCGCTCTGATCTGGGTGAAGGAAGAAACAGCCTCCCACTGGGCCAGAAAGAAGAAAAGGAAGTGAGAGCAGCCTCCCATCAGGCCCAATGTGAGAGAAGTCAACCAACTCCCACCCGGGCTGATAAGGAGGCAGCCATCTGCTGGCCCTGCGGCTCACCTCCCAGGACCTTGCAACACACCAGTGTGTCCTGGCACACCTGTTGAGAACCACTGGTTTACAGGACTGCATCCTGGTCACAAAAGAACTCAGAAACTGTCTTGGCGATTCTTCTATTTTAATGTGTCTTATGGTCTTCTCTTCCCGTTTCCCCCACATCAAATTGTACTCACCATGGATGCGTGCAGCCTGCAATAGGGAGCTCAGCTAAAGGAGCTGCATACCTAGGGACTCCAGTCCATTCAAATGAAAAGATTTCTTATTAAATTTTGAACACTGTAGAGGCACTCAACAGGAATGCCCTCTAATTCCTTTGTTTTTAGACAAGGCCATAGAGCGCCTGGCATATTTGGTTAGATCTTCATCAAAATTCAGTGGTTTAACCTTTTTTGGAGGTGGGGAGTGGTCTACACATAAAATATAATCTTCTGCTGCAGGTAGCTGCAGGAGTACAGCGGTTTCCACCTTTACTGTTGTTGTTTATATATTCTTATTACAACTCCCCTTGAGCTACCAATCGAAAGGCATTAGCTAAATTCAGACAAATACTTTCTAGTGATTTTTCTAAATAAATGTCATTTCATGGGTTACAGTAGTTTTATGATTTATAATTTAACTGATCTACTTTGTCACTGCTAGGTAAAGAGTTCGGCAAGAGATGATGATTCGAAGCAGAAGAAGACAAACAGAAAGAGAGTTATCTTTGATTCAGGTAATGTCCTGCTCAGTGTGACATTGCTAACAAAAGCTGCACAGAAGGGGTCACACTGCAAGTATAAAGCAAATAATTTCCCCTTCTTTCCAAATAAAATAAAACAGCATTTATTCATAGGATCAACAAAGCATACTGGACTGTCGGTGAGAGAACCTGGTAAACAAACAGCTTCAAATGAATGTCCTTTCTGTAGGCTGTGAGGCAGCCGATTGTATGGGAGCATGAGCACGGCCATTGTGAAATCATAAAATGGTCACACGGAACTGCAGTATTTCCTTGTTTTAATTAATGACTCTAGGCAGCTCCTTGGCAGGCAGCGTGGAAGGGCAGATTGTGTTTTCCTGCTTCTGTATATACTGAAGACACCAGTGAGGGAGGGATGTCAGGACTATATGTATCTATATCTATAATATATATAAGTTTTGGTTTCCAGAGAGGGAGAGACTAAAGCAGAGTAAAGACCCAGTTCAAGGTAACAAATCTGGTAAATGGGTATTTCAACACAAAACAAAATATATCTATCTCAGGGGTCCCCAAACCTGTCCTGGAGGGCCACCAGCCAGTCGGGTTTTTGGGATATCCTCAATGAATATGCATGAGAGAAAATTTGCATGCACTGCCTCCATAACATGTAAATTTTCTCTCATGCATATTCATTGAGGATATCCCAAAAACCCGACTGGCTGGTGGCCCTCCAGGACAGGTTTGGGGACCACTGATCTACATATATATATATTTGCTTCTGTTCCGTTACCCTCTTGCACTCCTTTATCATCTTTGTTACCTTGAACTGGATCTTTAATCTGCTTTAGTCTCTCCCTCGCTGGACACCAAAAATTGCTAAAGGAGGGCAGTTTTTTTTAAACAACAGTTCCCTGTCATAGCAAACTATTGATCTGCTGATGTTTACTGGTTCATTAGTACAAGGTTGGGGAATGGCTAGAGAAACCTGCAAATGCCAAAAGCATAGAACACACAGATACATTATTTTGCCAGAAAAGCAGTGATTGCAACTGGTGGAAGGAGGCAAAGTGTGGGAATGCATCTATCCCTGTTTTACTTTTGGAAAGAAATGTTGGCAATCAATGAATGCATATAAGGAGAAAATATAATATAAGCCACCAAACACACAAATAGTCAAAAGCAAATAAATTTGGATATAGATGTTGCCTTTTATAAGAAGAATGAATGTTTAGAGATGCGAGCTTTTTGTATAATAGGCAGTGCTGTTTCGTGAAGAAGTGATCTGGTTTAAGTTTGGCTCAGGTACCAGTTGCGATTTGCTTAATAAAACTTTCTAATTTCCATTTTTACCAAAGCCGCACTCAGGCACAAACACTCTTGCATGCTGGCTCTCAGTTGTACTTTTTCATAGAGTTTGCCATTAAAATCAGTTGTCTTGTAAGGACATGGCTGTCTTGTTCTTTGTGATTCTAGCTCTGTCAGAACCAGCCTCTTCTGAGGTATGGTGACATGAGCCTTTATGCACAAAACTACCCAAGATTTTCATCATTTTATACCCCACGGCACTTACCCCAGCTACTGTAGTGACAGGAGCCATGGACCGCAGGCTCCTTGCGGAACCTGGCGTGCAGGCACTCTGACTCTGATCACTAGGTGTGACCATTGTGCGATGGCCTAGACTTCTCCTTTCAAGGCCTTTGAATGCTTCAAAGCCATAAGTGGCCAAATCTGCGATAGGTTTGCTTGTAACAAAATCTGCAGACCTCTTGAGTGTTGCAAAAGACAATGGTATAAGTGCAGCAATGTAAAACTATAAGATCCAAACACTCAAAGGTGCTGTCCAGAGTTGTCAGGGCAGTGAGATTTATTGAATATTTTTTTTATTGTATTCTCTCATGAATAGATAAATCTAAATAAAAATAAATGTGACTGCGCTCTCCTGGTAGGATTTTCTTTTGGGTGGATTGTGCAGCTTTTGCTCTTTTACCTTCTTCCCTCCCCCACTTCCCCAGCTTCTAGGCATCTGATATCAGTTGGTGATTATCCTGCCATTATCACCTTTGCCCAGCTCTCTGCATGTTTTTGCAGCTCCCCTCCACGTTTAATATAACAGTGAAGTAGAGTGCTCATCTACCTTTGAGACAGATACCAGCTTGCATTAGCAGCTGCATCAGGGGGTCTGTGTGCTGTTTTGTTGGAGCCTTTTATATAGTACCTGAATGTAATCCACTTTGAAGTGCCGAATCATAGAATATAAAATAAACATAAATAATTATATATGAACTGTTCCACTGGAGTCTGCCACTGTACCCCTAAGTAGAGCAGTATGTGTATTTTAGTTAAATAGATATTAGCAAGCTGAGAGCCACGCACACATGTATGTATGCGTGTATGTGTGTGTGTTTAAATTAACACGGTATATTCTACAATTGAAATTCAGATTCTGATGAAGAGGAGATGCAGATTGTGAAGAAATCCAAGAAACCACCTGAGAAATCACTGACGTCTTCATCAAAGCCTGTAAAAGATGCAAAGCGTGAACCAGTCATCTATGTGTCAGAGACAGGTAATAAGAGAGCCAGAACACCTTAATGTACTGACCAATGCAAATGGAAAATTCAATTACTTATATTGATACATCACACTTTTTGAAAAAACTTCAAAGGATCTTCATCTAAGGCATCAGGACCTTTGCTGAGTGGTCTAAACATTGTCCCTCATTTTGTGCTCTTTCCTGTAAAAGAGCAGCAAATACCCGTTTCATTATCCTGGAGAATGGGGGGTACAAAATTACAATAAGCAACTATATGAAAGACAGAATGTAAATCAAATAAATAAAATATGTACACAACTGTGTGCCTGAAGACAGATGGCGTTGCCTTCTGGAGACATAGCTTCACATCCCACTCAGTGCCAAAGACAAAGAATATGGCCTCACTAACGGGCCGATACCCTTACCCCTTATTCAGCAAGGGGCCGAAAACACGTGTCCAACCCGCCGAACCTAATAGCGCCCTCAACATGCAAATGCATGTTGATGGCCCTATTGGGTATTCCCGCGCGATTCAGAAATTAGCGCCTACCCAAAGGTAGGCGCTAATTTCTTTGGGCACCGGGAAAGTGCACAGAAAAGCAGTAAAAACTGCTTTTCCTTGCACCCTCCAACTTAATATCATGGCGATATTAAGTCGGAGGTCCCGAAGGGTAAAAAAAGTAAAAAAATAAAAATTTGAAGTCGGCCTGCGGCTGTCGGGTCGAAAACCGGATGCTCAATTTTGCCGGTGTCCGGTTTCCGAGCCCGTGGCTGTCAGCAGGCTCGAGAACCGAAGCCGGCAAAATTGAGCGTCTGCTGTCGCTCCGGGCCAAAAGAAGACGCTAGGGACGCATTAGTGTCCCTAGTGCCTCCTTTAGCCTGTTTCTACCGCTGGGCCTCATTTAAATACAGAATCACGTGCACAGGCGAGTGGCCTGTGCGTTCGCCTGCTCTCCTGCGGACTTTACTGAATCGGCCCGTTAGACACCAGTGTCTGTCAGAGCATGTGACAGCAGAACTAGCTTTAAAATGAGGCAGTTGTCAGTCTTGGGTATGAGGTGGCCTTGAACTGCAGAGACAGAGAGGATTTTGCAGTTCACCTATAGATGAAAACTGTATCTCTTTTGGCCTACATAGAATTTCAGAAGTGCACATGACAAGTAGTATTAACTTGAATTAGCTAAAAAAAAAAAATGGGGGGGGGGGGTATTTTTTTTTTTTTTTTAAATTCTGCAAGCTGCTTCTTTGCAGTCCTTCTAAACCTGTGGGAGCAGGATTACAAATTTTGGAATGAGATCTGATTGGTTCATGCATGGCTTGTGATATTTAGCCAGTATGGTCTTTGGATCCAGTAAGTATGAGGCATGTGTGACTTTACTGCTAACATGGTTGCATCTAGACATTTAAAGAGAATCGTGGAGGAGCTCATAAAAGAATTTAAAAAGTGAGTATTGTGTCAGTGATATTTTTCCCTTCCTATTTTTTCCTCGTTAAGCCCTCCAGCCCAAATAACACCAAGAATTTTCACTGGCCCCAAGGCCTGAATGGGGAGGGGACATCTCTGGGACTGTCCTTCACTGTTCTTTCTATGGCTGGCAGGGGCCACCTCAGTAGTGGTAGCTGCCACCTTCTCCTCGCTGTGATTGAGTGTGTTGCCTCCATGATGTGCCCGATCTTGCTGGACAACAGACTTGAATCTGAATCTGCTGTCATGCAGTATACAGCGCGCCAGATTGAGCTATGGGGCTGATCCATCAATAACATTTTTTCTTAAGCATATTTTGTTTCCTTTTTATTTATTTATTTATGCATTCGCTTTGGCTGCCTGTGCACATTATCTCTTAAACCATTTACTCTACAGCAACCACACTTTCAGATTAGGTGATCTATAAAAGCTAGAAACTAAAATAATGTTTTCCCCAAAAACGTATGAATCTAGCCTAAAATTTAAAAAAGAAAAATCTTTTAACAAAAATATTGAAAATTTAAAACAGAGAGTCATCAACCTTTGCATGGAGCAGTGTTTCTCAACTCACTCAACTTAGTGGATTCCTGCTCATAAATTAGTTTGTCACATTGGAATTCCTGTATATTGAGATCAAGAACATCTTATTCATGAAAGCTCTTACATAATGTGTCGCTTTAGTTCTGTACTAGCAATATGGCCCGGGACAGAGCTCACCGTATGGGGGTGTGGGAACCGGGTGATTCAGCCCCATCAGATACCACTGCCCCCCACTCAAGATACTAAAGAGCAGGGGAACGAGAGGGCACTGCACCTTCTCGTTTGGCACAGATGTCTCCTCTGATAGGCTGCTGTCTCTCGTGCCCCGCCGGCACTCCCAAGGGATGAAAAGTGATGTTGGGGGGGGGGGGGGGGGTAGGGCTAGTGGGGGCCCTCTCCCTCCTGACCAGCAGCCAGATTTAACCCAATTTATAACATGTTTTATAATCATAGGGGTTTTTAATAGAAAAAAAGGCACTTATGAATTGCCCAGTAATGTGTTTTTTTAAAACTTATTTAATAGAGGATACATACTACTGCTCGTCATGCACTTTTTTAAATTTTTTTTAGAAATTTGTAATTGGGGAAACTAGTTCTGCAACAAATACTGCATGCAAATAATGAATGTAATCATGTTTAACTTAAGTTAATAGCTGTGCCGATTTCATTTCTCAAATCCGACTTCAGAATATACAGTAAGACGGTAACTTTTAAACAGGGGCGCATGTGCGTGTGTTTGCCGGCTTGCGTCCAGAGATGCATTCATTTTATAACATGCGTATATGTGCACATGTTATGAAATAGCTTGTACATGCGCGTGCAATTTTAAATGGATCCGTGCATATGTGCATAAATGCCGCATCTACTGTTTAAGTGGGGGAATTTTATAAGGGATGCACACTGATGCCATAGCTAGTTTTCCTAGTTTGCTCCCAGTACGCCCAGTTAAGGGATAGGATTTCCAAACTCTCCTAGCTTAATAGCCTCCTTTCCCCCCTGTTAGCCCTGATCCTTAAAACCTCACTGGGTAGCTTAGATTTTTTTGTTTCAATACTTACACACCATCCGTAGCAGAAGTAAACTTACGCGGCAGGGGACCCAGGCGTGCGCAAGGACGCTTAAGTATTTATGTGCACATTTGGTGGCTAGGCCCTGACATGCCCATGCCCCGCCCCTTTTTAGACACTTTTCAGTTGTGCGTGCAGCGGGAGATACACGCATTCACGAGCAGCTAATAAAATCAGCTCGGCACACATCTGCCCAGCTTGTGCGCATATCTCCTGTTTTAGCATGCACAGGGCTTTTAAAATTCTTTAATATACAGAATTACATTTCTCCAAACTGTCACTTTTAGATACTTTTGAAATTCTCTGTAGTTCAAATAGGGTGTTTCGTTTTTTTTTTCAAATTAAAAATGTGCCACAAGAAGCTTGGAGCATTCTTGGTTTTGGCTTCACTTTGCACAGAGTTCTTGGTTCCCTAGTTATATTACTATTAAAATTCATGGCTTTATATTCAATACATACTTTATGAATGACTGCGATAGCACTTTCAGTATGCTACCTGCTCTTGGAATAGTTGGATGACATTTCATTGATCGTGGTGGAATTTCGGTATGGTGGCGATGAAGACTTCAGAACTCCGAAAGTGGCCAGAGTCTCCAGGCAGTGACTGGCACCTGAGAGCAGTGGGTTAACACAGGAACATTTCCACATGATAGCATTGGAACAGCTGTGATTGTCACATCGGCTATCCACTCTCTCTTGACACTTTCATGTAATGAGAACATGTAAATAATGGATTTTGTTCCACAGCTTAAACACAATGCGGTCCATATTGAGTAAGGTAGTGAGCATAAAAGGAATGTAGGTAAAGTTATCCAGATAACTGCAACTAGATATTCTGCTGACTATACTTGGCTGAAGTTACCTGGATAAAGTTAATTCACGGCTTATTCAATATTGTCTATAACAGCGACTTTCAGCAGGTGTATCGCGTGCTACTGATCTCCCGCTGCTCTTCCCTCCTCTTCCTTCACAGAGCGAGAGAGGGACAATCTTCCACTGCTGCCATTGCCGCCCGGGCTATCAGCATGTTCAAGCCCGGATGGGAATGGCAGCAGTGTTAGTGGAGGCTGGCAACTGTGGCTGGGCCTTTTCTTCTTCCCGCACCTGCCCCCCCTGGCCCGGAACAGGAAGTGATGTGCAGTGGGGTGCGCGGGAAGAAAAAAGAGCCATGCTGCACGAAAAAGTAACGGCGGCAGCATCGGCCCCGAGCAGTAGCGTGAGCCCGAAGCAAAATCAAAAGCAGCCAGAAATTGGCACAGGAGACAGCAGAATTAGCCTCCCATGGCTGATGGGATTCTTCTTTCTTGGCCTGCGGAGGCTAGAGAAGGAGACTGCTTCAGGTACCATTTGTGCTTGGGGGGGGGGGGGGGGGCGGGGGTAGGAAGTGAGTGAGAGAGAGACAGCCAGCCAGCCTGTCTGTAAGTGAGAGTGTGCATGTGTAACTGTGATTGAGAGCCTGTGTGTAAGTGAGAGCATTTGATTGAGATCATCTATGTAAGTGTGTGATTGAGAGAAACTAGTCAGAGAAGTGATGTGTGTGTATATAGGAGAGAAAATGGAAGTGACTGGTCAGGGAGAAGACTGGAGTGTGTGTGTGTGAGAGAAAGTGATTGTGGGAATGAGAAACCTGTGCATGTGGAGAGAGCTAGCATAGGAGTGAGAAACCTGTGTGTGTGTGTGTGTGTGAGACACAGCATGGGAGTGAGAAGTCTGTATATGTAAGATAGAACATGGAAGTGGGAAGCCTCTGTGTGTGTGTGCATGAGAGAGAGAGACTGTTTGGGAAGGTGACTAGTGTGTGAAAGACAGAAACTGTCATGGGGGTGTGACTGGTTTGTGTGTGTGTGTGAGAGACAGAGAGACTGTCTCACACACACTCAGGTAAGGGATATATCTTCCAACCCCTCCCCCCCCCAGTTTAATAGCCTCCCTTCTCCTCTGTTAGCCCCGATCCTTAAAACCCTGTTGATCTCTCTGTTTATCTTTATTTTATTTCTTGCATGTCCTCCATAGCAGAAGTAAAGTTATGTGACAAGGGATCCTGGCGTGCACCTGTGCATGGAAGTATTTATGTGCTAATTTGAAGTTGAAATCCAGGAACGCCCAATCCCCACTCAGACCACGCCCCTTTTTTTGGAACGTTTCATTTGTGCCCGTAGCGGGAGATATGCGTGTACTCGGGTGGCTTTTAAAATCTGCTTGGCGCACTCTGGCCTGACATATTTGCATATCTCCCAGTTTTGTCGCATGTCAGGTTTTTAAAATTCACCTTAATGTATTTAGGTTTGCTACAGAAGTTCAAGGGGAGTGTATACTTTTCCAACTAAGCTATTCCAAGTTTTTATTTCTAATTCATTTTTTAAGGAATTTTGGAAGTAGAATGTGTAGATACTTGGAACAAACTCTGTTTAATGCATTCTACTTTCAGCAATCAAAGGTGAATATTTTGGAAGGGGTTGTAGACTTTCTATATCCACCATATATGTGTGCTAGGGAGGAAACAAAGAATTTTCCTTTCTTGGAAGACAAGCAGATTCACCATGTCACGCAACAGGGTCTGGGTACCATGTGTGATGCAGAGCAGAACCAAATTCTAGGACTTTATAGAAAAGACTAGAAGTATCTTCTGCACTAGCAGCTCCGCAGCGTCTTTCAGTTTTCTTTTTTTTCCACCAGCTTAGTTGGATCTATATACTTTATTTAGTTTGACCTCAAATCGGTTTTTCAAGGGGTGCTCAAAACAGAAGCTGCAGGAATTTCTCTTCAGCACTCATGCTTTTCTTCCTGACCTTAGATAAAATAATACAGCTTTTTATCTTTCTAGTTCCTTAGTTAGGTTTTCAGCCCTTTTCAAGTTTTATTTTATTTTTTAATGTTTTGACAAAACCCTTCTTTCCTCAGGGAAACGGCATTAGCATTGGGCAGGCTTCTGATTTGCTCTATTTCTCATAGCTTTGATTTCATATTAAAAAGTGGTGTATAAAAAAAAAAAAAGGTTTAACTAATTCTTCTCTGAAAAATGTTTTTTCTTTTGACTTTTCTCACCATGTGGGAGAAGCAGGCCAGCAACTTCAAATTCTGTCCCAAGTGCACCCAGAATCTGTCTCTCACTTTCCATCACATAGCATTCTGCACTTATCATGGGAAAGACCATGATGCTGATGGCTGCCACATCTGCTCCAGGATATCACTCAAAGCCATTTGGTCCAGAAAGGACAGGCTCTTGTGCCTTCCTTGCTGGTGAACTTAAGTGCAGTTCCAAGAAGCTGCCCTCAATGGTTCAACACATTGCTTGGGAGGCTGACCACATTTGCAGTGGTGGCCAGGCTCTTTTGCCATTTGATTCGACAATAAGCCCAAAAGCTGAGCCTAGTCTCGATATCCCCGCTGAAGTTTGAGCAAGAACTCCAAAGACTCAAAATGAGAACTGAAGGCAGCAAATACTGAGTCTCAAGCAGAAGCTCCAGTCACAGCTGTGAAAGTCTGAACATGTCAGAGACGCTACACAACTTGAATTGAGTGAACCTGGAAGTTAATTTGGACTCCTGCACTGAGGCTTCTCTGTTCTAGTCTTCCCAGTTCCATCCCAATGTCTTCAAGTTGCTTCTCCAAAGGGCCATTTGAGATGTAGGGTCATCTATTAGATCTCATCATCATCCACACCATTTGATACAGAGTTGGAAGAAGAATTTCATTGATACTTGCTTGATGCACTATTGGCACCGAAATTGCAGTACTGAGTCTCTTGACCCTGATGTTTTTCCATTTGCACTGAGTGTTCTGGTACTGACTATTTATTTCTTTAGGTATTTTATATACTGTCGTTCCATGTAAAGATCACAACAGTTTACAAAAGTAACATTCAGAATAAAAAAAAAGGAAACTCAGGGGCAGATGGCTAGAGGGGGAGGGAGGGAACTAAACAGTTGAGATTACTTGCAGGGGAAAAAAAATATATTCAGATCGCTTGTAGCTGCTCCACTCTGAAAGGACTGCCACAAAGTTAATGTTTGCTCCTAAATGCTGATCTGGCATCAGTTGAACTCAACAAAAGAGCCCTTCCCCCAAAGGTACTCAGGTAAGACTCTACACAACCTCTCCCTTTGTCTGAAATACAACCCCAACACACAGTTTAGGTATTAAGTTAACAAATTCAGCAACCCCCCCCATGGCACAAAATATTACTAAAAGCAGGCAAGGAATATACTCAGCCCAGAGATTAATAAGCAGTTAATTTCAGATCGCTTGTAGCTGCTGCACTCTGGAAAGACTGCCACGAGGCTAATGTCTGCTCCCAGTACTGGTCGAAACGTGCCTTCCTTCTTTTAAGACTAGTCGGAGAAAATTCTTTTTCACTCAACACACAATTAAGCTCTGGAATTTGTTGCCAGAGGATGAGGTTTAGTGCAGTTAGTGTAGCTGGGTTTAAAAAAGGTTTGGATAAGTTCTTGGAGGAGAAGTTCATTAACTGCTATTAATCAAGGTGACTTAGGGAATAGCCACTGCTATTAATTGCATCAGTGGCATGGGATCTTCTTGGTGTTTGGGTAATTGCCAGGTTCTTGTACCCTGGTTTGGCCTCTGTTGGAAACAGGATGCTGGGCTTGATGGACCCTTGGTCTGACCCAGCATGGCAATTTATGTTCTTATGTAAGGATTGGGTTACCCTTGGGTCTATCCTCTTTACCTGCCCCTCCTCCAACTGCAACTCCTTAGAGACATTAGACATGATTGAGCTGGTCATGTCAAAGTCTGAAGCCGTGTTGAGGGATCAAGAAACCATGCCAGTTTCTCCCCTGCCTTGATTCCTTGAAAGCACTAATCCGAGATCGGACCTATCAGCTTCTGGATGGGCCAAATGGCCCATCCAGTCTGCTTGCTGGGCAGACTGGATGGGCCATTCGGTCTTCTTCTGCCGTCATTTCTATGTCATTTCTATAAGTACCATCTCAACGTTTCTCAATATATAGAAGACTGAGAGTTTGAGGAATCCTTTTCCTCCAAGCTTTTCTCTGTTAATAGTAGTCTTGAAGATGACTACTCTCTAAATCTTCCTTCAGAGCCCTCTCTGCAACAGAAGGAACTGCGTTCTCCATCTGACCAACTTTTCTTCCCAAGTTTCATTCAAAAAATGGTTAAGATTGTCCTCTTTCATTTGCAAGTGCAAAGAGAATCAAGGATGTTTTTACTTGGTCTCCTGAAGTATCTTGATGCAAAAGATATGGTGGCCATACTATTCACCCTCTCTTCCGTGTAAGAAAATATGGGAAACCCCGCACCTGATAATCCTGGATGGAAAAAGGCAGATGCAAAATAACTGTGTCCAGGATTTGACAACTCCAATTGCTGTACCACAGTGTAGTTGTTAAATCCACCCCCCAAAGGACTCCTGGGTTATGAATCTCAAAAAAGATATAATTGCGATGGAGAAGGTACAGAGAAGGGCTACCAAAATAAGGGGAATGGAACAACTTCCCTACGAGGAAAGACTAAAGAGGTTAGGACTTTTCAGCTTGGAGAAGAGACAACTGAGGGGGGATATGATAGAGGTGTTTAAAATCATGAGAGGTCTAGAACAGGTAGATGTGAATCGGTTATTTACTCTTTCGGATAGTAGAAAGACTAGGGGACACTCCATGAAGTTAGCATGGGGCACATTTAAAACTAATCGGAGAAAGTTCTTTTTTACTCAATGCACAATTAAACTCTGGAATTTGTTACCAGAGGATGTGGTCAGTGCAGTTAGTATAGCTGTGTTTAAAAAAGGATTGGATAAGTTCTTGGAGGAGACGTCCATTACCTGCTATTAAGTTCACTTAGAGAATAGCCACTGACATTAGCAATGGTAACATGGAATAGACTTAGTTTTTGGGTACTTGCCAGGTTCTTATGGCCTGGATTGGCCACTTTTGGAAACAGGATGCTGGGCTTGATGGACCCTTGGTCTGAACCAGTATGGCATTTTCTTATGTTCTTAACCTTATTAGGAGGCCCAGGTATCGGAATAGTATGCTACAATCCCACATAGCTTCTTATAAGCTCCTCCTTTTGAGAGTTGTTCTTAAATATTTTGGCTAAAGTCTAAGTGAGAGAAACAATGGAATCTCTGCAGAGCGGGAAGGTCCTGCACATGTGCAGAAAAGATTTTGTCTTTCTCTGAAAGCTTTGGAATTTTGTTCCATTTGGCATCACGTGCAGTCACATGACTGACTTTATGCCTGTAATGTTGAATTGCTGGCTTTACAGACTGCCTGTTACAGGTAAGAAATTTTGCTCTTCCTACTCATTAAAATAAGGGGATTTATTCTGTCAATCTACAACACACATTTCATTGCGTCCCTTGTCAAAAATTGAGTTGCGATAGACTCACTGACTAATTTGAACGGCAATAGTACTATAGCAGATGAGTGCTGAGGTGGATTGATAGATTAGCTCAAGCTTTCAGCAATAGTTTTAACCTTGAGCTTTATCAGTTGTGTTGTGTAACAGTGGCTTTAATTATACAGTACATAGAATGAAGTGTCCTTGACTGGTACTGTTTTACTTGGCTGCATTTTTCCTGCTGATAGGATTAAAGTCTTTGAAACTTTGGATTGAGCATGGATTTTTCTCTCTTGATGTTACCATGCCCCCAATAAAAGAGAAACTAAATGTGATACCATATCTTGATATGGAGTGTGTTTATGAACCCATACTGTTCCTTTCTAGGGACTTGATAAAAAAAAAAAAAATCAGTGATGAGGAGCTCAATTCTAAAGAACACATTTTTCTAGGAAATGTATTTCTTCCTCCCCCCTCCCCCCAACCAACAATCCTTGCATAAAGTTCTAAAATGCTGTTTTAATTAAAAAAATAAAGGAGCGCTGCCCCACGTGGAGTAATTTGTGAGCCAAGTGATTTTGTTAGGTGGACACGCAGACAAACAGTGATGTGATCAACTGTGCTAAGCTAGCTCTGTCGTAACAGCATAAGAGTTCAGCCTTATGAAAACTAATGAGGTGCTGGAAATAGTGAACTGGGAGTATTGTCGTCATTCTTGCTGCTTCTTCTTTCAACGTCTGACAGCCTGAGCAGTAAAAACAAGAGGCCCTGCCTGCAGGGAGCTATAGGGATGTCATTTGTGAGACTAATCCTATTGTACAAACCTGGAACTTTAACATCCGCTAAAGACCTCCCAGCCCCATCTGGTCTGTTTATTTTCCTTACCTACAGCAATATGACAGACCCGGTTTTAGCCCCAGTTTAGCAATATGACGACTGTAGATCCTTTTTCACTGTTTCCATATGAGCCAGTTATAAGTAAGTTGGGATGCAGAATTTATTGGGCTTCTCTCTGTGGTGGAACTCATAACTGTTTCAAAATCATATTTAACTGTATTTGAATTCAGTTCCTATTGCTTTGAAACTTTTAAAAAATTTTCTATAGGAGATACAGCTGTGAAACATTGTTGGTGTATACCAGTCGTAACCCTGCAGTGGGACAGTAACGTAGTCAATGACAGCAGAAAAAGATCCAAGTAGTCCATCACATTTACCCAGCAAGCTTTATATATTTATTCTTTTGATTTATTTTTATTCTGTTAAGGGTACTAAATGCTGTTCCATGTAGGATACCCCCATGCATTCTGTAAGGGTAGTAACTGCTGCACAGTGCAGTTTACCCCTTAACTTCATTTCCATCCTTTAGCCATTAGGAGTCTTCTGTGTTGATCCCAAGCTCTTCTGAATTCCATTACAGTTCTAATCTTAACTGACTCTTCCATGCATCCACCATCCTTTCTATGAAGAAATATTTCCTGACATTGTTCCTGAGTCTATCCCCTTGGAGCTTCATATTATGACCACTGGTACTACAGTTTTCTTTCCATTGGAAAAGGCTCGATTCCCCTACATCATCTATACCCTTCAAGTATTTAAATGTCTGTAGCATATCCCCCCGTCCCTTCTCCTCCAGGGCATACATATTTAGATCATTTGGTCTCATCTCATATGGCTTTTGATGCAGGCCCCACACCATTTTGGTTGTGATTTTTTTTTTTTTGATCGCTTTGATCCTGCCTCTGTCCTTTTTAAGATATGGTCTCCAGAACTGAACACAGTACGCCAAATGAGGCCTCACCAATGACCTTTACAGAGACAATATCACCTCCTTTTTCCTGCTGGTTATGCCTCTTTTGATGCAGCCCAGCATTCTTCTGGCCTTAATCACCACTTTGTCATGTTGCTTTGCTGCTTTCAGATCATCTGACGCTGTCGCCCTGAGGTCTCTTTCCCAGTCCATCTACATCAATCTCTCGCCCCTCATCACTTATAGCTTCTTTGGATTTCTATACCCCAGATACATGACTCTGCACTTTTTGGCATAGAATCTCAGCTGTCAAACCTTTGACCACTCCTCAATATTTCTTAGATCACTTTTCATTCTCTTCACTCCTTTAGGTGTCCACTCTATTGCACATCTTGGTGTCATCTGCAAAAAGACAACCCTTTTCTTCTAAACCTTCTGCTGTGTCGCTCACACAGATACTGAACAAAACCGGTCACAGAATCGATCCTTAAGACACGCCACTTATCACTCTTCTCTCCTTAGAATAGGTTCCATCTACCAGTCAACCAGAGTGTAATTCATTTATCACCTTGGGATATGAGCCTTCTGTGGAGGACAGTATCGAAAGCTTTGCTGAAATTCAGATAAATCACATTGAGTGCTTTTTCTTGATGCAATTCTGTAGTTGCATAATCAAAAAATTAAATCAATCAAATTAATTTGACACAACCTTCCTCTGGTAAAACCATGTTGCCTCGGATCCTGGGACACATTGGATTGTAGATAGTTGATGATCCTTTCCTTCAGTAGCGTTTCCAATAATTTTTCCAACAAGTCCCCTATAATAATCATAAGACTTACTGGCCTGTAGTTTTCAGTGTCTGCTCCCACTTTTCTAAAGCAGGACCAATCTTGCGGCACCACTCCTGTTTCTAAGAATGTATTGAACAAGTCTTTCAGTGGACCTGCCAGAACTTCTCTGAGCTCCCTTAGTATCCTGGGATGTATCTCATCATGCCTCATGGCCTTGTCCACTTTCAGTTTTGCTATTTCCACTAGAACACACTGTTCCGTAAATGGGGTTGTAGCTACTTCATTCCCATCTATATTTGTCTACCATGAACGGTCCTCCTCCAAGGTCTTCTTTGGTGAACACTGAGCTGAAGTATTGGTTTAATATTTTTGTTTTTTCCTTGTGTTACGCCACACAATGGCCCTGGTCTCCTTTCCATCTTAAAATATCACCTGTAGTCCTACTCCTTTCTCTAATATATCTGAAAAATGACTTGTTACCTCTCTTTACATCTTTGGCAATCCTTTCTTCCACTCGAGCTTTCGCCATCCAGATTTCTTTCCTCATCTCTTTCAGCTTCAAAAGGTGTTCTCTCCCGTGTTCCTCTTGTTGAGTTCCTTTGTACTTTTTGAATGCTTATCTTTTTTCCTTTATTTTTTTCAGCCATCTCTTTGGAGAACCATATCTGTTTTCTTTTCCTCTTACTTTTCTTAACATAAAGATTTATTGGCTATATTAGAATTTGTTTCTAATTTGCTCCACTGTTGTTCCACTTCACCCATTTTCACTCAGCCTTCCAGTTCCTCCTCAAGGTACTTCCCCATTTCAACAAGTTTGTATTTTTTAAATATAGGACTTTGATCCTCGTGTAACTTCTCATCTTGGCTACAATATCAAACCATACTTTCTGAGCTCCTACCTGGACATTTCCATTTGTGAGCACTGGGTCTAGTATTGCTTCTCCCCTCGTAGAGTCGATCACCATTTATCTAAGCAGAACACTTTGAAGGACATTCACAATCACTCTCCTTTTTTTTTTATAATTGAAATTTTATTAACTTTTGCAAAACATACTTGAAAAATGACATTTAAACAATTACATTGAAATGGAGGACTGAACTGGATTCAGATCAGAACAGAATGATATGAAACAATGTATTAACTTCTACTAACAATAAGTCCGTTCAATATTCAATGCAAACCTCTAGTAGTCGCAATCTCTCTACTTAGAGAATAGCCACTGCCATTAGCAATGGTTACATGGAATAGACTTAGTTTTTGGGTACTTGACAGGTTCTTATGGCCTGGATTGGCCACTGTTGGAAACAGGATGCTGGGCTTGATGGACCCTTGGTCTGACCCAGTATGGCATTTTCTTATGTTCTTATGTTCTTACTTCTTATAGATTCTGCAGCAGGGCTACTCTAGTCTACATTCGATAGGTTAAAATCTCCAACGAGCAAAACCGTCACCCTTCCTTTCCCCTTTCTGATATCTTCAGCCAGATCTCTGTCCATTTCTTCTTCTGTCTGGCTCAGAGGCCTGTAGACTACACCAGTGTAAAAGGAAGTGCCATTAAATGGAAGTGCTGTCATCTTTTTCCAAGACAAGCCACAGCGTTTCTTCTTTTCCTTGCATTTCTGTTACCGGGATATTGTTTTTGACATAAAGAGCTACTCCTCCACCCTTTCTGTCTTCTCTGTCCTTTCTTAACAGATTATAGCCTGGGATGGCCATATCCCATTGATGAGACTTGCTGAACCATCACTGTAATAGCAACAATATTTGTCTGCCTCCACCATTAGGGCCTGCAATTCTGGAACTTTGTTGCTCAGACTTCCTATATTCTTCAATTACCCTAGACATATGGTCATGCAGACTACATAGAAGGCAGCCGTACATTTTGTCTTGCTCTGGCAACTATATATATAGTTCATATGCAGCAATTTTGTCTCTCAGCAGGAAGCATTGTCCTTACATTGGAGCTCAGAGGACAAAAAAGGCAAAAAAAATCCCTTTTTAAAGTGAAAATGTAAAAAAATCCTCGATGGGATACTTAACTTTTCAATGTTTCTGCTTAAATTTGCTTTTCTTGTTTTTTAAATCTTATGAAATTCAGAAAAAGTTTAGAAATAGTTCAAGCCCTTTCCTCTGCTCACCTTGCAAACTGAATAAAATCTTCAGCTTGCACAAATAGATGCTTAGTTTGACCTTTCTACAGGCATCCTTACTCTTCTCCAGGGTATAGGGAAGAGTGAGTTTAGTTTGTAACACAGAATATGTTTAGAAGTGGCCATTGGCTAAACAAGCAGATTTTGTGTAGCTTCCAAAGGGAAAGACGGTTTATGAGATCGCTAGGTATGTGCATGTCTCCCTAGTAACCAGATTTTCAGGTCATGTCAGTGGAGTCATGAGGACTTGGGCAAGGGGTAATGTTTGTTTTTTAGATCCAGACCTATGTGTGGATACATTCATCCTGGAAAATAGGCTTCTTTAGTTTTGTGTGGAACTTTCTATTTTGTCCATCTATTTAGAAAAGTTACAACAGTCCTTATCAACTGATACAGTATGTTGTTATTTTGGCTAACATTTAAACTAGGCATGAGGGGAGACATAGAATGTCTTCCCCAATAAGCATCTGAGATAAAAGGGGTAAGCCCTAAAAGGACAGAGCCCAAAACTAATCATGTAACAGTGGTATCTGAGGAGATGGCAAGCAAGAATGGAGGAGGGTGTGCTAATGAAGTAGTTACTGAATATAAAGAGAGGGAGCACAAGTGAAGCAAGAGAATGGGTAGCAAAATATCATCTTGGAGAACTGTGTGTGTTCAGTCATGGTGATAGAGTCGCTGACCTGGAGTCTTGGATTGGTTGTAATCGCTGTATCTTAATGTCATGGAAATGGGGACTGGGATGTCACCATGTCATACCAAGAAATCCAAAATGGCGAAGCATAGTCCTGTATGTCAGCAGCACAATAATCACTGAAATATAGAGTGAGTGGTAAGGAGAAGCGAAAGTGCTTAGCATTGCCTGTAAAAATCTAGAAGGGCTTTTGTTTAATTGGAAATAATATGTATAGACCCCTAAAACTGGGAAAAGTGGTGTATTTGGTTATAAGGCTTCCAAAGGATAGCACAAAAGGCAGAGGTGGTGCTTGTAGGAGACTTCAGTCTGATGGATGTGGCTTGAAACTTACCAGCTGTGGCACTAGCTAGGAGTGAAGAAGTCCTGGATTCCCTGAAAGAGGCATTTCTCAAGCTACAGGAATTGGGACAAAATAGTGAGAGGGTAGTGAGTACTAGGAATCACAGAGGTGGTGGTAACCAGTGACAGAATTCAAGCAATACTGGTAATGGCGAGGCAGGGCAATGATTGGAGATTGATGGATTTCAAAGATCCAGGAGGCAGGACACCTGGATAGACAAGACATCCTTATCTCCTTACAGCTACTTTGCTGCTATGTCTCCGAAAGATTTCTTGAGTACCTGTATAATCTAGATGAGTTTTCACTTGACCCAATTTATTGTAAGTTATTCCAGTCATGTGACAATTTTTAGAATTAGTTTCATTTTTTTGCCAGTCTCTTTAGATTCTGACAGATGTGAACACACAGTACTTCATCGAACTTCAGCCAGTATGTTGCGGTCATATCAGTGAAGTGTGAGTAGCCACCGGCTGGTGGTACTGGCTCACACTGCATGTACAGCAAAAAATGAGTGCAGGCCAATCACAAGTCAGCTGCTTTTAAATTTAGAAGTCCCCCTGATGTTTCTCTCTTTTTTTTTTTTTTTTTTGTGGTTTCATAGAACATTTTAGGCTCGAGAACTACAAATGATAGGAATGAATCATTTATAAAACTGTGAAACGCCTGAGTAATTTGTCAACAATGACGATGGTAAAATGGTCTCTGAGGAGTGAAGCCATTTACATTCTGAAGCTCTTCGACAAGAGTTGGAATAATGCGAAGCACACTATCCCTGTCCCAGTTTCCTAAAAGGTTTTGGTAGTTAGTTAATTTTTTAAACTAATTCTGACTTGGGTTGTGCTGGGGGTAGGACACACTGCGGTTGTAAGGTACATGGTGTTATTTATGATCACTTTCCTTAGTATAGCTAATTGTAGATCAAAGAGTAATGATATTTGAAAAATTTTGGGAGTGCTTTCTTATCTGCCTAGTGGATTTTCTGCTTTTGCTCCTATGGTGCAGATTGTTCTCAAGCACACTGGAGCAGGAGGATAATGGTGTAGGGCACAGGCCAACTGGAGATGTTATTGGAAACAGCATGGTGCCAGGCGAAGTCTTTGTCCCTGTATTGATTCCTCCCAGAGGCATGCACCCGTGGATCTAAATTCCCTTATTGACCAAAGAGCTTTGTTATTACATTGCTGCATTTCTAAAGTTTTGGTCTTACATATAAAATATGCATGCATTTTAATTGTAATCTGCCTTAAAGCAACTGATAGAATAACATTTTTTAAAAAATAAATATTAAAAACCTCATTTTTGAAACCACAATTTTTTGGGGGAAAAACCATTTTAATGTAGAAATCTGAGTGCTAGGTTGCTCTTAAGATTTGAGGATCCTACAAAATGGAGTTAAAAGTCCTGTTTTTCTGCAGTGGGCTGTTATCAGTGAGAGAATGCTCTTCTGCACTATTTCACTTAACCTGTATGAACCTTGGATTAAGCCCTTGACCACACCTCTCCTTTTTTTTCTTTCTAACATATAATTGTTTTCTAGTGCCAATCACTATCTTTATTTCTTTGCCGCGGTAGCTCTGTCCTTGATTGAGAGTACCTGTTTGTTTTTGCATTATTTTGGCAGGAGTGGGCAGACTAGTTCAGTGATATGCACCGGTTATAATGTAACTCAGGTGGTACGATGAAACATTTTGCTTTCAGCGTGGGAACATTGGTCAAGGTTAGCAATGAAGCCAATGCTCCAGCACAGAAACTTACAAATCAAGACCGTGTTATCTAACGAGATGTCAGAGGCACAAAGAGCAAGGCTGATTTAAAGCTGGTGGAAAGCAATTTGTTTGTGAAGGATTACAATCTCACTTTTTTTTTTTTTTTAATCATTCCTGTCTGGTAAATGTTTTGTTTTCTGTAATAGTGGAGGGAGAGAATGTGTTTGCACCAATACAACCAGATTCTGTTGGACCTTGTGGCATGGCAGGGAGTATGTAATCGGTAGTCCTTATCTTTTTTTGTGGCCAGAGTGAAGATTCTGGAATGTTCACAGGTGTGAAATAATGAACCATTCATGGTTGGAGCCTCAACAGAGCGAGAGAGTTATTTTAATAGATTGAGTGAAACCAGCTCAATCACATATACTCACTTGGTAATAGCAAATTGTGAGTTATTGTGGTGCAGTACCTATGGCATTGACACGTCAATGTTAACTCACTTTTTGGTTGAAGATAAAAATCCATTTTCCATGGAAAACTGGTATACGTGTCCTTCCCAAGATGTGATAATGCTGCCTCATATGATACATTTCCTGTCGGAGTTTTCTGTGAGCTGCTTGCATGCTTGAACTTTGTTCAACAAAATACAGTTTTCACTTATTTGTTCTGCTCGTTTAATTCAAAACACTTTCTAAATTTTAAACATGCACTTTTTTTCAGTGATAAAAGTTACCCCCTCATTTTTCCGCCTTATAATTTGTATTATTTTCCTCATTATTGTAATGGACTCTCTCCTCTTGCTTTTGTGGACTTGAGTTTCTTCTGGGTTATTTATTAGTTTTCTCCTTTTCTAATTTCAAGTTAATACATGTATTTGTATGAGTCCAGGAAGATTAATTGCCTTTCATGAGAAGTTTTTTTTTTCTTCCTGCTTATATGTAATAAATTCTAAAAAAAAAAAAAAAGTAAAAAAAAAAAAAAAGTTAAACCCCTGTATGAAATCTTTGTAGTTTTTGAAGTTTGTGGATTTAGAATATACATTCTTAAAAAAAAAATTCTCTAGTCATTTAGGGCCAGATTTTCAAAGGGTTACACGCGCCGAGCCTGTTTTGCATAGGCCTGGCGACATGCGCAAGCCCCAGGACCTCATATGTCCCGGAGCTTTGTGAAAGGGGTGAGGGTGGGGGCGGGACCGAGGCCTCCGGCCCAGCGGCCATGCCGGGGGATCGCGTGCCGGCACTCGGCTGACGCATGCAACTTATTAAATAAAGGTTGGGGGGGGGTTAGATGGAGTGGGTTAGGGAGGGGAAGGTTGGGGGGGGGGGCGGAAGGAAAGTTCCTTCAACGGCAGGGGAGAAAGACTGATACTTCACGCATATCCAACATAGCTCTCTGCTTCAACGGCAGGGGGAATGAAGAAAAGTGGATCTATATACAGACAACAACCAACAAGGACTGAATTACATAGTCTGGGTAAGCGGATAGGCATGGGTGTAGCTTGCTTATTGCGGCGGTTACTACCCTCTGCGGTTACTGCTCTCTGCGTTAATGGTGGGGGTGGAAGGGAAATAGAACCAAAAGGTTACTAAGAGCCAAGACTAACAGAAGTATGAGGAAAAAAAAAATTAAAAGCTTGCTGGGCAGACTGGATGGGCCGTTTGGTCATCTTCTGCCATCATTTCTATGTTCTATGTTCCCTCGGAGGGAACGGGGAAAGCCATCTGGGCTCCCCTAGGGCTCGGCGTGTGCAAGGTGCACTAGTGTGCACTCTCTTGCACGTGCTGACCCCGGATTTTATAACATGCGCGCACATATTGTAAAATCGGGCGTACATTTGTGTGTGCTGGGTAGCGTGCACAAATTTACCCCGCACACGTAGGTTTTAAAATCCGGCCCTTAGGCTTTATCGATGATCTTTGAAATTGACTTAAATTGCACAGTTACATGGTGTTGATTTCTGGATTGCGGGAAAGCTCAATATCTGTAATATTTTTTTTTTAATTGTCTTTTTAATTTTTATGTTTGTTTTATCCTGTACCCTGCCTTGAATAATAGGCTGAGCGTGGATTAAACATCTTTTAAATGAAATTTAGAGTCTAATTTTGCTGCATGTATTTCAGAGAATTGGGTAAAAATCCATAACCTTTTGCGCGTCAACATGTTGGTGTTCCCAGTAACTTAGTGTCACTTTGGAGCTAGACACCAGCACTAATGACAATCCTTTAACCATTTAAGTTTAGGGCAGCAAGGCTTCGTTAATTGCCTGGCCCTATGTGGTTAGCAACTTGACCGTGACGATACAGTATGAATAGCCCGAGGGTACAACTATACAGGCGTACTAATTATTAATAGCAGTGTTGCCATGGAGCAGTATACCAACATCGTTGGAGACCCAATTATGCCTGATGTCCAGAGCATTTGCAATTTGCATTGGTATCATTTGCCATGGAAATGGACAAGATAGTTACACGTGTTGATAACAATACTGTATTGGGACGGAGATGGATATTGAGTATTGGTGAATATGCCTTAACAATATGATTTCACTGTGAAGACAGGCATTTACTATGTGGGTGTTCATAATGATGGTATATCTGATAATGGCATACAGATGGACTGTAACTATTGGTAAAACAGAGTAAAAGAAAATTTGGAATTGGCAAAGAAATGGTTGTGTTAGAACCTCTAAAAATAAGTGCCATATCATCTGATTCTCCCAAAACTTTTAAGGGAGCTCTTTCTGATTTTCCTTCTTAAAACAAGATCAGCTTGCCCTAATGTCTTAAGAAGTATCATTTCTTTGCACTCATTTTTCACACATCTGAAATGAAGAGCTGCTCACTGCTATTTCACATTTCCCAGGGTTATGCAAAAGTCTGATGGATCACATTTCTAATTACAAAATGTCCACAAGCTTTGGTACTTCATTACAGAAATGTGAAATCTCGTTGGTGAGAAAATGACAGTGAAAAGCGTGGTTCGAAGGCACATCTAACTCAAAATCTCCCATTTGTGTCTTTTTCCAAGAACCAGAAAATTATTCTAATACAGGTCTAATTAATTGCCAATTTTTTTTTGTCAGCTCTGATTTTTCAGAACTTTTAGGTGTTGTACAATATAATGTAGTTTCTCCAGTAATAATGCTGACAGACAGGTCATGTGACTTGCAATGAGCTGGAGAAATCTTTTTGAGATTTCTAGGGAAGCCACCAAAGGCTCTGGTCCTCTGTTATCTTCTGATCTGTCAGTGGAGGAGGATATTCTGCTGGAATGCCTACATCCATCTCTGACTTTTTAGCACGCCATGCTTTTAGTTTAGTCAAACTTTTAAAAATGGACCTCAGTAGTTGTCTTAGTTTTTTTGATGCTTTTTACATTTTCTGTTTCGAGTATTGCCTCTGTCTCGTCATAACATACGATTGCAGCTTTTGCTTTGCTGAATTCTATGGGCCGGAGTTTAAAAGCCCTGCGCGCGTAAATCTGGCCGGAGTTACGCGCGCAGGGCACTCGCGCGCCTATTTTTTGCATAGGCACAAATGTGCACCCCCTTGCGCGTGCCGACCCCAGATTTTATAAGATAAGCGCGGCTACGCGCGTATCTTATAAAATCCAGCGTACTTTTGTTCACGCGTGGTGCGCGAACAAAAGTACGCGTGCGCGCTGTTTTTGAAAATGTACCCCTATGTTTCTATGTTTCTGTGAATTGCAATTGGCTCAGTCATGGGTTTTCTTTTTCTTGGTACATCTTTTTCTCTCTGAAAATTTCTTCTTTCGACTTTGTAGCAATTATTTTCCATATGCAAACTATGACCATGCTTAGGAAAATTCTTTCAGCATTTTCTAAGTTAGGTGCAAGAACAATGTTGCGGATATGTTAATCATTGCTATATGCAAGTAGTCATTTAGCTTTCAAAAGCCTGGAATAGAGTTTTGCTGAATTTGATCACATCTAAATCTCGCAAAGGCACAGTTTTATATTGGGCTCCCGTAAATCATCTTTGTGTATATATTGCTCAACAGATAAATAGTAGAAACTAGTAAATGAAAACTTTTGTGAAATGCCATGATATTTAAGTGAGCACATCCATGGTGGCAGGCAATATCTATAAATAACTTTATCTTATGCCAGTAGTCACTGTTGCTGTTAAATAAAATAGAATCATTTAAATATATTTAGCCATCTTATTGGCAACCAGATTTAATGGACTTTTATTTTCAGTTAAATCTTCCTGAATCTTGTTGCTTGGCTGGCACTAAAATTCCTCAGGAAATTTGGTTGATAATAGAAATGATGATTTTGTTGATTCCTGCGAAGGAATCATATTATCCTCCATGGACAAGAGCTATCTCAACTACCAGCAGTTCCTCTAATTCAGTGACTCAAGACTTCCAGTATCAGCTTCTAGGTTGGACTTCATGCACTGGGGACATTGTGTATCTACTATGTTGTTGGAGAGGTCAGTTCTTTTGAACTTGGAAGCTGATAAAATATGTGCTCAAACTTAATTAGTTGGAGATTAAAGATAATTGCAGAAACAACAAATTATTTGATTTCTAAATATTACCTTTTTTTCTGTTTATTTTGTATCTGTGTTGTGGACTTTCACAGATCATTAGCCATATTGCTTTATCCCATAATAAATATTTCTCATGACAGCTTTACTCGTGGAAACAAATTCCATTTTTTTTTTGTGTATCAAAGTGCTTTAATAATGTTATAAGTAAAAGGGCATATTTATGAATACCTCCATTGCTAACTACTGTTTGGGATAAAATAGTTTTGTAGATTGTGAGACATGTCAAACATTTGCTCTTTGCTGTTTAATGAAGTGGAGACCTTGTGCTGTGTTTGAGTAAGATGACCTTTTATTACGCTTCATTGCACCATGTCTTGTTTTCATCAGTTGGCTGCCTAGAAATAAAGGTCAACATTTGGCTGAAAATTTCTTATCTTCCCCCATCTTGAACCAAAAATACTTTTGTGAAGACTTTAATTTTGCTCCTTTGCGAAGTTTAGATTTTTTTTGTTTCCTTTCAGTATCTGCTGTAATGCTTGGTTGGGCTGCGGGAAGGCCCTGTCACTGGCTGCACTCACCCTGCATGCCATCAAGGCCTGATGTGGTAAGGACGCCGCCATTCTCTGCCCCATCTGTTCTGCCGGTGCTGCCCCGCGTTGGGAAAGCCCTGCAGTAGCGCCTCCTGATGACAACATGCAGCTGGGTATTTAAACCCCAGCCATGCTTCCCTCGATGCCTCAGCAACTGGTCCTCCTGCATTGCAGTGCGTGTTACTCACTTCCTTCTCTCGTTGTTACCTTGCCTTCCTGTTGTCTTGCCCTGTCTTGCCTTGCTTGTGTCTTGGTCCCCAGTGCCTTGTCTTGTCTGTCTGTCACTGCCTGACTCTTGATTCTGAACTTTGATATGGATTTGACTATTATTTTGGATTGCTCGCTGCCTGTCCCGACCTTGGCCTAGAATTGGATACTCTTTGTTTTCTTGCTTGCCTGCCCTGACTGAGCCTGGACCTGAATACAGTCAGTTTGCTGCCAGCCCTGACCTCTGCCCAAGATTGACTTAGTCTGACCGCTTCTTACAGGACTCTCGCCTAAGTCCTGCTGGCCCCTGGAACCCAAGAGCTCAACCTGCAGGGAACGGGTTTGGTATAGGTGAAGTTTTAGTGCCAGTCCTAGTAAGAGCGATTCTCCTAGGACAAGCAGGATGGTAGATCTCACAAATGGGTGACATTATCGGATGGAGCCCAACACGAAAAAAGTAAGTTTCTAGAAACTTTGACTGGCACATTGAGCATGCCCATCATGCCACTGTCCACATGAGGTCTCTCTTCAGTCTCTTCTTTTCCGCGGAGCTATTGTCTCGCAGTTGTAGATCTTGTGCACGTTTGCTTCTGAAAAATGTTTTTTTGCTTCTTTCCTGCGCTGGGTCCCTCTCTGTTGCTCCCGGCTTTAGTTTAGCTGGTGGCATGGTAAGTTTTTACCTTCTTTGCAGTCGATTCCCAGTAGCGATGTCCCTCGGCATCCACTGGTCATCGATTGCTTGCTGGCTTGTTTTTTCCATGTGGCGGTGTTGGATTTTTGTCTGTGTCCCCATACTGTGTCCCTTACGGATCCACGTGATGTGTGTCTCCTTTGCCTGGGGGCATCGCATGACATTCAGGGGTGTCGTTTTTGAGACCGAATGACCACCAAGGGCCGGTGCGCCCGTCTGGATAAGATGGAGAAGCTCTTCAGGTCCAGAAAATCTGACCCCTCGACACCGGCATTGGGAGAATTGACACCGAAGGGTCAGAAGGAACCGATGGACACCGATCCCTCAGTGTCCACTCCTCCACTAGGGCCTCTGGTGGAGAGAGGGGCCTGGGATTGGCCTTCATCAGTCTTCTCTCACTCGAAGATGCTGGGATCATCTCCTTCTTCCTCGGCTCTGGAGAAAGACCGGCCCAAGCACTGTGGGAAACCCTGGAAACATTGCCACCGGTCTCCATTCTTGCACGGTGCTAGGCTTGGGCTAGCACCAGCTTCTGCTGTGATGTCCCTAAAGTGACCCCGCAGTGAGTAAGTATCGACCTCCATCGATGCTGGGAGTCCCAGGCGTTCCCCACCGGTTTCGGTGTCAGGTACTGATCTCCTTCGGGGCTCCGAGGGAGATCCGGTATGCCTCCTCCTCCTCAGCCCGTCCTCTTGTCATTGGTCTTTGAGGAGGAGCTGGAGCACAGGGTACAGTTGGTTGTTCAAGCTCTGCAGGGCATCAAGCTGCCGGCACCGCTGGTGTCTCCACTGGTGCCAGAGCCAGCGCCTTCCATGTTGGCATCGCTGCTGTAATGCCTCGATGTTCTGCTCGGGGTCCTCCCCAAGCAGCTGATGCTGGTGCCCAGGGTGCTGTCGATGCACCTTCGGCCACCGTTACCTCCTTCTCCCGAGGCTATTCACATTGCGGGATCTGAGGAGGAGGAAGGATCCTTGAGGCTGGAGGCGCTGCCTGGTCTGGTTCTCGGTCATTCGGGGTCCTCTATGCCCTCAGTGCCCAAGCCGTTGGGCTTGAAAAGGCCCCCAACACGGCCATCACTGGGCAACCTTAATGATGAGGACGCTCCTTACAACCCATAGGGGGAATGATACCTCCGAGTCTTCTTTTGATGACTCTGGTGACCTTCCTTCAGACCTGTCTCCTCCGGAAGAGCAGTGCCGGTCCCCACCTGAGGACTTGACATTTGCTGGTTTCATGAGGTCCATGGCCAAAGCCATTCCGTTTCAGCTTCTGACGGAGGTGGATACCAGGCACAAGATGCTGAAGGTTCTCCATTTTGTGGATTCCCTGAAGGAGGTGGTGGCTATTTTCTGTCCATGAAATCTTCAAGGAGTTGCTCCTTAGAATCTGGGAACACCCCGTCTCTGTGCCTCCAGTAAATAAGAAGGCCGATGCTGTGTACCTGGTCCAGCATACTATGTGTTTTGAGAAGCATCAGCTCCCACACCAATCTGTTGTGGTGGAGTCCACCTTGAAGAAGGCCAAGCGCTCTTGCACCCATGCCTCTGCCCCTTCGGGACGGGAACACAGGATGCTAGCTGCGCTGGGTAGAAAGGTGTCTCAGGGCACCTTGTTGATTGCCCGTATTGCCTCCTACCAGCCTTATATGATGCAGTATTCTCCGTACCTGTGGAAACAGGTCCAGGAACTGGCTGAGTGCCAGCCCCAGCAGCAGCAGGACACTTTTTTAGCGGTCGTCCAGCAGGGTCTTGAATGCGGCAAGCATGAGGTACATTTCTTCTATGATGTTTTTGAGGGGCAGCAAGAGTAATGGCTGCGGGCATTGATGCCCGCTGGATGGCTTGGCTTCGGGCCTTGAATCTCCGCCCAGAGGTGTAGGAGAGGCTCGAGGACTTGCTGTGTACTTGCGAGAACCTCTTTGGGGATAAAGTGAGGGATGCTGTGGCTCAGTTAAAGTCTCTTCATGAGAGACCCTGCAGCATCTCTCTGCCAGTACGTCTGATCCACCGTCATCGGCTAGGAAATCCTTGCGTCAGGGCCCAAGGAGGTCCTTCTATTACCAGAGGAAGTACTACCCTCCTGCTTCTCACACCCGCTCCCAGAGGGTCAGCTCTAGGGCCGCCCTACATAACAGCAGGCCCCCAGGACTTAGCTGGCCTCCCAGGCAAGCCCTGTGACAGGGTTTTGACTGGCTGCGAGGGAGCATAAGCCATTCGCCCATATCCTTGATGCACGACTCTCCGGTTGGAGGCCAGCTACAATTCTTTCTGGACCATTGGCTCAGTGTTACCTCGGACCAATGGGTTTTGTCCATTGTTCGTCCGGGGTACCGGCTGAACTTTCTGGGTGTCCCCTGTGTCCCTCTTGGGGTCGCTTTTCACATCAGGAAATACTTTTGGCGGATCTCGCCGCCCTCATCATGGCCCATTCTGCTGAAGCAGCAGGGGCGGGGGTTCTACTCCTGATATTTCCTGATTCAAAAGAGAGCAGAGGAACTGCGTCCAATTCTAGACTTGAGAGCCTTGAACAAGTTTTAAAAAAGAGAAAAGTTCAAGATATCATCTCTTGGCACCCTGATTCCCCTCCTACAAAGAGGAGATTGGCTTTGCTCCCTCAACCTAAAAGACATCTACACCCACATCGAGATCACCCAAGGTCACAGGAAGTATCTCTGGTTTGTGGTGGGTGAGCGACACTTTCAGTACAGGGTGTTGCCGTTCAGCCTAGGCTACGCCCCATGTGTCTTCACCAAGTGCCAGGCCGTCGTGGGTGCATACCTCCACAGGTTGGGAGTCCAGCTGTTCCTCTGCCTGGACAATTGGCTTATTGAGCCACACCCAGGAGGGAGCGGTCTGGTCCCTGCGCTTGACCTTTTGGGTATTAGAGACCCTGGGTTTTTTATCAACTACCTGAAGTCCAACCTTGACATGTCGCCTCAATTGAACTTCATTGGTTCCCTCTTGGTCATGCCTCGGGCCCGAACGTACCTTCTCCTCGATTGGGCTCTCATGTTTCAGTCCATCGCAGGAGTCGTCCAGGAGAGCCAGCAGGTTTTGGTGCATTACACACTGTGACTCTTGGGGCACATGGCCGCAACAGTCCATTTTACTCTCTCCACTTGCTTGCATATGTGCAAGGCTCAATGGACCCTGCGGTCCCAGTGGAGGCAGGCCACTTAGGGCCTCCATGTCTATATCTGCATAACTCCGCCTCTCTGAGACTCCTAGTCTTTGTGGGAGAGTCTTTCCAATTTGGAGCAGGGGGTGCCCTTTCGGAGTCCCTCTGCCCAGATTGTGCTCACCACAGATGCATCCAACCTGGGGTGGGGTGCCCATGTGGCGGGACTCCACACCCAGGGCCTGTGGTCCGCCCAAGAGGCTCAGCCCCAAATCAACTTCCTGGAGCTCCGCACGATTGAGATCAGCTGGCCAACTGTAGCAGCGATGAAGACACACATCAGACAGCTTTCATGGCAGGCAGGAAAAGGGACTTGAGCACACCTCAGCGCCCTCTTTTATTGTACATTCATACAAAGGCAGATGATGTGTCATTACATGATTGGCTACTTTCCCCATAGCAACAGACGAGTCTCTACACTATTGGCTTGGCTCAGGGGGTGTGCACGGATCATTTCATTGGCTGCTGAATTCTATACCTCCTGTCTTTGTCCTGCCTCTGACTAGGGAAAACCCAGCCCTTCTTTCAGGCTATCAGGGTTAATTATAAGCCAGAGAAATACATGAAGTCAGGTATCCTCTCCTAGGCAGAGAGGCTTAAGCACAAGTGATGCTTTTATTCAGGCAAAGGTCAGGGAGAAGGGAAGTTAGTGTTTAACCCTGATGAAATGGCTTGCTGGCAAAGCTTATAATTCCCACAGCCAACAATGGCGTTCCTGGTTCAGACCGACTACCAGGTGGCAATATGGTGCATCAACAAACAGGGAGGTACAAGGTAGTTCTTCTTGTGTCATGAGGTGGTACGGATTTGGTCATGTGCTCTGTCCCAGGGGATGGTGCTCTGAGCCATATACCTCACTAGGATGGAGAATGTGGTGGCGGACAGGCTGAGTCGAGCCTTCTGACCCCACGAGTGGTCCCTAAAACAGGACGTGACAGATTAGATCTTCCGCCTCTAGGGGATCCTGGATGTGGATCTGTTTGCATCCCCCTGCAACAGGAAGGTAGATTAGTTCTGCTCCCTGTACAAGGTGGACGGCAGACCAGCCTCAGATGCCTTTGCCCGCCATTGAGGCAAGGGCCTTCTGTATGCGTATCCTCTGCTTCCCCTGGTGGCAATGACTCTCCTGCAGCTTCACCAGGATAGGGGACTATGATCCTTATAGCCCATCATTGGCCGAGGCAGATCTGGTTCCTGCTCCTGTGGGATATCGCCCTCTGGGACCTAATCAGCCTGGGGACTTCCCCAGATCTTATCACACAGGTTCCGGGCAGACTGCGCCATCCTAATCTCCGGGCTTTGTCCCTAACGGCCTGGAATTTGAGAGGTTGATTCTGCAGCCCTTGACCTCTCTGCTTTGTTGATGTGTCTTGGGTCCTGGTGGCTTCCAGAAAACCTTCCATTAGGAAGTCTTATGGCCTGAAGTGGAAGAGTATTTCCATCTGATGTGAGCGCCACAGCCTGGATCTGTTCTTGTGCTCCTCGATTACCTACTGCACCTTTCAGATGCTGGCCTAAAGACCAATTCCATTAGGGTACACCTGAGTGCTAATGGTGCCTATCACCAGGGTGTGGATGGTTCACCCATCTCTGTGCAACCCATAGTGGGATGCTTTATGCAGGGCCTGCTTCAGTTGAAGCCTCCCCTGTGCCCTCCCACAGTGTCCTGGGACCTCAATGTGGTGTTGGCTCAGCTCATGAAAGCTCCTTTCGAACCGCTGTGCTCCTGTGACCTCATATATCTGACCTGGAAGGTCATATGTTTGGTTGCGGTCATATCAGCACACAGAGTGAGTGAGCTTCAAGCCTTAGTTACGTATCCATCCTACACGTAGTTCTTCCGTGATAGGGTGGTTCTGCGCACACACCCTAAGTTCCTGTCTAAGGTGGTGACAGAGTTCCATTTTAACCAGTCAATCATCCTCCCTACCTTTTTTACTAAGCCACGTTCACACTAGGGCGAACGGGCTCAGCACAGTCTAGATTGCAAGAGAGCTTTAGCCTTCTACTTGGAGCGGACGGTAGGCCATAGGCAGCCTACGCAACTCTTCATCTCTTTTGACAGGATCAGATTTGGAGTTGTGGTTGCTATGCAGACTCTGTCCAGCTGGCTGGCAGATTGCATCTCTTTCTGCTATACTCAGGCAGGACTGCAGCTTGGGGCCATGTCAAGGCTCATTCTGTCAGAGCCATGGCGACTACAGTGGCCCACTTGAAAGTGGTTCCTGTGGATGACATTTGCAAGGCTGCGATGTGGAGTTCTCTCCTCATATTTGCCTCTCACTACTGCTTGGACAGGGATGGCCAATGCAATAGCAGCTTTGGCCAGTCTGTCCTCAGGAATCTCTTTCAGCTGTAAACCCAACTCTTCCTATCTACAGCCCTTTGTTCGGGTTCAGGCTGTCTCCCACAGTTACCAACAGTGCCAGTGTTGCTGTACCCATTGGCACCTAGTTAGGTACCTGTTGGTTTTGTTTGTTGCTTAGGAGCAGCCTGTAGCTAGGGATTTGCCCATGTGTGAGGACTAACATCCTGCTTGTCCTAGGAGAAAGTAGAGTTGCTTACCCTGTAACAGGTATTCTCCTAGGACAGCAAGATGTTTGTCCTCACGAAACCTGCCCGCCACCCCGCAGAGTTGGATTTCTCTTATGTTTATTTTATTTTTTCATAATTCTATACTATGAGACTGAAGAGGGACCCTGTATGGATGTGTGGTATAGGGCATGCTCAGTGTGCACAGTCAAAGTTCCAGAAATTGACATAAGTTTTCTGTGCCGGGCTCCTCCTTATGATGCCACCCCATGTGTGAGGACTAACATCCTGCTGTCCTAGGAGAACACCTGTTACAGGTAAGCAAGTCTGCTTTCTCTCTTTTGTGTAGAGACTCTCCTATATAAATCACCACCAATCCTTTTGCTGGCTTAATTGTTATGTTTAACTTTGTTTATTGAAATTGAATGCACAATAAATCGATTCAACTTGCAACTCACACAAAATCAACTCAAGCCAAGAACATAGCAAAAAGAATATAGCTGTAAGAAATGTAGGTTTTTCTACCCCTCACAACCATCGGAATCATAACATAATTCCAAGACATCCTTTTTTTGATTTATACTTCATTTAATCCCCACTCTTCTCTCCCTGTGCTAACCCTTTCCCACCTGGAGGGAAGAAAACAAATAGTAGGAAATCACATATATTTCATGAATTCAAAACCCAGCTGCCAACATGTGGTGACATACTTTGCATATAGCTGTCCCAGATGATCAGAAAAGGCTCTTGTATGCTGGAAGGATGAGCAGCTTTCCATATTCTCTCTTTGCATCAAAGAATGAAATTGATTCCGCCACCTCCAAAATGTGGACGCTTCTAGTTCCCTCCAAACCGTTAAAATTGACTTCTTCCCCAGGAGTAGAGCCTTCCTAACCAATAATCGCCCACCCTTATCTTTAAGTTTAAAAGTTGAGACATCGTCAAATAGTTTAGGTCGCAATATGTTCTAATAAGTGACCAAGAAAGCTGGTGATCTTTTGCCAAAACTGTTGTATTAAAGAACAGGACTAAAAAAATCTGGAAAAGAACTGGGAATACTTTGACATTTCACACAAAGGTCCGACTGTCAGGCTCGCTTTATATGCCCGATTAGGATTAATATATGCTCTTCTCAAGAACTTAAAGTTCATTTCTCTCAAATACACATTGTTGGTAGGACCTTTTATTCTCTTGAAACAACATAAGAACATAATAAATTGCCATACTGGGGTCGGACCAAGGGTCCATCAAGCCCAGCATCCTGTTTCCAACAGTGGCAAAGGTTTATCTGTTGCCAAGAGTTTATACTGTGAAAGAAACAAAGATAAATCTCTGTTCCACGAATCAGCCAGAGATTCATAGGAGTTTGTATGATCTAATTCCAGAAAAGCCTTATGAATTTTAGAAAAAGAAAGCTTTTCAACCTCCTCTATTTGAAAAAGTCTCCAGTTTTGAAGTCGTAGCTGGGGAGAGAAAAATTCCATTTAATGAATGAACATAGTGCCTCAGCTGTAAATATGGAAACAGATCTTTAATTAAGTAAGTTATACGCCTCTTTTAATTGCTGTAAAGACATCGCCCACTTTCAGAGCTTAAAATGTTTAATTTGAGAGATCCCTAACTTAGCCCATTGGTAGAAGATTTTAAACTGATCCCCTGCAAGAAAATCCATATTGCCTTGTGTAGATATTAAACAAGATATTTCTGAATAACTACCCAAAAAGTTAGAAATCCCTTTCCAAGAGTGACGCAAGGGGGCAGTTAAAATGCTATTTCTCATAGCCCTAGGACGGCTGCCAATTTTGGCATGTAGAGCATATGATGAGGAAAAAGGGGTCGACACCATGATTTCCATGCATAGGTGGAAGAACCAAAAAAATCCAGTCTTTAAGTGCCTGGGTTAAACATGCTTCATTGTATAATCTAGGATCTGGAAGATTCAGTCCCTTTTTAGCCAACGTAATGGCACCCTAGGTTTAGATCCTTTCCATAAACATTTTAAAAGTAAGTTATTGAGGTTTTTAAATCTCTTTGCAACAAACGAATAGGGAGTGTTACATAACAGGACAGGTGAAATATTATGTAAACATAAATACATGAAAAGTTTATAATTTATAATTAAAACTCTACTATCAATGCCCTATCTATCCAACAGACATAAGATGTAAAATGTAAAACTTTAAATATCTTGGAAACAGTAGCCAATCAGCTGGTTTAATTGTCATAATTGATTTCAGCACATCAACATCCATAACAAACGGCACATTTTTACGCTGAAGCAGACGACTTCTCTAAACATGCATATCTCAATGTAATCAGCGATGAAATTGTGCTTGAAATCTGGCATGTAAACTGATTCCTCAATATTCTTCTTCAAAGTGTGTTTCTGCTGCTCCTGAGAAACATGGGAGTGTAAGAATTTAGCTGTTTTATAAAACCTGAGGGTAGAGGAACTAGGAGTTCCTGGTTATTGGAGGATGGGGGGTTGCTCAGGTCAAGGGAGTAAACAGTTCACACACATGCACACATTGTTTTCCACCCACGTGGCTGCCCACAAAGCAAGTGCAAATGTACCTTGCAGCCTTACAGGCCATTTAAAATTACTCAGATGTGGCCAAAGTTGAGCATTGATGTGGATTTGCTGCTCCAAAGCTCAGAATCGACCAAAAATGGTGCTTGGTTATGGACATCCTAGTTTTCCAGCCGTGCTTTTCATTTTATCAAACAGGCTGATACTGTAAAAAGTGCGGGAGAGCTGGCGCTCCGTGTTGAGTGCTCGCTCTCCTGACGCACGCCCAGTCACCTTTTCTGGGCGCGTGATTCTCTATTTAAATGAGATGTTGTGCTAATAAGGAGGCGCTAGGACAATAGCACATCCCTAGCGCCTCCTTATTAGCGGTAGAGGTGAATCCGACAACCGATGCTCAATTTTACTGGCGTCTGTTTTCGAACCCGCTGACAGCCACAGGTTAGGAAAGTGAACGCTGGTAAAACTGAGTATCCATTTTTCTAACCCGCTGACCGGTGGGCAGATTTTTTTTAAATTAAAAAAATTTGTTTTTATTTTTTTTATTTTTGGTTCCTCCTACTTTAATATCACTAGGATATTAAATCAGAGGGTGTACAGTATGGTGCGCTCGGCTGAGTGCACCATACTGTATCAGCCTGAAAGAGTGATGTTATCTGTATGTGATGTGATAGTTTGCTTCTTTTTTTTTGTGCACTAGTTGTTCTCGCACCAGGGCCTTTAGTTGAGCCACTCCTTACTCCTCCAAAAGAGGATTGACTTTTAGGATACTCGCTGTAAATATTCATGGGAAGGATCTGCAGATTTGCTCTAAAACTAGGTCATTTGCATATTATGGTTGTTTGAACACTGTTCAGTTTTACTGTCAATTTTAAAATTACAGTTTGATTTTATAACTGCATGTTCATTGGGATATAAACAATCAGAAATACATTTGGAGAAAAAAAGGTCAGAAGAAATCCAGTTGTGTTTTGTACATAATTATATTTTTTAAAGTATCCTCAATAAACCTGTTTTGTCTGTGTGATAGGTTTTTTTTTTTTTTTTTTTACTGACTGTAAAGTCTGGACTTTTTTTTTTTTTTTTTAAATGATCTTTGCATTTGTAAACGTGGTTTATGATACGGTTTATCTGATCAACGTTCAAAGATATTATCAAAGAGCCTAGGGGTTCATTGCAGGATATCTACCTCTCTGGCTTCCAGCAATTTGAAATGCTTCTGACTGTGTTGGCTTTATATGATGAAGCTTTTGGCGGGGCTTTTTGTTTGCGTGTTTTATTTTTCATCTGTGTATTTTATTTTTTCTTTCACAAACTCATACGGTGATTTATTTTGATGACTGGCTTCTTTCATTGCGCATAGTTCTTGATAATGCTGTTTCTGATGCACTGTTTAAGTTTTGGTTCTGAATTAGGCATTCATGGGCTGGGTTACAGATTCTGCATGATAAATCCAAGCACAGATGTTCATTTTCACCTAGGTCACAGGCGCGCATAGGTGTGTCAGTCTCATAGTGAAATGGATACTGCTTTATTGTTAACTGATCCTGCCGCGCTCAAGACAGTACCATTTGGCCCTACAAGTGGCATTCAGAAGACCTGCAAGAAGACGCTTCCATTTGGCCTTTTCTTCCCACATCCTGATATCCCATGAAAGACTACTCCCTCCCACTAAGGTCTAAAACCAGCGATCTAATGGTAAGCAGGCCAATTCACCTATTTCTCTTCTACTCATTCACCTTCCAGTCTCATCAACTTACTTCAGACATTTATACATTTCTTCCCTCTCTTGTAAAAATCCATCCTTTTTTGTAATTCCATTGGGGCTTGCTTACCAAGCGGTAGTTTTACCACAAGGAAAACTACCGTTGAATTTACTAAACTTCAGTTTTGAACACCACAGTTTAGTGAATTCTGCATACTTTACCATTTGTTGCTGCAGCAGAGAACTTTGCATGTTCTTGGATGTGGAAAAACGTGACGGCAGCTCTCCCCAGACATCCTAGGTCACAGAACCTCGTGTAAAAAAAACCTAAGAAAACCCAAGAAAAACCCTATGAGTTTAGTGGGACCTGTCACCCTGGTCCCTTCTCTCGCCAAGTTTCCCCATGTTTAAAAAAAAAATATATGTAAAGGGCCATTAGGCCATGCACTTCCTGCCACCTCCAAAGGTCTAATGGGGCGAGAAGCACCTGTGGGGCAGGAGCAAGTGGGGGTCCCTCCTGCCCCCACTAACCACCAGGATTTCAAGAAAGCTTTGGGTGGGGACTTCTTACCTAACAGTACTTTATGTAAATTTTCTTTTTTTACAGGGATGTATGTGTGGGGGAAGGGAAGAGTTTCCTACTAGACCCTTAGTTTGTTTTTTTTCTTTTTTCTTTTCCACTGAGGTAACGGGGGGGGGGGGGGGGGGGGGAGGGGCTGTTTATGGCCATGTGGCTCCCTTTAAATTGACACGCTGTGAGCATCACAATGGGGTAGATTTTAAAAAAGAGCGCGCGGGCATACATGTGCGCGCGCTACCCGGCGCACACACGTGCGCCTAATTTTATAACATGCGCACGCATGTGTTAAAATCCGGGGTTGACGTGCACAAGGGGGTGCAAATTTGTGCAACTTATGTGCGCCAAGCCTGCTCTGAACTGCGCTGCCCTCCCCCGTTCCCTCCCAGGCTGCTCCGAGGGAACTTTCCTACTCCCCCTCCCTTTCCCCCTACCTTTGACATTTTGTTTTTTTTTTTTTATCTCCAAACTTAGTTCAGCCCTGGGGCTGAAATAAGTTGTGCACACTGGCCGACTGCCGGCTCGCGATCCCTGGCACAGCAGCAAATATGGCTGCTGTGCCGGGAGCCTGACCCCGCCCCGGGACTTACATGCGTCCTGGGGCTTTACGTACGTCGCCGGGCCTTTTTAAAATAGGCCCAGCGCGCGTAACCCTTTTAAAATCTGGCCCAATGTGTATTAGCATTCTGATGCTCCCAGGAGAAAGTTAGGTGGTGTAGTTAAATTTCAGCGAATAACACAGCTTGCAAACTTTAGCAAAGCTGCATTATTTAATTTGCTTTGCATGTGACACAGTTCATTCCCATATCTGCTGGATTTGTGGGCAGGGAAATAATGTGCGGAAATTGCACATTCTGTGCATTCTTTCTGCGCCCAAGGTATTTTAACGCATGGTAAATGCTGCTTACTGCATGCTGACTCATCAGCACAGTCTACAAATCCTAAAGAGGGTAAAACTTCACCTTCTAGATCTCAAGAGTGCATTAAAACATTACCTGGAAAGGCCAGACCTCTTCAAGAATTCAGAACAATTATTCATCTTGTATGTCTCTTGAAGTTAAAGGTCTACTGACTTTCTTCTCAAGACGGATTATATTTTGTACCATTGAGTCATTCAAGACACACATGACTAGAGCAGTCTCTACATTGTATGTGGGAAAGACTTATGCCTCTGTGGAAGAGAACTGTAGTATGTTGATCCAGCCATTCTTTCCGAAACGCTACAGCGTGGGTAAGTGGGCCTCAGATGATATGGCACTTGGAGGATGAGTCCCTCTAGGCTACTGTCAGTATTACCATTTGAGGTACTCCTTATGCAATACTCATAAGAACATAAGAACATGCCATACTGGGTCAGACCAAGGATCCATCAAGCCCAGCATCCTGTCTCCAACAGTGGCCAGTCCAGGCCATAAGAACCTGGCAAGTTCCCAAAAACTGTCTATCCCATGTTACTGTTCCTAGTAATAGCAGTGTCTATTTTATAAGTCAACTTAATTAATAGCAGGTAATAGACTTCTCCTCCAAGAACTTATCTAATCCTTTTTTAAACCCAGCTACATTAACTGCATTAACCACTTCCCCTGGCAACAAATTCCAGAGTTTAATTGTGCGTTGAGTGAAAAAGAACTTTCTCCGATTAGTTTTAAATGTTCTACATGCTAACTTCATGGAGTGTCCCCTAGTCCTATTATCCGAAAGAGTAAATAACTGATTCACATTTACCCGTTCTAGACCTCTCATGATTTTAAACACCTCTATCATATCCCCCCTCAGCAGTCTCTTCTCCAGGCTAAAAGGTCCTAACCTCTTTAGTCTTTCCTCATGGGGGAGCTGTTCCATTCTCTTTATCATTTTGGTCGCCCTTCTCTATACCTTCTCCATCGCAACTATATCATTTTTGATATGCGGCGACCAGAATTGTACACGGTATTCAAGGTGTGGTCTCACCATGGAGCGATACAGAGGCATTATGAAATTTTCCGTTTTATTAACCATTCCCTTTCTAATAATTCCCAACATTCTGTTTGCTTTTTTGACTGTGTGGGTGTGCATGCAAGAGAGGGACCCTATTTGAGGGATGTGTGTGTGCGAGAGAGTGTGGGAGCCTGTATGAGGGAATGTGTGTATGCATTAGAGAGAGGAAGCATGTGTGTGAGAGGGGGAGGGACAGAGGGGAGCCTGTGTGAGGGGCAGTACTGAGAATGGGGTCAAACTCTGGGACTGGCGATAGAGTGGAAGGGGTTGAGCTTAGAGGTGGAGGGAAGAGATACTTAGCAGGTGGAGGAGTTGGGGCCTGAGAGGGCAAAGTGGCCAGGGTAGTAGGGAGAGCAAGTGGAAGGGACACTCTTACAGTGAATTTCTAGGGAAATTCTGCTCAAAATATTTAAAATTCTGCATCTTTAAGTAATAACTTTTTTCTGTATTAATTTAAAATGTAATTACTTAAAGACTGTCATGTAAATTGTGTTATTTTGACCAATATAAAGTTTGCAGAATTATAAGTTTTTGTGTGCAGAATTTTTAAATATTTTTGCGCGGAATTCCCCCAGGAGTAATCTTGGATGAAGCTGCTAGTCGCATTTGCTCTTCACCCATAGATCTTGACTGCTGTGGGAATTAAGAAAATAGTCATTAACCATATGGAAAATTCCCATTTGGGTTCTTTCAGCACCTTTGCGGATTTACCTGGCATTGCCAATTGTTGCATCTCCTTGAGGCTTGCTTAGTTCCTCGTTTCTTTCTGTTCTAGCTGCTTTGGCCTGTTCCCTCGCTCACGCTTCACAGATTGCTTTCTCTGACCTAGAGAAACATTTGCTGGATCTGGAACACTGGTAAATTTGACTCTTGCATTCTGTCCTTGTGGTCAGAGGATGTAGGGAACTGGTAATGTTGTCTAATGTGTTGAGAACCCTGGAGCCCCAACCTCACTACTGGATGGATGATCTCTTTGCTCATCCTGCTGCAGTATTGCACAGCCAGAAATCTCACAGCTATAGAATGAATGTTAACATCTGACAGAGAGATTTGTTTGCAATTTGTTAGCATTATTTAGGCATCGTTTGGAAGAGTTCTGATCCCATTGGCCCATCATATAATTAGATAAAACAGCTTAGGAGAACTCTTGAAATTTCCATGACCCTGAATGATATGAAATATCATCAATAAACAGGTTCCTAGGGCAGTCTAATACAGCATAGTTAACGTTTTAATCAGAGCTGGGGTTGAAAGTTTCATTATTCCATTATAATTGTATTTCTGTATTTACATTTTTAATCATTGTTAGCCCTCAGATGCTGTGGATCATAGCTGTTTTAACCTGATTTATTACATAGAAACATAGAAATGACGGCAGAAGAAGACCAAACGGCCCATCCAGTCTGCCCAGCAAGCTACGCACTTTATCCATTTTTTTCCCTTTTTCTCTCTCTCACCTGTTACTATTGGCTTCCAGTACCCTCCAGCCCTAATTCCCCTCCACCCCACCACCAATTTAGAGAGCAGCTCCGTATCTGCATCCAAGTGACATCCAGCTCAATTAGGGGTAGCAACCGCTGTAACAAGCGGGCCACACCCTTACCCCATACTCTTACCCACCCCTGTTTTTATTTTGTTGTTTGTTTTTTTATTTTTTTTTTGGAGATAGCAGCCCTCCATCCTTCCGCTCCGTGAAGGTGGAACACTAACTACTGGCCACTGGCATCCCGCTCCGTGAATGCCTCTGTGGCTACTGCCGCTCCGTGCAGTGTTTTGCTGCCTCCACTTTATTCACACCCTCTAGACTTGATGGATCCACAGTGTTTATCCCACGCCCCTTTGAAGTCGTTCACAGTTTAAGACTTCACCACTTCCTCCGGAAGGGCATTCCAGGCATCCACCACCCTTTCCGTGAAGAAATACTTCCTGACATTGGTTCTTAGTCTTCCTCCCTGGAGCCTCAGCTCGTGACCTCTGGGGCTATTAAAAAAAACATCTGATTTGAAAGAGTATATCAAAGGTTATAAAGGTAACGGGATTAGAAAGACTCTGAAACTTGAGGCCTCTCTAGCATCTGACCCTTGTGATACTAAAGATCAGATTTAAGCTTTGAGCAAAACCGTGCAAAAGTCTGGGAGTCTGTGTGCAGAATTTTGACTAAGCACATTTATCCAGTGATTTAATTTCCCGTGATTTCAGGACTGGAAAATAATCCACAGAAAAAATTGTGGAACAAAAATTAGTGCAAAATGTGCTGTGGGTCCTTTTTCTGAAAGTGCTAAATCTAAGAATGCCATTCATTGCTCAGCCGAGTCACCCACAGGAGCAGGGCTGTGGAGGTAGACACGTGCTGGCTTCAGAAGGGAGCCCTGGTCTGTGGTCCGTTACTGGGGACTATGGCTGAGCTGTAGAGAGAGGAGGGCAGGGCACTGGTGGCTGTCTATGAGGGGCCCCATGTATTTTGGACTTTCAGCAGTTTTTCTGCCAGTCAGAAATGGTTGCGGGCAGATTCTGAATGGGGTGACATATTGGGCATGGCAGAAGCAGTCAGGCCAAAATACAAAAGGAGAAACTGAGGCTGTGAGATCTGGCCTTTGATCACGTTTATTTTACAGCAGATGGCAGATTAATAACAACCAAAGTGCTTGAATTGTTGCTTTATATTTTTATTGTTGCTTGCAGCCTTGACCTTTCAATGTGCTGAACTTCCAACACAATCTTAGGGTAATATAAAGCGAGCGGTTTATGCTGCATTTGGAATCTGAAAGGGGTTATATTCCCTTCAGAGCCACCGTTACACTCTGTACTGTCTGGGCCAACAAAGGTTATTTCTTGTAAGTTGGGTGTTTGTTTATTTCAGAAAATAACAGCTCCCCAGAGCTATAAAGCACGAGCTGCTCTTTTGTGAGGGGCTTGCATTGGTACCGTGCCATTCCAGTGACCTACCCAGTGCAGAAGGGTGCTTTAAAAAAAAAAATATAGCAGTGTGTCAGATTTCACACATGTAAACCTGGCTCCGAAGTTTGGCTTAATGTAACTTTTTGGCAGAGTTTGCTTTTCATCGCTTTTCTTATTTTGTAATTTTTAGGAAAACTATTGTTTAGGGGGTGGGTTTCTAGCTTCACTTTGCTACCAGGTTGGCCCTGTTTGGGGCAGAATGCATTGCAAAATGAAATGATCAGGACTTGTTTGTGCTTCCCTTTTACTCAGTAAGTATATTGTATGCAAGGGTAAGTTTGAAATCCATTTGTTGGAAGCCAAGCAGAGATCATGAAGCTCTTAAAGATGGAGCTGGTGAGCCTGCATTATTATTCTATACTAGCGCTAAAGAGTAGTTAAATCACAATCCGCTTGTGATTTAACTACTCTGAATAATTTTGTATCATCTGCAAATTTGATAACCTCACTCGTCGTATTCCTTTCCAGATCATATATATATAGGATAGGAGGCGATGTCCAATTACAAGCTCCGGTCCAATTACACATCCCTGAGGCACTCCACTCTTTACCCTTTTCCACTGAGAAAATTGACCATTTAATCCTACTCTCTAGTTTGTAATCCACGAAAGGACATCGCCTCCTATCCCATGACTTTTTAGTTTTCTTAGAAGTCTCTCATGAGGGACTTTGTCAAACGCTTTCTGAAAATCCAAATACACTACATCTACCAGTTCACCTTTATCCACATGTTTATTAACCTCTTAAAAATGAAGCAGATTTGTTAGGGTAAATCCATGTTGACTGTGTTCCATTAAACCATGTCTTTCTATATGCTCTACGATTCTGATCTTGAGAATAGTTTCCACTATTTTTCCTGGCACTGAAGTCAGGCTCACTGGTCTATAGTTACCCAAATTGCTCCTGGAGCCCTTTTTAAATATTGGGGTTACATTGGCCATCCTCCAGTCTTCAGGTACAATGGATGATTTTAATGATAGGTTACAAATTTTAACTAATAGATCAGAAATTTCATTTTTGAGTTCCTTCAGTACTCTAGGATGCATACCATCCGGTCCAGGTGATTTACCACTCTTTAGTTTGTCAATCTGGCCTACTACATAAGAACATGCCATACTGGGTCAGACCAAGGGTCCATCAAGCCCAGCATCCTGTTTCCAACAGTGGCCAATCCAGGCCATAAGAACCTGGCAAGTACCCAAAAACTAAGTCTATTCCATGTTACCGTTGCTAGTAATAGCGGTGGTTATTATCTAAGTCAACTTAATTAATAGCAGGTAATGGACTTCTCCACCAAGAACTTATCCAATCCTTTTTTAAACACAGCTATACTAACTGTACTAACCACATCCTCTGGCAACAAATTCCAGAGTTTAATTGTGCATTGAGTAAAAAAGAACTTTCTCCGATTAGTTTTAAATGTGCTGTGTGCTAACTTCATGGAGTGCCCCCTAGTCTTTCTATTATCCGAAAGAGTAAAAAACCGATTCGCATCTACCCGTTCTAGACCTCTCATGATTTTAAACACCTCTATCATATCCCCCCTCAGCCGTCTCTTCTCCAAGCTGAAAAGTCCTAACCTCTTTAGTCTTTCCTCATAGGGGAGTTGTTCCATTCCCCTTATCATTTTGGTAGCCCTTCTCTGTACCTTCTCCATCGCAATTATATCTTTTTTGAGATGCGGCGACCAGAATTGTACACAGTATTCAAGGTGCGGTCTCACCATGGAGCGATACAGAGGCATTATGACATTTTCTGTTTTATTCACCATTCCCTTTCTAATAATTCCCAACATTCTGTTTGCTTTTTTGACTGCCGCAGCACACTTAACCGACGATTTCAATGTGTTATCCACTATGACACCTAGATCTCTTTCTTGGGTAGTAGCACCTAATTTGGAACCTAACATTGTGTAACTATATCATGGGTTATTTTTCCCTATATGCATCACCTTGCACTTAGCCACATTAAATTTTATCTGCCATTTTGATGCCCAATTTTCCAACCTCAGAAGGTCTTCCTGCAATTTATCACAATCTGCTTGTGATTTAACTACTCTGAACAGTTTTGTATCATCTGCAAATTTGATTACCTCACTCGTCGTATTTCTTTCCATATCATTTATAATTATATTGAAAAGTAAGGGTCGCAATACAGATCCCTGAGGCACTCCACTGCCCACTCTCTTCCACTGAGAAAATTGTCCATTTAATCCTACTCCCTGTTTCCTGTCTTTTAGCCAGTTTGTAATCCACAAAAGGACATCGCCACCTATCCCATGACTTTTTATTTTTCCTAGAAGCCTCTCATGAGGAACTTTGTCAAATGCCTTCTGAAAATCCAAGTACACTACATGTACCGGTTCACCTTTATCCACATGTTTATTAACGCCTTCAAAAAAGTGAAGCAGATTTGTAGGCAAGACTTGCCTTGGGTAAAGCCATGCTAACTTTGTTCCATTAAACCATGTCTTTCTATATGTTCTGTGGTTTTGATGTTTAGAACACTTTCCACTATTTTTCCTTGCACTGAAATCAGGCTAACCGGTCTGTAGTTTCCCGGATTGCCCCTGGAGCCCTTTTTAAATATGGGGGTTACATTAGCTATCCTCCAATCTTCAGGTACAATGGATGATTTTAATGATAGGTTACAAATTTTTACTAATAGGTCTGAAATTTCATTTTTTAGTTCCTTCAGAACTCTGGGGTGTATACCATCCGGTTCAGGTGATTTACTACTCTTAAGTTTGTCAGTCAGGTCTACCACATCTTCTAGGTTCACCGTGATTTGGTTCAGTCCATCTGAATCATTACCCATGAATACCTTCTCCAGTACGGGTACCTCCCCAACATCCTCTTGAGTAAACACCGAAGCAAAGAAATCATTTAATCTTTCCACGATGGCCTTATCTTCTCTAAGTGCCCCTTTAACCCCTCGATCATCTAATGGTCCAACTGACTCCCTCACAGGCTTTCTGCTTCGGATATATTTTTAAAAGTTTTTACTGTGAGTTTTTGCCTCTACGGCCAACTTCTTTTCAAATTCTCTCTTAGCCAACGTTTATGCATTATCCTATTTTCTTCTGTTGGATTCTTCTTCCAATTTTTGAATGAAGATCTTTTGGCTAAAATAGCTTCTTTCACCTCCTCTTTTAACCATGCCGGTAAATGTTTTGCCTTCTTTCCACCTTTTTTAATGTGTGGAATACATCTGGATTGTGCTTCTTGGATGGTATTTTTTAACAGTGACCACGCCTCTTGCATACTTTTTACTTTTGTAGCTGTTCCTTTCAGTTTTTTTCTAACTATTTTTCTCATTTTATCAAAGTTTCCCTTTTGTAAATTTAGCATGAGAGCCGTGGATTTGCTTACTGTCCCCCTTCCAGTCATTAAATCAAATTTGATCATATTATGATCACTATTTATTTATTTATTTATTTATTTATTTAAGGCTTTTATATACCGACTTTCTTGATACAGATCAAATCAACTCGGTTTACATCGAACGAAGCAGAAACAATAACCAACCATATAACGAGACAGTTTGAAGGAGCATAAAAGTTACATTCTAACAAGGTTGCCTTAACTGCCAAGCGGCCCCACTACCGTTACCTCTCTCACCAAATCCTGTTCTCCACTGAGAATTAGATCTAAAATTGCTCCCTCTCTCGTCTGTTCCTGAACCAATTGCTCCATAAAGCTATCATTTATTCCATCCAGGAACGTTATCTCTCTAGTGTGTCCCGATGATACATTTACCCGGTCAGTATTGGGGTAATTGAAGTCTCCCATTATTACCGCACTACCAATTTGGTTAGCTTCCCTAATTTCTCTTAGCATTTCACTGTCAGTCTCACCATCTTGACCAGGTGGACGGTAGTATACTCCTATCACTATAGTCTTCCCCGACACACAAGGGATTTCTACCCATAAAGATTCAATTGTGCATTTAGTCTCGTGCAGGATGTTTATCCTGTTGGACTCTATGCCATCCCGGACATAAAGCACCACACCGCCTCCTGGGTGCACCTCTCTGTGATTGCGATACAATCTGTACCCCGGTATAGCAGTGTCTCATTGGTTGTCCTCCTTCCACCATGTCTCTGAGATGCCAATTAAGTCTGTCATCATTCACTGCTATACATTCTAATTCTCCCATCTTAGTTCTTAGACTTCTGGCATTAGCATACAAACATTTCAAGGTTTGATTTTTGTTTGTATTTTTATTCTGCTTTTTAATTGATAGGGATAAGTTAGAATTTTTTAGCTCAGGTGAGTTTTTAGTTACAGGCACTTGGACTACTTTTCTTATTATTGGAACCTCACTGTCGGGATGCCGTAATTCTAATGCATCATTAGTATCCTTTGAAGTTACCTTTCTCCAAACCATGCACTGCTGAGTGACTGTTGGCTTTCCCCTTTGTTCTAGTTTAAAAGTTGCTGTATCTCCTTTTTAAAGGTTAGCGCCAGCAGTCTGGTTCCACCCTGGTTAAGGTGGAGCCTATCCCTTCGGAAGAGACTCCCCCTTCCCCAAAAGGTTCCCTAGTTCCTAACAAAACTGAATCTCTCTTCCTTGCACCATCGTCTCATCCACGCCTTGAGACTCTGGAGCTCTGCCTGCTTCTGGTGACCTGTGCGTGGAACAGGGAGCATTTCAGAGAATGCTACCCTGGAGGTTCTGGATTTAAGCTTTCTACCTAAGAGCCTAAATTTGGCTTCCAGAACCTCCCTCCCACATTTTCCTATGTCGTTGGTGCCTACATGTACCACGACAGCCGGCTCCTCCCCAGCACTGTCTAAAATCCTATCTAGGTGATGCGTGAGGTCCGCCACCTTCGCACCAGGTAGGCATGTTACCAGGCGATCCTCACGCCCACCAGCCACCCAGCTGTCTACATTCCTAATAATCGATTCACTAACTATTATGGCCGACCTATCCCTTCCCTCCTGGGCAGTAGGTCTTGGGGAGATATCCTCGGTATGAAAGGAAAATGCATCACCTGGAGAGCAGGTCCTTGCTACAGGATCCTTTCCTGCTACACCAGGTTGATGCTCTCCAATCATGAGACCTTCTTCCTCCAAGGCAGCACCAGGGCTGCCAGTCTGAAGTTGGGACTTGGCTACTATGTCCCTGAAGGTCTCATCTATATACCTCTCTGTCTGTCTCAGCTCCTCCAGATCTGCCACTCTAGCCTCCATTCAGTCTAACTTCAGTTAGTCAGCCAGAGTGACTCACTGCTCTCTTGATTAACAAATGTTGGTACCTATTCAAACCAAATCACACTACATCAACACCTTTCCAAGGTGAGTAACTGAATTGAACTTTTCAACCACTTTACTTAGGTATATACTGCTCCTAGTTCCCGGTTCACAGTGATTTGGTTTAGTTCGTCTGACTCATCACCCTTGAAAACCATCTCCAGAACTGTTATCTCCCCAACATCCTCATTAGTAAACACAGAAGCAAATAATTAATTTAGTCTTTCTGCAATGGCCTTATCTACCCTAAGAGCCCCTTTAACCCCTCAGTCATCTAATGGTCCATCCGGCCCCCTCACAGGTTTCTTGCATCGGATATATTTAAAAAAATTTTATTATGAGTTTTTGCCTCTATGGCCAACTTCATTTCAAATTCTCTCTTCGCCTGTCTTATCAGTGTTTTACACTTAACTTGACAATGCTTATGTTTTATCCTATTTTCTTCAGATGGATCCTTCCAATTTTTGAAGAATGTTTTTTTGTCTAAGATAGCCTCTTTCACCTCACCTTTTAACCATGACTGTAATCGTTTTGCCTTCCTTCCACTTTTATTAATGTGTGGAATACATCTGGATTGTGCTTCTAGGATGGTATTTTTTAACAATGACTCTTGCACATTTTTTACTTTTGTAGCTGCTCCTTTCAGTTTTTTTCTAACTATTTTTCTCATTTTATCGGTTTCCCTTTTGTAAATTTAGCATGAGAGCCGTGGATTTGCTTACTGTCCCCCTTCCAGTCATTAAATCAAATTTGATCATATTATGATCACTATTGCCAAGCGGCCCCACCACCGTTACATCTCTCACCAAATCCTGCGTTCCATTAAGAATTAAATCTAAAATAGCTCCCTCTCTTGTTGGTTCCTGAACCAATTGCTCCATGAAGCAGTCATTTATTACATCCAAGAACTTTGTCTCTAGCAAGTCCTGATGTTACATTTACCCAGTCAATATTGGGGTAATTGAAATATCCCATTATTATTGCACTGCGAAATTGGTTAGCTTCCCTGATTTCTCTTAGCATTTCATCATCTGTCTGACCATTTTGTCCAGGTGGACAGTAGTATACTCCTCTCACTATACTCTTACCAAATACACATGGGATTTCTACCCATATAGATTCTACTGAGCATTTAGTCTCTTGTATGATCTTTATCCTGTTGGACTCTATACCCTCCCGGACATAAAGTGCCACACCCCCACCAAGTTGATCCTCCCTATCATAGCGATATAATTTGTACCCTGATATAGCACTGTTCCATTGGTTATCCTCCTTCCACCAGGTCTCTGTGATGCCAGTTATGTCTATCTCATCATTTACTGCTATACACTCTAACTCTCCCATCTTACTTCTTAGGCTTCTGGCATTGGCATACAGACATTTCAAAGTGTGTTTTTTGTTTGTATTAATAACCTGCTTTTCAGTTGTTATGGATAATTTGGAAATCATTAGCTTTGGTGATTTTTTACATATAGGCACATGGGCTACATTTGCTTTTATTGGAACCAGTTGGTGTAGGTATCACTTAAAGTGACTCTTTGAGGAGAATTAGGCAGAAAAGATTTGAATCATTGTAGAGCAGAACCAGAAATACCTGTATGTTCAAGATTTGAGAGGAGGATTTCATGATTCAAGATATCAAACGTGGCTGAAATGTCTAAAAGTATCAAAATATGGTCCGTATTACTATCGAAGCCTCTGATTATTGTGTCAAAGGATGATATAAGAAGGGATTCGGTGCAATATCCCTTTCTAAAGCCATGTTGATTAGGATGTAAAATATTATTATCATTTATGTAATCTGAGTGTTGTTTGAGTAGAAAGATTCAATAATTTTAGCTATTGAAGGGAGTGTGGCAATAGGACGATAGTTTGAAATGTCTAAAGGGTCCTGATTTCTCTTTTTAGGAATTGGTAAGATTGATGATTGTTTCAGAGTAGATTGAAAAGAGCCTTGAACAAGGGAGGCATTTACTATATCAGATATTGACAGAACAATGTATTCTTTAATGCTTTTTAGTAAATGTCCGGGGCAGGGATTAAAAGGACTGTTAGAAGCTTTGGATTTTGTTAGTATGTGGTGTTGGAATATGCACCTCCACCTTAATACAAATATTGTGAGGCTCATTTTTTACCTTGGCGTGCTACTGATTTTATTTAAGCCGCCATGTGCTGAATCTGTGCAGAAGTGTCCGGTAATTTTTTCCATTCAGTCCTGTATATAATCCAAGTTCATTTCCCAATCTGCTCTGTTTTGTTTGTGATAGGTGACAAAGCAACAGTGTGGTGAGGATGTCCGTGTATTGCATGGTTAACTACAGGTAGATTCTCTAGTCTGGGTGTCATAGGTTAGGATCTGTGCCTGTTTTTTCCTGGTTCCATAAATGTGCATATAAAAGAAAATTGCAAGAGGAAGGCAGGTGAAAGGAAACAAGTCAAACATGTCTTCAGACTGCAGAGTGTGATTTGCTAAAATCACTGTGCAGAAAACATTGCAAACTGGAGATATCCTTCTGTTACATATGATCTGGAGGTTTGCCATAAACGTAAGGAAAACAGTGTCCTTGATTAGTGAAGCATTGAGCTGACTGTCTGCTTGGCTCTTCAGCTGATGTGACGATGTCACAGTGGGGGCTGACACTGGCCTTGGTTGCCCTTTATCAGACCTGGTTGCTAAGGGACAATAAATCTTCCCATTTCCAGCCCTGGAAGGATGAAAGTCAGAGGTGAGGGGGATGTGAGATGGAGGGGTTAGAAAGAGATGACAGATATCAGACAGGAGATGGAAGGTGAAAGACACATTGTATAGGGTACACCTAGTACAGTGTTAAAATGTTTTTTTTTCCTCTCTGCAAAATGGGCATGAGGCAGGACGTCCTTCCCCCAAACGCCTGCGTTCCAGACCAAGGTTGCCAAATCCTGGGCCTTAAGGATGGGTCTGATTTTCAGGTCAGTGGCGATGAATGTTCATCTATTGGTAATTTATACATTTTGGATCTCCTGAAAACCCTCTGAGACTTGAGTTTGTCACCCCTGCTCTGGGCGATGGCTGTGATGAAGAGGCAGGGTGGAATTGTCTGCTTCGGGAGCAGGGATGAATTGGTACATGAGAGAAACATGTAATTGGAAAGTTCTGTTTAAGGAATGCCTTTGTTTCCTGACTCTTTTAGTTTTATTATACTGCGCTGTCAGTTCTTTTTTATTATTTTATATTAAGGCGATGCTAAGGTACAGGCGATGCCAAATCTTGGAAGTAACATTTCAGAACCTGTAGCTGTCTGATTCTTTCATGAAAAGGGTTTCATGTTTGTAGCCCAAAGTTTACTCTCAGTTTTCAGGCCTTTTCTATCTATCCTTAAAGCAGCAGTAATATTCAGCAGTTAAAGTCATTGGTTTCCCTCAGTTGAGTTCAGATTTTTATTCCATTCTTGAAAAGATATTTGTGTGTAACGTTTTGGAAACTTCCTGCTCCCTAGCCACTCCCAGCATTTTATCTGTAAGTAAATTAGGGTGCCACTGTGTGATCTTCATCAGCACCTTGTGCATGTGTAAAGCAGGAATAACTAAAGAGTGGGCTCCAAGAAGATTTTTTTTAAAACAGGAAGGGTGGCCATAATAAAAGGTCCGCCCTGTTATTCCAAAAAAATGTGTGAAACATAAGAAAAAATGTTGTGGTAAAAGAGAGGGACAGTCTTAGAGTTAGACCAAAGGAAATGAAAAAAACAGCCTAGATATGGAATTTTACAGAGTGCATAGGACTCCTGGTTACAGGTATTTAAATTCTGCTGGGGGGCAGTGCCTGACTTTTAAGCATAAAATTAAGTAGAAAAATAGATTTTTTCATGATGCTAGAATGTGTCAATTGAGGAAAAACAATGGGGCTCGTGATTTCTGCCTTTTTGTGCCCAAGGAATCAGGAAGAGTGATGCAGTGGTGTTCCTTGACTGACTCAAGAAAGGTGGTTAATTTTTTTTTTTTAATCTGTTTTCCACTTAACTTTGTACAGGACAGGAGTGGCTCTCAGGTGGACCTCCTCACCTTATTAAAGATTGCAGAGCCCTCTGAAGTAAGAACTTAGAATGACCCAGGTAGCAGTGTTGATCCCTGTAGTTTGCCTCCTGTTTGGAGGGGGGGGGAGGTCAGGTGGCTGCTGCTACTTTGATGGCCCCTGCCAGGTACAAAGAGCGGTGCTGAGGGATTAATTTGGAGAAGATGTCTTTCTGGGCTGGTAAGCATTCTTGATGCTGCTTGGGCATCAGCTGGGGCAGAAAAGGAAGATTTTATTTTTTGCTTGTACGTATTCATTTTTCAGGACATGCATTTTCCATTTCAAACAGTGTAGAGCAATGAGCTGACATTGCATCATAGCTACAGAGATCTGGCCCTTGAGGGTTGCAAATGGGTCTGATTTTCAGGGTAAGCAGTCTGTGTAAATTAACCTGGTTTTCAGCCCAAATGTATGCACATAGGTCTGCTGTAGAGATCCTGAACACTAGTCCTGTTTGTGGCCCTCGCGACCCGGATTTGTGCACCTCTGCATTGCATCATATCTTTGTTGTCCACCTGTTGTTCCTGCTATTGATCTTTTGTTAAAAGTATCTTGTTAAAGATATTTAAATGCTTACTGTCCCATGAAGTTCTAGATTTGCCTGTCCTAGGATCTCATCTCCATGAGAAAGGAAGACATCTTATGGGGAAATTGTCTGGTAGCCCTGTCGCCATTAAGAAAGTGCTCCCAAATCATGAGAAATACTGAAGAATTGTGTGCATAGTATAAACTTTTGACAAACCTGCGAATAGTAGCTTTAGCTTAAAGAAAAACTGAGGTTTCTTGGATATTTAGCTCTGTTTTCTACATCCAACTCTCGGTACAAAATTTACCATGGAGAAAGAAGAGATCTTACTGGAAATGTGCAATATTTTTCTGTAAAATGGACATTAGTTTGTAAATTGTATTTACAGAGCAGGCAGGATATTGAAATGCCACGGATTGTAAGCCTAGGAGATGCTGTGGCTGTATCTCTGTGATGAATTTTGCCTGCGTATGCGTTAATTAGTACCAGATGACGTGATTCTTAAAGAGGACATAGAAAGTGATGAAAGAAGCAATCTCCAGGCCCATCTCTTCATTTTATCTGTCTACTGCAGTTATGCAGCTCTCTCTGGATCTCCAGCTTTACCCTTGCTCTCCCATCACTGAGGATCTTGTGTGCTTGTCCCTTTGCTGACTTGAAATCTGAACTCAGAGATGTCCCTGAGGTCTGTCTATTTCCTAAGCAAGCACCAGCAGATGAGCACAGGCTGAACATGTTAAAACAGTGCTTGTCAAACCTTTCCCTCCCCCCACCCCCCCCTCGGGAGCCAATGGAAGAAAAGCGATTAAGCCACACGACCTATATAATATCTTCTGCCTTGAATTTTCATAAAAGAATTATGAATGGTAATAATTGCTATCTATAAAAATGTAATATAAAGTAGTAACTAAATTAGACATTGATATTACTTGCAATCTCTCTCTCTCCTCCTCCCTCCACTCTCCATTGCTCACCCTGTCACCCCTTTCACCAACCTCCACTACTCACTCTCATTCCCCAGTCCCCTTTGCTTACTCTGTCATCCTCCTCCCACTCCCATTTCTTGCTCTCACACCCCTCCTCCCTTTATAGTTGCTCACTTTCACTAGCGCTCCTGCAGACTTTTGATTCCATGCAACTCTGTTTCTTTGAGTCACGTGGTGCCTGTATGCCTAAATCTCTTAGGGGCGGATTTTAAGAGCCCTGCTCGCATAAATCCGCCCGGATTTACGCGAGCAGGGCCTTGCGCGCCGGTGCGCCTATGTTCCATAGGCGCACCGGCGCGCGCAGAGCCCCGGGACTCGCGTAAGTCCCGGGGTTTTTCGAGGGGGGCGTGTCGGGGGTGGGGCCGATCGGCGCAGCGTTTTGGGGGCGGGCCCAGGGGCGTGGTTTCGGTCTGGGGGCGTGGCCGCGCCCTCCGGAACCGCCCCCAGGTCGCGTCTCGGCGCGCTAGCGGCCCGCTGGCGCGCGGGGATTTACATCTCCCTCTGGGAGGCGTAAATCCCCCGACAAAGGTAGGGGGGGGTTTAGATAGGGCCGGGGGGGTGGGTTAGATAGAGGAAGGGAGGGGAAGGTGAAGGGAGGGCGAAAGCGAGTTCCCTCCGAGGCCGCTCCGATTTCGGAGCGGCCTTGGAGGGAACGGCAGCAGGCTGCGCGGCTCGGCGCGCGCCGGCTACACGAAATCGGCAGCCTTGCGCGCGCCGATCCAGGATTTTAGCAGTTACGCGCGGCTACGCGCGTATCTGCTAAAATCCAGCATACTTTTGTTTGCGCCTGATGCGCCAACAAAAGTACGCGAAGGCGCTCTTTTTTAAAATCTACCCCTTAGTGATCTTCACTTAGTGATCTTCATGTAACGCCTTATCAGCGACTGTTTTGTTTTATGGAAACCGACCTGATTCGATATGTCTATCGAGAATGTCGGTATATAAAAATTCTAAATAAATAAAAAAATAAGAACAGGGTGGGAGTCTGTGTACTCTGTGGCTCAGTCTTGTAAGTTCAGCAAACTGCAGCAAGAGGGAGCAGGGAGTACACCCAAACATACAGGTCAATACAGTAAATGTTGTGGGAGAGCGGGCGAGTGCCCGCTCTCCCGGTGCGCGCACAGGCCACTCTCCTGTGCGCGCGATTCAGGGGGGACAAACATGCAAATTAGGGCCCGCGGTAAAAAGAGGCGCTAGGGACACTAGTGCGTCCCTAGCGCCTCTTTTTTGATGGAAGCGGCGGCTGCCAGCGAGTTTGACAGCCGATGCTCAATTTTGCCGGTGTCGGTTCTCAAACCCGCTGATAACCACGGGTTCGGAAACTGGACACCGGCAAAATTGAGCGTCCGGTTTTCAACCTGTGAGCTGCCGGCCGATTTAAAACATTTTTTTAAAAATTATTTTAAACTTTTAGGACCTCTGACTTAATATTGCCATGATATTAAGTCGGAGGGTGTACAGAAAAGCAGTTTTTATTGCTTTTCTGTACACTTCCCCGGTGCCGGCAGAAATTAATGCCTACCTTTTGGGTAGGCGCTAATTTCTGAAAGTAAAATGTGCGACTTGGCTGCACATTTTACTTACTGAATCGCTTGGGAATGACTAATAGGGCCATCAACATGCATTTGCATGTTGCGGGCGCTATTAGTTTTGGGGGGGGTTGGACGCGCATTTTCGACGTGCTATTACCCCTTACTGAATAAGGGGTAGAGCTAGCGCGTCGAAAACGCGCGTCCAAACACAGGACTGTATTGGCCTGATACATAGAAAGACAAAGTCAGGGGGGTAGTCCACTGATAGATCACAGCGTGAGAACGTTTTTATTAAAAAATAGGCAAGGTGTTAAACTGAGAAAACATCTGATGGATTATAGTTGCCAGTTCATACAAATAGGATCAAGATCCCAAATTCTGAAATGTGCTGTGTTTCGCAGCAGTGTTGTTTCAAAAGGTGTAACTATTTTTCAATAAGAAAACAAGTAGAAAAAACCCTCTTGGCTCTGTCTTTCAAGCTTGTAAGAGCAACGTGGAATCAAATTACGGCACACACTGTGCTTCCTCCAAAGCCTGCAAAATAGCCAGAATAACAGGCCAATACAATAAAATGCACGATAAAACAGGCACTCTTACTGAGCCACCTCTCCTGGGCGCCCGGTGCTATATTTAAATGAGCTGGTGCATTAAAATGGATGCACTAGGGAGAAATTGTACATCCCTAGAGCACAAATGCATTGGGCGCCCAGGAGACATGGCTGTGCGCTTACATATTGCTACTGGCGCTTAAGAAAAAATTAATATAATGGATTGATTTCAGAAAAAGAATTTTCTGGACACGCAATATATAAGCACAATAGCAAATGACAAAATTGGCCTGGAGCGTGTATATTGTGTGTCCAGAAATTTTTTTTTGTAATTGATCCATTTCATTAATTCTTTATTGTTAATCACCAAAAGCTGTAAATCTACTATTCTCAGTGGTTGATCCTCTGTGGAGGAACGACAGAGAACTGTATTTTGGATTTTTTCGTAAGTGGAATGACTTAACGCCAGCTCTGGGGCTGGCGTTAAATTTCCCGTGTTAAAAAATGTGCGTTGGGTGCCTGGGGATTTACTGCATCAAGGGGTAATAGCGAATACTCTCATGTACATGGAATTTACATGTGATGAACGCTACGAGCTACGCACTTGTTTGGGTGCGTGTTTTGGATGTGCTAATCCCCTTATTGCATCATGCGCGTCCAACCGCTCGTTAACCTGTGTACTAGGCTTGGCGTACTTTATTCCATTGGCCCCTAAATTTGGGGCAAAGAATAGGGCTGCGATCCAGTAATGGATTTATGGAAACATCAACATCCAGGGCAGTGACTGCTGAGTGGAGCAGCGTGACACCAAGCTCTTTGAGCTAATATATATAAATAGAGAGAGAGATTTTGGTTTTTTATTTAGACATTTTCCATAACTTTGTATGTAAGACTTCCAGTTCTCTGTGACAGCTCAAGGGTAGATTCTGCAGCAGGGCCTAGACTTGGTGGATATTTGTATTGAAAAATCAACTTTTAAATATTGTTTTAAAAATTAGAATAAAACATTTACCAAAATGTTTATCTGAATAATTTTATTTGATTTTTCATTTTTCTGTCTATTTGCTTTTTCTCCCCTTTCTTTCTCTAGCCATCACTCTCTTTTCTTGCTTCACCCTCTCACTGCAACCTTTCTCCCTTCACCAAGCTGCCTCTTTTCCTGTTGCCTGCTTCTGCACCCGTAGTCTATTCTCTTATCTCTATTCTCTGTCCACTGTACTTCAAGGCTATCCTTCCCCTCTTCCTGTCTCTCCTTTCCTTCCTCTTTTCCTCTCCCTTCCCTCCAGCGTCTTGTCCTTTCTTCTCTGGTTCCCTTATTCCTCTTTCCCATCCAGTTTCAGTTCATTATCCCCCCTGACTCCCACATACACAAATGGGACGGATACTAACACCTCTTGCCCTGCCTCCTCCACCAAACCCACTGCTGCCAAATCCCCACTGCAGGAGTTACTGCTGCTATAACTGCTGCTATTAATGTCTGGCTACCACGTGACCAATGCTTCCTGTTAGCCCCGCTGTGCTGTGGTACCGTTGCCTCTTGTGCTCAGAGGTTGTGTTGGCACCATATGGCTCACAGAAAACAGAGTCCACGCAGTGGACAATGACGATTAAAATTGCTGCTGCGGAGTGGAGTCATCAGCAGCCTGAGATGGGGGAAAGGCCGATGGCATGGGCAGGGCTGAAGAAAGAGGGGTTTGTGGTCAGCTGGAGGACAGAGAGATAACAGTGGTAGCGGTGGGTTTGGGAGGTGGTGTGGCCAGCACGATTAGGGATAGGCGTGGCAGCAGTGGAGGTGCAGACTAGCATGCAGGGAAGCCGTGGAGTGGTGACAGCCAGCTGTGATTCCGCAGCTGGGGCTAAGTTCTGTGGCAGTTGCTACAGCCATGGAATTGCAGCAAACAAGTTGGTCTGTGTGTGTTTATCTAGTTGGTACTTTTTCATTACTTGTTGTCCATGCCTGTCCCAGTTTTTCTTATTGTGGGGGTCTTTGGCTTCATGTCTATAAAACTGTATTGAGAATTTTATTGTATGTATTTAAAAGGTTTTATAATCAATGCATTTTTGCATATTTTTTAGCTGTTTAAATCTTTTTTTTCGTTTTTGTGGCTGAATGGTCCTTGCTTTGGATTTTTTTTTTTTTTTTTGCTTATCTAATCAAGAAAGAAAATTATACAAAACTGGCAAGTCCATTATTCTGGTACAATTTTGAAAAAAGCTATCTTTTGCCCCAGACTTCAGTTTCCTGTAAGAACATGTGCAAGGAGCCCAGTTTTTACCTCCCCCCCCCCCAAATATTTTCCCTTCAGTGTGAGCACAGTTCACCATGGCCCTCTGTTTCTGTCACACAGCCACTTACTATCGTTGGACCTACCCTCAGTCAGGCTGCTTAGCCTGAACCTCCCCTGTGGAGCACGGAGCGAGGACTCGCTGAAATCTAAGAGGGCAGTATTGAAAGCCAGTTTGGAAACGGGCTCTTTGATTACTGCTTACCCTCAGTATGGGTAAAATGGCATGCGCTGTTGAATGACTTGCATAATTTTTTCTGCACAGTTTAGAGGCCTTTCCAAGGGCGAGGCTAGGTTGGGGGAGGAACCAACGTGTGTAGTTTTGGATTTTCAGTATTACTTGCTTTGTTTTTGCCAGAAAAAGCTTCTACAAAGAAAGCAGGTGTAAATGTCTGTGGGTACTTTTTTCATAGGCATAGCTTTGTGTTGGTTATGGCTGCAAAGCCTGTGGGTGAAAGTCACAGGCAGTTTTGATTATTGCCCTCTTATTAGACTGCAACCAGCACCCCCCCCTCTCTCTCTCTAATCTAATTCCCTAGTCACTTAATCAAATAAGACTTTTCTTTTTTTGTAGGACTTCCCATAGTTAATCCTTTGGTCCTCTGATCCTTTGGATTCCAGATATTCCACCACCCTTCCTCTTTAGCAGTGATCCCATTCATTCCCCCCTCTAGGTCAGGTGCACCAGCTTTTTTGCTTTTCCTACACTACATCTGCCCTTCTCCAGTCATCATTCCAGCGAATGGCTTGAACAGTGGCACTTCCAGCAGTTCTGAGTTCCCTTATCTTGGGATTCATCCTAGAGGGCCGCTTTCTTTTGCCTGGTTTCTGTTTTGCTGGTCCTTGCCACACTCTTTCTTCCATAAATGGACTGGGGGGCTACCTCTGATCCGTTTGCACTCCTGCCACCTCCCTGCAGTTGTTCACCAATCATCTCTTCAGTGAATACCATACAAAAAATATTTGTTCATTACGTCCGCTTTTTCCTAATCCCTTCTGTTCATTCTTCCTGCTCACCTTTCAGAACATTTTGTGTTTGTGCAGAAGCAGCTGAAAGGGGTGGCATGTCAAAAATGAGTTGTGGCTGAATTGTTGGTTATAGAGAAATAGGCATGGATGGGGCTGGCTCCTCTTTGTTCCATGGTGTAACTTAAGAGCATGAGAAGTAAAGCACATTAGTGCAGGGCAACAGGATGTATGTTCTTGCCCAGTAGATTTCTATTTTTTTCCCTTTCTGACGCATCACTTCGCAAGCAAAACAGCGGACAAAAAAGTAAACATTACTCAACCAGCTGCTTAGCGCATCAGTGTCAGGAACCATGCAGAATTCATCCCTTCTGAGTTTAATGAGGAGCAGGAACACGATATCTAACCTGTCACGTTGTTATGGTACAGCAGCCCTTTTTAGGTGAAAGTTGAAGAATATATAGGGCAAACTCCCACAAACCTTTCTTCTTATAGAAAGGGTTCAGTTTGGCTGCAAATCTTTTTATCTATGTTTTTAATATGCTGAAAGCTCTCTTTTTCTAGTGGTCATTCCTTTTTCATTCTTGCACTGCACACCTGCTGGGACTGGGAAGGGTTTTGCAGCAGACGTAGAAATCCATTGTGGACCAATATCAGATGCAGATGATGTATACCAGAAACAATCTGTGCTTAAGGCATATTTATGTTTATTAAGCATTTATAGGATGCTCATAGCAAGGCCCTGGACCACATAAAAATATACATTCATAATAAAATACATGCAAACATGCAACAAAAATGCATCTAAAATATAAGAATAGATAAAATTGTCAAAAAATAAAATACTGAATTAAAAATTCCAACACCAGGCATTGCATTATCCAAAAGCTTGCTTGAAAAAGAAATGACTTTGTACAAGTTGTGATACGAAGGTTCTTGAACCAGGAGTTCCATAACAGCAACAAAGAAAGCGCACACTGGCATTTTAGCAAGATGCGCTTGCCCCACTTGAAGGCACATCCAGTAAGCCACGTTGAGAGGAATGCAGTGAACATGTCAGATTGTAGACCTTCAGCATTTATGCACAGAAAACATGATTTGTGCACATCGTTGTGTGCAGAACATGATTTGTGCCACAAAACATGAGTTAGGAGCACAAAAATTGTACTCCTAACTCAAGTTTAGTTTATTCATACTTTTGTTTTACCACCTTTAACATTAAAGCGGTTTCCAAATTTAAAGCAAGAATTACAAAAGGGAAACAAGTTATCAAAATGCATGCTAAAAATTGGTTTATTACAGAATATCATATTAAGAGGTTTACTAGAACATGATACAATATATGAAATACAACATAGCAATACTGTACAATAAAATATGGGTTAACGGTCTAATTTATAAAACTAAAGAGTAAAGCTAAAAGCTCTCAAGGACTATACTAGCTACAATTAATAAACTACTGGTAAGAAACTTTTATAAAACATTAAATCTCCCACTAAAAACTCTTTAATTGTCTAAGGATACCCTAGTAGCAATAATGAGATTTATATAGCATCAAATGCTTCATTGTAAAACCATGCCTTCATTTAATTCTAAAATTATAAGTAATTTTTCTTTTTTCACAAATGAAGGGGGAACATATTCCAGAGTGATGGTGCAACATAGGAAAAGGCAGATTTCCAAATCAGTTCTAGACTATTGTTGTAGTTGATGAAATAGCAAGAAGATCTTGTTGCAACAACTGCAGTATTCGAGTAGGTCTATAAGGGAGCAGTTAGTCTGCAAGAAATTGTGGATGGCCTCTTTAGATTCATTCTAAATACTTAAAGTTAACATTTTTGAATTATGTTCTGTATGCTGCAGGCAGCTAATGAAGTTCCTAATTTGAGTTAGGAGCTCAACATTTATGTTCCTGTCTCATGTTTTGCACAGAAATCATGGCTTTATGCTTATTATATCAGTCCTAGAAAGTATTGAAGATCCATTAAATTCTGTTTAGAGTACATTTTCCGAGAGAGTTAATTAGCAAATTCACATTTGTTTTTATTTTTAGTGGCCTTGACACTCCTTATTTAAAACATGAGTAGAATTTGTCGTGCACTCTTTGTTTTAATATGAAGTTTGCTAGAAATGTAACTGTGTCTTTTCTGTATTAAGATGATGAAGATGATTTTATTCAAAAGAAGAAATCCCAGAAACCCAAAGAGAATGGAACCTCCATGGGCAGTTGCACAATAGCATCGGGAGGAGGATTACAGGCAGAGACAAAGACACAGGTTAAAACAAAGCCACCTTCTCCAGTTAAACTAACTCCCACATCTGCGCTTGACTACTTCGGAACTGGCAGCGTTCACAGGTCGGACAAGAAACTGGTGGCTACCAAAAGAAAAATAGTAAGTATTGAGAGACTGAGAGAAAAATGAAAAGGGGAGGGGAGTCTTCTAGGTTTCCGTGACTTGCTTGTCATTGAAGAGGACTAAAGTCAGTTAGTTCTGATGAAGAAGGTCAATATTACTTCACCATTTTTCTTTTCTGGACTCACTTAAGAGCCAAGAAAAAAATCATGGGACCTACCTCCAAATCATAATACTACTATTCTCCCTTCCCCTTCCCATAATCTTGTGCTCCTAATATTTTGAAACTACACTTTGGAAAGGCCTAGCAATGTAAGTTTAGACAGTACCAACATACTGCAGCTTTTAATCACCCTTAAGAATTCCACCAAAAAGCAGCACTCCTCCCTGACACACAATGGCCAACTTTTTTTCTCACTTTTATTTATTTTTAATTTGCTCCTTTTGTTTCTCCATGGAGAAGCAAGGCTATATCACACACACAAGTGAATGATGCCATCCAACAGTGCCGAATGCAGATGTGCTCTCTCAGGGCTCAGAAAGACCTAGAAGTCTTTACTGAGCATGTGCAAGTGTTGTGGCACAGCTGCCTCTGCATGAGTTTCCCCAGTTTTTTGTCTTCTGCTCAAGCTAAAGAACATGTTACTCTCTGTCTTGTCGTTTGTTTTTTCCATTTGTTTCTTTTATTTTTAGTAATCTTTTGTTAGAATTGTTTTTCAAGTTTCCAGAAAAAAAAGTTAAAAATTAGTAAGTAGAGCATTTCTTCTCTTTGTTTTCACCCAAAACGTCCTCTAGACACAGATCCATTATAGCATACTATGTAAATATTCACTGTAAATGCGTTTTACTATGTAAATATTCCTGTCCCTTTCTCTCTTTTCCTCCTATCCCAGTTGTCAACTTCCTTGTTCATTGTAACTATTATTTTCCGCACCAGTTCAATACCTCTAGTTCTATGTTCAATGCCCGACTTGTTAAATGTAAACCGACTTGATGCAACCCCTGGTCGTGAAAGCCGGTATAGAAAATAATAAAATAAATAAATAAATAAAATAAAATGTCAGGAAAAGGGCCCTTCCAAGTGCTGCTCTAAATGTAATTTCAAGATGTCCAGCATGGATTTTTGCAACCACTATCTCCATTGTCTTAGGCCATCACACAGTGTTTCCAACTGCACAGCAAATGGTCGAATGTCTCCTTGTGCCCTGTTGTACAAGAACCTAAAACTGATGCATATTTTTAGTTTGCCTTCTCTGGAGAAGATATAGAAGATCACAGGTGCAAAATCAGATAGTTCCCATGCTAAACCTTCTTCAGTCCAGAAGATGGTGCTGTCAACCTCTAGTATAATATAGTCTTCGAAGCTGTCTGACAGCAAACTCTTGACACCATCTACCAGCAAGGCCTCAGTGCAAGAGTTTTCCCCCCTTTGATCTGCTTCTGTGTCGAAAACTCTATGGTGCAGTTTTTTCAGCAGAGAGAAGGTCCCCACACACCTTTATAGGACAAAGAATTACCACCAGTGCTAGTTCCTGATTCTGATTCTTTATCTGTAATAATTCTAACTTCTGTTCCCACTCACATCTTTTTTTATACAAAAAATGTGGATGGAATTAGTTCATAAGATATTTTAAACTACTCCTTTACTGTTAAGATAAATACCATTCTGGAATCATTATCAGAACAGATAGTCAATTGTCAATTCCTTTGTATCAAATTCAGCAGGAATTAGCAGAAGTGAAGTCACAAAGCTCAGTTTCTTAAAAGGAAAAACCAACCTTAGAGAAACCTGCAGATGTCTGATTCTCAGAGGATGAGTCAACAGGGTTACCCTCCAAAATTTCTCCTTAGTTAGCTAGGAGTATGTTTGTTCCTGAGAATATGATTTTTCTCTGTCAATAAGCAGAACTGAATTAGCCATGACATGTGATAATGTAAACTCGTGGCACCAAGCTTTTGCTCTACAGAGCATGCAGGAATTCCTATGCAGGCATCCTATGAGCCCCTTCAGTCTTTTGTTTTTTGTCAAAGCACCAGCTTGTCTCTCTATATTTTTTCTTTAATTTTCTCTAAAATTCTTAATATCTTTTTCCTCAGTTACCTCACTGCCTCAGCATCCCCCAAACAACACTTTTCAATGCTACTTAAAAAAAAAATATTTTCTTTAGGATTTCCAGAAAGAAAAGCCAATAGTGAGCGGCTTTAAAGACTGTATATGTGGTAGAAAAATGTCCATTACTGATGGATATGAAGTTTGTTACCACTGACTTGGATCGAACCATGACCAGGCCAACTGTTAACCTCTGTTGCTAGATATTCCTGTGTTCCCTAAAGTCAAGGGCCTAGAAAATGGAGGAACTGCAGAAGTCTCTCAGAAGCCATTGTCAGTCTTCTTCCTAAAGTGCAGTTTTGTCTGCCTCCGTGGTAGGGAATTGTATAAGTGCTCCTCCAAAATATCTCCTCCTTCAGTGGAGCAAGCCGAGTCTTTGGGATTGTGTAAACATAAAAAGTCAACAAATGCATTGAAGAAAAACTTCACTTGGTGGAGTTGTTAGTGGAGTCAGCGCCGAAAAACACTATCGGCATTGCTAACATACTCGGACACCATTGACATATCCGAGCACCATTGTTCGGTGCATTGACCCACAGCACATGGTGCACTGGCATCGTTGATACATAAATCCTTGACACATTTGGCACATTCAATGCATCAAGCCCCAAAGCACAAAATGCATCATACCTAGTCACCATTGACAATTAGACCATCAAAACAGGCTGCTTCATCATCGATGTATCATGCAGAAGTGCTTCCATCACAGCTGTATGCTGACATGCTCACAATTTTTGACAGGGGCAAAAAGGGATATGCTTTACCTGCCCACACCAATTACCAGAGGACTTTTACTAACAAAGTTGCTGGCCCAAGGATTATGTCTAGAGTCTGCAGACCACATTTGTTCTCTTGTACCTCTCACATCTAACTGGGCCCCAACACAAATGCTGCGGAGCCCAGAAGATGTGAAAGATTCCATTCTGGTATTAGACAAGGATGTTCCACTACTCATGGACATATCAGCCCTTAGACCAAGTGGTGGAGTTGTTGAAGGATTTTGGGGTTTTTTTTTTTTTTTAATTGACAGTTTTTATTGAGATCACCAAAAATGCAACAATAACAAATCAAATCACTTACATTCATTCCTTCAAACCTTATACAATGAACTTTCCTCAAATCCACCAGAATAACCAATACAAACATTACTATTTTAAGTAGATCTAATTTTTCCCCCCAGACTCCCCCTCCTTCCCCCTCGCAGAAAATAATAAGGATAATCCAATTTTCACCTAATAATTGTTCCCTTAAGTCGTCCAATAATAATCTTTTTGGTCCTAATACTTCTGATATTAGCCTTCGTTCTGGTTAAGTTCTGGTTTACAATTTGTATGTTTCCACTTTATTCATTCTATTTATATTATCGCAGAACCCCTCAAACAGAGATTTCCTTTCAGTAAAGCTCTATCTCCTTTCGTTTAATGAGGTGTTGTATTTGTATATAACAATACTTAACTGTACTCTGAAAGGGTATGGGTTCTTCTTAGTGTTTGGGTAAATGCCAGGTTCTTGTGGCCTGGTTTTTGGCCTCTGTTGGAAACAGGATGCTGGGCTTGATGGACCCTTGGTCTGTCCCAGCATGGCAATTTCGTATGTTCTTATGTTCTTAAGGCTTTACTTGAATTATCTCAAAGGGATACATCCTTTTATCCCCTGCATAAATGTTCCAGTTGATAAAGGATTTTTTTACATTTCTAGCTGCAAAACATAAAGAAGGTACCTTCCAATCTCTTCTATACAGAATATCAGATTTTCTACCTCAGGGACAAATCCCAGTATCTCCAGTACATAGAGATATTTCATCAGAACCCCTGTGAGGTGGTTCTAGCCCATGGCTCTCCATTGCAGCAGTCTGAGAACTTACACCAGGAGTATATCCCTCTGAGGTGACCCAGGACTCTTCCTCAATCACCTTCTTACATAAGAACATAAGTATTGCCATACTGGGTCAGACTGAGGGTCCATAAAGCCCAGTATCCTGTTTGTAACAGTGGTCAACCCAGGTCACAAGTACCTGGCAAGATCCCAGACAGTAGATAGATCTCATGTTGCTAATGCCCAGAGATAAGTGGTGGCTTTTCCCAAGTTTATTTATTTTTTTATTTGTTGAGTTTTATTATACCATCACAACAGTTTACAGGATTCAAAAGGTATTCTCTTAACATATGTGAATTAAGGGTATAACAGGATACATATTATAAACATAAAGTTATTCTTTTTATAGTCCAATATAAAATCATTTTTGAATGAGAAGGGTTTGCTTGGTGCTGGTTGATGACTTGTTTTTGTGTGGTTTCGGTTGGTAATTCTGTTGGGTGTTCGGATGTTGTGATACTTGATTGTCAATGTAGACTTTGTAAAACAGCCACGTTTTTAGATCCTTCTTTAGATCTTCTTTAGATCTGGTTTATGGCTTTCTCCAAGAATTCATCCAAACCTTTTCTAAAACCAGCTACGCTAGCTGCCTTTATCACATTTGCCATCGGTGAATTCAAGAGCTTAAATTTGCAATGAGTGAAAAATAATTTTCTCCGATTTGTTTTAGATGTGCCAACTTCATGGAGTGTCCACTAGTTTTTGTATTACTTGAAAGAGTAATAACCGATTTCACATTTATCCATTTTATTGCACTAGTATTTTAGAGACCTCTATCATATCCCCCCCTCAGCTGTCTCTTCTCCAAATTGAATAGCCCTAACCAAGAATCTTTCCGCATAGGAGAGCCGTTCAATTAGCTTTATCATTTCGGTTGCTCTTTTCTGTACCTTTTCTAATTCAGCTATATCTTTTTTGAGATGCAGTCTCACCATGAAGCGAGATGTAATATGACATTCTCAATTTTATTCTCCATTCCTTACCTAATAATTCCTAACATTTTTTGCCTTTTTGACTGCTGCCGCACATTGAGCTGAGGATTTCAAAGTATTGTCCATAATGACGCTCAGATCCTTTTCCTAAGTTGTAACTCCTATTATCTGCAAATTTGATCACCTCACTCATTGTTCCCTTCTTCAGATGGAGGGGGGACTCCCTCTCTAGCAAGATGTATGGGTCTAGCAACCAGCAGAGCTCTCTCTTCATTTCATGTGAGACATTCACCAGAGTTGTCAAAGGTTGGGTTGCTTATCCCATAAGGAGCGGAGGCCCCATTTTAGCACTTGCATGTGGAGATGGGTTAGAACAATTACATATACCGATGCCGCCATGTGGCCTCGGTGCATGTCTGATTTGGGTGTTGTCTGATCTGTGTTCATTAAACAATGAGCTAGGGACTTGAGCACATCCACTCAATCTGCTGGAAGAAATGCACTCTCTTGTAAGGAGTCTATCCATGCCTTTATGAACTTGATTGTCTGAGACATGAATTATGCTCTAGCAGGCCTGAGCTTAGAGGGACATGTCAAGGTTTATAATGTTAGTGCTCTGATGATATTGGCTGCTGCATGGGATATTGAAATTTGCAAGACTGTGATCTGGAGTTCAGTCCACACATTCACATCCCATTATGTTTAGAGATATCATCTCTGCTGTATAATAAGATTAAACTGTCTGTTCTCCACAGCCTTTTTTAGGGGTAAAATACTCTCTGGAGGGGGACAGTACTGCAGAATTTACAGAGCTGCAGTTCCGAGTACAGCGGCTTAATAAACCCCATGGTATTTTCTCCTGTGGAAAAATACTGAAGGTTAGTAGCCCCTAAAAATGCCACCCAGGGCTACCATCTTCTTAAAGAGCCATTGTGGTCTGAATCTACCCGTCACCTTCTCATGAGGCAATTGAAGTATGTAATAAAAGTTCTAAAGTGAATGAAATCCCCAGATGACGTTTCTGCCTTTCCCAAAGTTCCTTCCCTTTTATAACAAAGCCTGACCTCCTTTTCCCTTACTGAAATATCCCTGGTGGCACCATTTTTCAAAATGACTCTGGCTGGCCGAGGTCCTACTATTGCTCCTAGGGGGTTATTTGAGCCACTATGTCCCTTTAAGGAATGACTCCAGGGGCATTGGGACGTGCATTAGCTAACTTTCCAGAAAATTACACAGCTTGTGACTTTTCAGGTAAGCCATATTATTTTATTTACATGGGATTGCCTAGTGATGAACTGCTTTGCAAGCATTTGCATGCAAAGAAGCTCATTACCATACTTGCTTTATTAGGAGATAATGCTAGTATGGTTAATGTGTTTACTGTGCATTAAACGTCTAATGCTACTAAGTAAATAGACCCCCTTAGATTGTAAACCCTTTGGGGACAGAGAAATTCCTACAGTACCTGAATGTAATCTGCTTTGAAAGGGCTGACCAGACACAAAAGAGATAATATGAAAAAAAATAAAATCATGGGTGCTGGGGGAGTGTGACACAATGGGGATTTTCCTTATTGTCAATTGGTAATTGTATTAACTCACACAGCAGTCACGACTTTACCCTTCCATGAATGCTGTGTGCCTGTACAAGATATATTGACATGTATTGTTTATAAGCAACAAAAAGCTAACAGGACTAGGGAACAGTATCCACAAACATCTGTATTACAGATAGTTTATAGCCTGATATATGATAGCAAAAGATAATTCTGAGATTTGCATTTTGGATCATGATTTGCTGGAGAAGTGCTTAGGCTGGGTGTGTAGGTCTGCTGCCTTGACAGAAGGTGGACCAAGAAGTTCCATGATGACAATTTGTGGCTTGAAAGCTACTAATCGCATTTCACTTCCTGAGCAGAAGTAAGACGTAGGTTCTTACTGCTGTAGGAGTTTACAGAATATGAATTGATAGTTCAGAAAATTCCCATTCTTACTGCTCCTTAAGTACCAAATGGGACTTTCAGCCTATAAAATCAATCGACTAATGTACCATTTGCCTCCACATCTTATACAGTGGATGTGTGCAAGTGAATAGGAGTTGGACCATTCTCCTGCAAGCTTCAGTGGACTTTTCCCTGTAGCACTTTTTGAAATAAATATATTCTCAAAGTTAGATATAAATCAGAATAAAAATGGGCATCTGTAAAGAAGTCAGTCAAATGCAGATAGGTAAGTTCAACAAATAGTTACTTTTAGTTTTCTTAAGCTTATTTTTCATACATCTAAAATAATCCAGGTTTCTGGCCGTTTAAAAATGTTTTAATCTAATATTATTCATCTTGGCAGTTTTCAAGCAAAAAGGCACACTGTCTTGGGCACAGATCCTGTGGTAAATCTCTGGCAAGATTTTTGATGCAGATTAGAAAGATAACGTAGAAACAAGTAATACGATGGCAGATAAAGACCGCTAGGCCCATTACATCAGCCTTTACCCTTATGCAGAGCCATTATGGGAAAACATACCATATTGCTTTCAAGTGGGTGCAGCCGTTGCATAACTGGGACATAACATCTCTAACTGGAAAAACCTTTTATAGCTTGTGGGCTTCTTGATGTCGATGTCCTTCTGTTCGTGGACTCTGAGTGGATCTTTCCCCAAGGCTGCAGCACTCAGGTTTTTAGGCTTGTTTCGCATGTAGGCCTTTCTTATATTCCCTTGATTGGTGATCTGTGCCGCTGCATGAGAATGGTGTAGAGCTCAGTGATGCTTGTAGATTAAGGGACTGACAGTGCCTAGCTGATATTGATATTTCTTGTCAATGTCAATCATACCAGCTTGGACCAGTAATGACCATTTGTGGGCACAGACCCTCACAAGCAGTGATAGTGCCTAAATCATCATTGTTTAGTAAGTCTGCCTGCACTCCATCAACCTCCTTCTCTCGAGTCTCAACCTGGTGCTCAATACTTCCAAAACAGAACTCCTTGTCATCTCCCCTAGCGATAATAACACTGTCACCAACAACGCAACCATTCCACTAGCAACCCAGGTGAGAGACCTTGGAGCAACCCTAGACTCAAGACTGAACTTCAAAAAGTTCATTAATACAACAACTAAAGAATGCTTCTTCAAGTTACAGGTCCTAAAACAACTAAGACCACTCCTACACTTCCATGATTACCGTTCAGTGCTCCAAGCCATTCTATTTTCAAAAATTGACTACTGCAATGCCCTACTACTCGGTCTCCCCGCCTCTTCTACCAAACCTCTACAGATGCTACAAAATGCAGCGGCCAGGATTCTTACAAACACATGTTGTAAGGATCACATCACTCCAGTCCTAAAAATCCTACACTGGCTTCCCATCCACTATAGAATACTCTTCAAGACTCTTACTATTATTCACAAATCGGTCCACCAACAATCCTCACTCCAACTCTACATCCCGCTTGAACTTCATGCCTCCACAAGGCCGATCAGATCAGCATATAAAGGCTCTCTCCAGGCTCCCCCAAGCAAAGCCATGGTCCACAACTTCATTCATAAACGAGCACTCTCGACAGCGGGGTCCGCTCCATTGGAATTCTCTTCCCCCCGATATACGCCAGGAACAATGCCAACTATCCTTCAGAAAAAAGCTGAAAACCTGGCTGTTCGCCCAAGCATACAGTTGAGTAGCCCCTTCAACCTATATATATCACTACTATTCTAGTTCTCTCCAGTTGTTTTAGGTTGAATCTGTCTTTTCCTCCAATGCCCATGTTTATGCTCCCTGTTCAATGTAACTTTACCTTCTATATTGTTGTTAATTGGTTTTCACCTAGTTCCATTGTAAACCGGTACGATAAGACCTCGTCTTGAGCATCGGTATATTAAAAGAATTTAAATAAATAAATAAAATAGTCTAATTAACTTACTCCTCCCTTTGGGTGGTTTTATTACATTGCCTTCAGTGGCAGCTAGCAATCTTCTGTGAGCTGTCATACGTTACACATTTCTCTGGTCACAGTATACCTACCCTATCACAGGATTATCTTAAGAAATGTTGCTTGGACTGTTGAATTAATGTACATTTCCCATTCTTTGATATATAGGTATCGGGAAGTACTGATGCTGCTTCTTTGAATGATGAGGCCATTGCTAAGCAACTTCAGCTTGAGGAAGATGCAGAGGTAAACGTGATTTATGGATATACGGTCTTCCCCATGTTTGCCGGTATCTTTCAGCATTTTCGATTCACAGCAAATTAGGTATGTGCCGCTGTCAGTCTCGTTTAGCACACATTAATTTTGTTAGCATACAATAAATGTATTAGCATACAAAAATCATTTAGCATATGCTAAAACATTTTAATATGTGCTAAATGGGCTTTAACTTGTGCTAAAAGCATTTAGTGCATGCTAAAATGAAACCACAAAACAAAATTAAAAAAAAAAAAAAAAAGGAAACCAAACCACACCACCAATAACCTTTTGGCTGTTCACCTCTGCAACAGATCTCTTCTGACCAGTTAGGTGCCAAGAGAATTGCTATTTGTATGATAGTATCTACAAATAGGAAAATTGATTAAAGCAGCCTTCCTGCCTTACAGTCTCAAAAATCCTCTGAATTGAAATGATGCTCATGTGTATATACGGTTAGTTTTATTCCTTGCTTTTTTCTGAGTTGTGGATTGATGTGTGCTGTCCTCCTGAATGCTTTTCCAATCTCAGGGAACCCCCCTATTCTTGAAACAGCTTCCTGTCAGGTTCAACAGAAGGGAAGCCAAGTGTAGGTTACCCATAAGGGAGTCACAAGTTCACAAAGAAAAAACTTTCAAAAAAAATGTTTTTTTTTTCTTACAGTGCAATGTGCTATGCTTCTGTACTAAAACAGAGGTATAAGATTCTGGTCCTAAAGGATTGCAGCCAGTTTGGTATCAGGATAACCACAATAAAGATTTATGAAATATTTAAGAACCTGGTTCATTTGCATAGCTTGGTTACCTTGAAAACCAGATCTGTTTGCTGCCTTCCAGGACTAAAATTGTAAAGCCTTTTGCGAAACACAATTTTTTTGGTAAACGGTTTAAATTTCTACTTTTACAGGAAGTTTTTTCATGTCCTTAATATATATAGCCATCATGTCCTCTCAGGTGACAATGTCTTCCTAGATAGATGCTCGCTTTATTTGGGGGGCGGGGGAGGGAAACGACCAAATTGAGGCAGGTGAGAGCATAGCTCACAGCTGTGACATGAGGACGTAGCCTCTGCAAATTTGGCATCATTGCTCCTCCTGCTTTGTGCTGAGGCCAGCTGTTGTTAGATGTGCATGTGCACTAAGCCTAAGTGTCACAATACAATGTCTCCTGCTCTCTTTAGCTGCTGGAGCTACTGGCAGGATGACGTTTGCCAGCTGCAATAGGCTTTTATCAATCTTCCTCTGCCCAGAGCTGGTCCCAGTCTGGTATCACCTCTGTTCTTCCAGTTAGGCAGTATTGAACTTCTTCAGCCATGGCAGATTTCAGTCCACTGCCTCTTCTCTTCATATGGTAGGAAGTTGGAGTATCACATCAGCCATGTCAGATCGTCTCTTTGCCTCTTCGCTTTATTCAGTGAGTAGTTAGGGCACTCTTCCAGCCATGGCAGTGTCTAGTCCAGCAGTTTCTCTCTTTATATGGTGAAGAGTTGGAAAACTCTGCTGGACATGACTGATCTCTGTCCCACATTAATGAAAATGGAAAATGTAGTTTAGAAGGTGTTAAGTGCTAAGCCATTTTTTATGACGCTTACCCAGGGATACAAGAACACTTAGATTTTGTAGAAAGTATAATTTTTTTATTGATCAATATAAGTTTTCTTGGGAGATGCTGATGCCATTTCTCTGACAAACTGACCACCAGCATCTTGTTGTATATATGAACTGATCCTTCTTTTATAGGTAAAATACAATATGGTACTAGGTTAGAAAGTCTAAAAGTGCGTGACTACCCAGAGAATAATTTACATTGATTGTCATGTCAACAGCATGATAGATTATCCCTAAACTACCCTGATTATTTCTCCAAGGTGGGGCCCCTTTACCATCACTCTTTAGATAGTTCTTTGTTTTGTTAGAATCTTGTTGGTCAGGGCAATTATCACATCTTAGGCTGTGTTTACAGATGCCCCTGTAGTGATAGTCTAGCCTGAAGTTCCAACCGTTTCCTTCTGCTTTTGTGACCCTATAATTAGGCATCACAAAGTGTCAGCCAGCTTCAACTACTGTCCAGATGTCCTTGGAATTCCTCCAGGTCAGGCTCAATAAGACATTTGAAGTTCACATAGCCAGAAAGGCTAAGATAGTAGAGGATTCTGGGTCAGTTGCCATCTCCATGTTGGTTCTCAAGCTCAGGCACACATGATGGAAATAGCTCCTGAACTCTATAACCCATGATTCATAACAAAGCCAACATATTTGGGGAACAAAAGTGCTGGCATCACTTTCCGTTCTCACCTGCTGACAATTGTGTGATTGAGGAGTATTTACTATTCTCTCTGGAGCTGACGTCAGTCAATGGGATACTTTCTGTCTGACAGTCCGAAAGAAGCTCATTCTGCATTTATTTCATTTCACTGTGTAATAAATGTGAAAAAGCTAGTCGAAAACAACTGGTTGAATAGATATTGCCTGAAAATTGAAATAACCCCAGATAGATTACCAAAAGGTCTCATACTTTTCAAAGTGGTTTTTATCCTTGGAGGAGCACGTTAAGACTTAGAATGATTATTTCAGGAGTTGCCATCATCAGACAATAACCCTCCAACTATCTGATGTCAGTTCTTGAAAGAATCAGCCAAGTTTTGCATTCCTTTATGTGACGTTTCTTTCTAGAGGGGCTTTGAACTCCCTGGATATGACATCAGTTGGTGACCGTTTTTGGATGATGAGCAGAAGAGTAAATGTTGAATTGAATGTGGGAAATGAAAGATGTAACCTTAATGTCATAAAATAGGCACCTGCAAGATCCAAAGTACTTATTTAATCAAGCGACATACAGTTGGTACAGAGGTGCCTTAAAACTCGAGGTGTTTTGAGCATTCATGTAGAACTGTATACACAGATATGTTTGTTATCCTAGGACAAGCAGGATGGTAGTCCTCACACATGGATGACCTCATCAGATGGAGCCCGGCATGCCACTATCCATGCGTCCATGCGGGGTCCCTCTTCAGTCTCTTCTTTTCCGCGTAGCTTTTGCCTTGCGGTTGTGGAGCTCTGCTCCCTTCACAGTTTTACGTTTTTCGACTTATCTGCGCTGGTTCCCTCTTCTATTCTATTGGTGCCTCGATAGCGGTGCAATAAGTTTTTCTCGTTCTTTGTGTTCGATTCCCGGCAGTGTCATCCTTTGGTGTCTGCCGGTCATCGACCACTCGATGGCTTTTTTTCATGGCGTCTTCGAATTTTCGCCGATGCCCCTAGTGCCCACAGACTGTGTCTATCACTGATCTGCATGAGTTCTGTATCCTCTACCTGAGGGCATCGCAAGACATCCGGGGGTGATGTTTGTATGATCCAGTGGCCCCCCAAGGGTTGTCATGCCCATTTAGATAAAATGGAGAAGCTGTTCGGGTCCAAGAAGTCTGGACCCATGACTCTGGTGTTGGGGGCTTCAATGCCCAGAGACCATGGGGAGTGTATGAACACATATCCATCTGTGTCCACTCCTCTACCGGGGCCCTCTTGAGAGAGAGGGGACGGGGATAGGCCATCTTTGGTGTCATCGCACTCCAGGACAACAGGTTCATCTCCATATTCGGCACCAGGGAAAGACTGGGCTGAGCACCGAGGGAAATCTCGGAAGCATCGCTATTGTCGCACAGCACCAGGCTCGGGTTGGCACCGGCGGCTGCCGTGATCCACCCTGAAACGACCCCATGGAGAGGAGGCATCGACCCCCATCGAACCCGGGAGACCTAGGCATTTTCCACTGATATCTGTGCTGGGCACCGAGCTCCCTTCGGGTTCTGAGGGAGTTCTGGTGATGCCTCCTCCTCCTTCCGGATTTGCAGGAGGAGCTGGACCGCAGGGTGCAGCTGGCGATGTTCTGAGCCCTTCAGGGCATCGAGCGGCCAGCTCCACCTGTGCTTCCGCCGGTGTTGGAGCCTGCACCTGCATTGTTGGCACCACTGCTGGAATGCCTTGATGTACTTTCTACGCAGCAGCTGCCAGTGCCCAAGAGTCCCTCGATGCCCCAGCAGCCACCAGGGCCTCCTTCCTCTGGAGTAATCCCTGTTATGGGTTCCAAGGAGGAGGATGATGTGTCGCGGCCCGAGGCACCGTTGAGGGCCTTGGGTACCCCGCCTGGTATTGCCCAGTCCAGCCCCTGGTCTCTCGGGGACATCAGTGCTCTCTATGCTAACAGAGCCCTTGATACCCTCGGTGCCTTTACTACCAAGACTGAGAGGCTTGGGCGGAGGCCCTCCACGGGGGTCCTTAAGGGACCTTAGTGAGGAGGATACCCTGTATGATCCATGGGGGGGTTGATACCTCTGCGTCGTCTTCTTATGACTCAGGGAATCTTCCCTTGGACCCGTCCCCTCCAGCTGAGAGGTGTCATGGCAAAAGCCATTCTTTTCCAACTCCTGACAGAGGAGGATGCTCGTCACAAGATGCTGGAGATTCTCCAGTTTGTGGACGCCCCAAAGGAGGTGATGGCTATTCACATCCATAATATCTTTAAGAGTTACTCCTTCGGATTTGGGAGCACCCCATCTCGGTGCCTCCAGTAAACCGAAAGGCAGATGTTGTCTATTTGGTACAGCAGTCCTTAGGATTTGAGAGTTGTCAGCTCCCACATCAGTCAGTAGTGTTGGAATCTGCCCTCAAGAAGGCCAAGCGCTCTTGCACTTATGGTTCTGCACCTCCGGATTGTGAGCATAGGGTGTTGGATGCCTTAGGTAGGAAGATGTATCAAGGTGCTATGTTGATCACCTGAATTGCTTCCTACCAACTGTACATGACCCAGTACACTCGGAAACTCTGGAAGCAGGTTCAAGAGTTGTCCAAGCACCTGCCTCAGCAACAGCAGAACGCTTTCTTGGCAGTTACCCAACAGGGTCTAGAGTGTGGCAAACACGAGGTACGGTCTACCTATGACGTGTTTGAGATGGCGGCTAGAGTGGCAGCGGGTGTCATTGGCACCTGCAGGTTGGCCTGGCTCTGAGCCTCTGATCTCCGGCTGGAGGTCGAGGAGAAACTTGCAGACCTGCCCTGTACCGGCGAGAACCTGTTTTGGGGATAAGGTGAGAGATGCTGTGGCTCAGTTGAAGGATCACCATGAGATCTTCAGCATCTCTCAGTCAGTACGTCAGACCCACTGTCTTCTGTCCGGAGGTCCTTTTACTGCCAGAGGAAATACTATTAACCGGCCTCCCATGCCTGTATGCAATGTGTAAGTTCCAGGGGCCGCTCTAGGCAGCAGCAAATCCCAAGCCCCAGCCAGCACCCCAACAGAGCCCTGCTACAGGTTTTGACTGGCGGTGTGGGAACATAAGCCTTGTGACCATACTTTCGGTGCTGGGATCTCCGGTTGGAGGTTGGCTGTGGTCCTTTGTCAACCACTGGCCCCAGATTACCTCGAGCCAGTGGGTCCTGTCCATCATTTGTCGAGGGTACAGATTGAACTTCCTGGGTGTCCCCACGGACTCTCCAACCTGCCCATCATGGGGCCAGTCACCACATCAGGAAATTCTCTAGACGGAGCTCTCTGCCTTTGTAATGGCCATAGTAGCAGAACTTGTACTGCTGCGGCAGCAGGGATGGGGGTTCTACTCCTGCTATTTCCTGATTCCAAAGAGAATGGAGGGACTGTGCCCCATCTTGGATCTACAGGCCTTGAGCAAGTTTCTACGAAGAGAAAAGTTCAAGGTGGCTTGCTAGCACTCTGATTCCCCTCCTGCAAAGAGGGGACTAGCTTTGCTCCCGCAACCTGAAAGACGCTTACGCCCACATCGAGATCTTCCCTGGTCACAGGAAGTATCTATGGTTTCTCGTGGGTGAGAGACACTTCCAATACAGGGTGTTGCTATTTGGCCTTGCTTCAGCCCTAAGGGTCTTCACCAAATGCCTGGTGGTAGTGGGGGCACACTTCCGCCAGCTGGGGGTGCATATCTTCCCCTACTTGGATGATTGGCTGGACAAGACCGCCACCCAGGAGGGGGCACTTTGCTTCTCGTGCGTGACCATTCAGGTGCTGGATTCCCTCGTGTTTGTCAACAACTACGTGAAGTCCCTTCTCACCCCATCGCTTCAGTTGGATTTTATTGGGTCTAATTTTTTAGCTCAAATATGTGTTAATTGTTGTTTGTCTTTTGTGTTATTTGTGTGTCATGACACCTGAAGAATGCAATGAATGAATTTGTGTCAGTTCAGTGAAATATATGTTTCTATGTAATGTCTGAACACTTAAGTTGTTTGTGGTTCTGACTATTGCATGTTACCTAATAATAAAGTGGGAATATTATAGTAATAGTATATATGTAGGAATTACTAGATGCAAGGAGTTATGGCCATGATGGAATCTTCTCACTGATTAATTTGAATTTGTTTTGCTCTTATATTAGGTTTTGATTCGTAACATACACATCTCACTTAATAATGAATTAAGAGGCTATGCTTCGATATAAAAAAAATACACCATACTGGGAGAACTGTATACGCCATATGTCATTGATTTCAGAAATCATCCCATCCTTTGCCACAGAAGCCATCTTGCACCCTTCATTATATGAACTGAAATGTTCACACTTCTTGCCTGATTTTCTCTTTGCCTGTCTTGTTCTATGTTAGATATTGTTTTCTTTGGTTTTATGAGGCAATGTACCTTTATTTGACATGTGATAACTGATTGTCATAACAAATATTTTTATGATATACCTAGTCAATATCTGATTGTCATAACAAATATTTTTATGATATACCTAGTCAATATCTATTTTATTAGTCTCTACATTCCAAGCATTTTGTAGCATTTTCCAGTCCTATAACTTCTAATACGAATATGCATTTACTTGCTGAGCCAGCTGAATGATTGCTTGATATGTTCTCCTTTATCTTTATCTATGGAAGCTGGTCTAATCACATTCAAGGTTCAAGATGGATGTATAATTCTTTCTCCCTTATTTCTTGTTTTTATTTTCCTGACTTCCTTCACTTTCCTATGCAAGGACTCGTCCAGGTGGTTTGGTAGCTTTACAAGGACATTATTTTGTATGTGGACACAAAGCATACCGAGCACTTTCCCACAGGGTGGGCTGGCACTTGTTTCAGTGCAAGTGTTTTATCCTACACACACATTTATCCAAATTTGTCTGTAATTCCAAATGTTTACTCTAATTATTCCCGATTGAAGAGAGAATTGCAGCAGTCGTTAGATTTCCTTAATTCTAACAAAACCTCCCTACTTACTGAAGGCCAAAATATAGGGTTAGCCATTACAGGTGTCATTCCATTAGTTACAGGGATTCCTTTTTCAATTTATGGTACAATAATACAGCGCTTATAAGCCGTTTTAGAAGTTATGGTTTATGAGTATGCTTTTAACTAAACTATTAATGAATTATCACAGCCATATGCAGAACCAAATGATTATCTGTTATTATCCTAAGGCGCGGAGTATGTGTTATTGTAAAAAGGACAATGTTGTGTTTTCACGGATAATAAATTCTGAATTAGTGATGGATTTGGTCACCTGCGCCAAAGCAGTGGCGTCTGTCCACAAGAATGACCACTGGTCTACCTGATAGGAACAGCTGGTAAACTGGCTCACATCCCGAGGGGAAATTGCAGGAGTTTCTTGTGGTTTGCTCTGGTCCTTCTTATAATTGTGATAGCAGTGTGTATGTGTTTGCCTACCTGTTTATTGTTTATGGGCCCAAACAACGTCTCCTATCACCTTGAACACGATCAACATTCAAAGGTCAAGTATGACACAGAACCTCTATGCTTCCCTCGATACAGCAGCTTCCCTGGAAAGGGACCTCCTCAGGATGAGTCATGTTGACAATGACTGGTAAGATCAGAGTATGCCCTCTGACAACCTAAGACAGTCGCATGACCCTGATGGTGATGATTGTCCCAAACATCAAGAGGGAAATGAGGATTTAGGTTAATTGCTGCTTTAAGAAAACTGCCCCATGTTGACTAGTAACTGGAATAAAAAGGCCCGAAGAGCAAAAATGTAATTGTCAGCCCAGAGACAGAACAACTAAAAGCTGAGAATGGCGTGAGAGTGCAGAGTGAATTCCTGATGATAAAGATGCCAAGAAAGCAACAAGAACAAAAGAAGTACTGAATAAGCATAATATATGATGTCTGAGAGGCACATAAAGGAAAATTACGAGCAAACGTAGGGATAAGAGAGGGGAGGGGGAAGTATATAAGAGTCATGTTTAACAGTGTATAAAAGACTAAGACAAATTTGAAACGATGAGTAAACTGGCATTGCTCAGAAAAACAGTACATTCTGTAAGCTGGGCTCCATTTACTTCCTTAAGGAAAACACAATTTTGATTTCCTTATAGTTTCCTCTATCTTAACTTTGTATGCATGCATGAAATAAACAATCCTGCCAGCTCTTATATTTATTTATTTATTTATTTATTTAGCATTTTTATATACCGACGTTCTCGATACAAATATCAAATCAGGTCGGTTTACATAAAACAAAACAATCGCGGTGAGGCGTTACAATAAACGGAGTTTCAGAACATGAGAATAAATATTAAATAAACAACAGTGACTCATCAAATGACGAGAATCTATATAGTAAATAACATGTAATAAAATAGATAATGGTGTAAATAACTAACTTGAAATAAAATAATAAATAGAATAGTATAAAATATATATGTAAAGACAACAGTAACTCGTTATGATACGTGAAACATGTAGAGAATAACTAAGAATAAATGATGTGTTAATTTGGGATATACAGGTATCAGGGACCAATGTTTATGTGCCTGGTTATGAGTAATGCATGGGCTAAAGAATTAATGCATCCACAAGTGGAACAATCAAACAGGTGGGCTGTCAAATAACGTGGATTCATGTGGAGATAACTAAAAATAAATGATGAGCTGAACAGTGACCAATGTTTATGTGTTTAGGTATCAGTAATGCATGAACTAAAGAAGATCTCTAAGATCTCTAAGCTACATAATAAATGTTATGTTTTGAAACCGAAAAGATGTTTGTCCTCTCTGGGGAGGAAACCAGGCGGGGTAAGTTTCAAGGTTTTAACAGCCCGCCTGGATAAGTCACAGGCCCGGGCCTTTCTTCCTCTTGATCGGGCACTTGCCCTGGCATCTCTGGCGAGTCTGGTCAACTGAAGCTGACATGTCTCAGCCTGGCTTCTGCTTCGTCTGCTGGGTCACATGGCAGCATCTGTCCACATCACTCCCTGGGCTCCGCTTGCATATGTGAAGGGCTCAGTGAACCCTGTGGTCTCAGTGGCGGCAAACCACCCAGGACCTAAGTGTACGTGTTCACGTGACGCCGTCTCCATACCTTCTTATCCTAGTGGGAGAGTCTGAACAATCGGGAGCAGGGGGTTCCTTTTCAGCTCCCCTCTCCTCCCACCCAGGTTGTGCTCACCACAGAAGCTTCCACCCTGGGTTGGGGTGCGAATGTGGACGGCCTCCACACGCAAGGCCTCTGGTCTGCCCAGGAAGCTCAGTGCCAAATCAACTTCCTAGAGCTTTGGGCGTTCTGGCATCACTTGTCCAACTGAATGGTAATGATTCAGACAGACAACCAGGTGGCAATGTGCTACTTGAACAAGTAGGGAGGTACAGGGTTGTTCCCTCTGTTTCAGGAGATTGTCCAGATTTGGTCATAAGCTCAGTCCCAGGTCATGCTGCTTTGAGCCATATACCTGGCTGGGATAGACAATGTGGTTGGTGGACTAGCATAGTCGAGCATTCCAACCCGAGTGGTCCCTGGATCAGCCGGTAGCAGATCGCATCTTCCGCCTTTGGGGGGGTTCTGGATGTGGACCTCTTCACCTCCCCTTGCAACAAGGTGAGCCGCTTCTGCTCCCTGTATAGGGGAGACAGAAAGCCAGCCTCTGATGCCTTTGCCTGCCATTGGAGCAAGGGTCTTCTGTATGTGTATCCTCCACTTCCTCTGGTGTTGAAGACTCTCCTGAAGCTCCGGTAGGACAATAGGGACCATGATTCTCATCGCCACCCATTGGCCGAGGCAGGTCTGGTTCCCGCTCCTGTGGGACCTCTCTGACAGGGAGCCGATCGGTCTGGGGATTTCTCCCGACCTGATCATGCAGTTTCAGGGCAGGCTATGCCATCCCAACCTCAGGGCATTGTCCCTGATGGCCTGGATGTTGAAAGGCTAGTTCTGCAGCCCATGACCTCTCTGACAAGTGTGTCTTGAGTCCTAGGTGCTTCCAGGAAGCCTTCCACCAGCAAGTCTTATAGCCTGAAGTGGAAGAGGTTTTCCATTTGGTGCAAGAGCCATTGTTTGGATCCGTTCTCTTGCTCCACTCCGAAGTTGCTTGACTATTTGTTGCACCTTTTGGATGATGGCTTGAAGACCCAACTCGGTTGGAGTACACCTGAGTTCCATTGGTGCTTACCACCAGGTGTTGACAGTTCGCCTGTCTCTATGCAGCCCATTGTGGGCTGTTTTATGCGAGGCTTGCTTCAACTGAAGCTCCCCCTGTGGCCTCCTGTTGTATCCTGGGACCTCATCATGGTGTTGGCTCGGCTCATGAAAGATCCTTTCGAGCTGGTGCACTCCTGCGACCTGAAGTACCTGGCCTGGAAGGTCATATTCTTGGTTGCAGTAACTTCGTCGTGCAGAGTTGGCAAACTTCAGGCATTGGTGACATATCCACCCTACACTAAATTCTTACACGATAGGGTAGCTCTGCGTACTCACCCTAAGTTCATGTCTAAGGTGGTGGCGGATTTTCACCTTAACCAGTCAATTGTTCTGCCCCCCTTTTTTCCTAGGGCCTCATTCGCACCAGGGTGAACGGGCTCTGCACACCTTGGATTGCAAGAGGGCCTTAGCTTTCTGCCTTGAGCAGACAGCAGGCCACAGGCAGTTCACACAGCTCTTCATCTCTTTCAACAAGAACAGATTGGGAGTTGTGGTTACCAAACAGATGCTGTCTAACTGGCTGGCGAATTGCATTTCCTTCTGCTATGCGCAGGCGGGCCTTCAGCTTGGAGGCCATATCAAGGCTCACTCTGTCACAGCTATGGTGGGTTTGGTGGCCTACTTGTGAGTGGGCCACGTTGCTGAGATCTGCACACGTTCGTTGCCCATTACTGTCTGGACAGAGATGGCTGACACGACAGCAGTTTCAGCCAGTCTGTCCTTCGGAATCTCTTTCAGCTATAGAACCCAACTCTTCCTGCCTAGGGTCCTTTTTTCAGATGCAGGCTATCTTCTTCTATTTCCCACAGCGCCGTTGTTATTATGCTCGTTGGCATCAGGTTAGGTACATGTTGGATTAGTAAAGTTCGGGAGCAGCCTGTAGCTTCATATTAACCCATGTGTGAGGACTACCATCCTGCTTGTCCTAGGAGAAAGCAGAGTTGCTTGCCTATAGCAGATGTTCTCCTAGGATAGCAGGATGTTAGTCCTCTTGAAACCCGCCCGCCACCCCGCGGAGTTGTGTTTCTATTGGATTTGTTTTATTTTTTCGTAATTCTGTGTTACGAGACTGAAGAGGGAACCTGCATGGATGGGTGGATAGTGGCATGCTGGGCATGCTCAGTGTGCCAGTCAAAGTTTTCTGTGCTGGGCTCCATCTGATGATGTCACCCATGTGTGAGGACTAACATCCTGCTGTACTAGGCGAACACCTGTTACAGGTAAGCAACTCTGCTATCCATGCAACAAGAGAAGATACTGTGTTCATTTTATTTTGTGTGGTATTAATGTTGTCTAAACTATCTTATTGACATTTGTGGTAGTTTTTTTTCCCCCTTTAACCGAAAGCTGGTTTAGTGATGGTTAGTCATCGATAACTTAGATTGCAGCTGTGATGCTGGAACTCAAGAGAAACTGTGGCAAACATGGCTCCTTGAAGCGATCCAGTCTTATCATGTCATATGTTTTCTCTGAGATAAGGTCATCAGTCCTGTTGTATTTGCTGGAATTGATTTGTTGCATGAGACAACCTCCTGTTAATAAGTAGCTGAGCCAGGAACAGACCCCTCTGGTTTTCTTAGCTGAGTATATGTGCAGATTAAATGGTAACCTGGATATATGAGTGTTGTGGATACTGAATTATAATATCAAACTTAACTTTAGTTTATTTAGTTTCTTTGTCATGATGTGCCTTGATTAAATTTTCAAATTGAAAATACACAAATTCCCTTTTTCCTATCTTTTGTGCTGATCTACATAGAGTTGAATTATGGTATGTGTGCTCTTTAGAATGATGTCTCAAAGCATTGGTCTTTGGTACATACTGTGGTGTTATCTACTTATTAGTTCCATTGTTTCACTGTGATTATTTTTTATTTCCTCACATACATTTTTTTAGATGTTCTTTGCAATCAGTTACATAGAAATAAAGGCCAGTAAATAAGTTGTGGATGGTATCTTTTTATTGGACTAACTCCATGTATTTGTGACTAGCAATCAAGAGCTCTTCTTTATTTATTTATTTAGAACTTTTTTATACCGCCATTCATGTGCAAAAGAACATATCAGATCGGTTTACAATGAAACAAAACAAGCATAAACGAATGCATTACATAGAACAGGGATAAATGAACTGGGAAACAAACGGTTACAAATAAATGCAGGGCTCTTCTGTATGGCAAGGAACTATTATGGAATGAAAGGTAATGACTCATAACTGTGGAAACTAACTTGGGAGCAAAGTTAACTGTAAGAGGAATTACGTCGAGAGAGAGAACAAAACATGAAGCAGGGTGGAAAAGGACTAAAACGCAGAAAGGGGGATGGAGAGGGGCGGAGAACATAATCCAAAGTGAATAGAGTTGAGAGAATTAAAAAATACATTAAAATAAAAGAATTAGGATCAGAATTCAAAATTAGGGATAAATTAGAGTTGGACGATTAACATGTTTTCGATGCTATGAATGGATCAGGAGAACGAGACAAAAGTTGAGAGCTGAGGGTTAGTCCGGATGTTGACGAGCCTAGAGGGAAGGGTAGGTCCTTACAGAGTTAAGGAAAGGCTTGACCGAAAAGCCAAGTTTTGAGTCTCTTTTTGAAGGTTGTGGTGCATCTTTCTTGCCGGAGATCAGGCGGGAGAGCATTCCATTGCGGAGGACCAGCTGTGGACAGTGCTTGTTTACTGAGAGAGGATTTGGCAGGTGGGGTGTAGAGCGTGTTTCTGTAAGCAGTTCTAATCTGTCTGGAGGGTTCGTAGGGACGAAGAGGGATATTAAGGTTGAGAGACGTGAGATTGTGCAAGGCTTTATGAATAACCATTAAGACTTTGTATTGGATTCTATATTTGATCGGGAGCCAATGTAGGTTCCGCAGGATGGGTGTTATGTGCTCTCTTTTGTTGGTTTTAGTTAAGATCCTGGCCGTGGCATTCTGCAGCATCTGCAAGGGTTTGATGGAGTTTGCTGGGAGTCCAAGAAGAAGCGAATTGCAGTAGTCAATTTTTGAAAAAATGATTGATTGCAGAACTGTACGGAAGTCTTGGAAATGTAGGAGGGGTCTCAGCCGTTTAAGGACTTGTAATTTGAAGAAGCAATCCTTTGTAGTTTTATTGACGAATGACTTTAGGTTCAGTTGCTTATCCATGATGACGCCGAGGTTTCTCGCCTGGGAGGAGAAGTTGGTTGAGCGGTGAAGAGGTTGTTGGCTGATGGGTAGTTGCCATCCTGGGAGATGAGGAGGAGTTCTGTCTTGTTGGTGTTAAGGATTAAGTTGAGGCTAATGAGTAGATGGTTGATAGATTGAAGGCAAGTGTTCCAGAAGTTGATTGTTTTGTGACGTGAGTCCATAATTGGGATGAGAATTTGCACGTCGTCGGCGTATATGTAGTGGGTTAATTTTAGGTTCAAAAGGAGCTGGCAGAGTGGGAGAAGGTAGATGTTGAAGAGGGTAGGGGATAGCGAGGAGCCTTGAGAGACTCCCAGGGTTGAGCTGACAGAGTGGGATTCTTTGTTGTTGATTCTGACCTTATAGGATCTGTTGCTAAGGAAGGACTTGAACCAGCCAAGTGAGGTACCCTTGATGCTGATGTCAGCTAGCTGATCCAGGAGAATAGAGTGATTCACCGTGTCGAAGGCGGTGGATAAGTCGAGGAGGGATGAGGAGACAAGGTTGTTTTTTATCCAGAGTAAGGAGGATGGTGTCTGAGAGTGAGGTTAAGAGGGATTCTGTGTTTAGAGACTTGCGGAAGCCGAACTGAGCAGGGGCTAAGATTTTATTGTCGTCCAGGTATTCCGAAAGTTGCCTATTGACTATTTTTTCCAAGAGTTTAGAGATAAATGGAAGGTTGGCTATAGGGCGGAAGTTGGCTGGGTCGGCAGGGGACAGATTAGGTTTTTTTAGAAGAGGTTTGAGTGGCTAGTTTTAAGGCGTCTGGAACTAGGCCTTGAGCCAAGGAGCAGTTAATAATCTCTGCAATAGGCTTGGCGATAGCTTCTGGGATGGAGATGAGAAGGTTTGACGGGATCTGGTCTGATGGGTGAGATGCAGGTTTGTGCTTCTTGAGTAGGGTTTCGATCTCAAGTTATGAAGTGGGCTCAAAATCTTCAAGACTAGTGCCTTGTTGTAGAGAGGCCAAAAAGGAGGGAGGGGGCTGACCATTGTTGGAAATTAGTGGGGATAACAAGTTAGTGATTTTGTTTTTGAAGTACAAGGCGAGCTCGGAGGCTTTGCTGGCAGCTTGATCGTCTGGTATAGATGGAGGAGATGGTTTGGTGAGGGTCGAGACATATGAAAACAATGCTTTGGATTCGAATATGAAGTGGTGTATTTTTTGTGCGAAGAAGTCTCTCTTGGATCGGAGGATGGAGATCCTGTAGCGGTGCATAAGGGATTTGTACAAGGCCAGATTTGAAGGTGAAGGGTTTTTACGCCAGTTGTGTTCTCCTCTTCTTAGTTCTTGCTTGAGAGCTTTGAGTTCTGGAGAGTACCAAGGTTTCCTCTTGTCTGGGTTTGCGGGGAGAACTTTCTTGGTTACTGGGCAGGTAAGGTCGGCTACTTTGTTAGTGATCTTGAACCAAGAGGAGGTAGCAGAGTCTGCGTCTGAAAGGTCTAGCTGGATAAGTTTTTTTTTTTTAGATGTGAGCTGAGGTAGTCCGGGTTGCACAGTTTCCTGAATTGGACTATGGTTTTATGCGGCGGTTGGGGGGTGGCTTGATTGATTTTCAAGATAGTAGTGATCATCTTGTGATCAGACCATGGGATCGATGAACAGGTCGGAATAGATGAAGGAGTAAGGCCCTCATTTACGAAAATTAGGTCCAAAGTGTGGCCTGCTTTATGTGTAGGACCGTTAATGATTTGTTTGAATCCCATATGACTAAGCTTAGTGAGGAACGTTTCGCAGTTGGGAGAGTGGGGAGAAGAATTGATGTGGAGATTAAAATCACCTAGAATTATGGCAGGGGCATCTGTGTTGATGTGTTTGGCTATGAGTTCGATTAGCGGGGATGGGTCTGATTCAAGTCGCCCAGGCGGGGTGTAAGTTAGGCCGATTTGAAGTTCTTGGTCAGTCCAGTGAAAATTGAGCTAAACAGTAACTCAGCAACCCCATTGTTTTATTTGCAACTAGGTAAAAGCAAGTAAAATTATTTTATATGTGTTTAGATTTTAGCTCACGCCTTTTCATTGTTGGCTCAAAGCGAATTATATTTCAGGTACAGAAGGTATTTCCCTGTCCGCAGAGGATTTACATTTTAAGGGCCCTGTGTTCTTAGAATTTTTTCCATAGACACAAAATGAGAAAAATCTTTTAGTATATAGCCCCCTAACTAACAGGGTCATATAGCAACTCATGTTATGGTGTTTTCGAATGCATTAAGGAGAAAGCAAGAGAGAGAGAGAAACTCAGACAACGATGAGATTTGTACAATGTTCTCTCAACCTAGCTTGATATTACTCAGGTAGAGAGTCCATCAAGCTAGGTTGAGAGAACATTGTACAAATCTCATCGTTTCCTCACTCCAAAGGACATCAAATCTTCACAAGAGTGTACTGTTCTGTTCGTACGACTCACTCTGCATGTAAAAGTGGCCCCTAACCCCTACACTGCCACCTAACCTCACCTCAGATTACTAGGTGGGCCTCTTATAGTAGCATAAATAGCTAACTACTACAAGGGCCTTGTAGATAGGCACTCTCTCGCTCTCTCTCTCTCTCCCCCCCCCTCCCAGTGGTGAAATGAGCACTTTGCAGGTAGGAAAATGCAATTATGTATGTATAACCACAAAGTGCGAAAAGTTAACGCATTTTGCGGTAATACCTATGCGAAGCGCTAAGATAACGCGCATTGAGATAAATAGGCTATTACCATAAAACACGCCCCTTTTTATATTGCATGCGATATTTACTGCAGATTGATAAATCTAGGCCTAAGTTTGTACTTAAGGCAGTGGAGCGTGAAGTAACTTGTTCAAGGTCACAAAGAGCATCAGTGGGAGAAGCAGGATTTGAGCTCTGGTTTTTCTAGTTCTCAGCCTGCTGCTCTAACCAGTAGGCTACCCCAATAAAGGGGGGGGGGGGAATGATATTTTTTATAGATCTAGCAAAATTAAAGATTGAGGCTTTAGAGATTGCTATGATCCCTTACTCAGGTAAGCAATGTTACTGCCCCAAAACATGGATTTTTAAACATTTATCAGCCTTATAAGGTTATCTGTTCTACCCAAAATATTTTGATGGTTTTCTCTAAATTTTGTATTTAAAAATTAAAATTGATTTAAAAAAATGTTACATTAAAAAATTTGTCTCATCTAAGTATAATATTGTGCACTTGATTAGAATGTCTCATCCATACAGAGTTGCCCAGTCAGTTTTACAATTCTAATACTTTAAGGACATGCATGCAGCTGTTTGTGAGCAGAGGGTATGGTTACCAGTTTCTCGGGTGATCTACATGACATATTCTAGAAGGAGAAGAAAATGAATATTTGAGTGTCTGCCATGGCATTGAGGAATAATGTCCATGTCTCATGATGGGCATGTTTGTGTTTTCATGGTATATTAACGTTTCTGTAATGCATTTGTTTTTAATTAGTTGAATTTTTGTGCACTGCAGTCTTAATGCATGGATAGAAGATGATGCAGGAAAGAGGGCTTTAGGTTTGTTAGGAACTGGGCAACATTTTGGGGAAGGGGAAACCTATTCTGAAAAGAACAGGAAAAGGCATAACCACTGGCAAGTTAGACGCAAAACATTGATAAAGCAGGCAAAAAGAGAATTTGAAAAGCTTGCCGTAGAAGCAAAAACTCTTAGTAAAAACTCATAATAAATGTATCTGAAGCTGGAAATCTGTGAGGGAGTCAGTGGACCATTAAGTGATCAAGGGGTAAAAGAAGAACATAGGGAAGTCAAAACCATAGCAAAAAGACTAAATGAATTCTTTGCTCAGTGTTGACTGAGGAGGATGTTGGGGAGATACCCATGCTGGAAATAGTATTAATGGTGGTGATTTGGAGAAACTGAAAGAAATGGTGAAGGTGGAAGTAGGGCAAATAGATAAACTAAAGAGTAGCAAATCACTTGGACACCTCAGAGTTCTGAAAGAACTAAAAATGAAATTGCAGATCTATTTATTGCTAGTAATTTATAATATATTATTTAAATCGGTTTAGTTTAGTTTGCCTTTCTTAATTGCTTTTCTACAAAATCAAGATAAATACAAAAAACAAGGGTCTGATTTTTAAAAGCATTTATTTGAGTAAAACTGGGTTTTTCTTGAGTAAATGCACTTAATTGCTTTTGAAAATTGCTACAATATTTGCCATTGAATTGTCCATAGGATTTACTTGCGTAAGTGCACATTATGCGAGTAATTGGCTTTAGAAACTGCTATGATAGCATGTTACATTTACACGTTTATCTCCTTGGAAAATTAACCCCCAAAGATGCCCAATATCTTTAAGAAGGTTTCCAGGAATATTCTGGAAAACTATAGACTAGTGAGCCTATAATATAAACTATTTTGAAGAATACAATTACTGAACGTTTAGACAAACTTGATTTAATAGGACAAAGCCAATGTGGATTTACCCAAAGGAAGTCTTGCCTCACCAATCTGCTACATTTGTTTGACGGGATTAATAAACCTATAGATAAAGGTAAGCCGGTGGATATAGTGTATCTGGATTTTCAGAAGGCGCTTGACAGGGTCCCTTATTAGGGATGATTCTGGAGATTAAAAAAATGATGGGATAGGAGGCAATGTCCTAATCTGAATTGCAAATTAATTAAAAGAAAGGAAACAGAGAATAGGTCTGAATGGCCAGTTTTCTTGATGGAGGAGGGTAAACAATGACGTGCCTCAGGTATCTATACTGGGACTGGTGTGGGTTTTTGTTTTTTTGTTTTTTTTTTTTAACATTTTCTAAATTTTTGGGAAAAGAGAATGAGTAAGGTGATCATATTTACAGATGACAAACTTATTCCAAGTTGTAAAATCATAAGCTGATTGTGAAAATTGCATGAGTACATTATGTAGCAAGTCTGGGAGAATGGGCATCCTGGTGGCAGATGAAATGTAATGTGGACAAGTGAAAATTGATGCATCTAGTAAAAAAGAAAATAGTCCAGACTGTAGTTATGTGATGTTAGGTTCCATATTAGGAGTCACCACTCACGAAAAGAATCTGGGAGTCATCATAGACAGTACATTGAAATCCTTGTCTCAGTGTGTGGCAGCAGTGGTAAAAAAAAAAAAAAAAAAGCAAACAATGTTAAAAAATTATAGGAAAGAAATGGAGAAAAAATGAAGAATATAATTTTACCCCTGTATCTCTCCATGGTATGACTGCACCTAGAGTACTTTGTGCAATTCTGGTTGTTACATATCAGTAAAGATGTAGTGGAACTAGAAAAGGTATGGAGAAGTGCAACGAAACGATAAAGGAGATGGAACGGCTCACCTATGAGGCGAGGCTAAAGAAGTTAGGGCTCTTCAGCTTGGAGAAGAGATGGCTGAGTGGATAGGATAGAAGTTTACAAAATTATGAGCAGAGCGGAATGGGTAAATGCAAATTGATTGTTTAGTCTTTCAAAAAATAAAGACTAGGGGGCATTCCATGAAGTTGCTAAGTAGCACATTTAAAACAAATCAAAGATATTTTTTTTCTCTCAATGCACAATTAACCTCTGGTAATAAATTCCAGAGCTTATGTTAAAGTCAGTTAGTGTGGTTGTTTTTTTTTTTTTAATTATTTATTTATAATTTTCCATTTTACATTGTTAGAATCCTTCCTTATAAGATTGCATTACATAATATTACATATTATTTAATCATACAATCTTAAACTCTAAAGAAACATTTATCTTTATATAAAATCTTTTGTTTAGGTAATCCCCAATAGCAAAACTTATAATAAGGATATACAAATTACCATTAGAAATATCACCCAAAAGTGGCAAACATTATATATTTAACAGGAGCCCAAACGAAAAGATTTTTAGGAATAGGCTTAACATAATACTAACAGTGATTATTCCAATTTTTGACCTTCTATCTCTAGATATTTGGAGAAGAGGTTACTGGCCTACGGGCTTCAATAAACTGTTTTAACTGTTCTACTTGGAAAAACACTAAAGTTTCGTCACCTTTCTTTAGTAGGCATTTACAGGGATACCGCAATGAAAACACAAAACCTAGTGCAATAACATCTTGTCTAAGTGATAAAAACTCTTTCCTGCGATATTGAGTAATCGGGGCCATATCAGGATATAACCTAATTTCCTGGTCGCAGAAATTCACAGGAAAATTCCTAAAGTAATTTCGCATTACATTCATGACGTCTTGTGTTGTAATAAATGACACTAGAAGGACTTTCCTCTCAATTATTTCCACATTAGAGGATTCTAAGAACCCAGTCAAATTTGATGGTATTTCCACATTAATTTCATTTCTAGCAGTAGCCCTGTTTGTTATAAATCTACAAAAATTAATAGAGGGAATATTTTGTTCAGAAAATCCTAGGCATACTGTTAAAAACTTTTTTAAGGTAGTATAAGGCATTTCCCCCATAATATGGGGGAAGTTTAGAATTCTCACATTTAACTTTCTCAGTCCATTTTCTAGTGTCTCTAGGCGTCTTGAAGATGTTAACTGTTCCTTTATAATAACAGAACTAACTTTAGCATTAGTTTGAAGCTTATTTTCAATCTCAGTTATCTTGTTTGTCAAATTAGTTCCCTGTACTTGAATCCCCAATATCTTCTGTTGTATATTGTAATTAAGGGAGTCTACTTTCTTCTCCAATCTGGTTAGCGAGAGTCCCTGGCCTGCAACCAGGTCCCATATGGCTTCAAGTGTCACAGCCCCGGGCCTCGATGTTCCCAACGCTGACTCACCAGCAGTGATCGGGAGAATGATGTTCTCTCCAGCTTCTCGAGCCTCCCCCTCCTCCACCGGGGGCTCTCCCGATGCACCAGGCCCCACTCCAACTACCTCGGGGTCCGCCTGCACTCGGGCGGTCCTTCTCCTTCCGCTGCTCCAGGGCTCACTCCCTCCAGCTCTGGCGCCCCGGACGCGTCATCCGAGTGCGACTGAGCAGGAGCCCCGGTGGGGTCGCTGCGCCGGAGGTGCGCGAAGATCAGGGCTGAGGGAAGTCTCTGCCGGCGACGCACTCCGCTCTCCTGCTGCAGGGCTCGCAATGGCCTCCTCGGCTCCCTCCAAACTCACTGTCTGGGCCAGGAAACGCACGATGTCAAGCTGATTAGGTCCAGGTAAGGGCTCTGGAGGGAACACCCTCACCTTTCCCTTTCTCTTGGAAGGCATTATCGGGCAAAGAAAAGCTTTAAGAGAGGTTCAGAGATAGCTGGCGTTTCACCGATCCGTTATGCCGCCATCTTGGTTTGCCCCCTAGTGTGGTTGGTTTTAAAAAAGGTTAGGACAAGTTCTTGGAGGAAATGTTCATAAACTGTTATTAACTAGGTAGGCTTGGGGAATGCCACTGTTTATCCCTGGGTGTAAGCAACATGGAATCTATCTACTATATAGAATCCTGACCTGGATTGGCCACTTGGAAACAGGATACTGGGCTTGATGGACCCTTTGTCTGATTCAGTATGGTGGTTATATTCTTAAAAGACCAGATATTGCAATACTCTATCCCTGTGAATGGATCTCTGCTGGCACCAAACTCCTCTCCTGATCTCTATAAGGAGGTCTAATCTCTATGCTTAATTAGGGTCATATTTGCCTATGCCTTTAATATAATTAATTCCATTATGCTGTCTAACTCTAATACTCTTATCCTAACACATATCTCAAAAATTTGGTAATCACCCAAACACTCCCAAAAAATATCTGGAAGGAGCTCTCCAAGGGGTGACTTCCTTTGGCTCACCCGCTTTGGTTTTCTCCGGTGATAAGCCACCTAAGGTGGCTGTTGAGGCGGTGTATAGTCTCCTCAAAGATGATGATTCAAATTGGCGGGGCTTCTGTGTCTGTTCGGAGGGTAGGTCTTGGGAGCCTGGGTATCCTGAGGCTCACTGCGGGTTTAAATGTCTCAGTCTGGCAAAGCAGCTGATGGCTATGGCAGCCCATTCTAGCCCCCCACTCACCTCCGTAATAGGGTTCTGTCTCTAGACCACACTTCCTCATTGTTTACTAACATATTGTTTGTGGATTCTCTTGAAAAACAGTTTTAGAGATAAAATTGAGACATCTCTATAGCAAGTAATACTGATTTCCCTCTTATGAATATGATATTAGAGGGTCACAGGATAGTGTTCCATCAGCTTGCTATGATCTGTTAAAATTAGACTCTCTTAGTGGCTTGTATAACTTTACATTGTGATGGAATATTACTGCAGCTACAAACATTAAATTAAAAATAAAATCTCAGAATACAGAGGGTTAATCTGCAATGGTCAAATCACGTGGCCAATGTGCTGTATGACACACAAGATTCATTTTCAAGTCCTCTGTCTGGCTTGTGCGGAGGTGATGCATTTAGGATCCAGTGGGGAGATGGGGAATTTTTAGTACTGCATGGGCCTCCTGGCTCCAGACTTCCAGGCTAAAAGAGGCTCATTCTCAATGAAGATGGCCCCTTCAGTCTTTAGGGCAAATAGTGGATTAGACACCAGATGTAGTCCAAAAATTCTTTTATTTGAATGGAGACACAAGATTCATACTATCGCCCGACTCAGGCCGAGTTTCGCCCCCCACGGGGCTGCCTCAGGGGCTGTATGTAGATTTATATAAATTCTATATTCAATATATTCTTATATAAGAACATAAGAACATAAGAAAATGCCATACTGGGTCAGACCAAGGGTCCATCAAGCCCAGCATCCTGTTTCCAACAGTGGCCAATCCAGGCCATAAGAACCTGGCAAGTACCCAAAAACTAAGTCTATTCCATGTAACCATTGCTAATGGCAGTGGCTATTCTCTAAGTGAACTTAATAGCAGGTAATGGACTTCTCCTCCAAGAACTTATCCAATCCTTTTTTAAACACAGCTATACTAACTGCACGAACCACATTCTCTGGCAACAAATTCCAGAGTTTAATTGTGCGTTGAGTAAAAAAGAACTTTCTCCGATTAGTTTTAAATGTGCCCCATGCTAACTTCATGGAGTGTCCCCTAGTCTTTCTACTGTCCGAAAGAGTAAATAACCGATTCACATCTACCCGTTCTAGACCTCTCATGATTTTAAACACCTCTATCATATCCCCCCTCAGTCGTCTCTTCTCCAAGCTGAAAAGTCCTAACCTCTTTAGTCTTTCCTCATAGGGGAGTTGTTCCATTCCCCTTATCATTTTGGTAGCCCTTCTCTGTACCTTCTCCATCGCAATTATATCTTTTTTGAGATGCGGCGACCAGAATTGTACACAGTATTCAAGGTGCGGTCTCACCATGGAGCGATACAGAGGCATTATGACATTTTCCGTTTTATTCATCATTCCTTTTCTAATAATTCCCAACATTCTGTTTGCTTTTTTGACTGCTGCAGCACACTGAACCGACGATTTCAATGTGTTATCCACTATGACACCTAGATCTCTTTCTTGGGTTGTAGCACCTAATATGGAACCCAACATCGTGTAATTATAGCATGGGTTATTTTTCCCTATATGCATCACCTTGCACTTATCCACATTAAATTTCATCTGCCATTTGGATGCCCAATTTTCCAGTCTCACAAGGTCTTCCTGCAATTTATCACAATCTGCTTGTGATTTAACTACTCTGAACAATTTTGTGTCATCTGCAAATTTGATTATCTCACTCGTCGTATTTCTTTCCAGATCATTTATAAATATATTGAACAGTAAGGGTCCCAATACAGATCCCTGAGGCACTCCACTGTCCACTCCCTTCCACTGAGAAAATTGCCCATTTAATCCTACTCTCTGTTTCCTGTCTTTTAGCCAATTTGCAATCCACGAAAGGACAACGCCACCTATCCCATGACTTTTTACTTTTCCTAGAAGCCTCTCATGAGGAACTTTGTCAAACGCCTTCTGAAAATCCAAGTACACTATATCTACCGGTTCACCTTTATCCACATGTTTATTAACTCCTTCATGATTCAAGTGTCAGATAGCCTCAGTAGCACACTCTCATTCATTGCCAATTCTTGACGTATGTAAAGCAGCAACATGGAGTTCTCTTCACACCTTTGCAGCTCATTACTTATAGTCCCGAGGAGCAGGACACCAGGAGCCATGCTGGGAGGTCCCAACAGGTCACAGGACATGGCACTGGGCTCGGGACTATAAGTAATGAGCTGCAAAGGTGTGAAGAGAACTCCATGTTGCTGCTTTACATACGTCAAGAATTGGCAATGAATGAGAGTGTGCTACTGAGGCTATCTGACACTTGAATCATGATATAAGAATATATTGAATATAGAATTTATATAAATCTACATACAGCCCCTGAGGCAGCCCCGTGGGGGGCGAAACTCGGCCTGAGTCGGGCGATAGTATGAATCTTGTGGCTCCATTCAAATAAAAGAATTTTTGGACTACATCTGGTGTCTAATCCACTATTTGCCCACACGGCGTTCTTAGATCACCTACCCTCTTGCTTCATCAGCCCTTCAGTCTTTATCCAGCCAAGGGACCTGCACCACCCTAGGGAAGGGAATGAAAAGACCACCACATTCCATATGAGTATGGTTTGGTTTGTATCATTTTCATTAAAATGAGTTGAAGGAAAAGCAAAAATAGTTGTTTGGTAGTAGGGTGATAAAATTTAGAACACCAAGGTCCATTCCTCAAGCTGTGCCTGCTGTCTGATACTATCAAGTAAGTAAATATATATTGTTTTGTTTAAATGCACTTGTGTATTTTACATGTAAACCCTAGTGTTACCTAATAAGTGGATATAGCAAGCAAGGAATCCTATCTTTTGTTGGGGTGCTTCCTATTGAGAATCCTAAAACAGCGACTCCGCTTTGATTTGTTACCCTAAATAACCAAGAATCCTCTTGAGGACCCACTTGTAACTAGATTTCCCGATACTGCATCCTTCTAATCATTCTAAGTAGGCTCCTGCTATTCCATCACACCCTTCATGCTAACTAGGCTTCCTGCTGCCCAGGTAAATATAGTTATTTATCTGCTATTAATAGAAATCTTGCTCTGTGATGCTGTTCACAAGCTCTAGTTACATGCAAAACATCACAGGTTTTTCCTGGAATTTGCTTGCATCCACCATGTTCCTCAGTTGCTACAGGAAAGCTTTGGATGAAGGGTATCACATTAAATAATAATAAAGTACAAAAATAAATATATGTAAATGTTCACCCTTGTACCATACCTTGTATGTCAGTACTGGAAAAAGTTGGACTGAATGACCATGTATGTCAGTACTGGAAGATGCATCTATTCATATTACTGGACACATGCAGCAGACGTGTACTGGTTCTGAATGGTTATCAAAGTATAAACATTTTGTGCTTCACCAAGTCGTGGCTTTATTAGACACAAGCTTGTCCCCCAGGTTATTTTTCCTTCCATCAAGATTGTGCTGGGAAATGGGAGGGATAAGAGGAAACAAGGGAAGTAGGTATTATTCTTGAGAATATTGTCCCAGCTATAATGCATTCTGTGGAACAGATTGAGGGTGTAGAACTTATTGAACTTAAAATGGGGAAGGCTAATAGACTTGCTATTTGTTTAAAATGTTTTTGTGTCTCTGATATGAAGAGAGCTTCACTTTTACAACTCTCAGAATGTGGTTGTTAGAGTTCCTCAGCTTAGCTATCCTGGTGGAATTCAATGTCCATGCAGATGTTTCAGGGATGGGAAAGGCACAGACTTTACTTTCAGCATTAATGGCCTTGAATTTGTCTGAGGTAATTACCAAAATTACCGACAATGCCTGTCATGCTATGGACCTGAAATTCTATCCCCTGAACTGGAATATCTATATGACAATTTCTGATGTGGAAATAGGTCTGATGTGTTGGTCAGATCACCATGAAATTAAATTCAAACTCTCAGGTCTTCCATACTTGAGTGATGGTTTTTCTGGGTGTCACATTGTAAATTTTAGGAAATAGATTGACCCCAGTATTTTCACTGACAAGATTGATTTGGTAGTTGGTTTCAAGGATCAGCAGAAAGTGAAACCTAACACATTCATCAGCTTTATGGTACGCTGGATCCCAAAAAATCTCATGTGGTTGATCTGGTGAATTCCTCCTCATGGTTCAGTACTGAACTGTGGGAGCTGAAATGTTCCTGTAGACTAGGGGTGGACAAACTTCATTTTTTAATGGAGGCCACATTATTGACTCTTCTCTGTACCGAGGCCGGGGGGGGGGGGGGTGTTCCCCCTTGGAGCTTCTCGAGAGATTGTGTGTGTGTGTGTGTGTGTGTGTGTATATATATGTATGTCTTTTTCTGTAGGGGAGGTGTCCTCCTTGGAGCCTATGCATATGTCTTTCACTTTTGCCCCCACACACACTCCTCTCTGAAGCAATTACACTCTCTCTCTCTCACTCATGCTAGGGGCCTGTTCCTCTCTTTGACCGACAACAGCCCTGAGGCTTCTTTTTTTTTCTCTTTGGCATGGACTCATAGGAAACATTTGGGTCCAGAATTGGAAGTACATTGGGAAGATAGTCATGCAGTTCCTGCTGCTCTAGGGAGAGCTGGCATTGAGGGGCTACTGCTGGAATCGGCCAGTGGCAGAGAGAGAGCAGCAGGAGTCTGATCAAGGACAGAAATGCAGTGGGAGCTCTGCCATTAGGCGTCCAATGCAGAAGAGAAAAAATTAGCAGAGCAGAGAGAGGCTTTGGAATGCACACATGGTGACTGTAGCGATCGCTGTGAAATCTAGAAGTGAAGTGCGAGTTTCAGTGCTGTCTATACCGCCACTGTACAGAGAGCACCTGGACACTGGGATGAGCAAGGGTAGAAGGCAAGGAGCATTAGAGAGCTCCTGCCATTGGGTTAAATGTTTGGGGGAGGTTCAGAAACTCCAGATAAACTTAAATGTGCTGGACTAACCGCAATAAAGAAATAAAGATTAATAAAACTAGTCAGTGGGCTGGAGACCCTGAAAAGCAATTTGAGAAGGCAGGCTGCAAAAAACAAAAAGGCGAGATGTGCCTATTCTGGCCTGCTGGCTGAAGGTTGCCCATCCATGCTGTATATGGATTGAAAGGTGCTGGTGGAAATCAGTCAGAGGCTGATAAGTTCAGTTATGTGATTAGTGCTAAAACCTATAAAGCTGCAGCCTTGGAGGATAAACACTCCTTTATCCAAGCTAAGGTTGACATGGCTGGACCCTCAAAAATATATGGCTGAGGTAGAACATCAATTCTTATACCACCTACTATATTCCTCTCACTCGCAATAACATTGCAGTAGGCCAATTTTTTAGATTGTGCCAGATATGCGCCTTTAGAAGTGATTACATCACACAAGCAAACACTGTGCCCACTTTGAGTCTCATGGTTACCCAACATGCATTATTAAATCAGCTTTCAAAATAGCCCTTTATATTAACAGGGATCTTTTATTTCAACTACAGAATTCCATCGCTGAGGATAGAATCACCTGTGCCCTCCCTTACTCTTCTCTCTCTGGACAAATATCTTCCATCATTGGCAATGTCTTCTCCACATAATATTTTTAAGGAACCTCCCCACTTTTCCTTTTGCTGAGGATGCAATTTCAGAGACATTCTAATATCCTCGGAATACCACCCACCTTAGAACGTCCAAGACTGTATTTGGGACACAAACTCTGTGCGCACTGTAAAGCATGTGATTTATTCTTATCCCATACTACTTTACCCATCCAACCACACAGCAACAGTTTATGCTTATTTCACCTCTGACTGTATTTCAAGTAGATTAAATTATGTTGTCATATGCTCATGCCCAAAACTATATGTTGAAAACGCAAATCTTTGAACACTGTAGCTGCATTAGGTAGTATCGAGAAGAATAATCTTTGGCAGTACACTGGGCTTCATTATTACATTCCCTTTCTGACCTACAGTTATTTACTATAGAATTTTGTAAACCTTCCTCCCGTGGAGCTGATTTCTCAAGATTTCTGCTCCAGCATGAACGATGTTGAATACATACACTTCAAACACGTTCTCCTTCTGGTTTAAATCAAGAGATGGTCTGGAGTGTTTTTTGTAAGGTATTTTCACTTGTTAATTTACAATATTTTGATATTATTTGGGTCTGTATTTCTGATATGGAGTAATGGGATTGGTCCCATTGATCACATGACTTTTTGGCATCAATTAGAATTTATATATATATATACTTTGGTCATTCAGTCTCATAGAACCTTTTCTGTCTGCTCTCAGAATTAATAAGCCTGCTATATTGTAAATAAGGCTTGCTCTCTATTTATTGCTGAGATTGAAATGTATTTACAGTGTCCTAAAATCTTGTATACGTTGTGATTTACATTGCTATCCTTTTGCTATTTACTGGGCAGATATGAGTCCTCCCTGACTCAGCTTTGTGCGAAACAAGGTTCCATATCGGGGGACTGAAGACTCTTTACAATGCTTATCTTGTGAACAGCTTCTTCTGACTTGAATATTGAGCCAGCTTTATACAATGAATAAAAATACTTAAAGTGGACCAATCTTCTGAATGATTTTCCCTCGGAACTATAAGGAAGTACAACTCCTCCTTTGATAGTTGACGTCACCAACTTTTCTCTATAGTAAAGAATCTGATCTCTTCTAATCATCTTGGCTCGTCCTCCTTTCTTTTAGAATTGTTAATTTTCCCCACAGAATCCACTGTATTATTGACTGTCTTGCTGTGATCTCATCTTGGATGACAATGAAATTTACCCTTAATGCTTCCAAGATTTGAGATCCTTTGTATTAGTAGGTCATCATTTAAATTTATCAGATCTACAGATCAAACTAGATCATGAAACTCTTACTACAAAACCCTATGTAAGAAGTCTGAGTGTTATTTTAGATATCTGTTTAGGTTTAAAATACCTACATATCTGTTTGCTCAAAAAGCATAGTTCAAGCACAGCTTGAAACATTTTCTGTTGAATTACCAGCTTAAGACAGTTCGTCAAGCTTTAGTGATGTCTACTATAGATTACTGAAACTCTTTGTAGGCCTACTTCTGAAAACACTATATAGCCTACAACTGATTCAGAATGTAGCTGAAAGGCTAGTTATGGGTTTTAGAGTCACCAGTCATTTTAGTTCTGATTTGTAAAGCTTTACATGGTTTAGGCCAACAATATTTGTTTAGGAAATCAGATTGTATTCTCTAGGACAGAATTTAAGATCCAGCAATGATTATCAACTTTGTACCTCCATCAATTAGGGATTGTTGGCTGATTAGCACCTGTATCTATGCAAGTCTTTTTGTGTGTGGCGCTGGCCTCTTGAGCTCCCTTACAAAAGAACTTCATTTTGAGGGGGGGAGTTTTTAGGTTTAAATAACTGCCGAAGGTACTATTTTGTTTTTAAAAATGATTGGTTTGTTGGTATTTGCATATTTTGGAGCATTAAAAGGGTTAAGATTAAGGCTCTGTTAACTAAATGTTTTCATCTGAGTGTGCATTTAATATTTTGGGTTTTTTTTGTGTTGTCATATTAGTTTTATATTTATTTGACAGTGTCTTGTAAGAACTCAGAGAGTTATATGCAGGAGGATGATTAGGAGACCTGTTATGTTAATGTCTATATTTTTATTAGTGTGTTAGATTTATTTATTTATTTATTTATTTATTATTTATTTTTAACTTTTTTATACCGACGTTCGTGTATAAAATACAAATCACACCGGTTTACAATGAAACTGAAAGTCGCATGGAAGCGTTACAAGGAACAAGGGAATACATATAACTGGGATACAGGAACTTGAACTTCAAAATGCAAATTGGGATACAACATGGGAGAGAATAAAATAAAATTAAACCATACCATGAGCGCCTACCCGGACATTAGAGACATTATCCCCATTAGTTAGCACTAAGTCGAGTATCGCACCTTCCCTAGTAGGCTCCATTACCAATTGTTTGAGCAGAGCCCCTTGAAGGGCATCAACCAGCTCTCTATTTCTTGTAGATTCCACGGAAGGGATGCTCCAATCCACATCTGGCAGATTAAAATCACCAATGAGCAACACTTCACCCTTCTTTCCCAAATTTTGGATGTCTTCAATTACATCTCTGTTCAGTTCTTCTATTTAAGTCAGGGGCCTACAGACCACCCCAGTGTAAATGGAAGCACCATCTTCTTTTTTTTTAGGACAGCCCATAATACTTCTTCCATACCCCACATCCCTTGCATTTCAGATGCTTGGATATTGTTTTTGACATAAAGAACTACTCCTCCCCCTTTTCTGTCCTTCCTTAACAACTTATATCCAGTGATGGGCCGTCTCCCAATCATGTTTACATAACAGCAACAATATACAAGTCTGCTCCACCCATTAAGGCCCGCAGCTCTGGGATTTTATTGCCCGGACTAAGAGCATTTGTGGTCATAGCTTTCCAACTTTTCTTCTTTGCAGGCCAATACAATACCCGCGCAAGAAAAACAGGCGGCCGGGTGGGCGTGCATTCATCCAGGCAGAGGGAGCCGGCGGCGAATGAATGCACGGCGGCGAATGAATGCCCGCCCCCGCTGGCAGTGAATGAATGCCCGTGCGATTTCGGCGCTCAAGGCGTGACGTCACGTCATGTGACTGCCTTGAGCGCCGAAATCGCAAGGGCATTCATTCACTGCCGGCGGGGGCCGTGCATTCATCCAGGCAGAGGGAGCCGGAGGCCGCTTTTCGCCGCCGGCTCGCTCTGCCTGGATGAATGCACGCCCACCCGGCCGCCTTGAGCGCCGAATCGGGAGGAGAGGAGAAGGGAGAAGGGACTACCGTAGCAGGCCCGAGCCTTGCTACTTTTTCGTTTTTTTTTTTTTTGCTTCGGGAGGAGGAGACAGGACTGGGGCTGCACCGGAGACCGGACGGGGCCAGGGCAGGTGAGCGGGGGCTGGGGGAAAGTTTTGCCGAGCATCGGGGAACATAACTGTCCACTTCCTGGTACCTGTCATTTCAAATGTCATTTGAAATGACATTTGAAATGGACAGATACCAGCGCGGCCGTGATGAAGCGTTAGGTCCGCGAACCCAGGATACTGTATAGGCGCTCTATACAGTAAAATGGGTTGCGCGGGCCTAACGCTTGCCTAAGGCTTCGCAGCCGCGGCATGCATTTGCATTGCAATTTGAAGAGAGTATCGAGCGGTAGGTGAAGAGAACTGTGCGTGCGGGGGGAACGAGGGTGCGCCCTGACACTGCCGCACTGTTTCTACCGCGGGCCCTTAGAGTATCGATCTGATTGTGAAACTACCAGCAAGGGTTATTTTTCCCTATATGCCACACCTTGCACTTGTCCACATTAAATTTCATCTGCCATTTGGCTGCCAATCTTCCAGTCTTGCAAGGTCCTCCTGTAATGTATCACAGTCTGCTTGTGATTTAACTACTCTGAATAATTTTGTATCATCCGCAAATTTGATAACCTCACTCGTTCCTATTCCTTTCCAGATTCATATAGAAAGACATGGTTTAATGGCACACAGTCCAAACATGGATTTACCCAAGGGACGTCTTGCCTAACAAATATGCTTCATTTTTTTTGAAGGGGTTAATAAACATGTGGACAAAGGTGAACTGGTAGATGTAGTGTATTTGGATTTTCAGAAGGCATTTGACAAAGTCCCTCATGAGAGGCTTCTAAGATAACTAAAAAGTCTTGGGATAGGAGGCGATGTCCTTTGTGGATTACAAACTGGTTAAAAGACAGGAAACAGAGAGTAGGATTAAATGGTCAGTTTTGTCAGTGGAAAAGGGTAAACGGTGGAGTGCCTCAGGGATCTGTATTTGGACCGGTGCTTTTCTATATTAATTATATATCTTGTGGTGATGATGGTGCCCCTGGTGGCAGGTCCTCAGCGGTGACTTCGGGCTCGGGGCTAATTATCAAGGACTGCTTCCACAAAGTCCTTTATAGCAGATCCCTCCCTGAAGTTTCTCCAGCGAGACAGGAGTGGGGGATAACCATAAGGCAAGGAGGCTATGGGTCAGCACCACTTGTAAGGAAGGCCCTCTTACAACTAGGCCCCTGAGACCAAACTTCCCTCATCCTCACTAGAATAAGGGTCACCTCCCTGGCAGCCCTTTAGCATAACATATTACATTCAGGCAGAAGCTTCTTATGTATTGAAGTTTATTAATTAAAGCAAACTCCACAGAGAGGAAAAACACACAACTCTTAACAAGTAATACCAACCACGCTTCTCACTCTGAGTTTCTAGCATACTTTTCCCCCTGCACATCATGTGGGCAAAGTAGGTTTTTCCCCCAGTACATTCTTCTTTCCACCCAAGTAAAACATAGTACTGAAACCCTCCCCCCACTGCAGGAACGTCTCCTTAGGCCAACTGCCAGGTCCTAATTACCTCTTTTCCTCCAGCTGCCTTAATTAAGTAAAACAACTCTTTTCGCTGCCCACAAGCTCCCCTTGCTGTGCAGTTCTAAAAACCATCTGTTAGAGCTGACTTAGCTTTTAGTGGAAAAGGTCTGCCGGGCACCATCACCCAGCCTCAGGCTTTGGATCTTACTTGCCTTCCTCCAGCTCTCTTCTCTCTTTCTCTTTGGAGGGCTACTCTCTTTATGTCAGATAGAGTGGCCCCTTCCTAGGAAGACACCTCCTCTGTGTTTCCCTGCCCCCAAACCCTTCCTGAGGCTGACTACCAGGGCATCTGGGAATGTAGTTTCCTTCCTGCAAAGTCCCATTGAGGAAAAACACCTCCCGCTTCTGGCTCAACTCATCACATATCTATATATATATCTATATAGATATAGATAGATATATATAGATTGTTTTGTCTATATATATAGATATATATATATATATATATACTATATATATATTTTTTTTTTTTATATAGATATATATATATAAATATAGAAAAGCAACCGGTCCAAATACAGATCCCTGAGGCACTCCACCGTTTACCCTTTTCCACTGAGAAAATTGACCATTTAATCCTACTCTCTGTTTCCTGTCTTTTAACCAGTTTGTAATCCACAAAAGGACATCACTCCTATCCCATTGACTTTTTAGTTGTCTTAGAAGCCTCTCATGAGGGACTTGTCAAATGCCTTCTGAAAATCAAAATACACTACATCTACTGGTTCACCTTTGTCCACATGTTTATTAACCCCTTCAAAAAAATGAAGCATATTTGTTAGGCAAGACGTCCCTTGGGTAATCCATGTTGACTGTGTGCCATTAAACCATGTCTTTCTGTATGTCTACGATTTTGATCTTGAGAATAGTTTCCACTATTTTTCCCGGCACTGAAGTCAGGCTCACTGGTCTATAGTTACACCGGATTGCCCCTGGAGCCTTTTTTAAATATTGGGGTTACATTGGCCACCTCCAGTCTTCAGATACAATGGATGATTTTAATGATAGGTTACAAATTTTAACTAATAGATCAGAAATTTCATTTTTGAGTTCCTTCAGTACCCTAGGATGCATACCATCCGGTCCAGGTGATTTGCTACTCTTTAGTTTGTCAATCTGGCCTACTACATCTTCCAGGTTCATAGTGAGTTCGTGCTATAAGTAAAGAACCACTGAATTAACACTCCAAATTAGGCCTGTCAACTGATACGCAGGTTGTAAATACAAAAAGCACACTTTGAAATGTCTGTATGTCAATGCCAGAAGTCTAAGAAGTAAGATGGGAGAGTGTATAGCACTAAGAGAGGTAGACATAATGGCATCTCAGAAACCTGGTGGAAGAAGGAAAACCAATGGAACAGTGCTATACCAGGGTACAAACCTTATATTGCAGTGATAGGGTTGATCAGCTTGGTGGGTGGATGGCATAGAATCCAACAGGATAAAGATCTTGCTGGAGATTAAATATACAGTTGAATCCCTATGGGTAGAAATCCATGAGTGCTGGGGAAGAGTATAGCGATAGGGGTATGCTAACATCCACCTGGCAAATTGAGCAGATGAATGATGAAATCCTAAGTGAAATTAGAGAAGCTAACCAATTTCTGCAGAACAGTAATAATGAGAGATTGACAATTTCCCCATTAGTGACCGAGTAGTGTAGATGTAACAGGACATGCTTCATAGAGTATTGGTTCAAGAACGGATGAGAGAGGGTGCCATTTTAGATCTAATTCTTAGTGGAATGCAGGATTTGGTGTGAGAGGTAACAGTGTTGGGGCCACTTGGCAATAGTGATCAAGATGATCAAATTTGATTAATGATTGCAAGGGCAAGGGGGACAATAATTAAATCTACAGCTCTAGCACTAAACCTGCAAAAGGGAGACTGATAAAATGAGGAAAATAGAAAAAACTGAAAGGTGCAGCTACAAAGGTTAAGATGGTAACTTTAAAACAGCCGTGTGGGTATATAAGATGCGTGCGATTTATAAAATCAGCTGGACACGCGTAAATCTGCGCACCATTTTATATGGATGTGTGCATATGCCGCTTCTACCACATAAATGGGGGGATTTTAATATACAACCACGCTGATACAATTACCAGTTAAACCAGTTCGTTTCCACTTTGGCCAGTTACAGGATAGGACTTCCTGCCCCCCCCCCCCCCCCCCAGTAACTAACCTCTCTTTTACCCTACCTGCTCCAACCCTTAAAACCCCACTGACTGACCTAGTTGTTTTTTTTTTGTTTTATAATTTATACGTCATCTATGGCAGAAGTAAAGTTATGCGGTAGGGGACCCCAGCATGTGCTTGTGTAAGTAAATATGTGCTGATTTCCATCTAAATTCCCGGAATGCCTGTGCCCACGCCCCACCACTTTTTGGACGTTTTATGTGCGTATTGGGAGATGTTCGCGACCATGGACGCTTCTTAAAAATACCTCAGCTGGCCTGAGAGACGTGTGTATCTCCCTGATTTGGTGCATGTAGGGCTTTTAAAATCTACCCCAAGAGTGCACAGTAGGCATGGCCATGTTTTAAAAATACCATTTTAAAAGTGCAGTCCAGATGTATTCCTCAATTTGAAAAGTTTGAAGGAAGGCCAGATGATTGCTGGCATGGGTAAAAGGTGAGGTGAAAGAAACTATTTTAGCCAAAAGAACTACCTTCAAAAATTGGAAGAAGGATCCATCTGAAGAAAATAGGAAAAAGCATTAGCATTGGCAAGTTAAGAGAGAATTTGAAAAGAAGTTGGTCTTAGAAGCAAAAACTCATAAAACATTTAAAAATATATCCGAAGCAGGAAGCCTGTGAGATAATCGGTTGGTTTGTAACATGATCAAGGGGTTAAAGGGACACTTAAGGAAGAAAAACCATTGTGGAAAATCTAAACTGTTGCGACTGTCACTTCCCGATGGCTTCACGCCACCTACCTTTCCTTTCTTGCGACTCCTTCTGCACTTCATGGACGCCTGGCTGCCGCGGCATCTGCCTGCCGTCCTCTCCAGCGACCCTGGACCGGCTTGGGCGCTGCCTCCTGCCATGCTCTTCAGGTACCTTAGAGCGCACACGCTGCGCGACCCTTATTCTTATTTCCTCATTGGCGCATTCCTCAGAGGCGTCCCCCTGTGATGACGTCACGCTGCCCGGATATTTATGCTTACTGTTTATTGCTAGCCGTTGAGTTAGCAAAGGTGATCTTACGGATGGGATTCGCTCTCCGTACCCAGCTACTCTGCCTTCAACTCCCATTGGACTCTTTCTGCTAATGGGGTACCCGCTCCTCGGGGGCCTCTTTGTTTCTTTCAGGTTGCTATCAGGTAACCGGGACTCGCTCCTCGAGGGCCCATGTTCCCTGACTCGCTGCTTGCATCTATCTCCTCTTGTACTTGGAAGAATTCGCTACAGACACCATCAGAGAGTACTATTATCATCTACTCCTCAGAGCTGTCTCCCTGGAACCAGGTACTCTCTCCTTGAGGGCCTGCCCCCATTCCAGCACCAGTGCCATCTTCTACGTGGAACCGCTGTGTGAGTACTTTGCCAACAAGTCTCTCTACCTCCAGGGATCTGGTACTCGCTCCTCGAGGGCCAGCTCTCCCTATCTTGGGGCTTCTCCATATCTGGGACTCTATGAATGTTGTATTGTGTTCACTCTCCTGTGCGCGCGATTCAGTAAAATAAATATTCAAATTAGGGCCCGTGGTAAAAAAAGAGGCGCTAGGGACAATAGTGCATCCCTAGCGCCTCTTTTTTGACAGGAGTGACGGCTGTTAGCGAGTTTGACAGCCGAAGCTCAATTTTGCCAGCGTCGGTTCTCAAACCCGCTGACAGCCATGGGTTCGGAAACCGGTTGCCGGCAAAATTGAGCATCCGGTTTTCAACCCGCAGGCCGATTTAAAAAAATTTTTTTTAAATTATTTTTAACTTTTGAGACCTCCGACTTAATATCGCCATGATATTAAGTTGGAAGGTGTACAGAAAAGCAGTTTTTTATTGTTTTTCTGTGCACTTTCCCGTGCTGGTAGAAATTAACGCCTACCTTTGGGTAGGCGCTAATTTCTGAAAGTAAAATGTGCGGCTTGGCTGCACATTTTACTTACTGAATTGCACGGGAATAACTAATAGGGCCATCAACATGCATTTGCATGTTGCGGGCGCTATTAGTTTCGGGGGTGTTGAACGTGCGTTTTCGACGCTCTATTACCCCTTACTGAATAAGGGTAAAGCTAGCGTGTGGAAAATGCGCGTCCAGACTGTATCGGCCTGTATGTCAATAAGTGGCAACTTCAACAAATGAATTCACCAAGTTCAGAGAATGCCCTGTCCTTTGATGAGGTGGAGAGACATTCTCTGCACCAATTTTTTGTGGGTAGGGCACCAAAATGTTTGTCACACACAGAAAAACTGTAAATGTAAGTCTCAATATTAATCAGACATATAAAATTAAAGAATAGAATTATGCAGCATATATAAAAAGAGTCCACAAAGTGTAGCTGTAAGCAAGAGACATCCTCGAGGTATGTGTTTCAGAGTTCTTGCTCTGCACGTGTTCCAGTGTTCCTCTTTCTGCTGGTTTCCTACATGTTGGATGTCTCATCAATTTCAGTGAAAGCAGGTGCTTGTAGCGATGCACTGCAGCAAAGATTTAACCGCCAGAGCAACCCACGGTATATGGCCTTGCCCCTCCTGCTTTCTGCAATGGAGCCAGATGAGTCATGAGATTTTATCCACGCACATTTGTCATACAAAGTATTCACCGGTGGCAAATAATCCGGTGGGTCTATCTCCTCCTCCTCACTCATTTCTTCAGTAAATTCCTCAACATCAGCATTTAAACCTTTGGCATTGGCTTTTCCAAAACTGCAAATACTGCAGCTCTGTGATTTATCACAGTTGGCTTAATCTGAACATGCCCTGGGGCTACATCAGCTGTAAGAGTCATATGCTGCCCTAGTAACTGCATCACTTTAGTAAATGTGGGGTGTGAATCCTTGCCCCCTGCCACTGACAATATAGTGGCAAGCGTCTGGGCAATAGGGATAATTTCTGGCCCAGCAGCTAGAATCCACGCCTTTTGGTAACTGGGTGGAATCGGCAAATCACCTGCCTGATGTACAGGGTGCTTTGTTATGATAGCCCTATGGGCAGTTAAATTCTGTAGTACTTTAATTCCCTCTGCATTACTATTCCATTGCATAGCACCAGTATCATAGGTAAAGGCTGCTTCATCTGGGAAAAATGTGTTAAATAATTCAAGTAGAAGAGTGCCCAAAGGAACTCTCCCCTCTGTTCCTCCTCCCCTCTGCATAATATCTGTGGCTAACAGCTAGTGCGTGGACAGAGGACTCAAGTCCTAATTCCCTGGCTGTCACTTCCAGTGTTAGAGTCCCTGACATGGATATAAACATGCTACCCAGGGGAGAATCCCTTCCCCAGGCTGCTGTCTGTATGCTGCCCCAAGGGAATCGCCTGGCCTCATATTCTAACATCTCCTTGTTTACTCCCTGGAATTACTCCAGTTTCCCCCACCAGTCGCTCATAATCTAACCTGGGTGGGTTAGGGATTCCGTTATTCCCAGGGCCGTGAATAATGCATTTTTCCAACCAGATGGTGTTTGTTTTGCCCCCTCATTCACATCTATCAGAGTCGTTTCCTCACTTGTCTCCCTGGTCTCAAGAGTACACACTTTCACAGAAGGGCTCACACAGGAAGGAAAGGGAATGGGTCCATCAAAAATGTCCCAATCTAAAGGGGCACCCATGACCACCTGGTGAACCTTAACAAGGTTTACTGCTACTCTTGATAGTAAGCGGGTAGAAAGAGCAGTAACTTAGCTTCACCCTTGTTTGACAACAGCGTCCGTGCACTGTTGTTGGGCAGTTTCCTTTGCCTGCATGGCAGAGTCGATGAGTATTTCCTGATGCTGTACCCTGATGTTTAGCTGCTCCTTCTCCCGCTTCAAGCTGCCACCTCCTCTTGGAGGGCTTTGACCTGCTTATCAAGGCTCTGCAACCTAGAAAACACAACATGCTCTGGTAGACCTACGGGCACTGTTCACCTTCAGTCCAGAAAGCACATCGGCTGTAGCAAAGGGAAGTGTTTGGTGCGATGCTGCCAACTCTGGGTTCCTGGGTACCTGTCATGTGTGAGAGGATTTGGGCTACAGCAAACCAGGGTTCGTGCCCTGACCAACCCAGCACTAGGGCCTGCACATCTTGTTTTCTTTTCTGAACATCGCCAGGAACATCGTCATATCTCTAACAGGATGGGCAGTACAGCTCCTGTCCCACCATAGCAAAATATTGAGGAATCCCACTGCTACCACCAAGTGTAGTATGCATGGGTTCGATGGATCCCTCAGTTTTGCCCCATCTTGTAAACCTATGCTGGAGGTTTGTGTTTATGCCCTTTGCAACCCGTCTAAATGATCAGCTTATAAGAACTGACCAAGCATTCATCTACCCTCCCCCTGCTTCCTGTCTGTTATATTCCTATATAAATAGCAATAATATTCAGAGATTGTAATTATTGTTATAAAGTGGTTATATTTTTCTTAGCTATATATAATAAGATAAAATATTTCTTTAGCAATAATAAAAATAGAATATAATAGATAGAAATGGTAAGCGTTTAAGAGGCTAAGCTGAGCAATATACAAATCAGTGGCAGTTACTTCCCTGAGAGATCTCTGAATCTGAATTGATTGTCCGGTCAATCACCTACTATGAGGCCCTTATAGATAGGCACTCATGCTCTCTCTCAGTGTGAGCTGTGAAATTGGAAATATCGCAGGGCGCGAAAAGTTTACCGCACCATGCGATACTACCGATGCGATGCGGTATGTTATTGTGTGGTGCGGTAATTCTAAAATTTCCATAAACATGCCCCTTTTTCTTAGCGCAGGTGTTATCCATGCATTATTAATGCATTTTCATGAATCTAGGGGTTGGGATCTCCAGAAAACATATGCAGCAGTAAGCATGATTTCCAGTATAACTTCAAAATAATGTCCAGAGAATGTGCTTTTCCGGGAGTTTATTCTGATGATATACTTAGCTGGCAGCTGGCCAATCCACATTCTATGGAGCTGGCATGTTGGAGACGAGACTGGCTTTCTTGCAGGGCATGTCTATAGTATTTCATTTCTGGGTTCTTTTATTCCTTTTCCAGCTGCTATATCTGTCACTCATGTTTGGCATATGTGTCTGCTGGACAAAGTTTTTGGAAATTTCCATTTTGTTGTAAGGGGAGAGTGGGTATTGTGCTCACTGCAACTTTTGCAACTTTTCCTTCCTCCTGTCTCTCTGAAGTTCCCAATCCAAACTTGGGCTGTCAGTTAGGGTAAAAGAAGTGGGCTTGCTCTTGTTCATTTTCCTGTTCTTCACCAAGCATAAGAAGGTTTCAGCAGTTTCAGTGAGTAATAGTAGCTGCAGTAGTGCTCAGACTCAGAGTTGTTTCTGCCTCTTGCTGGAGTACATATATTAGAGTTTGAGTGCTCCCAGAAGTGAATAAAAGGTGCATGTGTATTTAGGTGACTTCCTTGTTTGCAGGCAAGTTTGAGTGGCATGGAAGTTGTTGATTGAACATCCATGGTAGAGTTTCTCAAATCTTTTCCAGTCACCCCACAGCCAGTCTGGTTTTCAGGATATTCACAATGAATATGCATGAGAGAAAATCCGCATATACAAGATCTTCAGTGAGTGCAGATTTTCACATGCATATTTATTGTGGATATCCTTAAAACTAGACTATCTTGTGTGGTCACCAGCTCATGTTTGGGAAGCCCTGATCTGTTGGGGCTGCTGCTTCTTCATTCTCCAAATCTCTTTTGTTGGATTATGATGAATATTTTCTTGTTTTGACAGCTAGCTTCTTTGACTTTTACAGTAGTTGCTGTTTGAGATTTTGACTCTGCCCGCAGTGTCTAAGAATTTGGGTAGCTTGAACCCTGTGTCATTCATGACGAGATTATACTGTAGGTTGATAGAGCCTGCTTGGTGCACTTTTCTATAGTGGCTTTTGTAAATGCCATCAGTACTTCTATTTCAATAATAATACAAAAAAACCCCTCAATCCCAGTAGTTAAAAAGTATATAAGAACATAAGATAACCCATACTGGATCAGACCAAGGGTCCATCAAGCCCAGTATCCTGTTTCCAACAGTGGCCAGTCCAAGTCACAAGTACCTGGCAAGTACCCAAACATTACATGAATCACAAGCTACTATTGCTTATTAATTAATATCAGTTTATGGGTTTTTCCTGTAGGAACTTCTCCAAACCTTTTTTAAACCCAGATAGACTAACTGCGGTAACCACATTCTCTGGCAATCAATTCCAAAGCTTAACAATGTGCTGAGTGAAAAAGAATTTTCTTCAATTTGTTTTAAATGAGCTACTTGCTAACTTCATAGAATGCCCCCTGGTCCTTTTATTATCTGAGAGAGTAAATAACCAATTTACATTAACTTGTTCAAGTCCTTTCTTGATTTTGTAGACCTCTATCATATCCCCCCTCAGTCGTCTCTTCTCCAAACTGAACAACCCTAACTTCTTTAGCCTTTCCTCATAGGGCAGCTGTTCCATGCTCCTTATCATTTTGGTCGCCCTTCTCTTCACTTTCTCCAGTGCAACTGTATATTTTTTAAGATGTGGTGGCCAGAATTGCACACTGTATTCAAGATGCGATCTCACTGTGGAGCAATATAGAGACATTATGACATCCATTGTTTTGTTTGCCATTCCCTTCCTACATTCTGTTTGCTTTTTTGATCACCACAACACACTGAGCCGACAATTTCAATGTATTATCCACTATGACGCCTAAATCTCTTTCCTGGGTGGTAACTCCTAAGATAGAACCTAACATTGTGTAACTACAGCGAGGGTTGTTTTTCCCTATTTGCATCACTTTGCACTTGTCCTCGTTAAAATTTATCTGCTAGTCTTTCAGTCTTGCAAGGTCCTCCTGCAATTCATCACAATCCGCTTGAGATTTAACTACTCTGCATAATTTTGTGTCATCTGCAAATTTTGATCACTTAGCTCATCGTATCCCTTTCTAGATCATTTATAAATATATTAAAAAACACGGTCCAAGTTCAGATCCCTGAGGCACTCCACTGTTTACCTTTTTCCACTGTGAAAACAGACCATTTAATCCTACTCTCTGTTTCCTGACTTTTAACCAGCTTGCAATCCACAAAAGGACATCGCCTCCTATCCCATGACTTTCTAGTTTTCTTAGAAGCCTCTCATGCGGGACTTTGTCGAATGCCTTCTGAAAATCCAAATACACCACAACTACCGATTCACCTTTGTTCACATGTTTATTCAGCCCTTCAAAAAAATGTAGGAGATTTGTGAGGCAAGACTTCCCTCGGATAAAATCCATGCTAGCTGTCCCATCAAACCATGTCTATCTAAATGTTTTGTGATTTTATTCTTTATAAAAGTTTCCACGATTTTTCCCGGCACCGAAGTTAGACTCACTGGCTTATAGTTTCCCAGATCATCCCTGGATCCCTTTTTAAATGTTGGGGTTACATTGGCCATCTTCCAATCTTGAGGTACAACGTATGGTTTTAATGGTAGGTTACAAATTAATTGAAATAGGTCTGAAATTTCAGTTTTTAGTTCTTTCAGAACCCTAGGGTGTATACCATTTGATCCTGGTGATTTACTACTCTTCACTTTGTTAATCAGGCCTTCCAATCTTCCAGTTCACCGTGATTTGGTTCAATTCATCTAAGTCATCACCCATGAAAACCTCCGTTACGAGTATCTCCCCAACATCCTCTTCAGTAAACACAGAAGCAAAGAAATCGTTTAATCTTTCCGTGATGGCCTTATTTTCTCTAAGTGCTCCTTTAACCCCTCGCAGGCTTTCTGCTTCTAATATATTTAAAAAGTTTTTATTGTGAGTTTTGCCTCGATGGCCAACTTGTTTTCAAATTCTTTTAGCCTGTCTTATCAATGTCTTACATTTAACTTGCCAATGCTTATGCTTTGTCCTATTTTCTTCTGATGGATGATCCTTCCAATTTTTGAATGAAGATCTTTTGGCTAAAGTAGCCTCTTTCAAATGAACAAAAATCAAATAATACAGTAGACATGGTGTTTACATTGTTCATTATGATCTTGTTCTGGCTACAACTAAAGAGTAGGGATGAAAAGAAAAAGGATGGTATCTGGTTTGGTTTGTCAGGGTACAAATTGAGGTTGGCTTGTCTGCAAGTTGTGTCAAATTAATAGTAATCAACTGGATTTACATTATGTAGAATCAACAATAAACTAAGAGCGGGATCTTGATGGCTATATTTAGAAATGTAATATGATGTGATAGGATGATGATTGATGATAAAATTTGCAATTATGTAAATAAATCTACAGCTCTCCAGAGACTGGCTGGGTAATGCAGCAGGTTAGCGGGGTGCTTTCTGGGAAGGCTAAAGAGATTAGGGCTCTTCAGTTTGGAGAAGAGATTGCTGAGGGGAGATATAATAGGGGTAGTGTGGAACGGATAAATGCAAATTGGTTTTTTACTTTTTCAGAAAGTACAAGGACTAGGGAGCATGCAATGAAGTTACTAGGTGATACATGTAAGACAAATAGGAGAAACTATTTTTTTTTTTTTTTACTCAACTCATAATTAAATTCTGGAATTCATTGCGATAGGATGAGGTGAGAACTGTTTGTGTAGCTGGGTTTAAAACGTTTTAGACAAGTTCCTGGAAGAAAAGTTCATAAATTGTTATTAAGATGGACTTTGGGAAATCCATTGCTTATTCCCTGGGATAAGCAGCATGAAATCTTTCTACCCCTTGGGATCCTACCAGTTACTTGTGACCTGGACTGGCCACTGCTGGAAACAGGATACTGGGCTTGAGGGACCTTTAGTGTGACCCAGTATGGCAAATCTTATGTTCTTATGTTATGCTCTTAAGGCCGGTGGGGGGGGGGTGTGCCAAAGAGACTGAGTGTTGTGGAAGCAGCCATGCTAGTGCTTGTGGATATTTAGATTATTACAAAGCTTTGTGATTAAGGAAGGGTTCCAGGTGTGAACTAAGTTAGGGATCTCGTTTGTTCACCTCACCAAACGATGGGATATAGAGGGAGAAGACAGCTAAAACTGTCTTGGCTAAGGAGGGATAGCTTATAAACTGTGACTAGCAGCTGAGATTGATCCTTAGTAACATGGATGGGATTAACTGAGCAGACTGGATGGATCAGTTGGTCTTTTTTTTGTCTTCTATTATTTAGTATGGCTGAGAAAATGTACACAGTTTTAGTTTTCATTTAATAAGTTCTGACTGAAATAATTTTTTCCCTTTTTTTGCTATCCCCTCAGCTGGAGAGACAACTGCATGAAGATGATGAATTTGCCAGAACTTTAGCAATGCTGGATGAAATGCCAAAGAACAAAAAGGTGACTTGGTTTTTTGGTCTTGCAGTTTCCTTTGCATCTCTGACTTCTAGCTCAATTGGAATCAGGTTGTACTGGGCTATAGCATCCTGAGCCTTCATTCACAGTTACCTGGAGTTCCCCCCCACCCTGTTTTTATATCTCCCTCCCACCTCAGCCCAACCATCATAATCAGAGTTTGCCTAGGGTCCACAAACTGTAGCTCTCTTTGAAGCTGGTGTGAGCCCTGAGTCTGGCCACTAGGTAGAATGGGGCTATGAACAATGCCTTCATTGCATTCCTAGCCCTGGCCAACCCAGAGAGCAGAAGCCTGACTGTAAGAAACTCTGCTTGACTCATGCTGGTGAAAGTGGATTGGACTGAGTGAGGGAGAGGTGGAAGAGGCTGCCAATAGTGTTACCATGGGCCTGCAGCACCTCATGGAAGAGCATTCCTTATGCATGCCACCTTGTATGATTACACACCCCAGAAGCCCACTATGACTATTAGGGTGCCATAGAGTGATGTGAGAACCAAAATTGGCCTTGTGGAATTCTGTGATGATTTCCCGTAGTAACTACAGGCTGTGAGCCTGACGTTGGTGTCTGGTAAAATTGTAGAAACTATAATTAAGGAAAGGTAAGTCATACCTTTTTAATCTATTAGAATTTTTGGTGGTGTAAACAAGCATGTGGATAAAGGAGATCCGAGTGATATATAGTGTATTTGGATTTCCAGAAGGTGTTTGACAAAGGCCCTTAAGGATCCTTAGTAAACTAAAAAATCATGATATAGGAGGCACTATCTCAGTGTGGATCGGTAACTGGTTAAAAGGTAGGCAACAAAAAGTAGGACTAAATGGACAGTTTTCCCAGTGAAGAAAAGTGAATAGTGGAGTGCTCCAAAAATCTTTCCTGGGGCCACCTCATTAAATAATGATCTAGAAAGGGGAGTGAGGAGTGAAGTGATCAAATTTTGCATTTGACGTAAAATTATTCAGGGTAGTTAAAACACAGGTAGATTGTGAGGAACTACGGAGTGATCTTTTGAAACTGGAGACCTTGTCTTCTAAATGGCAAATGAAATTTAATGTGGACAAGTGCAAAGTGATACACATACAGGCCGATGCAATACAGTGTGCTCAGTCGAGCGCACGGCTTTACTCACGTGTGGACGTGTGTCTAAACCCCCTAATGCAATAAGGGGATTAGCGCACAGCTAATAGCGCTCATCACATGTAAATTCATGTTGACAGGGCCGGCGGAAGCACTAGGCGAACTAGGCGATCGCCTAGGGCGCTGAGCATTAGGGGGCGCCGAGCCGCTGATGGCCAATGGCCGCGGTGGACGTCATCCCAATGCGGCTGAGCGGTGAACTACTGCTATGCTGTGTGCCGAATACACACAGCAAGAAGATCGGCGGGGCCGTGGTGGAGCTCAAGTCACCACGGCCGGAAGAAAACAATCGCGTCTAAACATGCTGGTGCTCCAGCTCCTTCCTGCCCGCGCGGCCCCGGAAGAAAAATGTTGCCGGAGCCGCGCGGGCAGGAAGGAGGAGGTGCATCAGCCAATGCAGGAACTTCTCCTCCTTCCTGCCCGCGCGGCCCCAAGAAAAAAGTTGCCGGAGCCGCGCGGGCAGGAAGGAGGAGGATCATCAGCCAATGCAGGAGCTTCTCCTCCTTCCTGCCCGCGCGGCCCCGGAAGAAAAATGTTGCCGGAGCCGCGCGGGCAGGAAAGAGGAGGAGCATCAGCCGCGTACAGAAGAGGAGCAGCGCGGCTCGAGATGCCGGGGCCGCTGCAGAGCCCATCCTGCAGCGGCCGTGAAGAGGAGGCCCAGAGGTGAGAGAGAGACTGAGGGTTTGTACAGTGTGTATGTGTGCGTGTATGAGATGAGTTGAGAGACTGTGTGTGGGAGTGAAGGACCTGAATGTTTGCAGAGACAGCATGGGAGCCTCTGTGTGTGTGAGAGACAGCATGTGACAGTGAGAGCCTGTGCTTGAGCAAGACAGCATGTGGGAGTGAGAGAGAGCCTGTGTGTGTGAGAGTCAGACAGCATGTGACAGTGAGAGCTGTGTGTAGAATGATTGTATGAGAGAGAGCATGTGACAGTGAGAGCCTGTGCTTGAGCAGACAGCATGTGGGAGTGAGAGAGAGCCTGTGTGTGAGTCAGCATGTGACAGTGAGAGCTGTGTGTAGAATGATTGTATGAGAGAGAGCATGTGACAATGAGAACCTGTGCTTGAGCAAGACAGCATGTGGGAGTGGAGAGTTGAGCAGACATGTGCAAGAGAGACGTGTATAATGATTGTATGAGGACAGCATGTGAGAATGAGTGCCTGTGTATGTGAGAGAGAGAGAAAGCATGTGAGAATGAGAACCTGACTGTGTGTTTGAGGGAAGAACAGATGGAGAGAAAAGAAATATGTTATAAAAGGAATTGGCAAAAAAAAGAAAGGGAAGGTGGAAAAAAAAAAGCCTGTGACCAACCGATTAGAAAACTAAGATCAGACAGCAAATGTAAAAAAAATAAATTACTTTTTACTGATTGGAACATGTAATCTTTGGGAATGTGCAAGAGTAGCACTTTCTCTATGCAGATCTCACAATGTACCATGAGGCCTGCACAAGAGGCAGCAGAATGGGCTTCAGTGCCAATAGTAG